>NC_143059.1:7432500-8080000 GCF_052426305.1 Pelodiscus sinensis | reverse complement strand
AGGGAATGCCTCGTTGCAGACCTTGCTGCTGCCAGCCACTCCAGCAGACCACAAAGAGGAGAGCAAGCGATGGAACCAACCCACTGCTGTGCCAAATGTGAGTTATAAAGCCATTGCAGCTTCCTGGCACTGCTATGACCAGTCTTACTCTGGAGTCTGAGGACCTGGTACTGGAAATGAATTTGAAGCCTGTTTCTCCATAGCCTGCACCATCGATGACCAAGAAACACTCCATCTCTTCCCACACCAATCTGGTAGGCTGCTCACACACCAAACCTTCCACATCAGATAGGAAGACAACCGGTCATCAGTCTTGTCCACCTCAAAAACCAAACCCACTCAGTCAACTGCCCCCTCCCCCTATGCTCCACACTTCCCAACCCAGCCAACATCCTATGGACAAAGTCCACAACATCACCCTTCCTGCTATCACGACCGACAGGGGAAGCAGGACACTCAACCTGCTACCACCAGTAGCTACCAGGTATCAGAACCATCTCAAAGAGCCCCCCTTTCCAAGCACTGAGGAGGGGGGAGCATGACAGGGGAGACTGTTAGAATGGAAGGGTGGTGGATCAGAGTACGGAGATGGTAGAAGGACTGATAGATGGCAGTGGTGAAGGAAAACTGACAGATGGAACTGACAGATGTTAGGCCACGAAGAGTATCTAATGTCATATTTTTGGCAGATAGAGCACAAAGATAACCAGTGCCCTTTCATCTTTTAACATGCATGGTATATGGATTTAGTTCAAATTTCACTCAGAGACACTCTCATACCTTCTCTTACCCTTGAAATCTAACCCAGCCTCAATAAATTAAGCTAGGACTCCAAACTTTATTATCTATTTTAAAGCAAACTACAGGAGACATTGCTGTTTAGTGGCTATATACTTTAAAAACAGCTTCATGTATCAACATTATGTTGATCATTAGTACATTTATCGTTCAATGGCAATGAGGTTTAAAATGCAACACACTCCCGTTCATGTAGAACTACTGTTTTCACAAGGACTTTTATAATATATTCATTGGTATTATGGATCTATCATGCACCATGCAGATAGGAATGCAGTTAATACCCCTTTCACAGGGTGGCAGCAGAGGGGTCAGTACACTGTGCACCACTAATTGATTTTAGGATAAAGCGACAAAAATTGGCGGATTCTTAACATAGCCAGTGAACTCGTGTGTGTGGGAGGGAGGAGGGGGACTTGTAGCTCATAAAAATATCTTGGTATACTTCCCCTCTTTTAAAAATATTTTAAAAGTAAAATGCACCCAGAAATTAAATTATTGTAAAATCTAAAAATTACAACACTGAGTCCACTTATACTGAGTGCTATATGCAAAAGCAATCACATTTAGAGGCTGGAGCTTTGTGCTGTGCAAACAATGAGGGAAACCATTCCTAGTTGCTCTAGTTTGTGTTAAAGAGAAAGTTTCAATAAGAAATTGTAACCTCCTTATATTTAGGGATTTCTGGCAGATCCTCAACTCATCAGCTGGCCACACCAATCTGATGCACTGGGCCACTTTGAGAAGGATCCTACTTTTTTACCCAAGGTAGCACAAGAGTAAAATTAAAATTAGGACATTCCACAACAACAAGGCCTAGGATAGAAGGTTACATTTTCAGCTCAGTCTGAAAGGCTAAGGTAAACACATGGCCTCTTGCTCACGAAACCCATTATGGAGACTACCCAGCAAGAATCAGAAAGTCAACAGGCTGCCTTGCCGGTATGTTTAAATTAGGCTACCAAAAAACATATATTTTCCATCTCCTCCTCCATCCCTATCCCCAACAAAGGCCTATTCCTGCTTCCCCTCCCTCCCAAACTGCTTACATTCAGTAAGTCCCTAGTATTTTGTTTTCCTTCACTATTAAGTCTTGCAATGGCTAAGTTTGCAAAAACCAAATGGTGATAAACACAAGCCCGTTTTAATCTATCGAGTTAATCCAAAACTTCTGTAAAGCTCAGTGCCTTATTTTTGATGTGGGAAGCTGACCATTTAAAACCATATTTTTCATGATAAAATGGCCCGGCACAGAAAGCAGTATAACCGCGTCTTTGTTCTCTTCAGTTTATAAATCTCACTTTGTAGCCATCTTCCTTTGCCCTCGTCACAAAACCATAAACCTCCCAAGCTCTGCATCCTGGCCACTTTCCTCCCCGCCCCCCCCCAGTGGAAGGTCCCTCCTGGATATCCCAAAAGAGAAAAATGTGCCTGGGAAGTGGGAGAGGTCAAACATGAGCACAGCTATTTATTACATATACTGCAACCAGATGGAAGTAACTCATCCATCACGGAACTCGTCATCCTCATCACATTAGCTTCTTATAAAAAGCCTCCTGCTCTTTTCTCTGATCCACATAGTGCAGCTTCCTCTCTGCCGTGCACTTTTGGAAAATGAACCCTCTCTAACCCCATTGCCTCGTTCTCCTTAAATCATTGCTACCTATCACTTCATGGTTATTTTTAAACTTTACTTTTATCAATACTCATCCTGTAGCTCTGGAAGATATTAAAAGTGTACCAGGGCAAGGAAGGGCGTTTCTGACACTTGCTCCCTCATTCATCAGCTCCTCATAGGCCCGTTGGTGACAATGAAAAGATTTCACAATACCGTGCGGCAGAAACTCATTCTCCCACTCATCCATCATGCTCAACCTAGCAGCAGTTCCACTGACCTAATCTGTAATGCCTCGGTGCTCACTGGAGATTTCTTAAAGGCACCCTTCATTGCTGTTAGTTACAAAGAATAAGCATGTGCTATTAGATAAGGAGGCTAAATGATGCAAGGATTAATGCAGTATCCTTTCATCACCAAGTCCCAATGACTGCAAGGCCAGAGGAACAAAGTCTGTTTTCCATCTCAGTTTTATTGAAGATCACCCCAAAAGCAAGAGTAAGATGTTTTAACCCACTTTCATGTGTAAATAAGAATTAAAAACCCAAGCGTGATGCACTGTTACTAATTTATCACCTTTGACAGTTGTAGGTTCAGTTATTTTAGAGTAAAAAAAAAAAAACACGTTAGAGTATCTTTTTCAACAAAGGACAGGCAAAAGTTGAATACTTCGATAGAGCATACTTTTTTTTCCCTCCTCTAAAGGGAATAACCAGCATCTGTGTGAACAGTAAAGATAAAAATGTAGGACACAATGAGAAATTTAGCACAGATTTTATAAGAAGGGAAATAAAACTGACAGCTGGATGTATGATTTTTATCACACTGACATAACCATAAAAGAACAATGACAGCACATATAGTAACTGGTAAAAAACATAACTTTACTGTATAAAATGGTGATTTGGTAAGAGTTCGGAGCTTATTTTGTCATTCACTGAACTTGGTTACTACTATTGGTGATAACGCCAAGACCAACTATTTATAGATAAGCAAACATAAGTGTGCAGGTATCAATATCTATCTTAATGTATTCTGAATAGAAAATGGTCAATATGAACAATTCGCCCATCATAGAGTTAAAAAATGGCATTACATTTTAAAACTATGAAACCTGAACTAATTCTCTAAAATATTCACAAAACGAATATGCGCTTCACAGGCAGCAGCACTGAAGGGTTAATGCATCACTTAGCACATAGGTGCAGACAAGTACTGATCTGTAATCTGAGTCATAGTAGCGCTAAACCGGAGTGAGAATTAGCAAGTGGTCTGAAACACAGAAGTACTATTAGGTCATATTTGTATTACATCAGCATCTACAGGTCCCCCAACAGTGCTAGGCTCCGTCAGAAAAAGTCTCGGCCCCAAATTGATTACTATCTAAATGTACATGGCCAGGCCTGTCAACGGGGGAGAGAATGAAAGGGGCAGTTGCTTAGGGGCCTGTGACACAAAGGGCCGGCAGTAGTGGTGGCAGCATTCAGAGCTCTGGTCCCTTTAAACCACCACTGGGGTTCCAGGTGGCTCTCAGCGCTGGCTGGGGGGTAGAGGAGCCATCGTGGTGCGCTCCAGGTGGTGCTAATGGCTTGCTGCCCCCAGCCCTACACCTTCCACCTGAGGCTCCACCCCTTCTGGGAGCACAGAGCTACTCCACCCCTCCACACACACACACACACACACACACACCCCTACACCTTTCCCAGGGGGCCGACAAGTCTTCCAGCTTCCCTGCACAAGACTGTCAAAGGAGAAAGACAGTGTTGTTATCCACACTTCACAGATGGAAGACTGAGGCACAGAGAGATGAAGTAACCCCGCCCAACCATACACTGGAAATCTAAAGTAGAGACTGGAAACGAACCCAGGTCACCTAAGTGTTCTTCCTGTCCCTTACACTCTGTCTTCAACCTCATCCAGTCCTGGCAGCGGCAACTTATAGCATAAAGAATGTGCTATTCAGGAGTCTTGGATGTAAAGTACTACTTTACAATTTCAGAGTAATGCTATTTTTTTAGTGCAGTGTGCTCAGTGCTGTACAAGACAGACAATGACATGGCTCTTCCCTATGCTTCGTAGCTAAATGTTACTGAGACCATGAACCACCAAAAATGGCACACGGAATTAGTTTTACATAGTATACGCTAATCTGAGCACTGCAAATTTTCTTCACCCTAGACCTTACACAGCTCAGCAAAATGGAGTTTTCAGTCCAACGTGGCTTCACATAGGAGCTAGGGCACACAATTCCAGAGGGCTGTGGGAAATTACTTCTCACATCGGCACACCATTTTTATAGGCTGCCTTTCCTCTTTCAACCAAATTTCATTCCCAACAGTAAGTGGCAATTGGCCCCAAGTGGGATTTCCAACTAGGCTATAACACGTGCACTGCAGGGAACAATGGCAGCAGATGGACCATGTAATTCAAGGTGTAGTGATTCCCGAATCCTAGATCATCTTCCCTTCCCTTCGCCTTGCCTAACAAGGAGCCAAATCCTGTTCATACAAAGGTCACCTCTCAGGAAGTTCAACATTTTGCACATCTGCAAATGCTCAACAGAGCAACACGTAGGCAGTAGCCCATATAAATGATTTTCATTAACCTAAGTGTATGTATTGTGCTACCAAAGCAGCTGCGAGGCCTCTCATTTTTTCCACAGGACCCATAATGGGTTTCATCCATCACCTCCTTATGCAGGCTAACTTGGTGGCCTCAGTGTGTCATTCTAGCAAGAGCACTCCATACCAAAGGGGAACACTTAGCATTAGGTTTCCTCTAATAGAAAGTTCCTAACTTATGTTCTAGCTACATGGATTTACATGGGGCTCTCGACTATTACCATAGTTTCTCATTTATTTTATTCATGCGTGGACCTCTTGCATTATGGTTTTGAGGTGGCCAGAAAACATGGCTGTTCCAGAACATTTGCAGACATCACAAGGGTTACCCATTCTTTAAGTGGTGCTGGAGAAACAAAAGACTTAGCAACAGCCTCTTTCATAGAAGCTGTTAGCGTATTCTGTAGTACAATAGACTCTATGGGCCCTTCAGAAGGTATGCTTTGGTGGGCGAGGGAAGCCGTGTGAAAGAAAGATTCTATGTCAGGCCATTACACAATAAAGGATCAGTCCTCGATGATATGCAGCGCTCTCAGCTCCTACTAACTTAACAGGGATTTGAAGTCACTCAAGATTTGGTAGGATCATACCCCAGAAAAAAGTTATTATTCGACTGTGCATGTTAATCACTGATCCCTAGAGATCTCATCTGAAAAGTGCCTCATCTGTCATAACCAAGTTGTCACACCTGAAGAGGACTACCTTTCCCAAATAGCCACAACTATCCCAGGAACCAAGGTTCATTGTCTCTGACCTGGACAATTAAGGTCAGGAGATTCTAATGTTCAGGGTAGTGCTGCTTCCCTCCGTGATGCCAGGACTCTGCCACAATACTTCTCTGCTTCTTGCAAGCAGAATGAACCATTTTGTTTGGAGTGAGGCCCCCTACCCCTCTCGTACTTGGAACCCAGTGGGGGACCAATTCAGGAACAATTTCCTTGTCCTACGCTGATCAGTTTAAATTTTTATTAGAAAAAAAGTAATATTACAGCTCAAATGATAGCTCAGATGAATGGCTGGATAAAAAGACGGCAACGCAACAGAAGGATACACGCCGACCTATAATTTGGACATCACAAATCATAATTAAAATGCAAAGCCCTCGATACAATGAACACATGGCTAACCTAACATGCTTCTGAAACATACAGGATTTTCCACCTTTTTTGCAATTAGAGAATATTCACATTTTATTTCTACTACAATACCTTTTTATTTTTAAATAACATTCACCTTTTTTGTGATAGAAGGCAATATCCTATCTCAGCAAATGTTATTTAACGCACTGATGTGCTGAGGGTGGAAACCCTGTGACCTAGGACAAGCTATTACTGCTAAATAGTCCCCAAACCCCACTGCTGTGCTTTGTGCCAGTTTATGTTATTTATTTATTTTATTGCCAACTGTTCTAACTCTGCCTTACTGTCTGATCCCAGCTCTCCTCTTACATGACTGTTCACTTAGGGAAACATGTTTCATTACACATACACACATTGCTTACTTTAGTAAAAATTCATCCAATCTGTAAATACTATAGAAACTTTGCAGTACAGAGTCAGCTACATACCACAAGTCTACTCAGTTACGTCATCTTACAGCTAAACATAAAAGACTAAGGCTTTTCTGTAAAACACACACACACACACACACACACACACACACACACACACACACACACACACACACACACACACACACACACACACACAGGTATAAACTACACATCACTCTTTTCTTCTTAAATACTATTCTGTGTTCATACAGTGCATTTTAACCTGAAGCACTTACCAAACAGTAGACACATGGCCTTGCAAAATTCCACTCACTAGAACTAATAGGTTTTTGATGGGCAAATACAATCTCTTTAGGTTGTTCATTATCACTCCTCTGGATAAAGCATGGAATTACATTTTGTGCCTGAGCTGGCTTATTTTTTTCAGTTACACCTTCAAAGTCTGGGAAAAAACTAAGAATCTCCCCTTTCCAAAGACTTACTTCAGACAAAATTCTGGTAGCAGTGAAGTGCAAGTAGCAACTGAAAGACTTGGAAAGAATAACATCTGCAATGTAGGCTTAATGAATTCAGTGGAAATTAAGGGCACTCAGTATCTTGCAAAACCACGTTGGCCCCCAAAAAGGATATGTTAAAGGAAGGATTCAGGGATCTTGGTAAGCAAGTCCCAGTGACTTCATTGAAAGTCTGATGTATTTGAGAAGCAATGGAACTTGTGTACCTACAACTTCCTGTGGCACTTTTGAAATTCCATCCCAGGGAAAAGAGTTGGGATTCTACGAACACGATAAAGCCAGTACCAGTTATTGGAATCTCAACATACTCCAACTTTTTCATAGGGTTGACTGCCCAAAACAGATACATCTAAGGCACCAAGGTAAAGCATATGAAAGAAGATTTTTTCCAGTCATAGAAGCCTTACACATGTGCATAGGTAGCAAAAATATGGTGATTTGGAACCCTACTCCTCTTCAAAACTGAATAGCATCCAAAGATTAAAAAAGCCCTAGGGCCCAATCTATGCTTAAAATGCAGATCCATGTAGCTATGTCAGTGTAGGGTGTGGGGGGAAAAAAAGCACTACCAAGAGATATCACGATGCTGACAAACCCACCAAGCACACACAGCAATATTGACAGAAGGTGGTTTTATTGGCTTAGTTCATGTCATTCAGGGAGGTGGTGTTCTTAAACTGCCAAAATATTCCTGCCAGTGTATGGTACATCTACATATTAGTGGGCTATGCTAGCATAACTATGTCACCAGAGCTACTCCAGTAGAGGCTCTGCAATGTAGATATAACCAAAGTCAGGTGTCTGCAGCCTATGCTCTTGAATCAAATATGGTCCATATGAAACAAAATATGGCTCTTTTGTCATTCTCAAAATGCATGCAACTTTTTAAATTAAAATGAAAAAATTAATTCAAAATTTTAAAAACGCTTAATTACTCATGTATCTTGAATGTGTGCATGAACCTGAATTTGACCAGTTATGATGTAAACTTCAAAGAAATGTGCAAAAAGATGCAGCAGAAGTCCCATTAATTAAAGTCTGAGTGCAATGTTTCATTTATGCTATTATTAATCATGATGTCAACTATCAATAAGATTAAGTAGTATATTTTCAGTCATGCAAATACGCATTCTTATTTAGTTCTTTGTTGACCACTTGTTCTGAATTTTGATGTAGTTTAGCTCTTTGGTTTGAAAAGATCCGCTGGCCAGAAAATAAGGATTCAGCATTTTGGGTTGAGGGCAATCGACTGAAAACCTGCTTCAGCCAAGTATTTTTTGGATATTCTTTTTAAAACTGACCTTACACACAATATATATATCTGGAGAAAACCATTGCTGAATTTTTTTGTTCAACACTTATCTCAAAAATGGCCCATTTGATTCATGAACATCTCTAATGTATATCATCAGTGACTGAAGGAGTTTTTTTATATGATTTTTGACAATTTAACAAGTCCTCCTGACAAATTAAATGGTTGTGTTGACAACTTAACTGTACTGCCAATCAATATTTTCAATTACTTTCATTGTCATTCAGAAAAAATACAACACGAGGTCACACAGTGGTAAAACCAAGTAAAGAAAATAAAATGATGCGCGATGGGCAGGGGGAGGGGGAAAAAAACTTAAAAACTTTGAGGTACAGCATACAATTTAAACATTCTTTGGGGGATTTTTTGGAGGAGCAATTAGGTATTTAAGATTAGAAAATTAATTTTCAGCGACATCTCTGATAATACAATATAATTTTCATTAAATCCTCCGATTATGTCATTACGTCCCTTTCTGTCTTGCAAATTCTTAGTCACTAAACCAGCCTCATGCTGTAGTTCCAAAAGGGTAATGGTCAGTTAGAGAAATTTAAGTTATACTGCTCAGTCAGAGCTTGATCTACTCAGACTTTTCAAAGGGGTAGCACCCAATCAATATTTTCAAATGTTTCTGTCTGCTGGAAGAGATGCTGAAGAGATTAACAAAATGACCTGCAATTCTGAAAAATCTTCTACCATCTTTTCTTTTATGGCTCCTATGCTGACAAAATAGTGGTTATTTAATGTGCATTATTAACCAGGAAATATGAGAACAGGAAACTTCAACAGACTTGATCTAATAAAGAAGTCTGAGAGATGGCCAACCAAAATCCAAATAATTTGACAAATTCCATAACTTATATTTGTTAGATTTTTTTTTTATTTCCCCATACCATAAAGATGGGAATGTAGTTCATTAATATAGGAAGACATTGTTTTATTTTTGTAAAAAATGTAAAATGATTTTCAAATATATTTTTACTATCAATTGGCCAGGACTGAAATTTCCATTTTATTTCACACTTTTTCGGCGTGTCTTATGTGCAAAAGAGATCCTAGAATGATCTGTGGCAGAGATTCTCAACATGGGGAAGACCCATTTGCTGAGAAGCCCTAGGGTCTACTTTGTAGTTCTCTCTCCTAGCTATTGACTTTAACGCTGAGCATAAATGTAGTAAGTGGCTCCTTGACTTGCACAGAGATAAACAAGCTCCGCCTCCTCTTACTCCACAAGATAAAATAAATGCAGCTAGGAAGTAGAACTAAAATTGTGGTGGTTTCTAGCAACACATTCCCTTCTCCTCCTAATGTAGAGCCAGAAACTGGCCTGTCAACCCTTGGAATACGGAAACAAACTGGCTGCCATTTCAGGCTCCTGAACTTGCAATGAGCTGAGCCCTGGGAGGTCTACAGAACAGTCTAGGAGAAAGAGAACAAGTGTGCAGATCCTGGAGTGAGAGGACTGGACAAGAAAACAGGACTCAGAGGACTAAGTATTTGTGGAAAGCAAGACATGGATAAAGAAGAGCGTGTCTGAGGGGAGAGGCTGGAAATGAGAAAGGAGACATTGAACAAGAGAGAGAGAGAAAGAGAGAGAATAAGGAAGAAAGGAAGGAGGCGGCATCTTGGGAATTAGACAAATAGGGTTGCCAGATGGTTTAACCAAAAATACCAAACACCTCCCCCCCCAAAAAAAAACACGGGGGAAAAAATTCTTTTTGGGGGGGGGAACCCCTCAGAAGAGTTATTAAGCAAAAAAATACATACATAATAAAAAAACAAAACAGCATTAAAACAGCATGGCCCTTTCAGTGCATGCAGAGTCAGAATAGAGATAGGAACAGGGCAGAAGTTGAGCACTAAGACCCAGGGAAGGCATTGCTTCCCCTAGGTCTTTAGGCTTTTTGCCGGCAACCATTTTGTTTCCTTGATCAAGCCAGAATGCAGTTTCCCTGCAGAACCAGGTAAGTAGAGGGTCAGGGAATGGGGATGTTGCGGGGCTGGGGGAGGCCGGGGGCTGGTCCCAGTTGCCAAGTGTCTAATATTTTCACCTCCTAGCTGGGGGAAAAAAATATCCGAAAATACCGGACATTTCAGGTGTCCGGTATTTTCTGAATTTTTTTCACGGACAGGAGGCGAAAATACTGGGCTGTCCGTATCAATACCAGACACCTGGCAACCTATAGACAAACAGGGAAGAAGAGAAAAGGCACTGGAGAAGACTTAAAGGTGGTTGTAGAGAAGTTAAGACAACAATGCTTTTTAAGGAGGCTGATTTTCACAGAGAGCTGAGCACTCTCCAATCACAGTTGAGCACCCCTTGTAAAAACTCTTGTCATCATATATATTTTGCACACACATGAGAATTGAAAGCCTCCATGGGCCCTTGGGCAAAGTCGGAGGGGGTGGCTCTGCACTCCTGGGAGGGGAGGAGCCTCAGGCAGAGGGGGTGGGGCTTCCGTGCTGCCTAGACTTAATTCCCACCCTCCCTTAGTGCTGCCCAGAGTATGCCATTGGGGGTTCTGATCCCAACTTAAAGGGCTCGGGGCTCCAGCTGTTATTGCTGCTGCAGTAGCAGTGGCAGTAGTTGGGAACCCTAGGCCCCTTTGAATTACTAGGTCAGCTCTTCCCTCCCCCGCCAAGCCTGGTCTAGGAATATCTATGAAGAACTTTGACAGAGCTATTTTAGTAAATGCAATTATTTCCCCCCATCGTTCAAATGCCAAATATTTTCCAAAACATCCTGGAGTGATATCTCTGGATACTACAGCTATGGATTTTACTTTCCCTCCCATTTATTAATAAAGTACTTTCTACAATAAACACTGGACAAAAAGTAGTTGTCCAGTTTGTTTTGCATCTGCCAATCCAGACTGGAGGGGGGTGAAGGCCAAAGTTTTTAGCCCGCAATATCAGCAGCAAAACTGAAGGAAGGAAAAGGTGACGACTCATTGATTAAAATTAAATTTGACAGGGAGACTAATATTTAAAATTAAAATGTGATGGGGCCTATTGGCCCAAAAAAGCTTGAGAACCACTCATGAAAATGTTTAGAAACCAAACTCTCAGACTCGGTCATAATATATAGCAACATCTTTTAGCATGTTCATATTATTTACATCATAAAAGTATCTGGGTCTTAAAGAGCTCTGCATGAATACTTGCATCTTATATTAATAAAAATGTGTTTCATCAGTTTTAAATTGATTTTAAAGTCCTGTTCTACTAATTCTTACTATTTGATTGGACTATTACTAAAGCTTTTGCATGTACACACCATTATGGAGTACTGTACGTGGATACCATGTCATAAGATAAATCCTTAATGCACGTGTACTTAAACTGTTATTGAAAGTGGGGGGAGTGGAGAGATCCAGGAGGGAGGGAGGGTGTAGCAGCGTGCGGGTTGGGGTGATGAGGTCTGAACCACATGTGCCCGGATCACAAACATCCAGATTAAAAGAGGTTGAAGTGTATTTCCATCTTATTTTTTAAAGGGGATGTGTAAAATTGAGCCCCTTTCTTGGTCAACTGTTTAAAAAAAGCAACATATATATATAACCAATGCACTCTGACATAAAATGATGCTACATCACAAAGTCTTTGCTGTAATAAAACACAACCCAGTCACTCAGATCAATAAAGCTTCATTGCTAATGAAAAACAGACAATCCAATGTAATGTAAAATAAAATTTGTCTTAAGGAATACCTGCCTATAGAAGTTTATATTAAAAAAAAACCTGACTTCTTGAAGCAGATTCTATTGCTTGTGTTGCTACAAAACCCATGGATTCTGCACAGTTCTGTTAACCATCAGCAATTATCTTCCTGTCAAAGCTAAAGGTAACAAATTTCCCCATATCCAGCAAGGCTATATCATCAACCGGACACCAACATCATTTGACGGAAACTAAATCACCACACCAGCCAAGAGCTCTGACAGACAAATGTGCTGCCTCTGAAAATCTAGGCCTATCACTCAGTGGGGGAAAAAGGTTCTCTCAGCTGGTCTTTCTGAAAAGAGATTAAATGTTGTAGATTCTGTAAGTACAGTACAGAGCAAATCCTAAATATGAGAATTATTAATGGACTTTACCACTGGTCTTTTTAATCTGTTGCCAACATATGCTCATCTATTTTACCTTGGTCTGTCTTGTTTCCTGATGGACATAAAAGGCAGGAACTATGCATTATCCTAGCCTTAATCAGAGCCAGCAGCATAAGAACATACCTCTACCTACCCTGAATAGGATAACATTTTAACACTAGCTTTTCTTTTTGTAATGAAGACTGTGTAATAAAAGATACCACTAATACGTCCTGTTCTCGTACTTAACAATAACATTCATTTCATGATATGCTACATAATGGGGATATCAATTCTTAGCCTGCTCAGTAACAAAGTACTGCATTACCACAATGCAATTGCAGTTTGGCTGGAATTTCCTGATAATCTAGGGTTGGCACTTGCTCCCTGCCTCTCCCGCCCTCCAAAAAAGGGGGACAGATTACAGTAGATCAGCCTGTAACTGCAAAGCTATCATTTGAATACAGCCGTCTAACTCATTTAACACCCAAATTATAAAAAACATGATGCTTTGCCGAAAGGGTGCTATATATTATTAAAACAAATCAAAGAACTTGAATTGACATACCAAGGCAATATTTTCCTGACTCGATCGGATGTCACATTACATGAAATCACAAACCCCATTGATCAGGTGGACGTTCTAATGAAAAGCACTGGAGTGGGAATGGGATGGATCAAGGGATTGATAGCGGCAGAGAAATCCTTTCACCTTTAGGTTATTGGTTCGAATGTGAGCCACGTTGGTAGCAACCTAAAGTCGTTACTTTTTGACAGCTGTTTGGTGACCTATACAAAATGACTTAGTAGCCTTAAACCAGTACCTATTGAAAAGATGCCCACTTCACAAAAATAACACTTTCACAACAGGCAATACTTTGCATCATTTCTGGAAACCCCACAGACTCATAGAAGAGACTGGTTCAGGTGGGGTTGTGGGGATGTGAAATCTTTTTGGAGAGATTGTGTTGCCATACATCGGTTCTGTAGCCTGGCAAATTTTAACAACTCAGAGACTGTTTTCCAGTACAGTGAATCCAGCACTAAAGGCACTTTCACTTAAAAATGAAATGTATTAATTAAATGTTAAAGTCTCAATATCTTCATTATAGGAGTTTAAAGCACGGCATTTGCAAGAACTTCCATTTTAAAACCAAGTTTGGTATCTTCTATTACTTACATATTTTCATTATCATGGAACATATTTTGTTGAATCTGACAGCACTTATGTCAAATGTAAGAACAGAAGGGAATGAGCTAAATGAGACACAGAATGCAATCAAGACAAAAGAGCATTGCCTCATCAACTTTATGCTGAAGCCAACTCTGCAGGGCCTTTGAATGTAGGACTCCACCGAAAGAAGAGGGATTTCTACCCAGGAGTTGCACCAAAACATAGCTCAGATGTTTCTGTCTCTGAACAACCATCTCAGGGTATATGGCAGGTAACCACATTTATTTCGTTCCCTCGCCATCTGCGAGATTGGCAGGTGATCTTTTTTCCCCCTCAAAACAAAGATGACAAACATGGGAAAAACAGCATGCAGTTTCACCAGCCAAATGAAATTTCTAAAAATTCAGCCTTTTTTCCAATGCTAGGAATCATGCACAGTGTTTTTGCTGGCTCTCTACATATTTACGTAAATAAAATCTGGCACTTTTTGGCATGAAGGTAAATATACTGCCCTAAAAATCACCATCAAACACTATTCACTCAAGTTTAGCTCACATGGTGGGCTTCATACTCTTGAGAATTTAACCAAAATAATTCAACTATATGGTGATGCTTAATACTCAAAATTCTTAGCCAGTCAAGCCATTCTAGTGAGCAAAATTTATGATGCAACCAAAGATACTCAGATTATGTGAATTCTGATACGGCACACAAGGCTGTTCAATTTAAGACCAAATAGATGAATTAGAACTACCTTTGATTGAGGTAGCTTGCTAAAAATAAAAGTGAAGCCATGGCAGTGCACTCTGTGGCCTGGTCTACACTACACAGGAAAATAGAAATAAGATAAGCAACTCCAGCTATGTAAACAATATATCTGGAGTTGCTATAACTTAAATCCTCACCCACACAGTGGGAGGCCGACCTGAGCAAACACTCCTATCAGCTTTCCTTACTCCTCACAAGAAGTAGGAGTATCTGTGCCAATGGGGGCTCCCTTTGAATTCGATCTAATGGCTCTTTACTACACCCGCTAAATCGAACCCCAGAAGATCAATCGTGGTGGTGGCGATTTTACGTGTAGTGTAGATGTGCCCCCATGGTCTAAGGTGTGCTTGCAATAGAATGGTTGTAAAAATACTTCCCAGTGCCTTTATAGACATATCCTAAGTTGCTTGTCTGGATGTTTTTAGCCTATTATATTATGAATGGTTCATTAATTCAGTATTATTGTAGATATATGTGCCAATGAAAATTCTACTCAGGAGAAACTAAAGACAGACCCTTTGCTTAACTGCACTTTTAGCCTTTATGTCATGCCCAAATGTGACAGACTACAGGACCTAACTAGTCAGTGTCAAGCTTTTGCTGCTGAAATGCTGTTTTTAATATGTGTTCTATATGATTATGCACTAAAAGAGACTATTTAAATGGCAGACATAATTAAAGCACATCATGCTGAATCATCTTCATGTATATCACAATACGCTAATGCCATGACATCGTTGCTACAGGCTACTGAACATTACAGAAGGAGGACATATTTACCTAGCAGCAAGAAATTTCATCCAATAACTCTTCAAACTCTAGCTGTCCATATATGTCTAAACCAATCCTATTAAAATACTTGTTACTGTGCTTGTTCTAAAAAAGGATCCAGACAGAAAGCCTCAAAATGCACCAAATAAATATTTCACATATTGATTGGTGAAAAAAAAAAATCATCATTTAATGCCAGGAAATATCCAAATTTTCTAGTCTGTCACAGCATTGCAACTGAATTATGCTATTTTTTCCCCTGTATAAATTAATATTTCGGTTACAAACCATTGAATAGCATTTATTATGCCAATAACACCTGAGAAATCAGTCACTATTGTAGTTAATGACTGGTTTGGTAGATTGTTAACTGCCCTTAACTCCCCATGAGTAGTTAACTAACAAACCAGTCATTACCTACTTCATGGGGATTAGAGGTTAAGCATAAACTTGATTACAAGCTATAAATGTGAGTAATTTGAAATGTTATTGGTTATTACAAAAATATATGGTAATAATTTCCTCTTTAATGAAAGGGAGCATGTTTTTAGTGGTCCCAAGTTTCTTGTTTAGGCTGAGGGAAGGAGATCAGTGTATGATTAATGGCTACACTCTTATGATGGGCATCTGGGGTAAGATGGGACAAATGAATGCTCACCACTTAGCTGTGTCATAAAAATGCAAAAATATCATCACATTTGTATGATAAACACAAAATTTATAGGCAGTGTTCCTTATTTTCCACTTTAAAATACTCGTGGCTCAGGAGATACATTTAAATCCCTTAAATCTGTGGTTTTTCTAGCATGCAGCCAAAAAGTATTGTATCTCCATAATACTACAATGAAATCTTTCCAGTGTTGTTGTAGACACATTCCTGGGTTGCTTTGAAGGCATGTTTCTTAACAGATAATCAAAAGTTTAAAATTATAGTAAAAATCATAGAAATGTTTAGTCAAGGTATCTCTACTTGAAATGAACAATTGATTTTAAAACTCAGAGCAAGCTAGTTTAAAACTCCTGCATTTTCAAGCAGCAATAATGTTTTTTTCTTCGAAAGCACCATTATTCAGTTTAGAAAAATTCTCAAGAGCATGATGTACTCCAACAAGAAGTTCTCTCATTGAAGATCTTCTCAACAGGTAACACACAAAAAAGCAGGCAAATGAAAGATTGTTTCCAAAACAATAAAATATCAACATGGTCAAATAATAGTCAGTTGAATTTCAAGAACCTTTTAATATACACCTTGGGGATTACCTAACTGAACTTGCCCAAATCAGACTTTATAGTGACCTACAGAAATAGATAAGAAATATCTTCTAAATAAACCATTACCCGCTGAAAGCTTAGCACCCTAGATATACATTCATTTTATTAACAGAGTAATGTGCAATGCACACATCTTAGGGATATCTCAATAATGTAAACATTAGAAAGGAACTGTACAAAATGTTCTTGAATGGCACCTTCACCTTTACAAAAATTGGGTCTTCACAGATTACAACAAAAAACAAGGGGCCCAGAGACGACCGTTCTTAACCACAAATAGTTTTATTTGGGCAAGAGCTGGAGGCCAGCTAGCATGGAATATAACTGGCTACTTAAGCAAGATCCTGTTGCTTAAGACCCAGAGTTGAAAGCCAAAGGCAAAGAAACAGTATGGGTTTCTTTGGGTAAGAATTGTGTTCCAACTCACTTGGGCTCCATAGACCAACACCTTGTAATGTGCCCAAATGCAGGAAAAAAAAAATCAGAGCAGAGCTGAAAATTGGTGTTTTTCCTCACTCTGTCTGTCTGAAACAAAATACAGGACTATGTAGCACTTTAAAGACTAACAAGATGGTTTATTAGATGATGAGCTTTTGTGGGCCAGACCCACTTCCTCAGATCAAATAGTGGAAGAAAATAGACACAGCCATATATACCAAAGGATACAATTAAAAAAAAGTGAACACATATGAAAAGGACAAATCACATTTCAGAACAGAAGGGGGATGCGAAGGGCGGGGGGAAAGGAAGGTGAATGCCTGTGAGTTAATGATATTAGAGGTGGGGAAGGGTAGATGTCTGTGAGTTAACAGTGTTAGAGGTGATAATTAGGGAAGCTATCTTTGTAATGGGTAAGATAGCTGGAGTCTTTGTTCAGGCCTCCGCGGAGAGTGTCGAATTTTAGCATGAATGCCAGTTCAGAGGATTCTCTTTCGAGTGCAGATTTTAATGTCTTCTGAAGTAGGATGCAGGTGAGTAGGTCCTTTCTGGTTGAAATGGCAAGCAACTGTTTTTTCTTTGTGATCCTGTCTAATGTCTGTTTTGTGGGTATTGATTCTTTGGCGAAGTGTCTGAGGCGTTTGTCCAATGTACATAGCAGATGGACACTTTCGGCACATAATAGCATAGATTATATTTCTGGAGGCGCAGGAATATGTATTCTTCATCTTATAACTCACTTGGTTAGGCCCAATAATGGTGTCAGCAGAGTGAATATGTGGACAAAGCTGACAATGGGGTTTGTTGCAAAGGAAAGTACCAGGGTTGGTATTAGTGTGGTATGTCCTGTGGTTGTTGGTAAGAATCATCTTGAGGTTAGGTGGTTGTCTATAGGAGACTGTGGGTCTGTCTCCCAGAGCTTCTTGGAGTTTAGTGTCCTGTTCCAGTATAGGCTGTAATTTATTGATAATGTGTTGGACGGGTTTAAGTTGGGAGCTGTAGGTGATGACAAGTGGTGTTCTATTGTTGGTTTTCTTGGGTCTGTCTTGTAGTAGATGGTTTCTAGGTGTTCGTTTGGCTCTTTCAATTTGCTTTTTTATTTCTCCGGGTGGGTAGTTGAGGTTTATAAATGCTTGGTAGAGATCCTGAAGTTTCTGGTCTCTGTCAGCGGGATTAGAGCAGATGCGGTTGTATCGAAGGGCTTGGCTATAGATGATGGATCGTATGGTGTGTGCTGGATGGGAGCTGGAAGCATGTAGGTAACTGTATGAGTCGGTGGGTTTTCTATAGAGGGTGGTGTCTAATTTTCCATTGTTGATTTGTACTGTGGTGTCCAGGAAATGGATCTCTCATGTGGAATGGTCCAGGCTGAGGTTAATGGTGGGGTGTAGGTTGTTGAAATCTCTGTGGAATGTCTCCAGTGTTTCTTGGCCATGCGTCCAGATCATAAAGATGTCATCGATGTAGCGTAAGTAGAGAAGTGGTAAAAGGGGACGGGAGTTGAGGAAACGTTGTTCTAGGTCAGCCATAAAGATATTAGCATACTGTGGGGCCATGCGTGTACCCATGGCTGTGCCGCTGATCTGGAGGTATAAGTTGTTCTCAAACTGGAAATAATTGTGGGTGAGAACAAAGTTACATAGGTCTGCTATCAGGTTGGCAGTGGTGTCCTCTGGGATAGTGTTTCTAATAGCTTGTAATCCGTCTTCATGTGGGATGTTGGTGTATAGTGCTTTTACATCCATGGTGGCAAGGATGGTGTTATTGGGGAGGTTATCGATGTTTTGTAGTTTCCTTAGGAAGTCAGTCGTGTCTCGGAGATAGCTGGGGGTGTTGGTTGCGTAGGGTTTGAGGAGAGAGTCTACATAGCTGGATAGACCAGTAGTGAGTGTGCCAATACCAGAGATGATGGGGCGTCCGGGTTGTCCAGGTTTATGGATCTTTGGAAGCAGATAGAAAAATCCTGGTCGGGGGTCAGAAGGTGTTTCTGTGTGGATTTGTTCCCGAGTAGCTGTAGGGAGGCTTTTAAGGAGGCAGAGTAATTTCTTTTGGTATTCCGAGGTAGGATCAGAGGAGAGAGGTTTGTAAAATGTGGTGTTGGAGAGTTGTCTGGTTGCCTCTTGGTTATAGTCAGCCTTATTCATAATGACCACAGCACCACCTTTGTCAGCTGGTTTGATTATAATGTCCAGGTTGTTTTTGAGACTCTGGACGGCATGTTGTTCAGCTTGGCTGAGATTGTGTGTCGCTTGTTGTTGTTTGCGAATAATGTCAGTCTGTGCGTTGTTGCGGAAGCTTTGTATATAGAAATCCAGATTGTAATTCCGACCGTCAGGGGGAGTCCATATAGAATTATTCTTCCTTTTGTGTTGATAGGGGGGATCTGGTAGGTCAGATTGGTGTTCACTGGTGGTTTGGAAATATTCTCGGAGGCGGAGGCGGCGAAAAAAAAGCTTCAAGGTCACCACAAAATTGTATCCAGTTTCTGGGGGACGTGGGGCAGAAATAGAGACCTCTGGACAAGACAGACTCTTCTGCTGGATTGAGTTTGTATCTGGAGAGGTTAACAATATTATCCGGTGGGTTGAGGTTGTTGCTGTTGTAGCCTGTGGTGTGGAGCAGTTTGGAAAATTTATTGTCTTTTCTTTGTTGTAGGGAATAGAAGTGTGTATAGTAGATTTCTTGTCTGGTGGAACAAAAGTCTTGCAAGGTGTCAGTTGGTGTGGATGTTTGTCTTGAAATGAGACTCTCTAAGTTGGAAATGCCATTCTTGATGTTTTTCTGTTTCTTGTATAAACAAGTGGGTTTATATATAAACTTTATATATGAAGTGGGTCTGGCCCACGAAAGCTCATCATCTAATAAACCATCTTGTTAGTCTTTAAAGTGCTACATAGTCCTGTATTTTGTTTTAGCTACACCAGACTAACACGGCTACATTTCTATCACTATTCTGTCTGACTGGTTTGACTTAAGCAGCCAGTTACACAACATGCCAGCTGATGATTCCAAACGGCCTTCAACTTTAGCCTTTAAGTAAAACTCTTTGTAGCCTGTAGCAGGGGAGCCGACAGCGACGCTGGGCCTCTGGATAAGGTGTGTGTGCGGGGTGGGGTGGGGGGGAGGGAGAGAGCAACTCTATGCTTCGGGAAGGGGAGGGTTCTTGGGCAGAAGGGGGGGGCAGGGCAGCTTTGTGCTTGTGGAAGGGAAGGAGAGGGGCCTCATGCAGAAGGCACAGGGCTGGAGCAGTAAGCACGGCTCACCAGTCTACCCCCACAACCCTCAGTGCTATCTGCCCTTAGATCTGCACAGAGGGGGCAGTGCTCCAGCAGCAATTTAAAAGGACTCAGGACTCTGGGTGGAGCTGCAATAGCAGCAGCAGTGGAGGCTGGAACCTAAGGCCCTTTTTGAATCACCAGGTGCTGAGGGAGTTGACCCCATTGATCCCTGCCCCGGTCAGCGGGCCTGGCTCAAGGCCTAGGTAATAATGGGAAATCCAGCATCACTATAGTAGGATCACAGATATTGGCTTAGCTCAGGGTGAGCAATAAGTGGCCCACATGCCAGATATGGTTCACCTGGGTTAGCTCCTGGCCGGCCGCCAGACACTATTTGCCTATGCACCCCACCATTATGGCCACTTGTAGTTCTCCAGGGTCATGGTTCACCATTTCCAGTCATTGGGGAGCTGCAGGAAGCAACATGGGCTGAGCAGGTGCACCTGCAGATGCACAGGTAAATCAAGCGTCTGGCAGCCTGCTAGGAGCTAGTCCTGGCCAACCGTGTCCTGGACTGCAGACCACTTATTGCTCACAAAGAGGTCACCAAGAGACACGCTGCAAACCACCAAATCCAAGGGTGAACAAGTCCAAACATGCTTTCTTTTAAAACCAAAATAGAAACCACAGGGATTACTATTGGCTTGCTGCTCCAGGGCCGATTGCTTCAGAGGATCACATGACCCAAGGATTTTTGAAACAGAGGTTTGCCAAGAGTAACTAAAATTGTTGCACATGCATAGCAAATACATATTTTTTAGAAGCATGACAAAGAGAATTCTTCCTTGGTTGGAAAAGGTGAGACTCTAGCAGAAATAAAGCCCGCAGTTTCCATGCAGCTTCAAGTATTACAGCCAGCTAGGAGTCAATTTTCAAAGTCATGACCAATCACAACACATTTGAATTCATTCACACACACTCTCCCTACCTCTACACACACACACACACACACACACACACACACACCATATTTTATATATGTCACGTATACAGTATGAGTACTATATAGATGTGTCTGCTGCCTCACCACGTTACTCAGAAATAGTGGAATCACAAGTTTACCTACCGAAACAAGTGGCTCTGCTCTAGCATTTTTTTTCTCCATTTGGGTACTTTTCAAGGTGACTTGGAACCCAATTCTCCCCAACAGGGTTCCTCTGCCTATGGCTTTGGCTTTCGCTCTGAGTGCTAAACAACAGGATCTTGCTTAAATAGCCAGTTACATTCTGTACTAGCTGGCCTCCAGCTCTTGCCCAAATAAAACTATTTCTGGTTAAGAACGGTCATCTCTGGATGCCTTGTGCTTTCTTATAATCTGTCAAGATCCAGTTTTAGTAAAGTTGAAGATGCAATTCAAGAACTAATTTATATTGTCCTTTATATCACCTCTTCCTCCATCTCAAGTTATGTTTATATTGCTTCTTTTTTTGGTTCACCTTCTCACTTTCTTCCCATTAAGGCCTCCTTGATAACTGGAAAATGACCCATTGCTGAAATGGTTGCCAGGCATGCACTGATTCTCCCCTTCCAACAGTCCTTAGATCCCTTAAATTGATGTTTAAAATGGTTTAAATGTTATGGCATACCAGGCAGAAAGCTCAGACATCAGAACAGATGTCTATAAGACCCAAGAAAACACGGTTCAGCCATGCTTTGTGTGAAATCACTGAAAGTGGGGTTATACTTTCTACACTAGAACTTAAAGTATTTGCAACGCCACAGAGAACAATTCAACATGTAGCCCCCACATACATAAAACCGACCACACAACTCCATTTTTATGCAGGGTTTCTCCCATGTAAATAAATTACAGCAGTGGTGATGGTAGTGGATCAAGGGAACAATACTTACTACCTGGCAATTAGGGAAATATACCTGCCTCTATATAAAACCCTGGTATGCCCACATCTTGAATACTGCATACATGGTCACCTCATTTCAAAAAAAGATACATTGGCATTGGAAAAGGTTCAGAAAAGGGCAACAAAAATTATTAGGAATTTGGAATGGGTCCCATATGAAGAGAAATTAAAAAGACTTGGACTTTTCAGCTTAGAAAGGAGGAGACTAAGGAGGAATATGATAGACGTCAATAAAATCATGACCGGTGTGGAAAAAGTGAATAAGGAAAAGTTATTTACTTATTCTGACAACATAAGAACTAGGGTCACCAAATGAAATTAATAGGCAGCAGGTTTAAAACAAACAAAAGGAAGTTTTTCTTTATTCAGCACACAGTTGACCTGTGGAACTCCTTGCCAGAGGATGTTGTAAAGACTAGGACCTTGACAGTGTGCAAAAACGAACTAGATAGATTCATAGAGGTTAGGTCCAGCAATGACTATTAGCCAGGATGGTTAGGACTGGTGTCTCTAGCTTCTGTCGGTCTGGAAATAGATGACACAAGAAGGATCATGTGAGGATTCCCTGTTATGTTCCCTCCCTCTGGGGCATCTGGCATTGGCCACTGTCAGCAGACAGGATACTGGACTAGATGGACCTTTGGTCTGACCCAGAATATGTTTTTGTGTTCTAAATGTCAATTAAATAAATGTTTCGAGGTAAAAAAGTTGACTGCATATGTCACTTTAGGGTTGAACAACGCAGTATAGACTCATGAAATATTTCTCCTATAACGTTCAACTAAACTTACTGCCAGTAAATAATATGTACTGTAAAAATAATTCAAAATTGTCCACTGCATAGTACGCTAGACCGGGAGTCTGTGAAACTGGGCAAATTTTGCCTCAGTTTCACCTCCTGCTCTGTGTCTCCTCTATTCAGACTGCAAGCTCCTCAGGGCAGGAACGGTTTCTTATTATGCATCCGTACAGTGCCTAGCACAAAGGGTAGGCAGTGTCAGATACACATCTAGGCTATAGTATCATACATATAATAAATCAATAGTGCATTTCTCTCATATCCATGCACACAATGTGGCACGAACTTCACTTTGAAGAAAAATCACAGGACCTAATGGAGTGTGCATATTATTGAACAAAAGTAACATTAAAACAGAATTTAGCGTAAAAATGGACAAGGTTCAGGCACACATAAGTAATACGAAAACCCTGCAGCTTTTTAAAACTGCCTCTCCACCATTTATTTAGGCATTTGATAGTCGCTAATGTGAATCAGAGAAAATGAATGAGGAAGGGAGAAAGGGAGGAAGAAAAACCCCAAATAGTACAGCTATACCTGTACCTACCTGGAGCATTTTAATAACTGAAAATAAGGGCTTTAAAGACATATGGTTTTAGGACTAAAAGGATAATTGATACCAAAAGATAACCTAGCATGGTTTTGGGGGCTCCATCTAAAAACCCTAATCATTGATAATTCACAATTTGTGAGCCTGGTGGGATTTCATGCAGAGCACCAGCTTCACTAAGGTAATTGGTGCTATTGAAACAACACTGGCTCAGCAGCATGCTGCTTTCTTCCTCGCCTCTGGGCACAGGCAGGATCAATATTTGTTAGGATTGCTTCTTGTTCCAACAATGTAAGATTTACAATACTTGCTAGAATTCTCACTTTGTCTTCACACAACTCATCAGTGGAACCCAATTACTAACCTCAGACAAACAACATTAACATGAGCCTCTATGCTTCTTTATTGCCCTTCATCCAAGTCTCATTTCAGGGTCTTCAGGCAGTGCCACTATAACAGATACTACACTTTAAAGTGTGCTCCAAGGAATAAATTTTCAGTCTTTCATTACTCGTACCTTGATTTACTTCATATCATCTTGCCGCTATAGACAAAGATAACACACTGTAAATTACAGCCATCCTGTCTTGTAGTTTCAGAGGTAGGGGGAAGGCAGGGAGTGATGCTTTTCCTCTACAATTAGCACTGGACACCAGTGCTACATATGTAACCTCACTGGAGGCTGATATTGGCTTATCGTGGCTATTTTAAACACATGATTTTATATAAAATTAGTTTCCTAAAGCGCTTTGTATTTATTTTGCCCTCCTGGAAACAAACTAGAAGTTTTATAAAAGGATAACAATATATATTTTATATTGTTTATTGCATTAATTTAGACTAAGTCATCTTATTTAACTTCACTCAAGGTGCTGTTTCTGCAGATTTTTCAGCCCTGAAGTTTTAATAATGCAATGGCCTTTGATACTTCACTGTTCATTATGATCTAATTTAAGCTTCATGCACAGAAGCAAAACCCCAAACTGGATAATTCTAACTGTGCCTAACATTTTAACTATTAGTGGATTGTTGGCAATAGAAGCCTTGGGAAACAGTCATTGGAAAAATTCCTTCATGTTAGCTGTTGCAGTACCCCCTTATTTGTCCTACAATTTCCTCCATCCTCCATCCTATTCCAGTGGCTGATAACTAAGAACATTAGTTTTATGCGACTTGTCAAGCTCAAATGAAAAGAGAGCTAACTTTAATGACACTGCAATTAATCGCCCCAATAGACAGACAGCTAAAAGACAAGATATTGACTTCATTAAGGATAATGTATTATGTCATTAAGTTGGTAGGGTCACCTTGTGTATCATATATGCCTGCTAATATATTGGCATTTTCTTGAAATAAGATAAATTCAGATATGAGTGATAAAGCTGATTAGAAAATGTTTAATCTAAAGAGACTAGTTTCCTTATATACCTGCTTTACAGCCCTGGGTGTAAGTGGAGTTGTGAGAAGCTATTATAGATCCAAGATTATCTCGAATAACAGGTCTCAGCCATTTGTAACCTTGCTTTTTTGCTGAATTTCTAAAGTTTAAAAGGTGTCTTAACTGATGAAGCCTAGACAGCATTTGACAACGCAGCATTTAACATTTGTTTTTAAGTGTGTGATCCATTTTTACTGCATGCAAGCTGAAATTACAATCAGTGTGTGTTCCATTAGTACCAGAACAAGAAGGGTTAATCCTTTAAGACTCAAGATACTGAAATCAATTTAATTTGAAAAAAGGTACTCTGATAATGAGCAGTTATAAACCTGATCATGCCATCTAATTAGAGAACTTCTCTTTTTAGTCCTACCTAAAGGGAGTTTTGTTGGATGAGGATGAAGTAATTTTCCAGTGATAGAATGAAATATTTGCAAATTAAGATACATTTACAAGGTAATTCAAGCCACTTCCTATTGCCTAATTTTTTTTATTTATTATTATCATTCATTACTTTCCTACCCATTTTTTAGGCTCTACAATGGGTTCACATTGCACTTGCTTACACTGTTTTCCCAGTTCTCCATTTGAACAGAGACCTAAGCAGCTCATGACATCTATGACCAGAAACAACAAAACAGACAATTCCTTGTAACAATTTTCCCTGCATGCTGTAATTTGGAAAGTTACATTGTGATTTTGGGGAGGAAATATACTCTAGACTAAAATGGTTTTTATTTATGTAGGGAATTCATTTAACAAATACTGCTCGAATAAGCTGAAAACAAAAACAAAGGTTGCTCTGCAATTCCCTAGATTACTGAAAATATTTAAAAACAGCTCTGCTGCACTAGTACACTTGTGTGTGTATACATATGTATTTGCATCTATGAAACTATGATAATTTTCTCGGTTATGAGAATTTTTTTCCCCCGACCTGACGTAATAGGCTCGGTTATGAGAATTTTTTTCCCCCGACCTGACGTAATAGGCTATCTAAACCCTACACATTCTTATCTCCTAGCATGCTCATGTGTCCCGCCCCCCAGCAAGTTATATACAGTAATAGTTTTCAGGCCAGAGGAATACCTGCACAGCTGCTTTATTTAGTCAACAACCACATGGATAGTGACAAATGAATACAAGGTTTTTTTTTCCCTGTTCCTGGTATTAATTTGTTTTATTTCAACCATTCCACAAGAAGCAAAGTCACACCGGAAGGTTCCCAGCGTCTGTTATTGGTCAGTGTGCCTCAGCAACAGTGTAAGTAATACACACGACCTCCCTTTAAATAACGGACACTAATTAGCATCACCTACAATCCCTCACTCCAAACCATACCTTTTAACCTGCACCCCATCTTTTCCAATATTTCCATTAGGGCTGTCAAAAGCAGAAGTTTGGAAACCTTTCCCTATGACCTTGGCATTTCTTCTCAGGCTTAACGTATTGGCATTTTTTCCTCTGACTGCATCGCTTCTCATTTGTCATGATTATTGTTGAATTTTTCAACTGTCATTCCCGAACGTAAATCAATGGTTGTCGACTTCCCCTTTGTCATATCTGCACTGCCAACAGCCTTTCCCTTCTAAATGAGGCTTCCTCCTTTTCCATCCATTAAAAAGGGCCTGTCTTTTGGAGAAGTCAATCCTTTGTTAGGTCACTCCATTTATCATTCTTCCAATCAGTACCTGACACACTTATTCAGCCAGGTCTTCAACCACACAATCATTGTTCTTTTTTTTTTTTAAATTTATTTATGCATGGTGTTTTTTGCCATCCGTCTTGGCCAGTTTTAAATTTTTCAATGCCCTTGTGTCTTAAGAGCTCATTTAGTTGAGGGAAATACCACGTTCTGAGAAGGGGGTGTATGTGTGGATGTTTTGCCAGTGGAGGGAGGGAGAGCAAAGGGGGATAAAGGGAGGAAAATCAGAAGAAATTGGACAAGACAAAGCCTCCTACCAGCCCAGATTTAGTTTGGTTACCAAGGGCCTCTGGAAGAGTTACTTCTGTGTTTTAAAAAAAGCACATAACTGGAACAGAAATAGTAATAAATTGCTTGACCTTTTTGACAAGATATAAGTAATATAAAGTTATATTACAATAAAAACAGTTTCTAAGCAGAACATTGGTTCAGAGTGACTTACTGAAGCCTTCAGGACATGACTTGTTCAATAAAGAAGAGGAAGTTAGTTTCTGCTCTTTTATGTGGCTATACAGCCGCATTTAGGTGAGTAGAAGCACTGGGGTTTCAGTCCCCCATGCCAACATTAGAGACAGTCCATCCAAACGACACTTATTTGCTTTTACCATTAACAGATGATGTTGCGAAAAAATTAAAGTTTATCAGCAATGTCCACACAAGACAACTAGTCTCTCTTTTCAAGCATCCTTTCTTTCCAATTATAAACCTGCTCTTTTACCATAAAGATGGGCCAAACCCAAACGTTGCAGGCCATTTCTGGCATGATAAAAAATTAAACCAGAACCCCTGTTTTGAGCATTCCTTAACTACAAGAAAGTTTGGGCCTAAATCATTCACAGTTCAGGCTCTAATAAGTACAGTTTTTCACTAGTGAAAATGAATGCGACGAAATAACAAAATGCTGTGTTATGCTGAACACAAGTATACTCCTATAAAATGGAAAGGAGCAGGAGATATATAAACTGAGTGGTGTTTATTCAGAAGGTTGGATAGCCAAATTAGACCAGACCTAAGGCAGAGGTAGTTAATATAAAGCACACTTCCAAGGCAGAAAAGCCAAAATTTATAAACCATCACTGAAGACACATGCCTGGCCTCCTCCAATTGATAGCTTTATGCACAATGCAAATCTCCATCCCATTAACATTTTATGGATCCATCTTCCCATTCTTGAATTGCAACATCCTTAATATTTAAAAAAAGTCTGATCTAATTCTATGCATTTTCTCCTACTTTTGTATGTTTTCTCTTGGAGGTGATCTGGACAGTTATTCAGCACTGCTGTCTGTTGTGGACAGCTTTTCAATCCCAACTGTATTAAAATTGTGATTTATCACATTCAATTTTGAGGGGGGTTTCCTGGGCCTGCTTGGAGTCTAAAGCACTCTGCAAGGAAGCCTGCCATCAGAGCCCAGCAGCAGCATGTCCGAAGACAGACAACCTATGATTAAGGCAGAATGAACTGTACCTCTGTTTTCAGAAGCAGCCTGCCTTGGGCCTCTCTGTTTTGGGATTCTTGTGTGTTGTTATTCTGAATTCTAAGAAATAGTCGTGTTCTGTTGCAACCTTCCAGCAAGAGTATTTTTAATCCAGCTTTCCACTGTGTATGCCATCAACATAACACCGTCCATTTCAAGAAGCTTCAAAACCCTATGTTATGTACTTCTGAATCTAGTTTTCTTTCCTCATGAGCAAGGCATGGCTTTTTCTTCTTGTCATGAGAGGACAAAGAGGTTGGAATTAGAAGTAGTAAGTTAATAGGAAGACACAGTCCCTTCAATGGTTGACCCACTATAGCTGAAGGTAACTTTTTGCGAGGCCTTACTCTTGCCTTTGTCTTTATGAACGTAACCTTCCTCATTATGGCTGTGTCTAGACTGGCCAGTTTTTCCGGAAAATCACCCACTTTTCTGGAAAAACTTGCCAGCTGTCTACACTGGCTGCTTGAATTTCCGCAAAAGCACTGACGATCTCATGTAAGATTGTCAGTGTTCTTGCGGAAATACTATACTGCTCCCGTTCAGGCAAAAGTCCTTTTGTGCAAGACTTTTGCGCAAAAGGGCCAGTGTAGACAGCCCAGATTTGTTTTCTGCAAAAAAGCCCCGATCGTGAAAATGGCGATCAGGGCTTTTTTGCGCAAAAGCGCGTCTAGATTGGCACAGACGCTTTTCCGCAAAAAGTGCTTTTGCGGAAAAGTGTCCGTGCCACTCTAGACGCTCTATTCTGAAAATGCTTTTAATGGAAAACTTTTCCGTTAAAAGCATTTCCAGAAAATCATGCCAGTCGAGACGTAGCCTATGCGTCCCAACGTCCCAACTGTACAGCTAGGAAGCAAATTGCTTTTCAATCCCAAATATGTGGATTTGTCCAAACTTTTTCATGTGACAAAAGAGGAGCCAAGTTAAAGGTCTTATTTGAGTCCCTCAGTTCCTGCCCCTTTTTTCTTGATCCTAGGTAAGGTTGATTTTCCTCCCAGAGTTAGCGGAAGAGAGAATTCCAAATGTTAATGGCCCGCTGGGAAACAAAAAGTGTCCCTCTGTTTACATCAGCAGACATTCCCTACGCCTGATTTTCTACAACTACAGGCTCATGGGTTTCTGTCCACCTCGTTTCTTTGGATATTATATTTACCCATTAAACTCCCTCAAAAACTAAGCCATTATCAGATTCTGGGATTAAATTCAGACAACAGAGATGTGCCACCACCTCTCCTGTAACCCTGGAGACTTGCTGCTCTACTGCTCTTTCTTCCCACACTTAGCCAACAGACAAGCATGCACACAGCATGCCCATGCCTTGAGCAGCGCTCAGTCAGTAACTTTTGATTCCAGCACCTTGATTACTACTAGCCAAGTAACCCCAACACACCCTTTGTCCCAAGTTTCCCCCAAACTGTCTGCCCTATGACACCCAGCTCACTCCTGGAACATTCAGAGAAATAAGGAGACCTGCTGTTCCTTTAAAGAGACAAAAAACATATCAGCTTGTTTTAACTGGAATTAATCATCACTTCAAATCCAACATAGCACTGGGTTGATTTAAAACAAAAGTAAAACAAGTTTATTGAACCAAAAAGAGACCATTTCAGTGAATTCATGTGTAGGGGATAAATTCAGCAATAGTTACAAGCTAAGTTCTCTAGTGTCTCAGAGTTAACATAACTACAGTCTTGGTTCAATCTTTCGGCATCTCCTTCTACTAAGATGGATTATCCCTTCTTGGTCAGGATCATGCACAATATTCATTTGTCATCTTAGGTGAAAGATGACTTGATTTTTTTACCCCTCTCTTTTAGAGGCCAGTAAACTTTTTAAAATGTATTGTTTTCAAAGACCAATATCCCTATTGTAAAGAAAGTATCCTGGAGTCTGATGGAAAAGCTTCATGCTTCTTCCTCACTGGTGCTTTCCCCATGACCCCTGAAATGCCAACGTAGGACCACTTAATTGTAGTTGCCAATGGTTTGTGATCGCACCTGGATGAAGGTGTTGGCCTTTTCTGGGTCTGAAATAAAACTCGTTTACTCACTCCCCAGACGTGGTAAGTTCAAACACATTTTAGCCCTTATTTATGTTTGTATAGTCAACTCTTGGGGGGGGGGGGGGAGGGTACCATGCAGGGCTATTAATGAGGAATGTGATACTGGGATTCAAATGATAACTTGGTTGTTTTTTTTAAGCTTAACAAAAATATTGTATGGTATTATTCATCCCTCCTTTAGAAAGTACCTCATACTTGGGATTCTCTTGTTCTTAAAGTAATGTGGCTGGACAGGAAGAAATCAGGACCAGGGGAAAATGGCTATTCATCACACTAGCCTTTTCTCTCAAATCTGCAGGCATTTTAGAAACAAACTTTTTCAACCAAAGTGACTAAATCAAAATGTTTAAAGGGAAATGATCTGTTTCAGCAAGTTCCTCTGCTTACAGAAAATTTGCAAATAGACATTCTTGAAATATCCCATTTCAACATTTCTGAAATGGAACCAATCATTTTCTGGTTTGAAATGGCTGTTTGACAGTTAAGCTAATTATGGTACAACTTTTCTTTAATGAAAATGGTCGAAATCCAAATGAAGTGTTTTGATTGAACTGAACCAAAACTGATGAAGGGTAACCAGGGTTAGAAAGATAGTTTAGTAGATAGAGCACTGAATTTGGATTCAAGCGCTCTGGCTCACATTTCTGGCTCAGACATAGATTTCTTGAGTGATTGTGGGCATAACACATACTTTTCCATTTCCTAGCTGTAAAATAGTGACAGTATTTTCCTACCCACAAAAACAGTTGGAAGATAAAACCATCACTGATTGTGAGATGTTTCATAGTATGATGATGAATGCTCTTGAAGTACCCACACAGCCTTTCAGTTGAGCATGAGCCCCATGAAAATCCCAGGTGTTTCCCGGGGAATGAGAGACCAGCTCTCTGCCCAGCTCACGGGGGACGAATCATGTTCCATCTGCTCAAAATGATCATCTCATGGCTACTCTGGATTTGCTTTTCCTGCCCTTTATGTGCAATTTCCATGCAGAAGAGAGAATTTGGTCTAAAAAATGAGTTGATTTCACCATAGGCTGACAACAAATGCAACATTTCCATCCAAAAATATTTTTCAGGCATTTCTTCTCTAGGACAATAACTGAAGTTGCTGGCTGATTGACACTCAGCCAGTGTTATGTGCCCACCTGGTTCAAGATATGCTGATTAATAGTAGGCAGGGTGAACACATGCCCAGGAATGCCAATAAAGTATAATAAATAAATATTTTCCCAGTTTGTTTTGATGGTCAATAACATTGTGAACAATATACCCCTCCTTCGTGTCCCACCACTCTCAAATATTGTACAATTAGGATGTTATTGAGGCCCAAGTCAATTTTCCCATTGATTACTATGGTGTAAAACCTAAGGAAAGCATTTCTTTGTCATGCTGTTTTGGAAGCCAGCATTTCTGAGTTACCAAAATACAGCCACCTAGAGATCAGCATTTATATTAAGCATTAAATCCATTTTACTAAACAGCTACTATCCACACTATCTATGATGCTCCAAGCTTTAGATGTCAACTAATTTGACTTACTCTCCTCTTTCATTGCCCTTATATCTTACTTAATAAGACACTTTATTCAGACACTGCTGAGGTAATAAAGGCAGAAGCTTTGTTGCCAAATGTAGTCGTCTTTTTTAAATGTATTTTTAGCTGTACTAGGTAAGAGGTTATTTTCCTGAGAAAAGAATAAAATACAGCTGCTTCTTTAAATCTTATCATGTAATCCCACTTGTGCCCAAGCAATAGATTTACAGATAACAGCCGCAATCTTACTTAAATGTAAAAACAAAACAAAACAAAAAACAAAAAGACAACCTCCCCCCCCAAAAGGTGACCCTATTGGAACCACAAAGTAATACATTGCTGTATTATTTGTAAACCACAAAGCCTATTCATCTTCAAAATACTATATTCCAAACAATAGTAAAGATGCGTTTTGAAGACCAGGAGCAAAGAAATATGGAGTGAAATTTGAAATTCCACCTCATAAGATACTCCATTGTGCCTAGCATATGTAGCACACACTGCCACATGGATTCACTCACATTCAGCCTTTCTGCAGACCAAAGAAGGGCAAGAACAAGGCATTTTATTGGGCAGGTGAGTGCAGTTATTCCAATGCTGTAGAAATAGGGTTTTTTCACGCTGCCTAATGGAAAGCTTTATCATTCATTCATTTGCTTAGTGTATGAATATTGCAATGAATCCAACTGGACCAGCATTGAACATGAAAGAAACATGTGAATAAAGATGTATTATTTTTGAAATCGTCTCTTATTTGAAAACTCCAGCAATATCCAGATGCAAAGAGAATACAAGGAAGCATTTGGGGGTACTGGGACAAACAAAAACTTATGTGAATTTCTGTCCTTTGGACTTCTAGATAATGGTATAATTTTTCTTGTTTATTACTGCATTAGAAGTATGATTGTAGGTGGAGAACAATTCTTCTAATTTAGTCCCCAAAGAGAAGGAGGGCAAGAAAAACAACCACATAAAAACAAGAATAGAGAATGAAAACATTACAAGTCGTAACTGCAGTGGCATGCCACTGTAATCCAAAGTAAATATTGCCATAAAAACTCAGACGTATCTATAATCCTAAAATGTAATCTTTTCACTTTTCTTTCCCTTCCATTTGCCAATTCAGAGCTAGCTACACACTTTGATTCCACACTCAGGTTACATCTACACAGTAGTGTTATTTCTGGCTAATGTCCGATAACAGACATTATCCGAAATAGCATTGTGCGTGTCTTAAGAGCACACCCATGAATTTTGAAATAATTCTGAAATAACAGGCAGCTTATTCCAGCTTTCTGTAAACCTTGTTGCATGAATAAGACAGACACCGGAATAACGCTCTAATTAAAAATTTGGCTATGTCGAAATAAGCTATGCAATTTGCATAGCTTAATGATCTAGCACTGCCTCAAAGCAGTCTTTTATTCCAGATTAGTTCAGTAGATCAAATTCCCCCAAAGCAAAACTGCATTAAAAAATGGCACACACATAATTATTAAGTATGGGCCAAATCCTGAAGACTCCTTCTGTACACTACTGTACCCTCTCAGCTGCTATTAAAGTCAGTGGGTGTCAAGGTTGTTCAGTTCTTTATAAGATCAAACCTTACTTCAGAATATTTTTTAGGGTTCAACCTGTATCTTCTTCCCATAAATCTGTCTGTGCACTCAAACAATCTGGTTTTTATTTACATATTTATTATGTACTCCAGTCAGAAAAATTAAACCAACACACTGAAATCTTTTACAGAGCACTTTGCACTGTTTCTAATGCCGTTCGTACCTGAAACCTGTTTAGTAATACTATTGTTAGCATATACCAATAGAAGTTATGTGAACCACGGTTGTAGAAAAATGTATTTTTCTTAAAGTCACTATCTATACAGAGCTGTTCATTGCAGGTTGTAATATGTATCTTCTCATTTAAAATGCATTTTTTGTTGGCAGGTGATTACAAGCATGTCTATCCGGACAATATATTACTTTTTTTTTCTTTAAAAACCCTGTCATGTGATAGTTGTACAAAAGAATTCTTACTACTTTAATAAGTAAATCTTTGTATTTCAACTTTTCTTTTCATAAAAGAAAAATGTAAAGAAAATGTTTGGAATCTAACTTCGAAGAGATGTTCGTGTGTGACAATGCAATAAAATTAAATAGAAGTGTCAATGCCCATGGAAAGAATGTAGGATGACTAATCTAACCTCCATACTCTTAAGAATTATGCTGGAAAAAAACCCGCCCCGATCCAACATGGTGGTAGAACAGATTAATTAAACCAAACTGACATAGCCAAAGAGGGAGAAATTCAAAAACCAATGAATTTTGGCTTACACGTCAAGTCATCCAAATGTTTGCTTTTGCAAAAAGTGGTCATGTACTAAGGTATTCCCCCACTGAATATATGTCTGCATGGCATAGAAAAGACGGATCAATCCATTCACACACAATGGATGTAAGGCGACGGGATAAATTTAAATATGCCAGAAATAGGCATTTTACAGAAGACCTCTGATGAACTCTCTGACACTGTTTATTTATAAGCAGTTTGTATTTACATTACCTATAAAATGTTCAGTTTACTCAAACGCGAACACACACCTAAAATTTGTCATTCGTCAGTGTTTAAAAAAACAACAACAAAAAAAACACACAACACCCTCCTCCCCCTTTTGCTTTCCCTGGCCTCTCTTTTTTTCCCGTTTAATGTCTCTAACTTTATGCCATGTTCTTTTCCTCTTTCAGCACGGCTGAGCAAGGCTGACAGGCGGATTCCTTTGCTTTTCAGGGTATTAAAGCCACTTTCCCGCTCTGACAGCCTGTTCTACTCTGCCACCTTATAGCTCTGGCTTCACACTTCTCTGGGCAGCCACTGCTTCTTGACAGACCACTGTCACTTCCCATCATCCTCTCTGTATATCCTGTTCTCTCCCCCTCAGCACGCATCCCGACTTTCCAACCAATGCAATTATTTTTTTTGACAAGCCATCCATCAGCTTTAACTTTAAAAGCACTTTCCGCTGATATCCATTGTTAAATCCCTTGCTTTTTATGGAGCTTGCATGAGAGAATATGATATCAGACATTCAAACTACCAAACCATGTAAATTTACTTTGTTCTCAGCTATGTTTCCAATTTCACGTCCAATTTTTCGGTACATTATGCGTAGTTGTTGTGCTTAATATGATGTTGTCAAATCCCATTAAAGTTCACTGCATTGCACGGCTTTAAAAACAGGTTACAATTTGCATTCTATAAAGAAAGGAAGGAGTGCAGTCTGAAGTCAAGCTGAATCTTATTAAAATTATCTGTTCAATTGTTACATTTGTAGATGGAGTAATTTTGAGGCATTAGCTGAGACACATATGAAAATGTCAGTGTGCCAACTAATGACAATGAAAGCAAAAGGAATATATCTGTGAAACTCAATAAAGCTCCTTTGCTGGTGACATAAATTTGATGATAATCCGAGGAAATGAATAAGGGACCATCCAGTTTGAATAGGAATTACCTTTTCTATTAAATCACTTTGGTGTATTTCCACTTGGCCTACATTTTGGTCCTATGCCACAATGAGTATTTCTCAATGGACTTAAAAAAAATCCCTACAGGAGTAACACACTCTTGAGGAATATCATTCATGTAAGAGATCAAATAGACACAATTAGAAAAACAAAGAATTAGCTTCTCCCTCTATCCATCTTGCCAGTATGCTCTTTACCCAGCTACCCAATTTTTAAAGTAATTCTTCCTAAATGAACTGTTAAAAACAATGATTGAATCTTTTGCTCTTTCACACTATCTGTAAAACATGGCAAAATCCCCACCAAAGAACCCATAACTGGTCCAGTGTAGTCCAAATACATTTTAGCCACAGCATATCTGGTCACTAACCAGGATGCAAAAGAACATGTTTAGGCATGGGTTGCTTGGGGTGACATTTTTTCAGAGGTACCTGTGTTAGCCTTTAAGGAGCCACAAGACTCCTTGTTTTTGCTGAAACAGATCAACAAAGAATTTTATTATGGCATGAGCTTTTTTGAGTTGCAGCTCACCCCACCAGCAATCCCAACCAGGACAATTCCACTCAAGAGGTCCATTTCCTGGACACTACAGTGCAAATAAGTGATGGTCACAGAAACACCATCCTATACTGTAAACCTACTGACCACTACTATACCCTCCTGGAGCCGTGAAGAAACAGCTTGACCTCCACTTACATCAGGTGTTGGAGCAAAGAATACAGTGTATCCTAAACATTGCCCAATATACAAAAGTACATTGTTCAGTGTTGGAAAATCTCCACAGACTTGTGTGTGAATGGATGCAATGTAATGGAAAAGGTCACAGTTCTGTATGCAACCCAAGCAGTCCACCAGGATTATGAACTGGCAATCATCCTATACAACTGGACTACCTCAAGAACCAACCCATTTAATACAAGCTAGATACATTTTGTTTGTTCTCCTTGTACTTACCTTAGATATCTACAATTTGGTAAGCTCTATTCTACTGCACATATTAACATCTGTACTCTCAAAGAGTGTCCATTCAATCTCTTTTCAATGGGTGATCTTCAAAATTGTATCAGCATGATGACTATTTCAAAACTATACACCGAAATACATCTATACACGTGGTTCACGTAGTATTAACTAATTAGTGTAGAGTTTGAGGTAGTGATTGTTGTAAGAGTTAAAAATAATTTTGCCCACCTTAAATTGAGCCTGCCTTTTTCCTTCCTCATTTATCCTATTTTCTAGCGGTTAAAAAAAGAGAGACTTCTCAGAGCCAGCTGTTTTGCTTAACTCACTTAACCATATAAAGGTTCAATGCTCCAAGTGTCTGCCCTCAACACCATCAATTCTAGTGCCACCTGAAAATCAAACTTCTGAAGTGACTGTGATGAATTTCTGGGAGTGGATCTTTCTGGCTGAATGGTTGTCTTCCTGTTGAAGACAGGGAGGGGAATGGTAAGATTGTGAGTTCTCCTTTAAGTTGGAGTATCGGTGTGCTGCTGCGTCAGCCAAACAAACAGATAGCAATCAAAGCTTGCTCAAGCCTACCTTTCCCAAGAACATTGCCAGAAATAAAAGGACCAGGTAATTCCAGAAGTGTTGTTCTAGGCTGAATATATCCAGACTATAGCCATGCAAGACTTCTGAGGTTTTATTGCATCTGAACGGCTGTAGGGCTTAAAGTGGAAAAAATGGGAAGGGTTACCACATCACCTGGGCACTGGTAACAAACAACAAGAAATATTATACAATCAGTACAATTGTGTGCGTGTGCGTGTGCATGTGCGTGTGCGTGTGCACACACAGTCTCAACAATAGAAATTTAAAGTACCCCAGCATTTGTTGCAACATACTCTGATAGTTTACATTTGAGATTCAGAAATGCTGAGAATATCTGTGGCAAGTCAGTTACCATTTTCAAATAAAATGATCATATTTTCAATGACAATCAGTAGTATGCATGTTCATACCGATCTTTGTCCATAAACACCACACACCATCCTCCTACAGAACTGGAGGGGTTGCATGGATTATAGATAACATTTCTGTACGTTAGTTATCACCTGTGCAATAAGCTAATTCTCATTTACAGGGCAAACTCATGAAATATACAGTACCAATAAACAGTGACTGTTGCTAGATTTACATAACTGCCATAGCAACTGCTACCATAATATGGAAAGCTTCTCAACGAGGTGACTTTACATAAGGTCAACAAGTCCCTTGACAAAAATTGTATATAGTGCTCCATCTTGGAAATATTGTCAAATCTTGGTTCTTTTCATAAAGCCTTAGGCTAAAAAAGCTAATGAGAGTCTCAGACAACAGATTAAATGATGGTCTTCAAGGCAGCTGAGATTTCATTCTATAAATAATTTTAAAACTATTACCCAATAATGTATTGCAATAAAAAGCTGACAAGTTCTTGCTCAACAAGCAATCACTTGTATGCGGTTGCAACTTTAGATTAAGAACTTTCTTTTATGCCTGTGGTGATTTTTAGGTGTTTCCATACAGCTGTTGCTATTCTTAACCATCTTGGGGATGGTACTTTTTGCTATGCATGAAAATTAAGGAATATGCATTTTCAAGATTCAGAAAAGCAGAATGAATTTGAGTCACTGCTCTGTACAATATGCTATACATGAGACACAGATGTGTTTCCCTCAAACGTGGCATCCCTTTAGGGACAAGAAACAGTGACCATTTGAAATGAAAGAGGTTCCCCCTCTCTCTCACCCACTAAACTTCATTGAAAATGCTACTGGCCAAGAGTTATTTATTTCCACACATATTATTCCAATTTCCCCATAACTTATGCAAATTGCTATACTAACCTGGTTCAGCTGATTCACCAATGTAAAACCATGCCAAAAATAAGTCCCCAAGCTTCTTTCCATGACAAGAGAGAGAACTGACATAATGAATGGTGGGGGGGGGGGGGGATCATTCACACCTACAAAGATTAAATCTGCATGCAATCTGAGCGGACACCACCCAGTTTGATACCAGTAAAGATACAAACCTGGTTTTACAATGTTTTCTCAAATATTTTACATTCTTTGATTAGGAAACCTCAACTACCGCTTCATCTTCACCACTCAACATGCTGTTGAATAGATGGTGAAGTCCCATTCTACTCTGAAAAGTGAAAATGTAAAAAGGGACACAGACTTGCTCAACAGGATTGATTGTGTGTATATTCCAAGTCAAATCTTCTTTCCTTATTTTGGAAAATATCAAACCAGCTACATCTATTAACACTGCATAAGCTGCATATCTAGGGGAGACTGATTGTCATTATTTATTACTAACAGATTTACCTGGCATTGCTCGGATGTGTAACTCAAGAAATGGTTGGCTGTGGTTGTTGGGAACTAAAATGAAAAGTGGCAAGGAGAGGGAAGGAAAGAGGCCAGGTCCTGGCCCCATGAAGGTGAGGGAGGGGGAATCTCCATATCCCACTTTGAGCAGCGGGGCGAAGGGAGGGTGTTCAGGTCCTTTTAGGCAGGGGAGGAATCCCCAAGCCCTGGGTGAATTGGCACGGGTGGTTGGAAGGGAGGGGAGGGAACCCTTGCTGGGAAACCAGGCCCTGTGAGGAAGTGGGGGGGGGGGGGGGAGAGAGAATCCCCATGTGTCAGGTGAAGTGGTGGGGAGGAGTGAGAAATTTGGTGGCTCTAGCGGTTACTGTTTAGAGGGAGTTCTTGCACAGACAGAAGGACAGCTATTTCATTTTTTATATAGATATTCAAACTGTAGCAATACACATATGCTAAGGACTTCCCAAACACAGAAGACAGCATGGTCCCTGACCTGAAAAGTGTATTTTAATGTAGCTCATACGTGAATTAACCACAAATTAACTGAATTGCACAGAGGAAGGGCAGAAACTGGCCAGCAAATTCTTTACCACCGTTGATGATGTATGAGGAGGCGAGAATTGAACCTGACACTCCAATACAGTACTAGATTAAACTTGCAATGATGACAATACGTCTGACATTTGCTGACAGCAAACATGGGGCTCCACAAAAAAGCATTTTTAGAGAGTCGTTTTAATAGCAGAACAGCACCTAAAACAGAAATTGTTTCAGGAGGCATTTAATATTGGTAGGTTCTTCCCAGAACACGTCCATCACCACCAGGCAAATGAACTCACATTAGGAAGAAAAACAGAGTATACACAGTGCACAGGTTGTAAGATATCTGCGAGTTTAGGTCTGGAAGAATTCATTTTGACAACATTTGTACAAAATGCAGTTTTTTTTTTAAAAAAAATTTGTCTTGAAAATAGGACCACTAGAAGTCTTATGAGGGAATCAAGCTAAAGATTGGGCGCTAAAAATATGTTCACACGAATTACCAGGGCTTGACAATTTAGGTAATCTACTTTCCACGGGCGAGTAGATTATAGCCCGGCATGGCGCCGCAGCATGATCAGCACATGCGCAACTCAGTTGGCGCATGCGCAGTGTGCTGAACCGCGCGGCTGGTGAGCGGAGCTTGCTGCAGCTTGGCGAGTCCTGCAAATTACAATTCATAAAAATACAGATGTCATTTTGACAAAAATTGTCCTCAATGATCCATAAAGATAGTTATATACCAATATCTGGGAAGAATTAATGCACTTATATATTTAAACAAATGAAGCACCAGGAAAAAAAATCATAATAAAACTAGTTATATTCAACTGCTAGAATCCAAAAAAAGCCACAAAACAGCAGCTTTGAAATAACCTGCCAAATTACATTATACTATTCTGTATTCGTACTAAAAAATGAATTGAAGTTGATTTTGACTGTAACATAGTATCTTAGCAGGAAAAAACTCGTACAATAGTTAGTTAAAAAAAATTCTCAATCTAAACTATTTTTTCCCCTCTCGAAAAAATCCCTTCTATATCCACCTCATTGCCACTCAGATACTGACTTTGTTTCTTTCAACAAGTATGCAAGAATCCAAATAGGTTTGCAAGCGACTGTTTTAAATCAAGGTAAAAGCACTTTGTCTATGACTATAACATTCATTCCTGTGTTATCTAAGACAGAGAGGTAGCAAACAAAGGACATCTAACACCCTTTATAAACTTTAGAAGTAGAGCTAACAAAGAGGTGTAGCTGAGTTTATAAAGACATTTGTGATCAATTCCTGCAAAGGTGTAAAATTATATCCCAATACTGTAAGCACAGCTATTATGCAGCAATGCCAAGAACACAACTCTTGAGTTGAATGATCCTGGTCAAAAACTTTGCTCTGGAGCTGACCAAGAGTTGCATCCTGCCTGTTTCCTCCCCACCCACCTAATTTAGAGAGAATTTACATGGTGTATATAAAGTGATGCAGAAGCAATTATTTTGTATACAGGTTGAGCCCCTCTAGTATGGTCCAGCATGATTTTAATTAGCCAGAGGTCCACTTATCATTAGTGTGAACAAGTTTCCCATGATCGCAAAGATTGTTTACAGCTACCAGTCCTGGCTCCCTATGTTCTGTGCTGTTATTTAGCTCTCATTTACCCCTACAAATCTTTGGAAGGGTTTGTAACGCTGCTAGACAACGCTCCCATGGTTCGGCAAATTCTCTGGTTTGACACTGGTCAGGTCCCAAGGGTGCTGGACTACAGAGGTTCAACCTGTACTGCACTTTGACACTAAGGACACAGCATATATTTGGAACTGTGCAAAATATTTGTGTAAAGAATGAGGTTAACAATTTAATTGGATCATCTTTTGACAGTGAAAGGCATAGGTGGCTGGTGCCTGAGATGTGAGGGAATGCAGGGAAGGCCATCCAGAGGAACAGGGAGATTGACATGAGAGAGCATCCCATTTAGCAATCAAAATTTTGGCAGGAGCACAAGGGGGACAGTGCACCACCCAGGTGCTACAATGCGTCACATAAGGTGAAAGGTAAAAGGAAAAATGTACATATGCATTATTAATGAAAAGCTGAGCCTGAGAGCTTAAATTTACAACTCCGCTAAACTCTAAAAATCATGGACTCAACAGGGATACTGACTTTCTAGCTCATAACAAATCTGTACCCCAGTAACCCTTTTTTGCCCTCCAATTGCAGAGGGGTTAATTGGCCACACCATTTTTGAAACATGTAGGGACCCTTCTGTCCCACCCGATGTGTGTGTGTCACTGATTATTTTTGAGCCTGAAGATCTCTATATACCTCAATAGCTTGTCTCTTTCACCTACAGAAGGAGGTCCAGTGAAAAACATGACCTCACTTACTATGCCTCTCAGTTTTATGACATTTGTATTGCAAACCATATAAATATCATACTCTGCTTCCTAATAGGGTATGCAAAAATCAAAGGGAAAAAATAATTATTGGAAAATAACTGCCTATGTCTACATTTGGCCTATCGATCATCAGTTTCTCGCCATACATGTATATGCCACAGTGATATGTCCTCCTGTTGGACTGGAACAGTCAACTTAATGCCATCAATGTGACTGTGAAAATGAAAGTGACCTGTTTTCTGCAGTTGTAAAGTGGATATTTCACAATTAAAATAAAACATAAATGAAGCTAGCCATTCCAGGGGGGCATCAGGAAATATTCGCCACCACTACAAGATTTTTCATCTTTAAAAATTTTGTCCTCATAGTCCTATTTCCTCCTCTGAAGTCCTGTTCCACCACCTACACTTCTTACCTTCTGCTTTTCTCCTAAACCTAAGGTAGCAGCTAGCACACTGCCTACAGATATGCAACACCTAGCTGTGTAACCTTCCTGGCTACACCACCAAAAAGCAGTCAGCATTATGAATAGGCTTGTCAGAAGGCTTTTACTACCTCCATGCTAGCTCACAAGAAAGGAGGCAGTCAGCTAGAAGAGTAACCTGGTGGTTGATGGGGCATAAATTGTGCCAAGGAAAACAACAGAAGATGCATGAAGCTGTATTGGCTAGTAGTAATGGTGGTTTGCCAGTTATTGAGCAACACAAACATCTGAGTGTGTTTAATACTCCTGTTCAAGTCGAGGCAGTGACTCAGTGAGCCTTCTTTTCAGATTTATGATTTGTTAGTGTGAAACCCCACATACTCCAGCAGAGAGGTAATGCACAGTCAGTGCTTAATTAAGAAGCGAAGCTCTCAAAGTGATTATTGAAAATGGAAACATTTGCTCTTGCAGCCTGTTTTGCCTACACTGAAAGACCAGAGAGAGGTCTCCAACTGGATTTGAGGGAATAAAGAATGTTAGAGCTCTGAAGAATAACTTCAGCAGGGAATAAAGAAACGTAGAGGGAGCTCTCCGCTGTCCCACACTCCAAGACTCACCTAGGCCAGCCGACTTTCTGTGGGTTATTGTCGGTAAGTGTTGTTATTGTCATGGTACAAATGGAGCAAGTGAACCACAGATGTGAAGTGGTTTGCTACAGATCACGCAGCTATAAGAGGCAGAGCCTGTAAGAGAACTTGGGAACCTCAAGACCATGCTTTATCCACCAGACCACCCACATTACGAATAAGTGAAGAATTGATATAGTAGCAAATACGAAGGAATAAAGCCAAGAGTGTTCTTTAGTCATTACAAAAAAGCTAAGGGAGAGCCTGTCTTGCAGTCAACCCTACCTGCTGCCCAGATATGAACCCCATGAGGTTACCCTAGCTTGGCTCTGGCAGATACAGCCATGACATGCAGACATATGCTGTTTCCCATACTCCTAGGGTGTATCTAGACTACATCCCTTTTTCGGTAAAGGGATGTAAATAAGGCACGTCAATATTGCAAATCAAGCTGGGATTTGAATTTCCCATGCTTCATTTGCATAATGGTGGCCACCGCTTTTTTTGAAACAGGGCTTTTTCGAAAAAAACCCCGGAAGTTTAGATGGGGATCTTTTGAAAATAAAATTCTTTTTTGAAAGATCCCGTAAACTGCATTTTTTTGAGGAGTACAGGATCTTTCAAAATAGTGTTTCATTTTCAAAAGATCCCCATCTAAACAGCCTTTTTTCCCAAAAATCCCCATTTTGAAAAAAAAGCAGCGGCCGCCATTATGCAAATGAAGCATGGGAAATTCAAGTCCCAGCTTCATTTACAATATCGACATGCCTAATTTACATCCCTTTACCGAAAAAGAGATGGAGTCTAGACACACCCCTAGAGGGCAACTTCTCCACATCTCAGTCAGCGGAAGATTGAATAGTTCAACAAAGCCGAAGGGAATGGTTATAGCTGACAGCCTTAAATAGAGCAGTGTTCTGGTGAGGTGGGAGAATTAACACACAACTGCAATGATGATCAGAAAGCAGAGAGAACGAACCCCCATCTTAGGACCTCCCTACTCATGCTCAATCTATACAACTGACTTGTGTTCACATTAAGGAAACCAAGAGAAGAATGGATCCCACATCTCAAAAATCAGTCTTTGCAAAGCTGTAATGTTTTTTTTTTTCAAGCAGTCATTTTACCTTGAATATTTTTTGACAAATGATCTAGTGATTTTGAATGTTAAATTACTAAACCCTTTGAACCCTTGACTAATCTACAGTTATTTACTTTAAGATCAGGGATGTCAAAAAGAAAGCTCCTTCTCAAATAAATGTATTTTCCTTTCCCCTACCTGCCAAAGAATTGGCCAGTTATGATGTGATGATCTAATCCTCTCTCAACTCTCTGATGCAGCAAGTTAATCATCATGAACACCCAAATTACTCACCGTCGGTCACCATAATGTCATTCTTGAGAGTATCAATCAACCTCCAAATATACCCATATTAGGCCGAGTATTGTAGTTTAATCATAACCAAAAGCCTTGCCCATCATCTAGGACAAGGTGAACCTTGCACACTCTGATCTGCCAACTCTGCCATCGTCTAGGACAAGGTGATCCAGCACACTCTGATCTGCCAACATCCGTGGTCCAGCATGATTTTAGCTAACCAAATGTCAACTTATGGGTGTGGCCAAATTTCCTAGTGTCCCATAAAATTTGTTTATAGCCTCCAGTCCTGGCTCTCAGTGTTCTGTGCTGTTTAGCTCTAATTTACACCTAAATGTCTTCTAGCAGACCAGTAAGCAGTGGAAGTGTTGATAATGCTGCTACACAATATTGACCTCGGGGGCCCGGCAAAATCTCTGGTTTGGCACTGCCCGAAGGTGTCAGACTAGAGAGGTGCAACCTGTATCAACAAAAGGAAACTAAGCTGTATATTGGCCCTAAATATACCCACAAGGATTACTTGCATTGGAGTCAACTTTAAAGCTACTTTCCCCATTCCCTTTCCAGACTACCACCACATATTGCAGTATTAAGCATTTTGACGATGCTTAATAGTAGGCATGGGCGCTGTGGCTAAACACTAATGTTACTTTAAAGACAAAAGTAACATCACGTTCCCATGCAATAGCTCTTTAATGTCAAGCATAACCTTCACAAATGGGTTTGTAATGAGAAACCCTTATTTGTCATACAGTAGGTATGATTGATGTCATATATGAATGAAATGAAGCCACGGTGACCATCTCAATAACATGAGCAGCTGCCAAATATTCATTTAGCAGAATGAGTTTAGAAAACTTTGAGCAGATTGCTTTCACAAGGCTGCTTTCAACAAAAGGAAACATAATTAACGAGCTAATATCAGCATGTGTCTGGCTAAGCTAATGAATATCAAATTACACAGAAACCTGTATAAATCATCATTACCCTGAATTTTAATTGAACTTGCAATTAAACATGACAAATTTTATATACACTAAACCTTTAATTTATACTTTCAAATAAGGAATAATTTATCATTTTTAGTATTTCATAGTTAATTTCCCAATATGTACACTTCTAATTAACAAGGACAGGCAGGCATTTAAAAAATTGTCAAAGAGCTCCACTGGTTACAACAACTTTCAGTTCTACAGATTAAAGTTTGGGACTAAGAATTTACCACAATGTGCAGTAATCCACTTTGTACAAAACACATCCAACAACGCTATTTCCAATATATCTTATGAAAACCATACCCACCAGAAAAATGGGTGTGTCTATGTTTACACAAGATTCTAAAGTCCAGTTGCAATGCTTCTGCAAAAGCACAGCATACTATGAAATAGCTAGTTACCAGCGAAAGATTTTGAATGTTCCATTGGAGTGAAATCGGAAGTCTTTTTTAGATAAATTATCTGGCTGAAATGAACAGAAGAGGTTAGGGCTCACAGTATTTTTTCTTGACAGAAAGAACTTCTCTCATTAATGTTATCTACTTTCATTTTGAGTACCTTTTTCTCTGCTTATGTGAATGCCCCTTTTGTTTATTTATGGAACACAACTGGCCTAAAGAACGAGGATTTCCCCTGCCAACAAGAAGGTTTCCCCCCCCCCCTCTGTTTTGATACATTAGAAAGTCAGGTTCTGTCCACTCTTGCAGAGAAGACCTCAAAAGACTGGAGAACTTGGCCGTCTCTACATTGAGTATTTACTCCCGATATAGCACATTGCAGATAGGCAAGCCACGAGTAGCACCAGAGAAACCATAAGTAGTCAAAATGTACAGATAAGCAAAGAAAAAAGCTGCTTGAGAACTTAGTGTTTCATTTAATGACATTTACTTAGAATATTTTGCCACTTGATGTTGACAATTTTGTTATAAGCTTAGCTTAGCTTTTTGAATCTTATCTACTGACCTTACTAATAAAAATAATAATTATTACTACTTGACACCTCCCCATATTTCCTATAATTGTGAAAATTTAAGTTGATAAAAATTAGGGCTGTCAATTAATTGAAGTCAATCCATGCAATTACCTCAAAATAATTAATCTTGATCACAATTTTAATCTCACAATTAAATAGAATATTAGTTAAAATTTAAAGTTTTCTACATTTTCAAATATACTGATTTCAATTACAACACTGAATACCAATTATACAGTGCTCACATTTTTATTACAAACATTTTCACTGTAAAAAAAAACCAAGAAATAATACTTTCAATTTACCACATACAAATTCTGTTGTGCAATCTCTATCGTGAAAGGGTAATTTACAAACATCGATTTTTTTCTTACAAAACTGCACTCAAAAAATGAATCCAAGTAAAACTTTAGTGAGTATCACTTCTTGTTCAGCCATTCGCTATGACAAACAAGTTTTTATGGCTCTGTAGTAGCCAGCAATGCAAGGTATTTACATGCCAGGTATGCTAAACATTCATGTGCCCTTTCGTGCTTCTGCCCCCATTCCAGAGGACATGCTTCCATGCTGATGACACACGTTAAAAAATAATGCATTAATTCAATTTGTAACTGAACTTTTGGAAGAGAATTGAATATCTCCTGCTCTTTGTTTACCATCCTACCATATATTTCATGTTACAGCAGTCTTGAATGATGATCAAGCATACATTTGTTCATTTTAGGAATATTTTTGCCGTGGCTCTGATAAAATGCAAAGATGCTACCAGTTATTTTTTAAATCATGACAGGCCTAATACAAATAGAAAAAATGTTTCCAATAAATATGAATATTATTGTACAAATTATTTAAAAAATAATCAAATTCTGCTAAGCCTAATCAGAAACAAAGAAACAGTGCACAAGACTAATATAGGGGAAAAAAATTATTTCAGGTCACCTTTGAGAGTTACATGTTGTAATTTCTCTTAACAGACTGCAAGTACTAGTAAACTCAGCAGCAGAGGTAATCTTTAAATGCTATTGTAAAGCTCTATGTTGCCTTGAGATGGAAAGCGACTCTTGGGAAAATTAAATTGCCATAGTTTGTTGGGAAATTTAAAAAGAGAAATGGCTACTCTAAGAGGATAAAGGTGCATACTCCCCCCTTTTCTCCATAAGGAATGTGTTAACATTAATCTAATTAAGAAATAAAAGGCAATGGTGCCCATCATAGAGTGTGCCCATGATACTGGAAAAGAAGAGGGATCGTGAGATCTCCATTCACTTTCAGAAATGTTTAAGATATCCAGATACCACAGTGAAAGGCATAATGCAAGAACATGGAAAGCTATAGCTGCTACCTTTGGTTTATATTGAAACACTGTCAAAGGATTCATTTCTTTGTACCGGAAATAAATTTAAGTTAAGCTGAGTTTCAAGTAACTGATAATTCACTAAGCACGAGGCCTTGTCTGCATGATCACATTGTGTCAACAACACTGAGGTTGACACCGAATGCTCAATAAAACAAAAATGTGCTGTGGGTATGCATCCCCCAGTGTAGTGCTGTGGGAAGGTGGAGCTGACCACTGGATGTCTTCGGATTCCCTCCAAGTTCTCCCACAGCATCCTCAGGTACTAAAAGCGGCATCATAAGTACCTCTGTAATTTTTCCATGCTGAGGTATGACAACACAACACAGCAGTCTGTCCCCCTCTTCCTGCAGCAGCAGTCTGCCTGCCGCTGTGTTCCTAGTGCCAGCAGAACAGGAGCAATCCAATAATTTGCTCTTTGTTCCCCAGTGGAACAGCACACTCAGCTCTCAGAAATTTCCCAGAACTTTGAAAGGGGAGGGGCACATGCCTGCAGGGGAGCACAGATTGCAAAACACTGAGCAGAGCCATCAGGGCAGGGGATACTGGTGAAAGACAATCCTGTCAACAAAACCAGCAGCAGTGTCTAGACTGGCTCCTTGTCAATAATAAAAAGGAGGGGAGAAGGAAAAAAAGTCTCCCAGGGAAGGCAGTTTTTGGTGACAAAACTTGGTAGATTAGGCCTTAATTTGAAGCAGTAGTTAATGATGTAATGTAATTCTGGTGTGTGCCAGAGACATTCCCACCTATAATTCCTGATCATAGCAATGGAACCACCAAAGGAAAGACTGCCCCCAAACAATTCTTTTCTGGTGTTACCTGCGAGTTCCAAGTACAGTAAAACTCCGGTGGTCCGGCATCCAGTGGTCCAGTACGCCTGATGGTCTGGCACCAACTGCAACCCGGAAGTGCTCCGGCAGCTGCTTCAAGTTGTTAGAGTAATTGATTAACTGCGGCTGGATCCACAGCCGACACGCAGTTAATGTAACTTTCCTCTCTACTGCCGGGGGGGGGGGGGCAGGGGAAGGTAGGGGTCGGTGGGAGAGGGGGAGGGGGAGAAGGAGGGGCCAAGGGTGTGCCAAAGCAGCCGCATTCAGGACTTTCTGATCAGTTACAATCACTCGGGCTGGATCCACAGCCGACACGCAGTTAATGTACCTTAACTCACCCCCTCCTCCTCCCCCTCCCCCACCGACCCCTACCTTCCCCTGCCTCCGCCCCCCCCCCCCAGACCCCCTGGCAGTAGAGAGGAACATTACATTAACTGCGCTTCGGCTGTGGATCCAGCCGGAGTGACTGTAACTGACCAGAACGTCCTGAATGTGGCTGCCTGCCTGTCACCGCCTCTCCTCTTCCACCGCTCGCAGGCTCTGCCTCCCTGCAGCAGGAGAGAGGGTTTGTCACACGCCCGCCCCCTCCCCCGCTTCCCCTCCGATGAGACCCGCCCCTGCCAGTGTACCTCCTGATAGTCCGGCATTTCTGATAATCCGGCACCACCTGGGTCCCAAGGGTGCCGGATTATCGGAAGTCTACTGTATATTAAGAAAGGTGTCTGGCCTTTTAGTTAGACCTAGGTGAATATTCACAGTGTGAACGCGATCCATAATCACTTCCATAATCATGTCCCTCAGTAATGGAGACCTAGCACTTTGATCTACTGATCCCCCAGAATGGGACAAATCCACCATCTCATTACTTTAGGGTTTTAAGTGATGCTTGCTTCTGTCTGCTCCTATTCTAAAACAAGTGAAAGATCCTCGGACCCTTCCTCCTCCCCAGTGCTACTCCAGGACTGGGTTCTTTCTTTCTAATGCCCTAAGAACTTTAGGTCCAGGTATCGTAGAGACTGTTGGTCTAGGTTCTCCTAGAAACAGATGAGAAGACCATCTACAAGACCACTGACTCCTAGGTTAAAACTTAGGATCCTCTAAGGGTGTAAACAGAGTCACTCCAACATCTTTAGTTCTCTGACCTAAGGTAATTTGGAGCACTCTCTTACCTCTCCTGAGGAGAGCTCTCATACAAGACTCCAGTAGGATTCCATGCCAGTACCTCCCTTTCTTCAGAGAGCTAATATAGGGCTGTTAAGAGAGTTATCAAGGAGAGGTAGGCTAGAGCAACTTCTGATCATTGGGTATTACACAATTAGTGCAGCTGAGAGATTCCTCCAATGCCTAACAAAATCTGGAGTCTAAAACAGGCTTAACTAGCAGAGAGGTAACCCACCTCTGTTTAGAGCATTTAACTCAGGATGCAGTTGGCAGGGTTTTATTTCTGGCTTTGCCACTGACTCACTGCTGCTTTGCCACTGCAAGAGCTCACTGAACCCCTCTAGATAGGTCTACTCTGCAATTAGGCACCTGTGCCAGCAGATTTAGGCTTGTTGGGCTGCTTAATTGAAGTGTAGAGGTTTCTGCTTGGGCTGGAGCCCAAGCTCTGGGGACCTAACTCCACACACAGTCCCTGAGCCCAAATATCTACACCTCATTTAAACAGCTCTGTAGCCCAAGCACCACAATTCCGAGTCAGCTGGCATGGACCAGGTACAGGTACATAATTGTAATGTGAAGATATCCGCTGTCTCTCAATTTCTCTCTTGAAAAATGAGCCTAATGACACTTACCTGTCCACTGAGGATACTGTGAGACTTAATCAACCTTCACTCCACTAATGAATCTTGTCTCATATCTTTCTTCCTCTCCTGTCTTCTCCATGTTATCCCTTCTTAAGTACCTAAAATGTTACAAGGAGGAGGGAGAAAAACTGTTGCCCTTGGCCTCTGAGGCTAGGACAAGAAGCAATGGGCTTAAACTGCAGCAAGGGAGGTTTAGGCTGCAATTTAGGAAAAACTTCCTAGCTGTCAGGGTAGTTAAACACTGGAATAAATTGCCTAGGGAGGCTGTGGAATCCCCATCTCTGGAAATATTTAAGAGCAAGTTAGACAGATATCTACCAGGGATCGTCTAGACAAGGGGTGGCCAACCTGCAGCTCGTGAGCCGCATGCGGCTCTTCACAGAAAAAATTGCAGCTCATGCACCTCACGTCTCTGAAAGGGGCAGTGTGTTTCTGTCTGAAAGCGAGAGAGCTGGAGTCGTGGCATCCCATGCAGACTTCAAAATGCCTGCCTTCAAAGGGCAATGCCTGATCTACTCTTAAAAGGGTGGCAGCTGGGGCTTTTTTTTTGCTCAACAATTTGGCTCTTTGTACTGTATCCACCACTATTTTAGCTCTTCGTCTGTAACAGGTTGGCCACCCCTGGTCTAGATGGTGCTCGGCCCTGCTGTGAGGGCAAGGGACTGGACTTGATGACCTCTCGAGGTCCCTTCCAGTTCTAATATTCTATGATTCTACCCTCAAAAACAATCTAAAATCTTAATAAGCTGGCATCCACATGTCTTCTTTCAAACTCCCTCTTCTAAAACCACCTCTTCCACAAATGCCAGTCCCAATCTCCAAAAGTAACAGCAGCTGTCCACATCCAAAATAAATCAGCACAATACACTAAGACAGAATTCTTCTCTGAGCTTCCTCTGTGGTTTGGATAATCGGCCCATTCAGAACGCAAGTTCCTCAGAGCAAAAAATGTGTTGTCGTCTTCAACTTGAACAGCTCTGAGCATAGTGTCTGCAAGTAACAAATAAGCAGTAACATTTGTTCACCTGTGCTAGCTATTCAAAGAAAAAGCTATAGTAACAGCATCAATATCATTCGTATTTTCTTTTACATTAAAAAAAGCTTTATTTGTTATTTATTTATTTTTCAGGGACTTCTAAACCTGATGGAACTGCATTCATTGAGGCTTTGAATGTTTAATGCTTGCCTGAAAAGCACTGTGCACTCATGCCTGCAAAGCAGTGTGACAAATATTTTCACACATTATCAGATAGCTGAGAAAAACAGGAGCCACCAGAATTTACAACAAAATGCTACCAGAATTTACAACTTGTGAAATTGTGGTTGTCTCTATTTTCTCATCCCCATGTGCTTTCTGCAGATAGAGAAGGCACTTTTTTTTTTTGCCATCTACTGTCTCACTACTTCCTAGTTAAACCTTGTCTCAAGTTATCAACACTCTCTGGAGAGATAAGCTTCTTCTCACTTACAACCTGTCACTAATAATCGAACTTTCAAGACTCCATCTCGAAAAAGGACTTCTGGAGGCACACAGGTCACAGGAATTAACTGCCACCAGTCCTCGCAGAAAACTAAGCTCATCAATCTATAGCTTCTCGTCATAATTAGAATAACGGCTTTGAAAATTTGGGCTGATGTTGACTCCGTCTTACGCCACAAAGAGCGCTGATTAAAATCTCGGTGTGAAAGTTAATGATAAATGCCGGTGGCGTTGTCGTGGCGACAGGGACAAACAATTCCCTGGCTGTGACATTTTCAATGTCCTGCAGAAGAGAAACTGTCCTCTTTAGTGTGGCACTGTATGAAGCTTATTTATGGCTACAGGGCTTGCTGGATTGATGACTGTCGTAACACACTGTCAAATCCTTTACTGACACATTCATTTTTTGAGCCCCTGTTGTGGCAGGAATAAAACACAACACAGATACTAAAAAGTCTTATTTACCAGCTACTGTTGAGGTAAAATAGTAAAGGAAATAAATTATTTTTATATACAAGCCCACACGTGCACATATTAAATGCATTAAGAACACCAGCATTAAATATGCTTGCAAACCATCCTGATTTGAGTTATCAAATGCCCTGAACCACTAGGGTTCATATATACAGAGCTCACAGCAGGATCCGGGCCTAAGCTTAACAAAATGCAAAGTTGAGAGTCAGTCTTCATACCACACCAGACCATCCCCATGTAAGTTTTGCCAATGAACACTGAATTTAAGAAACGATGTATTTTCTTGGCTAAGTGATAGTTAAATGTTTCCACTGCTGACAAAATGTCCAGCATTAATTTAGCTAATGGTTGGGCCTGGATGTTTTGACATCTTTCCAAATACTTTCTCTGAACATTACATTGAAAATCCAACTGGAAAAGTATTAGGAGAAGCATCCCCACTTTCCTGCTCTACACCCCTCTTTTTGAGGTGAAGAGGGTGGGACAAAAAATTGTCTTACTTACACCTTGCTCCAAAAGGACAAACGGTGAAGATGTAGTCCTCTCCTCCATACAACATATTATGGAAGGGCTTCTCAAATGGGCTATAAAAACTCCACAGCCCACCGATGCCACAACAATTGGTTTTCTATTTATAAAAGCCAGGGCTGGGGTTAGGAGTAGCAGGCAATGCAATTGCTTGAGTGCCCCCCTCACTCTTCCTGGCTGCAGGGGCCCCCACAAAGCTAAGTTGCTTAGACTTTGTCTTTAGCTCCAGATGGCAGGGCTCAGGGCCCCACGCTTCAGCCCCATGTACTCAGGCTCCAGGTTTCTGCCCTAGACCCCAGTAAGATTGACACCGGCCCTACTTGGCAACCCCCTGAAATCTGTTCATGTCCCCCACACTGAGTCCAGGACCCCTGGTTGAGAACCACTGTGCTATGGGATGACTCCTCTCCTCACTTTTGCCACACTTGCCTCAAGCCTTCTGGGCTGCTGACGAATCTTGTAACTGTAGGGAGGAGAGCTGTCAAGGAAGCACTCTCAGAAGATAGAGGGGAAAACTTCAACAGAAGATTACTGAAGATTGAGAGGAACAGGGAGAGGAATCAGACCCTTGCTATAAAACCTTCAACTGATGCCAGGGCTTTTTACCATATAACTTCTTGGAACCGTTTATTTTATTCTCTTGCATGCACTAGAAACTGAGCACTAGCTGTGACGTGCTAATATCACCAACCCAATACCCCTGCTAAGTACCATGCAAGTTCCTACTTCACCCACTGTGGCTTGCACATGCTGTGAAGGCGGCAAAATTCTCCCTGTTCCTCTGCCAATTGGCCAACAGTAGAAAAAAAAATCCATTCTGGTCCTTTAAAGGGGCAACCACTAAACCCATCGCATCTGTCACCTTCCTAATTCAGGAGGGAACTAAAAGAGAGCTCACACAGCCCTTCATGGGGAATGTTAGTCAATCAGCACCCTATTTCCCCATGTTTCCCAGTCTGCTGATGAACATGGGCAGCTTTTAAAAGTCACAAAAAGCCATCATCAGTAAGAGGGACTAGATTATGGACTTTTCGAAAAAAGTGGCCTTTTTCCGAAAAAACTTCACCTGCATCTTGACTGCTGTCATGTTCTTTCAAAATTAAATCGAAAAAATGTGGCGGTTTTTCCAAAATTGGTAAACCTACGTTTACCAGGAAGAACACGTTTTTTCAAAATAGCTCTTTAAAAAAAAAAAAAAAGAAAAAGGCGTTCTTGAACGTAAACAAAGCTATTTCAAAAGAGCATCCAGATTGCCTGGGTGCTCTCTCTTGAAAAAGTGAATCACTTTTTTGAAACTCTCGTGGGTGTTCAGACGATCTCTTTCAAAAGAGGCTTGTAGTCTAGATGTACCCTACCTGATTTACTTCAGTCAATCACTAATCTAATTACAATTGGCCTTGCAGCCTGTGACGGGGCGAGGCAGCCCCGCACTGAACCTACAGGGCCCAGCCAGGGTTACCTGGCTGCAGAGGCCCCTCCCCCACAGCCCTACCGAGCATGCCCAGGCTGCAGCAGGGCTATAAAAGCCTGGGCCAGGACTCAGTCAGGGAAGGCAGCCGAAGGAGAAGGACTGGAGAAGGGAGCTCTCCCTCAGCGGTTGCCAGGGACTCCAGGAGAGGCCGGAAGGAAGGCGGAGGCGAATCGGTGCAACCCAGAGACTGCCTGCTGAGGGGACGCTGGCCTGGAGATTGCAGCCAGCTGGGCAAGTCCAGGGGAAGGAAGCCCGGGAGTCCAGGTAGGAAGTGGCCCAGGGCAGGAGCAGGAGCCGCCGCTCCCGGCCTGAGAACCTCGGCGCGTTTCGGCTGGATGGCCCCACCGAGAGTGTGACCGGGTACCTGGTCGCTCACAGGGCCCTGGGCTGGGACCCGGTGGAGTAGAGGGGGCCCAGGTCCCCCTACCTGGGGTGTGCCCCCGCTACAACGACAAACTGCGTTGTGGACTCAGCCCTGCTTAAAGGGCCAGCTATAGACTGTTTTGTGGACTCAGGCCAGGGGGCCTTAGCCCTGCTTAAAGGGCCAGCTGTAGACTGTTTCGGGGACTCAGGCCAGAGGGCCTTTGGCCTGGCTTAAAGGGCCAGGGAGAGACTGTATCACAAGGGGTCGGGGACCCAGGCGGGAGGGGCCCGCCACACAGCCACTTTGCGGAAGAGTTTGTTGACAGCCAGCTTTTACAAAAGTACGCCAGTTGGCCCCATCCTGTTGGACCCATCAGTCTGCCTACCGCGTCCTCCATATTTTAGATCCTTTTTACACCATTGTTTGCTCTTCAGTAACAACATATTATCCCGTTTCATCTACAACATAAAAATTAATAAAATGATTTGCTAACTAAATAGCACCAAGGTTTGGGCAAGATGCAAATGAGCCCACCGGATGCACCTTGACTCATGTATTCCCTACTGGAATTGATATAGACCACCACATTTCAAAAAGTTTCTAAATATATATTTACTATAGGTAAGACGACAGGGACTGTTCTAATGTGTTCTGTCAATTCTATGAAGGCTTTTATTATTATGCTGCTAATGTGCTGCTTAAACTGATAGATGAACATGTAAAGACTTTCACACAAACCCTTAAATCCAAAATATACAATGTGAAGGTGTGTAGAAGCAGAGGGATTCTTAACACAACTTTCTTAAAAGCTAAAACTTAAATCCCAAGTTCATAAGTGAAAACAAGTTTTATAGTTTTCATTGGGGGTCTTCCATTTGCCTACACTTCAGAACCATACACAACTAGGCATAACTACTCAGCAGATACTTTGAACTGGAGGAAAAAAATACATCATCTTAGGCTTTAGTGGTTGGATGTAAAGCCCACTACAGTCAGCAATAGGGGGTTCTTTTCACTCATTTCAATGGACTTTGAATCACAAGCAAAGTTGTAACCCAAATCTGTTTCAGGCAGTCTGGACAGCACCTTAAAATACTAAGGCTCTTGCTAGTTCTGCCAGTCCCTTGCAATTACGAACAGTAAATTCCTGTGATAACACAATCATGTAAATTCAAATTAATAAAACAGAATGCCAATATTCCCTTCTTCAATTGTCAGATTATTATATAAATGCTGCAGGTCAGTGCATCTAGTAAGTGCTGCACAAGTCAGACAGAATGGTAAAGATTTGTGACAAAGTGTCAGCTTTCACTTTGATTTTCTTTGCTTTTGTCGGTTTATATCACAACCTTAATATTATGTGAAAGTACTTTTGTGTGTGCTAATATGATTAAAATATACACTCTGCTCCATTCTGAAGCCTGATGGAAAAAATGAGAGCACTACATGAAAACTCTGGGTGACTAAACAGATTGTCAAATATAAAAAAAAATGAAACTCCAGCAGTCAGTTTTAATTTATTCATGGCCATCAGCTTTTCTTGTCCTATTAGTTACCATAATAGTAACACAGTGTTGAGCAAAATACCAGAAGCTTTCATTAGAATCATTAACATAATTTGATAACTGATGGCATTTGATTTCTGACTTTTGAACTTTGACTTGAAGCTTAGTGTAAGATGTAATCTCACTGATTGGGTGGCTTTTTTTAAACATGAACACTTCACATTATATTGCTCTGTTAACTGTAATTAATGCTCCCATTTGTCTCACGTTGTATTATTTGGAAAAGCAGTGGTAATGATAAAAGTTGTGACAAAAGATACACCGATGTGATCTTCCCCCCAAAATGTTATCCTAATTTATTTTGCAAAAATAAATTTAATAAGTCACGTGTCTTTCTATTCTCACAATGAGAATTCAATGTATAAGGAAATGGGTTTCATGTAAGCTATAACAATATAATTGTTAGAATAATGAGGAAAAAAATGTTAGAATAGGTTTGAGTTAAATCCCCACATGCCAAGAATTCAGAGCTATGGCTGACAGTCAAGAAGCTCTAGCTGAATCTTATCTACATACAATAGAGCATAATTTTACCTACACTTTGATAAGCTCTTAAATACAGAGGCAAAAAGACCAAGGCCTGCATTTTCAGTCTGCTCTCTTTTGATTAATGGTAGACATTGCTCAAACATTTTTGGAGTAGCATGAATAGAAATTTAGTCTCAAAGGAGTGGCTGTATTAGTCTTTACTGTGCCACAGGACTCTGTTGTTTTGGCAGATAAAGACTAACAGATTTATTTGGGCGTAAGGTTCATGGATAAAAACCACTTTGTCAGATTTCCACTCCATGCATCTGATGAAGTGGTTTGTACCCTGGAAAGCTTATGCCCAAATAAAAGTTAGTCTTTAAAGTACCACAGAAGTCCTCATTGTTGGATTTTTTGTTTTATTTGTTTTCAAATTTAGTATTAATACAAATTGTATGACATAATCCCCATGCTCTGCCTTGAAAAAGTATGTTGGTACTTCATGGACTAAATATAAGCAGTTGGAAAGATACAGCATCCATAGCCCTGGAACCTACACAACTTTGGAACTAAGCTGAATTAAGGGAGTTGTTCCACCAACCTTTAATGGTATTACTCAAGTATGTGAATGTAGGGCCTGTAACAGTAAATGCAGATACATATGTACATGGGTGAAATATGATTTTCTGTCTCACTGTACTCTATACAAGGGTTTCTGTACATTTAAATACATATTTATGAGCTTCTTAGACTCATAAGATTATATAATCAATAGAAAGTTATATGTAGGTCTCCATAGAAAGGGAGTTTCTAGGAAAACATCTCAGACTTGATAGACAAATTAATAGACTATTCTCTAAGCATATCCACATTTGCCCAGTTTCTCAATATATGGGCTCATAGTAGTAAGCACATGGAGAAAACAAAGCATGAAAAGTATCTGCAACCCATGATCTCAATATTATGGCTGTTTCCATTCCTATTTCTTAAAAAAGGGCTTATTCCCTGCTCTGGAGACTTAGTAGCAGTACATTTTTAAATACTTCAGCACCCAAAAAAAGAGGCCTCATTGTTCCGAGACATGTACAAATACAGAAGAGAGGCATTGCAATCTGAAGGGTTATGATGCAAAAAATCACAAAGTCCCCAATTTTCAAGACTAGCTAGTGCTTTTGGATGCTCAATTAGACACACCAGATTTGCAGAAAAGTACAGAGCGCCCTCTGAAAATCAGGCCTTGTCTATATTTAGTGGGGGAGAGGCGTAGTGGGGATCAATCTCCCAGGGATCGATTTAGAGGGTCTAATAAAGACCTACTAAATTGACTGCTGATCATACTCCTGTCAACTACAGTACTCTACCAGACTGAAAGGAGAAAGGGACATTGATGGGACAGTTTCTCCCATCAACCTCTCACAGTGTAGATGGTGTGGTAACTAACCAAGGGACGTCAACTACAGCTACACTATTCATGTAACTGGAGTTTTGTACCGTAATTCCAAATTGCCCCCTATTGTAGACCTGGGCTTAGTCCCCTTCAAGGTGTCTCACAATAGACACCCAAATCTTGAAGCACTCAAAACCACTAGTCAAAAAAATCTTGATGTGAGTGAGAATTTCTCTCTCAACAAGCTTTGATAGCATCCACATTTCTCAAAGCACTTAGTGAAGATAAATATTACCCCTATTTTACACACTGAGAAATAAATGACTTGCCCAGTAATGCAAAAAAATCAGCTTCAGAACCAAGGGCAGATACTCAGTGTAAATTATCATAGACCCAGTAAAATTAGCAGTTTATAATAATTTAAAATTAATAAATACATCCTATTGTAGTGTACAAGTATGCTCTTTTTAAATATGAACTTAGGTTTTTTTATCTCATTCAAATCAACACAAAACTGTTTGCTTTTTAAAGAGAAAACTCTAATCTTCAAGGTTGATGAACATCAAAGCGGTGAGCTACGATTATGGGTAACCAATGTAAATAAAAGCATACAAAAATGTTTATGCAAATTAATAGAGAGCGAGCTGTCAAAAAAATATCTATCTTCTAGTTTTGATGTGGATTTGCATAGCATTCCCATAAGAACACTCACAACAATGAGTAAAGTCAATTATACCCCTTGCAGAAAAATATTGCATCTCTTTGCTGCTCAGATATAGCCTCTACATTGGCTGGTGACAGTTTACAATAAATAAAAAAAATTCAACACCTTTGTCTTGGTGTGACTCCAGTCTGAATAGCAATGTTCCCTTTAATCTGCAGCATTTTCATACTGACCATGCAACTCATATGGCAGGGATCACCTGGACCCTCAACCTGTCAGAATGCACAGAGGCTCCACTCAGCACCAAGGACAAAGGAAGCCTTGAACCAGCAGGGAGGAGGGATGGAAGCAAGGCAGAATGGGCACTGGAAGGTGATTAGATGTCACCCAAGTTCTTGTGTGCCAGCCAGAGCTTTTGCCCCAAACCCACAACAGCTCCGTTCTGTGCCATGGAAGGCCTCAAGCCAGCAGGCCCCATTTAGATTGAGTGAGACAGCGGGGAGACTACTCATAGTCCTTTCCGCTGTTGGCTCTGAGGCCTTGTCTACACTGGCATGTTTTGCTGCCAAAAACAACCTTTTGTTGACAAAACAGTGAGCATACACACTACAAGGTGATTTTTGTCAGGAAAAACACCCAGTTTTGGTGACAAAAAAGAACAAAACGTTTCGACTTGCGAGAGACTTTTTTGAATACTCCTGTTCTACCCTGCTAGGAACACAGCAGCAGGCTGATGGCTGTGTCAATGGGAGGGCTGGAGAGACTACTGTGCTGCTTTGACATTCCTCAGCATGGAGAGCTCACTGAGCTACTCATGTGATGGTTTTTCCATCCCCCTCCACCTCACCTGCTAGTGAGGCCAAAATCTGATGTGGTTTTGACCAGCAACAGACAGGGGATGCTGTTTTGAAGCACACATTGCTCTGCCCCTGCCAGCATGACTCTGAATGCAAGGTCATACCATTACTGGAAGTACTGGAATGATGGTGTTCTGAGAACACAGGAGTGGTCATCCTAGGGAGAGGGACAGGCCTGGCTATGGGCCAGAGAGGGGAAGACCCTAAAAATACCTTCTCCCAAGGAAGCCTCAAGCTAGCAAAAAGGGGTAATGACGGGAGGAGGGGCGACGGGGGCTCCTAATTGATGTGAGTGGGTTAGGTTTAGGGTCATGTAGAGAAAGGCAGGGATTCCTCTTGGATCCCTATCTTTGTGTGGTTTGTAACTCAAACTCTTGAAAGTTAGATCCTCAAACCAGTTAGGTATACCTGTGTCCCCCATACGTACATGAATTTCTGATGTCACTTAAAAATAACTTACACTTTTCTTTCTACTATAGATGCACACTCCCTCTTACTCAATAACCTTATTAACTTTATTGGTTGTTTAATCAAATTGCTAGCAAAATTAATGGCAAAAGTCACGTCTCTTAAAGTTCGGTAGCCATTAGCATTAAGTCAAACCATTACACTTTGCTAACGGAAGTAAAAACTAATAACAATTATTTTGCTTAAAGCTACCTCAGTTTCCAAACAGTATACATCTCTCATACATATCAGTGCAGTATTCATCAACTATATAGCTTATGTTGCCTGTAAATGTTTAATTGCAGTACTATTCACTTATTAATGAATGTATGTTTCATCATTTCCATTATAAACCCTTAATTTCAAGTATTTATAAGATAAATCTGCCACACAATTCTAACTTGGCACAAAAAGGTCTAAGTTCTTTCCAAATATTTTTCATTAAACACAGATTTTGGAGGGGGAGAGGGACTAAGTGTGCTTTTATATAAGAGTACAAAAATTATAATTGAAATTGTAAGGCTGCTCATTGGAAAACATTCTGCACTAGTAATATATGCATTCTCAGTAAGGCGAGAAAAGTTATGCAACCATTTCTTAAAGACTTAGCAGGCAGATTTAAAAGAAGTTAAAACTCCAGACCCAAGAGCTCTTAGGAATAAGTTGCAGTTTATTAAATGATCTCTACAAAGTATGGAGATCTTCCTTTGTAGCAGGGCTCTGCTCAGCATAGCAAAGAGGGGCAAAGCTTGCTCGGGCCATTTCACAAGCAGAATAAATTAGAGCAGCTTCAGGAACGTGTTACAAACTGAAGACCAGAGTGCAGGGGTTCTCCAGCCAAGTCTCCTTCCATTGTCCACATCAACTAAATGAGGGATTATCCACAGGTAACCAGATTCACTTGGTTTTCAGCTTCATTGTGCTATCCAAACAACACAAAGCAGCTAGGGTACTGAAAGATTCGCTCCAATCTTGGCTATTCATTTAAAGACACTACAGTCTATTTGGGTCAAACAGAGGATCTTTTTTATATGAAAAGCAAGAATATTTTTCAACACTACAAGTTTCGTATGGGAATTTTAGCACAAGGACTTGCCATAGAGAAGGTAAATTAGGACAGAGACTGGTACCTGATATTGGACAACTGAGCCAATTATCCTCAAAACTAGCAATAAATTATCATGCCTCCAATGCACTATAAATGGGGAAAATAATATACCAAAGAAGCTCTGAAAGGTTCCATTATAGGATATCAGTTTGCTGGGGCATCCCTGAAGGGATTTATTAGGTACTGCCAAAAATGCATAAGAGAGATGTTTGGAAAAAGGAAAGTATACCTACACAGAGTTTGTTTGGAAGACACACTTTATGTAAACCTATTGGAAACAATAGTGGGAAGACAAGGAGTTTAGTTTTCTAAGTTGCTGCCACTTCAGGGTATTGCAAAATTAATATGTACAGGACTGTGAATAAAGAGACTCATTCATTCATCACTTGCAGTATCTAATGGCAAGAAATATACCCTGCATCACCACATCATCTCAGAACTGTGCTTTGAAGAAATACAAGGGTGAGGTAAATGTCTAGAAGTGACTCATGAAGTCCCATATGCTATTTGGACTATTATTTGGGCTGTGGGCACGCATGATGGGAAAGACACTACCATGATACCTGAGTGAAAAACTGTGGGGAAAAAAACCCAGAAAAAAGGCAGCTTAAAAATAAGCCTGTGTGATAGGAACCACTATTACCATTCTACCATATCAAAGAGAAAGAGGCTATTTAACATAATACATAAAATAACATTTAGTAAGGAAACCAGAATAATTACTTAGCAAAAAGGACATTGTCAGGTTCTAAACCATTGCTCTGAATTGGGAATATTACTTATGTCTTAAGTTTAATTGAGTAAAACTTCCTAAGCACTCCCTTAAAGAACACCTGTAAGTAATGGGATGGAATGTCTAATCCATCACGCTTTTTTCAACTAGGAATAGTGAATTGAAGGTCTTTGATATTGCCTTTTCTTTATAAAACGTCCTGTTCTCAGTGCTCTTCTCAGACTGAGAAACCCACCAATGTAAATCCTGAAGTAAGTGTTCAAGAGAGCACGTACAACTGCTGACAGAACAGTCTAGAAAGACAAACACTCTTTTTGTTGCCCACTGCAATCGACAGGAGTTTAATTTATTCTGAGCACATCTAAAAAGCACATTTATGGCAGAAGCACTGTTTTACCCTTTAGGTGTAAGCTCTGTAAAATGCGCAGTTGAAAACAAAATGTTACAGTAATTAAAATCACAATGACAATTGGTTTTTAAAGTACTTCCTAATTATCATTGGGAACGTGTTTCAATAACATACCTCATGGTTCTATAGTAAGCCACATAAAAGGCTAGCTCTTCTATTTATTATTGTGCCACTTGGAATCTGCGCCAGATATTTCGATGTCTCTCATTGACCCTCTCAGAAAAAAAATATCAGCTTCAGCCCATTGGAAATGTAATTATGAAGAAAATACAGTTTATTTTTGAGTGGCAGAAGAGTCTACAGCTAGGAGCAACTATCAGTATTATTGGTACTTTGGCAGCCCCAGTCATGGGACAAGATCCAACAGTGCTGAGGCTGTTCAAAATACAAGATAGCCTGAAAATTTTAGAATCCAATGGGACTATATTAAGAAGGGGAAAAATGAGGTTCACACTAAAAAGGAAAAACTTCTGACAGAGAGATCTGTTAAACTGTGGAATATGTAGAGGAATGGCTATCACTTAAAATATTTAAAACGGTAGAACAAAACGGGGAAACATGATAATCTGACTACAGCAAGGGAGATCACTTACTAGGATTTCAAGTCTTTGCAGCAATACTGTAATGAACTGGTTGGTATGTCTGGGCTATTGCCATCTCTGGATAGGCTCAGAACGGCTTTATTGTGTCATAGGTCCAATACTGCCAAGAGATCTTTCTTCACCTCAAGTAGCAGATGTCTGTGATTTTGAAACAGAAGGATTCAAACTCAACCCCTGTTCCCACTATGAAAGTTTGAGCGGCCACTATGCGCTGCACTTAAAATGACAATAAAATTTTTACAAGGTCATTGGGCAATATGGCTCAGTATTTTTACTCCAAATTGCCTAACATACATAAACATACTTTTATTTTGTTAAGAGCAAGAGTACTGCTGTGCATTACAGGTGTCTCTCACTCTAGTCCCAGTACCCATCAGACAAGATGACAGCTTCTACATTGGCCAGCTAGTATAATCAGAAATAAAAGTAATTGTAATTGATTCTATGGCAATATTCTATGTCGCCTTTAAAATTGAGTATTTTGGCTCTGTCTCAGCATCCATCAACCAAAACCTATTATCCAATGACATTATGCCATTTCACTGATATCTGTTCATTATAAAAATATATATTTACACTATTTGGAAGGTGATTTTAACATGGTGTGCACCCTTTGAAAATAGACCAGTTTTACATTAGAGATTTCAAAGGACATTCAATTCCCTATTAAAATCTTTAAGTATACTTAGGAATTTCCTCACCTCAGTACACTTTCTAATGCTTATTTCTTCACTGTGTAAATATATATATTAGAAAGGTCTTCATTATCTCGTTGCATATAGGGGGTCTCACTTTTTAGGTATTTGTTCCAGTCATCTACCATCGTCCTTTAGTAGTAACCAGGAGAAGGTGGCAACAGTATTTACATACATCAGATCATTGGATATTTTTAGGCTGGAGTTTTCAAAGGTTTCAGTGGGAATCAGGTGCTTCATTCCCATTCAATTTGAAAATCTCGGCCTTATTTTTTTTTTTTTTAAACTGAAGCTGACCAGTATGTAACAATTCATTTAACATTTTACAGCAGGGGTGAGAAATCTAAGGCCCAGGGCCGGATATTGCTCCCAGCTTGCCTGGATCTGGCCCCTGGGACTCTGAGTTCCCTCCAGCATTGGGGAGGCCATGCTGGCACTTCAGTCGTCTTTCTCCCCCACCCCCCAAAACTTACTAGCCTGTCTCCCCCCCAGCCCCATGCTCTGGTGTGCAAGGGGAATGTGGGGAGTGTCTTTCTTTGGCCTTCTCAGTTGAGGGTTTTTGGTTTGTTTTTGTTTTTTTGGTTCTCACTTGTATGTGGCTCCAACTGATTTTGTTTGTGGGTCAGCAGCTCCCCAACCCAAAAAAGGTTCCCCACCCATTTTTTAAAATGGCACTACCTGTTATTTACCTACTCTGAATCTCAAGTTACCTTTCTATAAAGGCCTACTGATAAAGAAAAATTACTAATGAAAGAATGCTAGTCTCATTTGGATCTTTCTTATCTCAAGCAACTTAACAGCACAAATGTAGATTCTCTTTTGAAGTCAAAATTGCAGAGAGAAAAAATTACTGTCTGTATGTTTAAGAGAGCATGTTCAAGGGGCAATTAAAAAGATCTAAAAGCAGCTATTTCCTCTGTAAGAGCTATACAGAGAAAATATTAAGTAGCCTCTAAGAATGAGCAGGATGTTATACGATCATTGTCAGTGTATCGATGACCCAGATGGTATTTGTATGTTTGAAGTATGACATCTTTACCCCTCTGTCATCCAACACAAATAATTAAGAATAATCAAGTGGGTGTTAATTGGATATAATGGAACAATCTCCAGTCAGCCTGAGCCTACCATTTGCCTCTTACTAGTAATTATGAACACTAAGTATTCATGCTAATCTCCTTCTTCTCATTGAAGCCAAACAGAGGTACAGTATTTACTCAGATGATGGCTTGTTTTGTCTGCAATTTAGTCTGTTTTAAGCCAAGAAACTCCTAATTTGCCAAGCTGTCACCAGCTGCTGGGATTGGACAAAGAGAAGTAAGGTCCTTGATGACAACGATTCAGTGTATATCATCCAAGAGAAAAGGACACATATTAATTAAACTGACCTCTGGGTACAGCCATGATAACAGCAGCACCTGGACGCGTAAACAGTGAAAAATTAAAGCCATAAATTTGTATTACCAGGAACACTCACCTTATATGTGCATTTCATACTCAACATGACTCAAAATAAACACACAACTTTTAAAGCAGCTGCATTTTTTTCTATGAAAGACTAATGCCCCTTTGCTGGCACGAAACTGGTGAACAATCTCAGTCATATCACTTTAGAATGCACTTTGCTGTTTGATTACTATTACGGTAGCAAATTGAAAGTATCTTATCAAGAGTGACCATTAGAAACATTACCAGCCATTAAGCAGATGGTTAGAGGTTTTAAAATAGCTTTTACATAGTAATAGAATCCAAGGTAGTCAACTTTATTTTATTTTTGTCCTTAATAGAATAACAATGAACTATTGTATTTTTTGTGACCCTACACAAAATGACAAAATGTGATTTATTGTATCTTCTAAACTATTAAATGGCCTTCCCTCAACAGGCAGCTTTGCATATACACACTGGCTAGTGCATTATTGTGATACGTATATCTCGTTTAACATATTGCATTTTCCTAATGAAACAGGTTTTTATATATATACACATCTGAATGACAAAAAGGTATGGTGAAAATTAGGGCAAAAAACCCCCCAAATACTGTAGTACTTTTTGTAAAACCTGGGGTCTTTGTGAGTAAAAATAACTTTAAACTGAAAACAAAGGGGCTTGCTTATTAATAATGACCTCCATAGTTTACATCGGGGTGGGGAAACTTTTTTGGGTCAGGGATCACTGACCCCCCAAAAAAATCAGTTGGGGACCACGCACAAGTGAGAAGCCAAGTGAGAAACTTCTGACTGAGAAGGAGACAGACATTCTCCATACTCCCCTCGCACACCAGAGCATAAGGGGGCCCAGGCTAGTAGATTTTGTGTGCTCCAGCCCTGCGAGCAGGTGTCTGGGAGGGCTGGAGCGCCAGCATGAGTTCCCAAATGCTGAGCCTCAGGGGCCGGCTCCAGGCAAGTTGGGGGCCACATCTGGCCCCGGGGCCTGAGGTTCCTCACCCCGGTTTGCGTGTATTCCATTGGGTAAAAATGGAATCCCTGTAGTTACTTCAGTGCATATGCAGAACTAACCACTGAATGATCTGAAGTAACTACAGGGTAAGAAAAGGAATAAATTGCCTAGGAAGGATGGGGAACCTCCATCTTTGGAGACTTATAAGAGAAGAATAGACAAGTTCCTGAGAGGAGTGATCTAATTAATACTTAGTCCTGACTCTAGATAATCTGATTACATGACCTCTAGAGGTCACTTCCAATACTACGATACTGTCTCTCTAAGTCTGGCACCTTATTTCAGAAAACAGTATTCTTGGTTATTTCCCAAAACATAGACGACAAATGCCAATGGAACATGGGATTCATCTTAAGGGATCAAAACATTGTTCCACCTAGTCCAGCATCTCACTTTCAGTAGGGAAAAAATACCACATTTCAAGATAAACTCTTCAGGAATCTAGCCAATTGTGAAGTAATGTAACAATATGGCTCCTGATCCAAGAATGCAATCTCCCACTTCCCCTTATTGAAAATCACTAGTTGAATTTAACAGTGTTTAAGAGATATTAAGCAGGGTTCTATGGACATTAAATACCAATCTATAGCAATTAGTAGAGAGCAATACCCTGCAGCTTTTTTAAAATTATTCTGCCGAATTGATTAAAGAATGTCATCTCTGCTATAGAACTCTATCGGTTTGTTTAGAAATTATATAGTAAGGTTATCATTCGCCATTATATGGAAATTGCCCATAAAAGCCTGCTGTGAAGCACAAGTTTAGAAAAATCAAAATTAACCTATTCAAGAAAAATCCAACTACTTCGAAAACAGCTTACTTCCAAAAGAAGCCTCTGCCACTGAAGCCTAAATCATTTTTTGCAGATGCACAGCATATGACCTATGATGTTCCAAGAGATTCTTTCCAACTCTCCTATTCTCCCATCCACGCATTTGCAAAAGGAAATATTTGGTTTCATTTAACATATTTTTGAATTTCAATAGATATTGGTATTGGTGGGAAAGCAGAGTTAGATATGGAAATCACTTGTGCTCAGGAATATTCCTCACACACAAGATTGTCTTATAAAAGAAAGTCTCAGAGGACAGGCAAGCTACAAAATATTCTTTAGGAGATACCAGGATAGCCAGTGGAGAAGAAATTCAGTGCCTCATCTGAAAGTCTCTCCACAAGGGTGAACCCCCAGATAAAGTACTGCTGTACAAATAATATAAATAAAACATTAACAGTTTTTCACAAGATCATGTGGCATTAAGTCAACCAGATATGGGCTTACTGTAGTTTCCTCCCTTATCACCAAAAGAAAATATTAAAAAGAACCCCCCATCTCAAAAAGCAGCAATTCTTTAAAAAAAAAAAAAATAATGAAGGTCTAACACCACAGGAGTTTCTCTGAGGAGCTTTTTGGACAAACTATTTTCCCGTTCAAGAGAAAAACTAAACTGAGTTTAGAAATTAAGGCAGGAATAGCTCTGAAGCAGCTGTCAGTACAGTAGAGTGTGTATTACAATAATATGGACAAAAACCCCTGAGACTCAATCTTCTTAACTGAAGAAGTGGTCAGGAAGGTCCCAATACTGCAAATGTTTAAGAATATGGGTCGCTTCACTCATGTGACTAACACACTGATTTTTGTGTGACAACCTGCATGAGTGAAGTTATACATCTGCTTAGGAATTTACAGAACCAGGGCCTTACGGTCATGGGAAACTTGGGAATAAGCAACAATTTTAAATGGCAACCTGAAAAGGATAAATTGCGCCTTAAGCAACGATCTCACAGGCTCCAGCATCATAATCACCTTCAACTTCATTTATCTGCTTTAAGCTACAGTAAACTAGGCATCCCTCTCTCCCCCCACAAAAAATAGACCATTTTCACTATGCAATCCCTCCCCAAACAAACCAGAGAATAATCTATTTCACAAGAAAATTATTCTGGTCATAAAGAAAGGTTCACCATTTAGAGTAGTCCAATAGCTGTTTAGTTTACAAAAAGCTAAATGACCTTTTAGCGTAATGTTGCATAGTGTAGCTATGTCAGACTCAAGATATTGGAGAGTGAAGGTAGGTGATGTAATATCTTTTATTGGACCAACATCTGTTGGTGAGATGCACAAGACTTGAGCTACACTGAACTCTTTTTTTCCATAGGTAAGAAAGGTTCTCTGAGTCATTTATTACCACACACACACACACTTTCTGTCCCTCCTTCCACCCCCCCCCCCTTTTTTTTTTTAAAAAACACTGCAGAGGTCTTTATGGGCCATTCTACCTAAATGGAAAAAAAATGGTTATGCTGCTACCAGGGCTTTAATCAGAAGTCCTCTGTCTTCCAATGAAACAAGGTCTTAGAGTCAGTATGATTTCCAAACGCACTAGAAAAACACACCACCAGCCCCTGCTCTGAGTTCCCCACATCTCCAGGCCCAGCTCCCTGCCCAGAGCCCCGTATCACCCCCATTCAACCCTGAATCCTGAAGCCTTCAAACCCCTCAAGCCCTGAGCCTCCCACATCCCAAACTCCTGCACCTCCACATCCTCACCCCAGCCCTGAGCCGCCCTCCATGCACACCCCAATATCCCCAACTTCCTGCCTTTCCACACCCCCACCCCACACTTAAATCTTTTACAAGTACTGTTGTATCTCCTGCCCAGGGGAGGGATGCAATATGACAAAACCTGCAAGAAATTTTTAAAGATTTACTAAAAACCTATTAAATGGAAACATTTTAACAATCCCTTTTCAGAGAAAAGCAAAATAAAAATTAACTTCCTAAAAAGAACACTTTTTTTGGAAAAATGCACATGCTTCATTTAAATGATTGTATTTCCCTTTTATTTTAAAATGCCCCTTACAACACCATGTAAATCTGCCATGGTTGTATAAAGAAAATTTACCTTGCACGACAGTTCTTGGGACAGAGAGAAACTACTTTACAATATGGGTGGAGCTGAATTAGAGCGCAATACCATGGGAGGCCCGTGAGGATGGTAAAAAAAATTGCCTTATAAAGATCAACTCTTGTTTTGATTTCATAGCACTTAACACATACAAAACCACCACCATATTTATTACTATTTTGTGGAAAGTTTCCAGTAAACGCACAATAGGGAGCAATGGAAAATAAAAGTACATTTTCATTGCACTACAATTCAAATACATTATTTTTCTCGTATTGATATTTTGCTCCTTTCCTGACAATGTGAAATACTCTAAATAGGGTGGCCAGGTGGCCAGTATTGAACAGGACATTCCGATATTTTTGCCTCCTGTCCAGTAAAATTTTTTTTGTAAATACCAGACACCTAAAATGTCCAGTACTGTCTGATTTTTTCCCAACCAGGAGGCTAAATTCCCGAGCTGTACAGCTCAATATGGAGGCAGCCTGGCAATCCGAGTGCTTACCAGGTTCCACGGGGGAGCTTCCTGGCCCAGCATAGGGAGGCAAGATGGCAGGCGGCTGCTAGCTGCCTGTTAGGGCCAAAAAGCCTCACCACATGGTAGTTTTTTTTAATTATTATTATTATTATTTGTTTAACTCTCGGGGTCCTTTTTTTTTTTTAAATCAACAAACTTTTTCTTGGTATAGGGGTTTTTGGTTTGGGAGTTTTTTTTGGTTCCGTATTTTTTCTGAAACTATCTGGCAACCCTAACCCTAAGCAAGCACCCGAGAGGCCTAGTTTCAAAGATCTATGGTTCACCCAAGTGCCACAGATTAAATGTGTAAAGGTTGATGTTTTGTGAGTGTGCAGATATATGAATGAACTCCCCCTCTACCCTTTATAGAATACCAAAAGCCTGATGCTATTCTGGTCCCACAGGAAAGAAACGTGACGGGATCTTACTGGCACAGCAAAAGCAACATGAATGGCAGAAATTTTGATTGATGCCATTGCCTGCTTGTCAAGCAAAACAAGCAGGGCCAATCTAATCATGTTAGATTAGTGGATACAGATGTGATATCATAGACCTGATATAGATTTGTGTTATACACACACATGTATGTCAAATGCACTTGTGCATATATAGATACACCTTTCCAAAAACATACTATGCCCTGCTTTAATAGTGTGATATATGTATTCATATCAAACTCCAATAAGGTTTTTTTAGTTATCTAATGGAATATAATTCAATAGCAGATATGCTGGACAGTTGAAAAGCAGTCAGCAGTGGCTTATGGGCATCCATGTGTCTTCTAGATTTTGATTCGTAAGAGTTTCTTTTTGTACTGAGCTGCTGAATTGTTTTTCCCTTTTAAATGTGCGTCTGGTGAGCCACCTGGGCAAGAAAATAGAAAGGAACTCTTCTGTAGGTATCGGGACAAACATTTAAAAACAAGCCTTAAAAGACCATCTGGAAATGTCAGAAAAGAGTGTCAGGAAGGAGTCTTTCAGAAAGGAATCCGTGTCTGGCTATCAGTGCTTGATTGTTCACTGTCTGGCTGAAGAAAAACACTAAGCGAAGAAACCTTATTCTATTGAATCCTCCTCTTAAGATGCTAAGAAGAATAATCTTCTTACCTTGCATTACTTAGAGTAAGAGAGACTGCTAAATACCCTGGTACAAGATAGTGGGGGAAAGGGAAAGAAATCCAGCAAAGAATAGTTGGGGATCATGCAATAACATGAAAACTATCCTATACAAAACTACAATTAAAAATCTCTAACCTAGAAACTGAGAAAAAAAGAAGACCAGCACACGCTGCAATGCAGCTAGGAGACCCTTTCCCCTTGGAGTCATGTTTTCTTTTGTACACTTACACCATCTGTTCAGAATCAGAAAGGAGTACATAACAGAACCCATTCCTCCTGTAGCTGCTTTCTGCCTGTGTTCAAGGATGAGGCGTGTGCAGAAGCCATACTAAGGGGACAACTGAGATGCATTATCTGGCTACACTGAAAGGACAAGAGATATTTGACATGGGTTTAATCAAGCCACAACTTTATTACTAGATGTCAGACTACCTGCAGATGAAAGTGTAGAGTGCAGGTAACCCCACGTTTATTCTGTAATTACCCAAAGCTCTCGTATTAGCTCCCCTTCTTCTCCATCCAGCTCCCTCCAGCAATTTTTTTGCTGGGCTCTTACTATACCCAGGCTGGGTTGGGACTACCACCAGCTGATCTTCTTTTTCCCCATTGGAGTCTTTCTATCAGATGCATTGCTGAGACTTCCCATCCACCCCTTCTAAGAGAGTTAAGATGGCAATCATAGGAGTCCTCAACACCCCCAGTTGTTCCTTTAACTAATGCTGCTTTTGAAGTCCATTTCCAAGCCCTCTATCCAGTCTCTGTATGCCTTTCCTATGGTGTACCTGCACTAGAGAGCAGCGCTACACTTGAATAATGAGTTAGGCCAGGCATGAACAGAATCCTTTCTAAATTCACCTGGGGTAGGTGAAAAAACCCCAACTGCATCCAAGCCAGTATGGTATGAAGGGAAAAATTCCTTCCCAGCCAGCCAAAAGAAAGGGGCGACTAGGGTTGCCAGGTGTCTGGTTTTCACCCTGACAGTCCATTTTTTCTGGCCTCTGTCCTGTAAAAAAGCCCAGAAAATACCTTTTTTTCTGTTTCTCTCGGACAAAAGGCCGGAAGGGGCAATGTTCCCCTGCCATGTCTGGTGTGGGAAGGGGGGGGGGGGGAGGAGGAGTGAGAAGTGTGGGGATGGGAAGGGGGGGGGGGGAGGAGGAGTGAGAAGTGTGGGGATTCTCAAAGGCATAGTTTGGGGTCTCAGGTTTTTTGGCTTTTTTTTGTTTTGTTTTTTGCTACGTTCAGGGTTTTTGGTGAAAGCATCTGACAAGCCTCGGGGTGACTAGTATTGTGCCCAAAGCAGGTCTTGACTAAACCTCATATTTTATCACCACACAGAGAGGGAAGCTTGATCCTGCTTCAGCTTTCTATGTTTTAAAAAAGAGGCATTAGGCCCAGGGCTGCCCCTTTTAAGCCCAGCATTCCTAGGCGATGAGTCAGAGATCACATGGCCCCCGCTTGGGCAGCAGCTCCTCCTCCCCGTTCTGCACCATAATGCATTATTCCCTACATTTAGCCAGGCAAATACTGTACTCCTGTTTCAAGGTGGAGGGCATTCATCATCGGGCAACACAGACATCCGTTACACAGCTATGAAACAGAACAAGTTCACTGATCATTTTGCTCCCGAGTTCTCCATTGAATACTTTTCTCTACATCTTTGCACAACAAAAGTCTCTTCTACACACACACACACACACACACACACACACACACACCCCACCCACCAGACTGGAACCATTTCTCCCCTTTTAGAATCTGAATAAGATTTTCTTCTCAACTCTCTTTCTGACCTTTGGGCCTGATCCTTCTAAGACCTTCGCTCCCTCAACTCCCATTTATGGCAATATACAAATCAGGTCTTTTGTTTCAACTCCTATCCTTTATCATTATTTTATACACACACGCACACAGGCGTGTGTGTGTGTGTGTGTGTGTAACAGGTTAGTAAACTAAAAATGATACTACAGTGGCTCCCAAGCTATCATCCATTACATATGAGATTTCTCTCTACTGGTTTCTTACAGTATGGCAATTAGCTGCATTAAAGATGGTTGATCTAAAATGTATTCCCATATAATATTAGCCACTTGTACATCATCTAGAGAATCACATGGAAACTATACTTCAGATCTTTAGAGAGGATAGGCAGCTATTTTAGACTGAACCTAAAAACTACAAAAACTACAAAACATTCAAATAAATAAGAAATATAGATATCACTGATCTATCCCTACAGTTAATCTCTACAATTGATAGCGCTCCCTATGAAATTAGTAATAGAGATGTAGCCATGTTAGTCTAGTCTAGCTGAAACAAAAAAAAAAAAAAAATAGGACTATGTAGCACTTTAAAGACTAACAAGATGGTTTATTAGGTGATGAGCTTTCGTGGGCCAGACCCACTGAGGAAGTAGGTCTGGCCCATGAAAGCTCATCACCTAATAAAACATCTTGTTAGTCTTTAAAGTGCTACATAGTCCTGGTTTTTGTTTCCCTATGAAATTGTCTCTCTAAGGGCAAGTAGCTACCAATTGTTGCTCATATCACATAGGAATTGTGTAGATCCTGTATGACCCCTGTTTTTCCAGTCTTGGATGTGAATTTAGCTAGCTCCAAAAATGTTTTAGGGCTCACACAGATATTTGTAAAATGTCAGCTTGAAAATTTTAATTGACTTATTAGCAATATCTCTTCTTTGAATGACCTTTTAGTCCTCCTTATAACATATCACCTACTTTTACTACCTTCTGGCTGACAGTTTCTAATATATTCCTTCCTACTGGATGATATCATCTGTCCTTGGATGGAATTAACTAAAGCACTGCACATTTAGAAGCTGACATTAATCCATATCTACAGATTTTTAACAGCTGCTGGGATAAATATTGTGTTTCCACATATTAGGTTTTGTAACAATGACTAGTAGAAATAAATTGAGATTAAATGTACATTGACAACATCAAAAATAAAGGGGAAAGGAATCCTGTCTAATAAAGGTAGTGTTTTAGTGGCTGAAAATATCAATAATTAAAATACTTATTATAATTAGCAGAGATAATTCGAGTGATGGTTTATATGTAAGGTATATTGTGTTTTCATTACAGTGGTATATTTTTTCGTAAGTAGTTAGACCCACATAATATTTTGATACCTCAGTCATGAAATATAGCAATTACTACAGCATCACATTCCTTTGCAAACCATGAATTTACTGTTACCCCAATAAGTAGGTAAATAATCAAGGGTTCTGGATACAGCAAGGATGAATGTTCAAAGTGATGTACAAGGATGTAATAATAAATCTTATTGCAAAAGGGAACCATGCACCTGTATGAATATTTACCCAAGTAAGACAATTAAAATACCATATATCCAAGGGAATCTCTTCCCACTTTCCTTTTACTTATTAACAAAAAATTATACATCAGTAAGGCAATGCAAGCTAACATCTACAATGAACTTGGCATTTTTGTAAAATAGCTAAAACTGAACAATTGGTTTCACAGCAACCTAATTATCATCATCCATAAACTCTTTTCATTTTTAGCACTAAGAGTTTGCTAGCCTTATGCCAGCATTTAGAAGATACCTAAATCTTCCATGCTATTTTTGCACAGTCACTTTACAAATATTTTAAGAATCAGTGTAGATTAGGGCTACTTAACACACGGCCCACGGGCAGCATGCAGCCTGTTTGTTTGTGGCCCGCGGGGCGGTTTGGGATTACGCGAGTCTCTACACATGGCCCATGGTGGGATCCTTTGAACATGGCCTCCACCTGGAACACGCTCCACAACAGAGAAGCGTCTTCAAGGCGGGGTGAGCAATGGAAGACGCAAACCGACAGGCTGGCTGGAACAGACGTGTACAGAGCATCGGCATTTCTAGCCCTCAGACAGCACATGGTGGAGCACTGAGAAATTGTGGGAAATGCTTTGTATTCATTCCTGTCAGTGTGAAAAAAGCATACAGGCAGTCCCCGATTTACACGGATCTGACTTACGTCTAATCCGGACTTACGAACGGGGCTTTTCTCGCCCTGGAGCTCGCGGGCGGCGGGACCGTCCAGAGTGCAGTGGTCCCGCCACTGTGTCCTCTGGGGCGAGAAAAGCTGCTCCAGGTCTACCTGGTGTGCAGGGGGGGACTCCACGGCACAGCAGGGAGACCAGAGCAAAGCCACACAGGCGGCGGGACCCTGCTGCCCGTGTGGCTTTACTCCTTTGCCCTGGCAGACCAGGCTTTTGTTGCGGGACGCCTGGGGTAGAGCAGCTGGGGTGCTGCCGGGTTGGTCCTGCGGGGACCTACCCGGCACTGCCCCAGCTGTTCTGTCCCAGGAGTCCAGATTCAGCTGCTGTTGAAACTGATCAGTGGCTGATTCCAGGAAGCCCGGGACAGAGCAACTCTGCCTAGGGTTTCCTGTAGTCAGCCGCTGATCAGTTTCAGCAGCGGCTGAATCTGGAGCCAGTTCCGACTTACATACAAATTCAACTTAAGAACAAACCTATAGTCCCTATCTTGTACGTAACCCGGGGACTGCCTGTATTTATCTATTTGAATGTATATGCAAATGCACTGAAGTTGTGGCCCACGGCATGTGCTATGAGTATCATTGTGGCTCTTGGGCTTCCAAAGTTGAGTAGCTCTTCTGACTTTATGTCTGACTGTCTGTCTAAACCCTGCAGGAAAGGTGCAAATTTACCCTCTTTTCACATGCACAGCTCCACTTTTAATCGATGGGAGCAGTGTGGCTTACTGGAGAGTTGGGATAAAGTTTTTAACACAAAGAAATGCTTGACTAATGCCAATGGTATATCATCGTCTGCAACAGTACTATTCAGATCAGCAGATACTTAAGTGCATAATTGGATAAAAATGTAGTAAGCCTCTCCAACCTTCTTCTGGAGTTGTAAGGCCAGGACTGCAGAATTCCATGTTTATCATCACTGACTGGTTCATTTTAGAGCAAAAAACATGGCTCTCTAACTGACAACCTTACAAATCCAAGATTGGATTTTGAAGTCAATCTGTGTTGGGAATCTGTAGGTCTCATATCATCACCAGAAATAAACTTATTATGGGTTGTATTCTGCCTTCAGTCACACCTACGCAACCTCATGACATTTTTTTTTAAGAAATCTTGCAGCTGGGGGTTCAAAGCTGTAACAGAGGACACCATCTGACCGTGCAATTGGAGCCTGCCTAACAGTTCTCTTGTGGACACATAAGGCAGAACAGAATCTAATTCTCACTCCTTCGAGCTGCAGTACTTATGGGAATAGAAAAGCTGTAAAAACTTGTTTTTGTTACTAAAGCCAGCAGATGAGACTCAATACACCAGAGACAGGCTCTATGGAAGAAGGTGCCATTTTTATATAGTACTAGACTAGAGCTTCACTTTTAATAGATATGACGAAAAAGAGTTATTTAGAGGAGAAAAGGCTATGAAAACATTTAGAGTTGATGCTTTTATTAAAATGCTTATGAAGAATTCAAAGTGCAGCATGCAATCTGTCCCTCCTGTAAACACAACAAATGTACTGTTATCCTCCACATATTTTACTTCGTAACCTGATAATTTGTAACCCTCTCTCCTCCCCGTTTCTTCCGGGGAGATCAGTTCAGCTTGGTTAAGATAAAAAAATTGTATTCGCATCCACATCTGCAAATATGACCTGTATCAGTGCATGTAAATTGGATACCCACAGATTTGCAGGGTTCTAGATACAAAATCTGTATCCGCATCCACAAAAATGAGCTGCAGATATTCACATCTGTGGATACCCACATATATAAAGCAGGTATCTGCAAATTTGCAGGGCTCCAGACATCAGGATAACACATTCCCCTCATTGTCAGGAGAATGAACGACCGGAAAATGCCTCGTCTGCTAACTTACTCTTTTGTTGGCACATAGCATAAAAGACTTTTGCCTCAGTAACTGGTGGCTCTTTCAGTTCAATGCCTGAAGTATCCCAGACTATGTTATGCAACAACAAAATACTGATTTGGAATCTCTCAGCCCCACGGAACATCAGTCCAGCTACCCACTGCTCCTGGTCCAAGATGCTAGACAGCTACAGTGGTGAGAGAAGGGACAGGGAATAATTACCTCCAGCCCAGAAAACAGGGAAGTGGGCAAAATTGGAGTTTCTATTCCCAAAGACATTGACAGAGCAAAGGCCATAATTCTATTTACAAACCCAATACATAACCTGGATCCTAAGGTGAAAAGGATCTTGGGAATGTTTTGCCTCCCTTTTGCTACTATCTCTCAAGTACTGCAAGGTCGAAATCCACTTGTTTCAGCTGGGTACTGGGGCTAAGCCTTGCCTCCATGTACCTGATTTATATCAAAGAACCAAACAAGGTTTTTCTTAAGAGGTGTGGCTATTAACAGCTTTGCAAGATTAGACATGATTTCTCTACAGATGTGCATGTGATGCTATTGTAGGCATAACACAGGATATTGGTACTCAAGAATAATACCTGATCATTCTTTAACACAACCTCCACAAATGCATTCAATCATCTGAAAGCGTCTGAAGCAACTTTTGACACATTTATTTTTGGCCCAAAATAGAGTGGCATTTTATAGGGGATAAAATAAAATCTTAGTTCTCTGAGAAACTCCTTCTATTGCATTGAATGTTGCAAAATTTATTTGCTCTGTTGAAAGGCTCCAGACTTTATTTTTGATTCTCAGAACTAATTCAAGTATGCATCTAACCCACATATCAGAATATCTGGGATATTCAAGAGCAGTGTACATGTTTATACCAGGCACAATGTTTTGGAGCCTTTTCTCTGCTGTGATCTAAGATCTTGGAGAACGCTGTTCTCTGAACATCGCATACTCAAACAGAGGAATAACCCTGAGAACCAAGGGAGACTCAGGAAAAAGACAAAGGGAAGGATAATGTCCCTCGGTTAGCCTCAGGGTAGTTTGACTATATGATATCCCCAGATGAATCTCTAGGGTATTCAGTTCAGCTGGTTGGGAAGCCTTCCAAGAAACAAGATGATCTTACTGAGAAAAAAAAATTGTGCACGTAGCTACGTATTTGTCCTTATGATAGCCATGTGATATGTAGCCATGTCCTCACTGGGAGCAAGGATGGATGGGTGCTGTCTATCCTACTGACGCAAGTAGGCCACCACAAGCCTGAGAAATTATTTGAAACACTTAGTCTACTTTTGGTACTGAAAGTTTAGAACTACCACTGTCAGTGACAAGAAATCAGTAATTGTCAATGCTCAGTTAGTTGTACTTTAAGAATTTATTCTATATAGGAAGAAGAAGAAGAAGAAAAAAAAAGATTTGGTTCATTGTGAATTGCTAATTTGGTGTAGGCCAAAGATTAAACAGATTTGCAACTTCATAGCAAGGTATTTCAATGATAAGCTTTTGTTGTTGAAAAAGAAATTACAAAAATTACCCAGGAAGCAATATAAAAAAGGCGCCCTTGATTAAGGAAAATTTAAGCTTATGGAACTACAGAAGCTAAATTAAAAGAGCTATAGATGAATTTCTAATTCCCAAAGAACACAGCTTATTAGTTTACAAAGAAATAGTATTTCAAAGACTACTTTAAAAAAAAAAACACACCGTGATAAAACTTGGAGAGCAGAAATACTAGCTCTTCCTCTACCTAGAGCATTGTGCATAAATACGTTTTGGGAACCTTTCAGACATCACTTTTTATACAAGAAAGGGGTTGATTGATTGGTTTTGGTTTTTTTCTGGGAGGAGTAGAGGGTGAGAGAAGAGGTAGGTCTGATATTGACCTTGAATATCTTTGATTAACATGGCAGCAAAAGTATATGTGGTTTTGGGCAAAAGCATGGTCTGGCTTTTAAAAGACTAGCACACTTATTTATTTTAATGAGCGCGCTTTGGAATTGGATTTTAATTTGTGATTTTGTTTCAATAGTTTAAATGTTATGTTGTTGCCAAACCTTGGGTTCTGTCACCTGAAAGGGATAATGCTTTCTTATGACAAAGACTTGAAAGATATATCCCTTTAATTTTTTTCCCCCTCATTCACGTTCACATGTGTTGAAACTCATTGCTTCTGGAAATGAAGATGCTCTGGTGTCAGCTGTAAAATCTGTATCTCACTTCCTCAGACAAGTGGATATTTATTGACAGGGTGTGAGAGAGAAAGAGAGAGGAGAGACTGCCTGTCCTGGAGCCAGTAACCTTGGTGAAGATGCAATGTCACAAACACCAAGCCATCATTCTCATAGATGTACAGCGTATTATTTAAAGGGAAACAAATATCGGCCACTGAATGTCACTGCAAGGACACATCTCCTGCCTTTTAACTAAACTTATCAGTGCTGTGGTTTAATATGGTACCTTTTTCATCCTCCCCTCAAATTCATCTTACAGAGCAGCTCTTGACATTACCAGAGAGCAGTCAAGACTAAGATTTAGTGGCGTTTGCTTCAAACACATCTAGATTTATTGACATTTCTGGCCTGCTTCTTCTCTCAGTAGCTGTACACCAGATTAATTTTAACCACTTCTTAATGGTTAAAACAAACTGTAAATGCTATATGCCATCATATGTAAGGTTCATAGATATAAAGTTGTATGTAGTCACTTTCACATTTCCCATGCAGTTTTTAATTGGAAGGCCATGACTTGAATCAGGAGGCCTTAACTATTTCAGTCTTGCCAAGTTTCTGTTTTCAGAAAAGACTTGGATGAATTAAGCATCTGGAAGCTTTCTTCCTGGAATAGAATCTGTACCTGGATGCTTTCTACGTGGTTATTGATTGCAAATGGAAATCCACAATGTCAAAAAAAAATTAACCCTGTCTTTTAAAATGTATATTAATCACTAAGTATTACTTGGATCACTCATTACTCCCACACTCTCTGTACTTCCTGTGGATGACCAAATAACAAAAATCATTACCCACCTTGCAGAGTATAGCTCTATATTACTATGGCTGAAAAGTAGAAGTCTGCTCCCACAAGAAAATGGGCTTACCTGCTTCTTACTACTTGTTGATTATTAATGCTAATCTTCATAGTCATGATTTTCAGATCCAGCAGACACACAAACCTGAATTGTGTGCTAATACCCCAGCACTTCAGATTATTCTCAATCCCATACTAGCATATTGATAGAGCAATATCATTTTAGCAAAGAAAAAAATTACTTATATTTGTTAAGCAATTATGTATATATATGAAAAGGAAGGGGAGACAAAATAGGTCAGCTCCCCAAATGTTGGAGAGGAGAGTGAATTTGCAGTGCTCTGTAAAAATTAACTGATAGACGATAAAAAGAGTTGCTGAATGTTAAATTTAAAAAAGTCCAAAAACACCCAAGAGCCATAACTATAAATACTGCTGAAGGAAGCTGTTTAAGACTAAAAATACATTTCCATTAACAATCAAAATTAGTTTTCATTGCCTTTTTCTCAAGATTTCAGTGAATAACCTTTGATGATAATACTTCATAATAATTCATTAGAAAAAAATGGATTTGTATTTTGGTAATTTGCATGTTTTAAAAAAAATCAGCCTAAAAACCAAGCCAATGTGCAAATCAAAAAGCAGAGGGGCAAGAACAACTTTTAGAGGAATAATCATCTAATGCTGAAGACTTGCTGACAGAGTATGTGCTAACACATGGGTCTATACTTTAATGCAGAAATTATACGACCAAATGGATAGTAGGATGATATTGATCAAAATTATTTAATTTTATTTAACAACTTCTATAAAGTTTTCAAAACAAAGTAGCTGAAGTGAGTAAAGATATCCCAATCTCAGACTGCATCATTTCTACAGTTTTTATCATAGTATATTTCAGAAAATTACAACAGCAATGCTACTCAATAGAGAAAAACTGTAAAATGTGTGGACTTTAGATGTCATGTGATAACATGGCAAGGGCGAGTTAGTTAACAAAATGCAGTTTTATGCAGTATTTGCATGCCAGGAACATGTACTCAATTTTCCTCTAGTTTATGGAGAAAAGCTATGGTGTATTCTTATAACAATATAAATCTCCAGAACTCGTGATGATATCTAATTTACGTGGCTGTCACTGGGAAATGTGGTACAGTGAATTATACACAATAGTAAGCTTAATTATGAACAGTGACCTAGAAATCTTGATTAGAAATCATTGGTTCACTACACTCAGTCTGTGAAAACAATGATGAATTCATATAGCAAACTGCAATTCCAAATAAATTATTCCTTGGAAATCAAAAAGAAAGTATAGATTAAAGAAGAAATTATTTCCTAGGATCACTGCCAAATTTTAAGTATGCTATCGAATACACAGTTAAAATACTACAGTAATAGATCTAGTTTACAGAGAAGTAGCTAGATAATATTCACAAATTCTTTCCAAATACAGAATAGGTTTTCCTTTTGAAAAGTAACTGAACTAAGGTCCGGATTCTTCACAGTGCACTCAGTTCAACCAGGACAGGCTCAGAATGCCACAAAACATGGCATGTACCTTCCTGGATTAGATCTTAACTCTTTGCAACAGAGAGGGAGAATAGTAGTTAGACTGACAAATCTCAGTCCTAGTCTCTGTTCCAGCTCTACCGCCGACTCCATGTGAAATCTTGAGCAAGTCATTTAAGTCAGATTACCAAAAGGAACTTGTGATTTTGAGTGCCACAATTTCTGGGTACCTAACTTGGGACATTAAAGCAACTGGATTTTCAGAACACAAGAACTCAAGGTATCTGAGAATCAGACTCTTTTAAAGCATCTCAGGGTGAGTATTCAAAAGCTTCAACACCCACATCATAGGTAACTTCTGAAAATGTAGGTCAACTCTCCATCACAGTTTCCCATTCTATAAAGTATACATAGCTGGCTGTATATCACATGGGGGACACAAAGATACATTAATTCATGCTTCTCAGATGCTGTGTGCTCCTTAAATCAAAGATCATTGGATGAAAGATACTATTTAAGTGCAACACACAATTATAGTAAACTTACAGAAACCTCACACTCATACATTTCTGTGTATGTTTGGATAACCAACGAGAATTCTCTCACTATCACTAATTGGTCCACCTCATCGTTTATAATATTGCTGTTCTCAAACATTAAACAACGTGAGCATAGCTTCTGTTTCCAATTGGTAATAAAGAATAAAATTATATAAAAGGTTCCATGTTGTTTTATAAGGGATTAAAGTTCGACTTTAATGATATAAACTATTTAATTGTTGCCAGAAGAGTCTGGCCACTACTCAACTGTTAACCAAAAAAAGTCTTTCAGATGAAAAGACTTCCTGAAATATATGACTTTGTTTTAGAGAACATTTATATTTATACATAGAAACAGATTAAATAAATCATGATTACAACAGTAAACATGTAAATTTTGATCAATAAGTACTTGTCTCCCCATCCCCCCAAACACTAACAGCTGCAATAAAGCTTTAAATGTAAAGCTGAGCACAACCAGCCATAAAAGTATGTAAAATAAATGAGGATAACATAATGAGGGGATCCAACATTCATCTCATAAATATAACATAACGACCACAACTAAAATGTCAGAGAATCTAATAAATCAATATGGTAGGACAGAGCTATCTTTATGCTCAGCATACATAAAAATATATTTACATGCAGGATTTTTCAAAGCAAGCACCAAACAAAAAGAATTATAAGACACTTAACTCCTTATTTGCTTCAGGCTCAAAAGTTTCATGATATTTTAATATCCCTCTATTGTTTTCTGTCTAACCGCAGAGTGTGTGTTTTATAATAGAGCAAATCAATAGTATAATAAATCAATGTATAAAATATTATTAACTCATGTTAGAATTTGAAAAACTATTTCATAAGATTTTTGAAATAAACCCTGCAAATAGAAAAAAGAAAGGGAATAGATTTTGACATCCAAATAGCGTAATAGTGTGAGACCGTTATATATTTTTGATCATACATTGTGGAGGAAAGCTCCCCAATAATAAATCTAAAAAATTAACAAAGGCTAAGGACTAAGTTTCCTGTGATGTGATGGAGAAGTATGGACATGCCCACTAATTTTTAGACAATATACTTATGTTTATTAAGTAGTGTTGAGATAGTCCTTCCTAGCAGTTAGAGCATTAGACTTGGAGGTGACAGTTGATCTGATCTGCAATTTTTCAGTTTAAAGTTTTTTCACTGAAAATGCCAATTCATTGAAACCCAAGCTGTTCACAAGAAGAAATTCCCCTTTAAAAAAAGTTTAAAATGCCAAAAGTGTCCTTTGACATTTTCAGAATGAAAATGTTTTGGCTGAGGGTCAAAACATCTTTTGATAGTTAAAAGGTGGATTGTTAAAAGGCTGAATTAAATAAAACATTTAGACTGAAAATACCAGATGGGATTAGATTGGTACTTTATGAACATTTTCTAAATCATGTCTTTTCACCCTGGTCTGGGATGGCAGAGAACTTGAAGTCTTGAAAATTCTCATGGGATGGGAAAACCAATATCTTGCCCATCTCCAATAAACATTTCTAATTCTTTATCAATTTAGCCAGTGGCACACCTGAAGCTGGTGGTGGTAAAGAGCTTTGAGATTTTCAGATAGGTTTAACAGTACCAAAATTCTAATATACTAATGCAAATCATTCAAAATTTAAGAATCTGAGTCTTGTGTGTTCTATTAACACTTGACATGTTCCCATATTATTACATCATAGATGCCATGCAGTGCTACAATGAAAACGAATGGTGGTAATTTCATTAACAGACACAAGATAGTACTAGTACAGATCTACTATATATTTTAGAGAGTTTGTACATCTGTGTTCCAGAACTCCTCCTAAATGGTAAGAGCTAGGACCACCAAATTTTATATGCAGATTCCTCTTATTGTAACTTAAAACAAGGTAAGTGTTTGATTGTGTTAGGGCAATGGAATGTGTCTGGAATCGGATTGTGCCTCATAAAATGGAAAGGGAGGGGTCTGGTAGCAGGAACATTTATACTAAAGAATGACCACACGGGTGTAGCAAGGGGCCAGACATGGGAATTGGGACAACTGTAACCACACTAGGCCAGCAGGGGTGGAGAAACGGATAGCCATCTACTATATATGTCAGAGAGCTTGTCTTTTTGTGTCTGTCTACCCCCAACCAGGGGTGACTGGTCCTGTTGCATTATTTGCATAAGGGAAAAAAAGCACACAAAGAGGACAAGCAGCTACATGATACATCAACATTTCAGAGAGCAACCATCCAAAGGAAGCAACACCTCAAGGGGGTGATGACGACATGTTGTGCTAAATATCTGTGGACTACTTGATGGCTAAGTATCTCTCTTTCTACTTGATTAGAATGAACCTTAAAGTAAAGCCATCTAGATGTAACTGCATCATTTCAGCCTACTATGATCAGCTGACTGAAGACAATCTTATGTACCAAAAAAGGCCCTTCTGTCCCAGATGCAGAAGAGAGAGAAAGAAAAGGTCACTTATTCTCCCTGGCTAATCAGAATCTGTTATGCAGGGCACAGCATTTGAAAAGTTTCCAACAGATCCAGAACTGATAAGTCACGAAAAATTACTTGAGAACATGGTCTCTTGTCACCTACAAATGAATGCTGTCCAAGATCTCTCCTGGCAACTTAAGGTTAGTACTTTAATGATATCCTACCAATACCAAATGACAGAGTTGATATTCACATTTAGAGTCTGTTTTGGACCATTTTCAACCACTAACCTGCACTAAAGAAGAGCACCTGCACAGCAGCTGCCTATGTACCTATTGTGGATGCCAAGACATCTGATATGCCCATAATCTATACCGCAATGCTGAAATTTGAGGAAATGTCAACAGTTCTAGGACATCAACATGCAGCTCAGACTTTGAACCAGCAGCTGTGTGTTATTACTGAGCACGTGAAATGGTCTCTCCCTGCACTTGGTACCAATGTAATTTTATACCTTGTGTTGTGGTATTGCAAGTTTTGGGAAATTTGGGGTGACAGGATTACCAGACCTCCTTATTGGATCTGATGTGTATGCAGTTTATACTGGAGATCGAACACTTGCACTAAGTAATGCAACCATGCTGTGTATGGCTGGACTCTTGCAAGACCCTGAAGGCTCCGAAGCTTTATTTATTAAACTGTGTGACCAGGAAGTAGGTGCTAATGTAGTCCCGTCATTTGTCTGGCAGATGTTGGCTAACACGCAAAAGGCATTTCAGTTTGAAGGCAGAGTCTTTACAACAATGAAGAACCTGATGATATTGTAAGTCAGCATATGCTACCACTATGGGAGGAATTTTAGACACTGGGTTATGGCCTGACTCCTGTAATAACATACTGGGATCATTTTCTCCAGCTTCTGCAGATACTTCTTCTAAGTGTCCATGCAGAGTAGGAGGGTGATTGGAAACTTCACCTACTCCCACAGTATGCCATGCTTCCATACTGCAAATGGGCCCAACTATGCTAGGAGACTAGCAATCAATATTCTTGCTATGTTAAGTCTCCCTAAAAAAGTACACACTACCTCTCAAAATGAGAAGCATTTGCTGTGCATCTGAATCTAGGTTCTTCAATAGAACTGGAAGTGACATAAAAACAGAGAAAGACTAACAAAAAGGTGGCAGAAGGATTATAGAGCGGATACAAAGAGAAGCCTGACCTTGCCATATGGATCATCACAAGCCCTCTCCTGAGTGAATATGCAAAAGCTAAGGCAGAACAAAGTGGTACTGAAGACAATGCCCACAAACAAGTCCTTGCCTATGTATTGGAGAGAGATGAATATGTTATAGCTCTTACTGTACTATCAACAATATGACAAACCCATTTGACCCTAAATCACATTCAGAGGAATTTATCAACACATGGGACATGAGCTGTTCAAGAGTCTCTACTGAAGATAGCAGTCCTTGGTGAAGAAGAAAAACGGGAAGATTTGGGAAAGATGAAGTTGATTTTGTAGGGACCCGTAGCTTCTTCACCCAGTTAAGCAATCTGGCATCAAAACATTTCCTGACACACTCAAGGAGACCACATTTAAGTCTGGCAAAGAAGGGTCCACCTCAGCAGTTATCACTGCACAAATTGTTTTCCTCAGAAGCTTGTCCTTGGCAAGGTACAGAGATGCGGTTTCAATGGAAAATTCACACATCCGTGTGCGCGCGCGCGTGTGTGTGCAAGAGAATGGAACAAGAAAAACAGACATGAGAGCGTCAGCTGGGAGCTTAAACTGAAAGAATCTATGAGCAAAGAACATGTAATAGAGAAATCTCAGAGACTTCACGACTGTCGTGCAAATAATGGCTGGAGACAAATTCTGTGAATTGGCTGGTTCCTAGCTGTGAAAACTGCAGACCAACAGCACCGGGCAAAGTTTAAGGTTGGATTCAAGAAATACCAGGTGGATACATCCATTGTAGAAGTTTCTAAACATGGCACCCAACAATTATTTACTCGTAAAACTCCTCTGAACATGTGATTCAAAAATATACCTGGGAGTGTAGAAGCACACCTAACCCAAACACTCCTCCTTGCTGGAGGCTTTTCCAGCAGTGAATTAGCAACAAGTCCATCACCAGTAGACGTGTTGAAGAAGCTCAAGATCTGTACAGTACAGGCAGTCCCCGGGTTACGTACAAGATAGGGACTGTAGGTTTGTTCTTAAGTTGAATTTGTATGTAAGTCGGAACTGGTACATATTGTAGGGGAAACTCTAACCAAACATTTCTCCAGAGCTCAGTTTTATTCTCCCACACCTCACTTCCCTCAGTCCTGCAGACCAGGGAGACGTGGAGCGGCTTTTCTCGCCGCGGAGGACGCAGGTGGCAGGACCGCGGCGCATCTCGGCGGTCTGCTGGGGGAGGGGCGCAGCTAGTGCGGGGTTGCCTCACCCCGTTTGTAAGTAGGGATCCGATGTAAGTTGGATCCATGTAACCCGGGGACTGCCTGTACTCCAAAGTAAGCAAGCACAAGAATGCTCTGCATGCTGTATGTGCCAAGATGGGTTTTGGGTCTCTTGATATAAAAATGAATCATAGTAATTAGGTCACCTGGGATGAACATTATGTTTCTTGCTGTTCACTACTTTCCAAAACTGAAACACATGAATAACATATGGCCTGAAACAGGCACCATTACCAGCACAACTGACAAATATTACTTCATAGTCGTGTGTGCAATTTGTAATGTGCTTGCTTCTGACCTTGGCAACATACTTCCTGTTGTGCCTTTCTTACAAGGATGTGACCATGTCATTTCTATTTGATATTGAGGGGAAAAAATCTATTTAGCAAAGGGATTGAACCACTGCAGAAATCTTACCAAATTGGGAGAGAGTGACAGACAAGCAAGCAAGCTGGTACTAGTACACTATGACTGGAGTGGAAAAGGAAAGTAGGCCCACAGAGACCTGAATTGCTCAATATAGCCATAAAAAAGGGTAAGTCACTAGTCAGATTCCCACTAGGTAAAAAACAGTTTTGAAACTCACATTAAAATAGCTTCTTGGCAAATCAAGATTTAAATGTCTTCATACATAGATAAACCAGATATTTGGATCAACATTGCAACATGAAGGGGGAAATGTGGATGCCGATTAACTTCCTGTACTCTCCAAGGATCCAAAGTCATCTGTGTTTCTATAAGACTTGATCTGTGCCTGTGCCAGCAGGAGTCAACTATGTTGGTTACTAGAAAAACCTTTGCTGCAATGAACTGTGTATATGCCAACGCAATGAAGATGCACGCTTGACAGACGTCACAATGATGAACAATTTGTGGGCAATGATGCTGAGCAGTAATGTCACCAGTACTATTAGATTTCCATGATACATTTTTACATGTATTACTAGGTTTTGTTGTACCCTTTAGACTGTTATGCCATGAGGTTCCAAAGAAACCCAATGTTATGTCTTGACAGAGTCATGAAACTTACAGAAATGAATGGAAATATTTCAGTGACCATTGTATGTGTAAATGGTGTCATTGTTTATCCCTGTTTCCACAGTAATGGCACCACTTGACAGCCCCATATCATACCTCATCTTAAATTAGGTATACTAAGCTTTTAAAAATGCCTGATGCACAGGTGTGCAAAGAAGGTATGTTAAGTTGACCAAACTGGAGGCATCTGCTGTTTGCCTATTATCCTTTTATAATGCCTAGCACATTTCAGTGGTTTCTCCTTTTTAGGTATCTTTCTCAATATCTTGGTCATGATGGATGGTGACATCTACATACTCCCTCTAGGCAAGTTAGGTAAAGTGTTCACAGGTAGTTTCTTTCAATTCACCTTAGCCTTTGCAAAGTGATCCTGGGAGCTCTGTTGATCTTTGTCATCTTGTGGATTTCTGTTTGTATTTCCTTCCCATTTAAAAGATCACAAAAAGCAAGTGTTTTAAGATGTGGCAAATTTGCAACACAATGAAAGTTTTTGGATGGGTTTTGTAAGCTAATGGGAGAACAAGTCAAAGGTACCACTGCTGAGACTAAGAGGCATAAAAGAGGGCAATTTACTTCTAAAATTGATCTACCTCTGGGCTAGCAACAATAAGCAGAAATCAGAGATTCTGTCATAGCGCCATGACAATGAAGAATATGACATCATCCTGCTTATCAATTGTTAAATGGGCTTTATGAGATTTAAAATTAGTTACATTGTTAACTGTTTGGGCCGATGCTTCTTTGCAATAAGAATGTCCATTCCTTTCTTTATATTATTTATACAGGTGCCTAGAACCTGAATAGATGCTTTTAATACATCTAAATAAACAAGAAAATGTGCCTTCCTTTCAAGGCCCTAGATTTATCAGCATGAACAACATTATCATGGATACAGTTTATACCAGACAGACAAGGCAATTGGCATTATATCTTTTATTAAACCAACTACTCTGGGTGACAAAGTCGCGATTTCGAGCTACCAGAAGAAGAGCTCTGTGTTACTTGAAAGCTTGTCTCTTTCACCAACAGAACATGGTCCAATCAAAAGATGTTACCCCATCATCCAAACTGAAAGCTAATAAACTGTGCGCTTTATTCACTCATTGAAAAAATGAGTGCACATGACGGAACCAAGTATTCATCTCCGCACAAGTAAATTTTGGTATGGATTTTTAAGTGAATAACCATTTTATTCTTGGTTTAGGTTTGCCTTTTTTTGCTCTTAAAAGAGAACTGTTTTCACTTTAACTTCCTATTAAGATCAGATGAAGAATAATCACCTTGGACATGCCGCTTGCTATAAAAACTAGAACTGGAATCGCAAAGAATGCTTTGGTCATTAGAATTGTTTGCAGATATGATCACAAACAACATGAGTTTTGAGTCACCTAGAAACCCAAAATGCGCTCTCTCAGTTAGCATAATGTGACACATAAAAACAAACACCACAAAAAAAGAGATAACCATGTTAAAACAATATGCATTCTGTGTTAATGAGATTAGAACGTTCACTGCATCTGCAAATACTTTCATTCCTCCCTGACATACCCACTTTGTTTTGTTTTGCACAGACACGGTGCAAACTCCATTTCAAACTGGCCTGACAAGCTACAGAAGTTCTTAAAGAATTTTGGCAGTTTCATGGAGATTATCTTCCTCCTCCACATTTTTAATTTGAGGAAGGGGAGGATTTATTCTTTCTAAGACCTCCTCACAGCCCAGATGGCTCAACATTTTCGAAGAAAAAAAAGTTACTTTGTACCAGCGGTCTACCGGTATTGCTACTTCCAATGTCTCTGGCTGCATTTTTAATCCCTCTCAGCCTTGTCTGGTACAGCTGCTGAGATTCATTGTTTTGCTTTTTTCAAATGGCCCTGACCTCTTTATCCATTAAATAGAGTAATGTATAAGACGAAGTGACCTCTTTGATGAGCTACTAGTATTGCAAAGAGCTCTTGAACTTTATTAGCACTAGTGACAAAAAAAGAAACCCACACTATCACCAAAACAACCTCTGATCCTAGCCAGCAATGTAAATCAGTTACACAGAATCTAACTATAGCACTGTTGTGTCTTCTAAATCAAGGAAAGAAACATATAAATCTCACTCAAACTAATAGAAATTAAGCAATAATCCTAAATAGACAGCAGGGGATGGTCTAGAAAGCCTCACAGTTCTTTAACATTCTAAATCTCTAAGAAATGTATCAGTTATTCTATATGACACAGTAAAGATACTATAAATCATATATAACACCAGAAATTCAGATTTTATCTTTTATTACACATATCCCTAGAAGCAGCTATTTATTTGAAACCGAACAATCGCAAATACATACAACATGAAATAAATTATGTGAGTACCCCAGTAGATTATTCCCTTGCTGTTGATTCATTTAAGCAGTTCTGTATTGGCAGATCTAAAGCAGGAAATTACAGAATGGTACCATTTCGTGGGGGGAAGGTATATTTGTTTAGTTAGCACTCTGGCAGAAACCCTAGCTGTTCTGTAGGAAGAGAATATCCATTATAGGAACTCTATGGTCTCACCTGGAATTCACTTTACTAAGGAAGGATTTTCCCAAGACCGGGAGAAATATTAAGGTTCCAGGACTAATAAAATTTAGATCTTTGGTTATGTTAATGGAAGTTGAATTTCCAAGTCTTGCTTCAAATGCTTTTCAGCTGCAGAAACAGTGGATACCACACCAGGTATGACCAATTGGCAGAACATTTCACGTTTTCCATTCATTTGAACCACTTTAAAAATCTATATTTTTCAAAGGTTGTTCTGCAAACCATTATTTCTTGACCAGATACAAATCATTTCCCAACATATCCAGTGGCACAAGAAAACACACATTTTGGGGCCTATTTAGATCTGTACATGAAGCAGTGTTTTAGTACAGGAATGAAAAGAAACATAACCTCCAGGAAAATTACTACTGTAAAGTTTACCTTTTGTTCTCCTCATACCACTTTTTTTAAAAAAATTTGCTTATCTTGATGTGTATGCATCTTCTTAAAATTAATGTGATTTTTCCACACACCCCTTGAGAATTCATGTGTCATTATGTTTAGATAAATGCATATTATTATAACTCTGAATAAGATTAGTGCACCCAATTTTCATTTCCCCTTGCCTTTTCTGTTTTAAATAGATGTTGCTGTTTAGCAGATTACTTGCTTTAATAAAAATAGCCACCAACCTTTGGTGAGGGTGGGGTAAAAAAATAGGACTTTTCCACATTTGTGCTGTATGCTAGAAGTTCAGACGATTTCAACTATGTTAATAAAAAAAAATCTGCCTTGTGAGCATATGCTACACATAGTAAATGAATGGCATCTAAAAGATCAGTTTGGTTGGATTAAACCCACCCAATGCAGACACCAAATAGAGGTTCAGCTTGACCAGGAGGAAATGCAACCAGGGGATGGGGGGGAAGGGCAGGGGGGGAGAATAGGGATATTTTGACCAGCTAATGTCCTTACAGCAATGTCTATCACATGCTGCTTCCATTAATCTGTTTGGGTACCTTTTGCTTTTCTGCGGCCATGCTACAAAAGGTGGATTACTTAAGAAACAATTAGGTCTGTATACAAAACAATTTAGAGGCAGTCTTACTCCTTCAGCTTTCTAAGTGAAGTACCTTTCAAGGCTGATTTATAACACTGTCGTCTTCAGAAGGCAAAATAATTAATAGGAGCATGGACTTCTAATTTCAGTGACTTCCAGAGAAAGTGGATTTCATTTGATTTATGATGGCCGGTGACTTTGCATTTTATCAGTTCATTCACTCATTATTTATGCTGATGACCAATTTCAATGGGTCGCTATCATCTAACTTGCTACTAATCAAAGAGAATTAGGGTTCACTGCATTATTTAGAAGCCACTAATTTATCTTCAGAACAAGTAGCTAGAATAGTTTGGGGCCTTCGAGGCTCAAAACGCAGCACAGCTGCTTAAATCACAGTATTTGCAAATAAATAGCTACTATGGCACTTGTAAGTACAACACCTTTTTATACAAGTTTTAAATCAAAGCAGAGAGTGGGTATAAAAAAGTATAAAACATTTGAAACAATGAAATGAAACATTTTCTATCTGACCTCCGATGTCAAAATATTTAAAATGTGTTTTCCATTCCCTCAGTGGGCAATTCAGTGAAGCTTTACTTTACAAATTCAGCCTCCCCGCTCTTTCTGCTAACTAAATGGAAATCTTTGCACCTAGTTGGCATACTTCTCATTTAAAAACAATTTGAATGTGTTCCAGACACAGGAAAATAGATCAGATTCAAATTTAAACACACAAAAATGGAGTTATAGCAGCAAGTAATGCCACCAAATCATATTCAATCATTTTGAACAAAAAGAAGCTTCCCATAAAGATCGACTCTTATTTTATTCATCCAAAGGAGAGTAACAGCCCTATTTTAATTTGCTTTGCATTTTCATATGCATTTATCCCCTGATTTCCTGTGGGCTTTTCCTAAACAGTTCATCATGTGGGTTCTACAGAGAACAATGTTCTGTTCTTTCAGCGTGTAAGTGTGCATGGCCTTCTTAGAGCTTAGGTGAAGGGCACAACCAATATTATGAGCCCCATCAGAGCTCATGGCAAATCCAGAGCATCTCATAATGAATAGCAATGTCTGTCCTTGAAGACACAGTAACTGCGCATTGTAACACTATCAATTCAGGTTGCTAAAAATCAGACTGCTGTTTATTCTACAACCTAAGAATATATTTAGGAAAATCAAAGGTAACAGCTGTAGGGAAAGAAAAATTCTGGGCAGCCCACTGACGAGAAACATGAAGCTGCTCCTAAAAGTAGTACAATTAATTGCATTATGAGAGAGAGAGATGTGTTTCGGGGCCCAGCACTCACTCTAACATTGATCAAGCTATAATTGCTCTATGCCTCAGTTTTCTAACAGGCCCCTTGCACCAGAACCAGATTCTAAATTGCTAGACACACTATTCACAGGAAGAATTAGTATTCCTGTGGCACCTTAGAAACTAACACTGGAGACTCCAAGGTCAACACCAAACCTCTATGGGCTCCACAGGTTTTTCACAGCTTTCTCCCAGGCCAAGGGTTCTTCATTCCCTAGAGCAGAACCGTTGTTCTCTCGATTTCCCTGGAGAAGAAGGGGGCAGCTACAGGTTTTTTCAAATCTTCTCCCTTCTTAAGCCTGGTGTTGCAAGGAAGGAGAAGAGGGGAGCAGAGAAAAGCCGAGTTGAGCCACCCCCAGCTGCTTCATTCCTCCTGCTCCCTCAGGGATGGCAGAGAAGTGGTATAAGTGACCAGTCAGAGCTTTCCCCTTAAGGTCACTTGATGGGTGTGCTACATTCAGAAGTACCTTAAAGTCTCCAACTGTATTCCCTCCAGGCAGCTTCAAAAACAGTGCCACATCACAATATGCAAAGCAAGACGTACCTCTCAACTCCCAGCTTCTGACCCATGAAGTAACTCAGCCCCTTCCCAGGATGATGGGCCTAATTAGACTTAGCTAATTAGTGCCAGCTACAGCTATCTCACTGAGTTAACTCCCTTATTAGGAGTTCATAGAATCATGAAACTCTAGAATAGGAAGAGACCTTGAGAGATCATCATCTCCCCCTGCCCTCACGGCAGGACCAAAACCCTGTCTAGATCACCCCTGATGGAGGTCTATCATGCCTGCTCTTAAATTAATCCCTTTCCTTTAGAGGGGGAAAAAAACACCTTTAATCCAGCTCAGCAACTGCCTCATCAGGGATTCTTTCTAGGGACTATGAAGCACTATCCAGAGTCTCCTCTATGGGCATTAAAGAACCTCTTCACATAGCGGTACTACTACGTCCCTACCTGACCAAGTTCTTGATAGGTTAACTGATGTTTGAAATACACTTTGAGATCTGCTAAAGAAAAGTTGCTATATACACCTATCCCTTGCAGGACATCCAACAGACTTACAAACACATAGATAACACACATATAAACTTCCCTGGGAATTATTTTAAATGAATTATACATTAGTGGACATAGTTATCACTATCAATCAACGTGGATTTTAAAACAATCCCAGGTACGGGTCTTTATATTCAATTTTTTTCATTTATATCCACTGTGATCATCACTAGAAACTTAAAATATTATGTGTGTGCGTCTACACACACACACACACACACACACGAATGATGTGTTATGGACCTACAGTTTTAATGTGTTTCATGTATTTTAAATGATATGCATGTGTCTGTGTGCACAGGATTGTTTAATATTATAAATACTCACAGGGCTAAGGAGAGACTTTGAGGGGCCCTAAGGAAAGCTGGGTGTGGGCCCCTGGAAGGGGTCGGGCCTTGGGAAGAAGGGATGGAGCTGGGAACCATTCAGTGCCACTGGGGCCGCAGGGCATATGCAGGCAGGGAGCTCCAGTCACTGCCATAACTGTGGCAGCCAGGAGCCCTGGGCCCTTTTAAAATCGCCAGGCCTGGGGCAGCTGTTCCCTTTACTCCCTTCCCCCATCCACAGCCCTGTATACAGATTATATTTGTATATAAAAACCAGGCTCTGGAGGGTCTGAGAATGCGTGCATCATAAAACACACCAATTTGAACACACCAATGCCGTTCAATCCCATGTGTTACCAAAATACTAAAATAAATATATGAAATATTACATTGTGATTTTAACATTAATATCTCAAGAAAGAGACAGGTTTTATTGAGTAAAATTGGTACTTTTGTTGCCAAAAAATAATCATACACTTAGTGAGATGATTAAGTGGCCATTCAAATAAATGTTCACACAAGTTTTATTCGCATAAACACAACATGCCCATCATACTAATGATCTGAAATTTTAAAAAAACACCATACGACTCGGCATAGTTTTCTGCCCCACAACACAATTAATATTTCATCATGAGTACAACAAAGCTTAAACACTGCAACCCAGCCCATCTTTTATTTGTTACCAGTTATGCTTATTACTACATCTGCTTTCATTCCCAATTCTGACATCGCTATTTATATATAACTTCACTCTTTACTTTTCTATTCAAGTACTCAGTTTCTGTACACTAGCCTATTGAGAACCATTCTTTTCCCCCTAACTACTGAAATTTGCCACTACAGGTTGAATCTCTCTAGTCTGGGACTCTCTGGTCTGGCAATATCCTTGGGCTGGCAGGACCTCGGATGTTGCTGAACTAGAGAGCTCCTGGACCAAGCAGCCCCAGTGGCTGGGCATGGAGCCAAACTGGTGGCTGACAGCCTACCAGGCCAGTGGTCTGGGGGCAGAGTGCCCCACTGGCTGAAGCAGGGCCAGTGGCCTAAAATGGAGCCCTGCCAGTGGGCCCAGGACTACAGATGGGCTGGGCGTAGCATATTAGCCAGGGCTAGATGCCAGGAGAGGAGCCCCAGGAGAGCCCAGAGCCTGACCTCCCATGGTTCAACAAACTCTCTTTTTTGGAACCACTCGGGTCCCAAGGGTGCCAAACCAGCAAGATCCAGCCTGTATTAATATGTAGTATTTTTTTTCCGCCATGAGGACAAAGGGTCACATTTTCAAGAAGTCCGCCTAAACATAATCTGGTACACAATTATTTGTGGACTCTATTTCCCCCACTAGACACATTTGCACAACTATCAAGCATACCATAGGACAATAAAGGTGTACATTGTATGTACAATAACAAAAATTATGTTCGTGAGCAACTTTTACGGAACTACATGCAAAACTACATGCTGTGTCTGCCCAGGGACAAAAATAAACAAACAAAAAACCAGATGAGTCAAAATCCAGCGCTACAAAATCATTGTGTAGCCATTCGGGGTCAGGATGAAGACCAAGCTCCAAGATCCATTCCTGTGGTCGGTTCCAGCCAGTTCACAAGCCAGGAGCTGGTCTGGTGACTCTCAGGTCAGGTATGTAATAAGCTTCAAAGGAAAAATGTTGAACTTGCTCAGCCTCACTTCATGGTTTGGTACTTTCTCCTCCCAGATACTCCACAAGCCTTAATCTGCTCCAGCCCCCCTTCTCAGCCCTGTGTTGTCCTTGTTCCAATGCCATGCTGACTTCCTGATTGTGGCTCCAACCACTAAACATGACTGCCACTGATCTGACTAGTAGGCCCGGCCATCCCCATCATGGTATCTGACAGAAACAGACAGTACATTCCAATAGCTGTAGGAAAGATACCACACATTTGTAGATAAAGTAATACAAAAATGTCAAGACCACAACCATCTATTTGAGAATTGCACTGGGGGGGGGGGGGGGGGGAGGAGGGAGCATTTTTGCTTCTGTACAGGAATTACGCCGCCACAGGCCACCTTCAAAATTATACTACAGAACTATGCAATAAAGCTACGTTGTGTGACTGATAAAAACAACTGGACTACCGTGGAACTGAATTTTCTCAAGCACAGTGAATAATGCGGTTAAGGAAAGGTTTTTGATAAATGGATTTGATAGTGTACAGAGGGTGTGTGTGTGTGTGGAGGGGAAAATCTGTGTGTTTTAGAAGAAAATATTCACAGGAAACAAAGGATCGGAGATGTATCCAATAAGAAACGCATCTAGACATGCCCAAAGCTGACTCCAATTAGGGTTGCCAACTTTCCTGACCGGACAGCACTGTCGCAAATGGCGTCCGGCTGGAAATGCTGGCAGTGCCAACTCCAGTAATGTTCAATGTCTGGAGAAGAACCGACATAACAGCTCCTTCCTCCATGTCCACTCTTCGTAAAGCCTGCAGAACTCTCCTTTGCTGATGTATCGGATCCTCTACAGTCCCAGTGAAAGGAACTGGATTTGCCTCAGCATAAACAATTATTCAGCAAGATGTTTTTCCACAGATATTCCAAAAACGGGGCCTCCTATAAGGTTGAGACCCATTTCAAACTTATGCTTACTAACACACTGTTCAAATTGTGCAATGGTCACACATCTGTACACAAAGTATTGCCAAGCCACAATTTAAGCCCATCACACAAATAACTTAAAAAAAAAATCTATGCTCCAAAATGAAAATGTTACTTCACTGACAACTTTATTTTTACACCCCTTATATGTTCACATATCGATGGCTTTTTTTCCTTCAAAAAATTTACAGTAATTCCCCCTCTATCAGAGTTCTAAATAGACTTTCAGAATCACCATGCCTCTAAAATTGTACTATGAGAACCTCTATCTCGGGCTCGCAACAGATTTTTAGAATCTGATGTGACCTCTGAACAAGCCTCTGTAAAACTTCTATTGTTCATAAAATTCATAAAAGCCTGCATATGTATATCCCCAAGTCCCACTTCCATTCAATATATATGAAAATGCAATTTACTGTACGTCAAATGAAAAATGCAGTTTTCAAATGCATGACAACAGGTGCTAGTTAAATGATCAGACGCTATTTGTTACCTAGTCTCTTACTCTCATTTGCGGCATGATAAATTGCATTTTAGGAGAGTACTGCGATCTAAGGGGTCTTGACATGTTTTTATTGATTTGCATAGGTTATATGCATGTATTCCTGTTTGTAGGCAAATAGTGCCACAAGTAAATTCAAGTCACTGTGCCTCTCTTTCAAGAAAATTGCAGTCATCACAGGGGAGCCAAGATGGAGTGAGGTTGGGTAAAAGAGACACATGCAGCCCGTTGGAATCTTAGAGCCTCTATTAAGATTTATAGGCTGCAGGATTCTTTTGGGCTTCAACATTATTCTTAGTAAACCCTTTCTGTCTTCAGTTGTTTATAAAAACTGGCAGCTTTAGCAAAGACAGAAGCTTATGTTGTAGGTAGCACAATTTAACATAATAGTGCTAGCCTGTCCTCTAAAGATCCTCATGCTGATTTTGAAAACACACACACACACACACACACACACACACACACACACACCAACCCACCCTAGGGTCCCTCTCGTACCCTACTTACTACTTAGTATTTTTATACTTTGCACTTACATATCACTTACTGGTTTCCACTTAGTTAAACTAATTAAACAGGCCTCACTGCTGCCTTCGGAAGTCTCTCAGTACAATTATTCCCATTTTACAGAAGGACAAATGGAGGCAGAGAGGTTAAGTATCTTCTCAAAGGCACAGAAGGTATCAATATTCCAAATGGGATCAGAATTCAAAAGTTCCTTACTCCTAGTCCTATATACAGGTTGCAAATGATGCCTCTCCAAGTCCGTACACTTAGAATATAGCTTGCTGACTTCAGAATTAATTTACACTCAATATGTCAAGTGTATTTCTTATGTATGTGTTATTTTAATACCTAGCTGTATCAAACACCCACTAATATATAGTGTGGTGATTTGGGAATTACATAAGAACAACCATACTGGGTCGGACCAAAGATCCATCTAGCTCAATACAGTATCCTGTCTGTCAACGGTGGCCAAAACAGATGCCCCAGAGGGAGGGAATACTACAAGTACATCACATGATCCCTCTCCTGTCATCTATTTGCAGACAAACAGAAGCTAGGGATACCATTCCTACCCATTCTGGCTAAAAGTCATTGATGGACCTATTCTCCATGAATCTATCTAGCTCTTTTCTGAACCCTGTTAAAGTCCTGGTGTTCACAATATCCTCTCACAAGGAGTTCCACAGGTTGACTGTGCGATGTGTGAAGAAAAACTTCCTTTTGTTTGTTTTAAACCTGTATTCAGTATCTGATGGGATTTAAAGAATGTGTTTCTCTTCCTGCTGACATCACAAACTGATGATAGCAATCAAGGCTAGTCTAATAATTTAGACTATTTGTTTACATAGGTAAATACATGTTGCGATATCACCAAATATACTCTACGTTGCAGTAGACAGTCCTCTCTCATTTGGGATTGTTTCTGAACAATAAAAATCACATCCACTTTTGTATGGAAGAGATGGATTAATTACTAACAACAGATCCTAGTTCTAGCTAGAATTATTTTATGAGAGTCTCAGCAAAAAACCCTAAATCATTACCGATCATATGCCCCACAAAGAGAAGTTACTTTCCACTACATTTCTCAACACTCAATTAGTAGAGATTCAAATGTATATTTCTCCACTAAGATTAACCTACGGACTGTTTGTTTACATAGGCAATAAATTCACTGGATCAGCACATTAACATGCATGCTAAAATCTTTATTAATTGCTATCCAGAGGACATATTATTCATAAAGTTAAAAAATACATTATCTAGCAGATAATGAAGTATTAACTGAAACAGGAAGGCATGTTATGGTAAAAATTACATCTGATTTATAGTTAAAATGACAACTGGTTCTTGATTGTAAAATACGCTTTTGTGTAAGATCAGATCTTTTTGGGAAAAAGTTCCCTCAAAATTAAATCCTTTAGAATTAGTTACTAATTGTGTGATCAGGGCTGCAAATGGTGGAGAGAGGGAGAGGAAAGGGAGCAGCTGCCCCCGGGCCTGGTGATTTAAAAGAGCTCAGGTCTCCCAGTCACCACGGATACTATAACCACTTCAGCAGCTGGAGCTCTGGATCCTTTTAAAATTGCAGCCAGTGCCTCTGGGCTGTGTGTCTGGACAGCACAGAAGGGCTGGTGGGGGGAGGCTAACCCACAGCCCACCTTTTCTGCCTGAGGCCTCGCCCGCTCCAGGCCCTCCTTCCTCCCCCTCCCCCTCACCTTTCTAGGGGTCTGGTATTTCTGTCCTCAGTCCTGTGAAAGAACATAACGTAAAATTAAAACTAATTGTTGAAAATATAATTCTTACTGTTATGTTAACATCTATGCATTAAATATTATAGTTACTTACCCCCAATATGAAATGTATGAGATAAGCATCATGGTTTGAACTGGGTATCACAAAATATGGGTTCCTAGTCCCGGTTCTGCCACTAACTGAAAAAGTGTACTTGGTTTGTACATTTGATTTCTTTGTGTCTGCTTTGACATCTGTAAAATGGGAAATCTACTTCTTACACACATTGATAAAGTAATTTGTGGTCACTGATCATAAGGTACCATGGAATTGAAAACTGTCACAGTATTTCCCGCATATTTACCAGATATACACATAACCTATATAACCTCAACTGGGCAAATTTGAACCTGGGACCTCTGGAACTTAGTGTAGGAACCTCTACCACTTGAGCGCCCTTGTTCTTATCTCTTGCTGTAAGTGGCCTAAGTGCCACTACATGGGATGGTGTGTGGGTTACATATGCACATACTGTCTTGTTATGGTAGGATTTGTATATTATTTATTTCTATTAAAGTGGTGCCAGTGAAGACTGCATTTTATTGTGCTTGGAACCATAAAATACACAGTAAAAGCTCACAATCCAATCAGAAAAATACATTAACTATTATATAGTTGCTTACAGTCCTGGGCGGAGGTATTTCATTTTGGAAGGGGGGGGAAAAGAACCTTGTGAGAACTGCATAGTACTTATTGAAAGGCAAGAAAGACGAGATCAAATATGGGTCTACCAACACCTATCTGTAGGAAATATACATTGACATAGTCACTGAACAAGTTCCATGGGAACAAAAGGCCTTACAAAGACATGAGCCAAGCAGCTTCTAAGCAACCTGGGCCATCATTCTGTCATCCGTAATCTATTTGTTAATCAATTTGAAAAACCAACCGACTCAAGAACGTTCCAACGTCACAGGCTGTGAAACCCACAAAAAGAACTGTATTTAATGTTCCCAAACATTATAATTGTTTTCTTCACCCATGTAATTTAAAAGAGGTCTGACAAATGAAAAAAAATTTTTGAAAGAAAAATATTCCTCGACTGAATTGTTGGAGGAACAAATTTCCATGTTGGCACCCTATGTACATACATAGGGCTCTCCCCCCAAAATGGCGTTCGTAACAGAAACTATCACTTACATAGCTACAATTATTTAATTGGCCGTAAGTACTATGCTCCTCAGTGCAACTCCCTAATCCAACAGCCACGCCAATATGCGCACCACGGACAGGTTTGGGTTAAAAGCTGCTGCCATCAATTTTGCTAAGTTAAACTCGTCTAAAGCAAACTGTTCAAGAAATAGTGATTCTCGTTAGTGTCCCATGAATGCGGAAGGTGACAGCCCCCATGGGCCCCTCGGCAAGATAGTATAGGTCCAGCTCCACATTCCTGGAAGGGGCGGAGCCTCAGTCAGAAGGGGCGGGGCCAGGGAAACCAGCCCTCTATGCCACCTGGAGTGTGACCCTGTCCTCCTCAGCCCTTCGAGCCTCTTGGAGCATGATGCACCGGGCTCTGGTGGCAGTTTAAAAGGCCAGGGCTCTAGAGGGGAAGGAGGGGGTGGAGGAGATGGAAGGGAAGGATTGGGGACCAATATACATGACTAAGCTAATCTGTGCATATGGGAAAATTCTTTGATAGCTGCAAAGAACAATAATGAGATTAAGGAAGACACTATTACAAGAAGAGTGAGGAAAACTGCCTATGTCTTTTTCACAACAAATCATTACTTAGGCTCCTAAGAGTGCAGTTAAGCTTTTTTTTTTTTTAATTAAACAATGAGAACTCTCCTCCCATGCAAAGCATACAGGAGAGAGAGTTTGAAAAAGTGAAGTATGCAATAAAATTAATTAATTAAAATGGTTTCAAGAGCCCCCTACAGTTCCAGTCAAAACTTTGTAGTGTGAATCAGGACCCACAAGATTGTTTACTGCCTACAGTGCAAATCACCTATCTGTTCCAACCTCAGAAAAGATGTAAAAGACTGTTTAGTTTTTCCCTAATGAGAGGGATTTAACATGGGGTTGGATAACATTCCATAGCAATATTTTGTTGCAACATCTTCCCTAACAATTAAAAGCCATGGGAAATTTAGCAAATAAAAAAGATAATTAATATTACAAAAAAATGAAGATGAACAAATTAGATTAAGGGGCGCTATCAAGTTATTGTTTTCCTCTACCTCTCTCTCTCCACTTCCACTTGGTGGAGAAATAATTAGCATCCCTAGCCTCATTTCTAAGGCATTCCTGCAAAATAGGGGTAGGACGCATACTGGACAAACCTTGACCAAAAAAAGCCTTTACAGAAGTGTGGAAGTTGGCAGTGTGTTTCCTCAGATGTCAGTGATATTTCAAGATCTTATCTTTCTAATTTGTCTCCATACATCCTATCCCTTCTCTCCATTTTATCTTCTCGTCTCTCTTATTCAGGTCCTCATCCTGCAAACAATTACACGTGTGACTATTGTCAATCAATTCTTTACACGAAGTTGCGTACTTTGCTGCGCCTCTCCCCTGCCCGTGGCTGCCCACCCTAAGGCTCTGCTCCTGGTTCCTCACCCACCCTCAGCTGGGAGCAGATGGACAGGGGAAGAAGGCTGAATTTCAGCACCCCCTCCACTAAGAACGTTCCTGTGCCACTGATTGTGGACATAGGGAAACTCTTTCAGATAAAGGGTCATAAAGGTCTCAGACTTTGAGGAGGGGAGGATATCTAGCTTGGGTACGTGGATGGGATCTTGCACAGTCTGTTATCCTGCAGTGTGCTCTGCTCAGACAGATCCCTTTTCAGCACCACCTTGATATCAACAAGCTCTGCACAGCAAGGGGAGCCCACATAAGCCAATTCAATTGCTGGGCTAGGGTCTTCAGGGGAGGATTTTTTTCAAATGACACTAATGATGGCAGTTTAGCATCTTTTACAATTTCCCATTCAAGAGTAACTAAATAAAATAAATAGACTCTCTGCGGCTCATCCAGAATCTTTGTCTGCATTGCCCTGTTTCGATATGTTAGCAAAACATTATATCCCAGGTAGGATTTTGTGGACATCAAACTCAGAATCATGTTAATCATTCACAGTGGAGAGACTGGAAGTAACTCAGTTATCACACAAAACAGCTTTATCAAACTAACTCAGTTATAATAATTACAGGGGAAAATACAAGGCACATAGATTTAAATGTGGTATAGACAAGTTCCCCTATCACAACCCACTTGATATCAACAAATAAATATTTAGACTATTTTTTTTAGAATACCTTTGAAATTATTGCAATGTAGGGTTTCAGGCAATTAAAATAAATCTTATTTACGATCCAAAATAACTTTTAAAATGTGTTATGCAGGTAAGAACCACCACCACAATCCTTCTCTTTATCAGGACTGAGAACATGCAAATGGAAACCCAGATGATTTCTGAGACAAAAGTTTGAAGAAAGTCCTGAAAGGAAGACGGTAAGGCATAAAGGAATTTTCTTGCACGAACTGAAGAGCAACAAACACACACAGGAATATCATTTAAGGTAATGTCACAGAAGATAATGATTTTTTCAATGAATTTTATAATTTTTTTCAGATCTTAACATTGGAGGGCTTGAGAAACCAGTCAAAGCTATTCCTGTGATTTCAAGAAGGGAAAATATGCAGCAGCCATGTCAAATCAGTATGTATATCTCATGAAGCTGGCATGCTCTTACCATATATCATTACTATATCTATCTGCATTTTTAAACATCCTCATAAACTCTGCTTCCTGTAGAAAATAGTGTGTTCAGCAATATCCTAGCACTTTGTTTGTGCTTATTAAATAAAAAGAAAAGATCACCTTCAACTATATTAATGATAGACTGGTGGATGAAGGATGCCTGCGAAAATTCACAACATCTGTTTGCTCCACTCTCTTCTCAGCATGCTGCACCTATTTCTCATGCTTAATGATGCTCATCCACTCTGCAAGTTTTACGAACAAATGTGTGTTTAGCCACATTCATCATTCTGAATGAGTGTTCCTGATGAAGCGTCCACTGGCCTGTTTCGCTCTTTCTGCTACACTTTAACAAATGACAACTGCTCTACGTATTTTTCATTTGTTAAAAACAAAAAGCTAAGTGAAGGATAGGCCCAGCAAATTTTTCTTGCTCCTTTGGAAACTTTAGTAGAAAATGGAAAACGACATGCATTTAAACAGTATACATGTCCACAGGCACAAATCTAAACGATGCATATAGATTGATGGTCTTTTCTGAATATCAGAGCCCAGTGTCTCGACATGGTATTGGGAGAAATTTGCTAGGCCATACAAACAGCCAGTGTTCAGCGCTCTCTTCAAAGTGAACAAGTATCATGACTGATATCTCACTGTGATTGATCACTGACCCTGGGAGCCTTCACAGGAGTCACTCAGCACCTTTATGAACTGGGCCCGTGACAGCAACACGGACACTTGCCCTGTCTGATCCGGGCATTATTTTTTAAAATATTTACGTGTTTTAAAGAAAAAAAGTAAGCTCTCTGAAAAGCTCAAGTCCCAAATACTAGCCTAGTAATGTGAAACCCGAGGCATATCTCATATTGAATTCAACAGGGTCAGGATGTCATCCGCTGCGTTTGTGGTCCTACTAAAAATCAGTTATTACACGCAGAAAACTGATAAAGAATCAGATGCACGAGGGAGGGGAAAAAAAGCTCAAAAAGGCCAAAATGTGAAATATTCTAAGAACAGAACTTTCAGAATGTAACATGATGTGTGTTATTCTAATCTGAGTAGGAGCTCAAAAAAATAAAAAACATTGATACTAAATTACTATGAAATATTTAGGGTGGGCTTTTTAAATGCACCTAAGTGACTTGGGAGCTCATGTCCCATCTCCTACCCACTTTTGAAATCAATAGCCTTAGTCTCCTAGGCAATTAGTTTGCATTACAATTCACATGACAACACATTTGTCTTGGTAGCTGCAATATGCATATTGTACCTCTACTGGACTTAGTTTAATACGCAAGGCAAATGGCCTTAAAATTGAAACAGTCCCATTCCATATTGAATAATGTAACATTATTACACTCCCAAATCATGATGTTAATTCAGTTTGGTGTTTTCCTGATTTTTTATTTTACTATTTTGAACTAATAAGTGCGCAATAAAGAGTGCTCTCTTATCACACTAAGTTCTGGATATTAACTAAGATATCTTACTTATTTTTTAGTTTCCTTAATTGATAAAGTTTTCTAGATACTTCAGATAACATGTTAAATACCAAAAAGGGATCATGAGTATAGTGCAACTAGAACCAACAACTGTCACAATCTAAAGAAATCATGATAATGTTTATGTCCCTCTGCAGTAATGACAGACATCGGGCAGCTTTGCTTATAGCTATTAATAAAAAACAAAAAAAACGTGCATTCAGGAGAGCAACGACTAATTGCTCATCCACAGACTAGAAGGAAAATAACTGGACTCAAAGATATTTATTGGATCATATTTTAATAGGAAAAGCTATCTATACTTTTCTGAAGATTTTCTTTCTTTTACAAGGCAGGCCTTACAGATCCTAACAATTCTTGTTTATTTTAAGAGGAAAATAAAGTGGAGAAATCCATGTGCTCTGCAGACGCCTAATTGATAGAAATAGTTAGAGGCCCTGATTCCATAAATATTTCAGCACGCAAATAACTTTGGTCATCCAAGCACTTCTATCAACATCAAGAGGAATAATCTAAATTACTCATATGTTTGTGTGTGGGCAGGACTAAGGCCTCAGACCCTAGCAATGAGCATTCGTTTTTATAGCCACATAGACACACCCCAATGTGTCCACTGATGTGAGAGAGAACACCCAGAGAATGTTTGTTGAGGGATTTGAAAGGAAGTGAACGTAGTGGTACGACAGACCAAGTTAGGGAGCAGGCCACATGGAAGTAAGGCTGTCTAGCACAGGAAAAAAACCAAATGAGAGCAGGAAGACAGACAGGAGTGAAATAACTCAGGGTCTTGAAATAGATCATGAGACGTTTCACTGAGGCAGAAGGAGAATTCTGATAAGAGGACAGTAATTTACACATGCTATTAATATATAATCTAGGCGTGTAATAGTATAGTCGATTAATCAATTAACTGATAAGCAAAAGCTTATCGGTTAATGCTATATAGACGACACGCATTTCGCCTCCCCAACCAGTAAATTTTTTAGCAGACTGGCCAGCAGCCCGGTTCAGCCTGGCTTGTGCCAGATCCAGGACCTACCCCTGCTGCGGCTCTAGATTTAAAGTATATTAGGAGCCAGGCAGGTAGGTAGCCTGGCTTAGTTCTGGCTCGCGCCAGGTCCTGGAGCTCGGACCCCTCCACCCAAACAGGGGCAGCTGCCACCCCGCGTTGCTGCCTCAGTATGAGAGGCAATAATGTGGGACAACAGGCAGCCAGTCCACAAGGGGAGCTGGTTTTTAAACTGGCTCCCCTCGTGGACCAGCTCCCACCTAACAATCTACACTGTTGCTTCTGATATAGAGGCAGTAGTGTGGAGTGGCAGGGAGCTCCATTGGCTGCCAGCTCCGTCCCCAGGGATTAAAGAATAGCCAAGTAACCAACAAGAATTCATTAGGTTAATTGACTATTCAATCAACCAATATTTAACATCCCTAATATAAACATTGCCATATCAGTGTATCTCCATTGTGTTCACTAGGGTTTGGATCAGACCTTATTGAGCATACTACTAGCAGAATCAAACAATGTTCATTTGTTTAGCTTGCAATGTTTGGTAAACAAATTCATCTCCACACCACCTCTACACAGGCTCTCAATCGGAGAGGGGAAAAACGGCCTCTCCTATTACGATACAACCCAGCACCTCTGTACACGGACTCCTTGTAAAACTCGGTAGGGTGTTAATTATCGGTTTCATGCCTCTGCACCCTGGAAGAAACATATGAGTATTTCAGAATCGCATATTTGCAGCTTCCAGAATAGAGTTAGGTTCTGAGAACTTCTCAAACACTCAGTAAAACATTATTGCTATTCCCAGTAATTGCTGGCTGACACAATGTAAAGAAGGTTATTTCTTTGTCCACTTGCATGCTGGCCTCAGCAAAGCCTTTACTGATCCCGAGATCCTACGCTGAGAAAATGAAGAAATACTGACAGGGTCCAAAATCCACATATTTGTGGTACTTACAAACTCTATGAAGTACAAAGAATATCAGTTAATTGGGAGAATAATCCAATTCAGTGAAAATAGTGGAGCCTTTAAAGAGGATCTTACAAAGTCTAAGTACTTTGCTATGGCTTTTCTTATGATAACTGTTCTTTTGCAAAAGCTTCAGCAGCATGTACCTTAAATCGGTAGAGGTGTCATTCGTGCCCTATGTTATGCCTTGCTAAATAAGGATTTAAATTCTAGACAGTCTACCCTGAAAAACTCATGGATCAAAAGACAAAAAACTGGCCCAGGTCTGGCAACATTTAACAGATTAGTTAAATTTCCTGCTGTAAATAATACATTTCTCAAAATCTGTTTCAATTTCCAGGATACAAAAAACCCAGCTCTAATAACAAAAACTTTGCATCCCTTCTTGGAGGTAGGGGAAATGGTAGCTCAAGAACTGAACCAGAAATCAGATTAAGAAGTCAAAACAGTCCCAGAATCAGATCCATATTATGATTATGAGACATTAAGGCTGCTAACAAAATCACATGTATTGTAAATCCCCAAAGTCTTAACCTCAAAACCTGAAGTACATAACATCTGAGCACCCACAATCACACATGTTCTCTCTTGGAAAACAAAATCTCTTTGGAAAACCTTTCCTTTAGATAAATTAATACGCACAATGTTAAGGTCTCTAAGCGCATCACCCCTCTATTAGAAACATTCTTCATCTTCATTTAAAATAACATATAACTAAGCTGAGAAAACCATCTGATACCCAACTGAATGACATAATATCAGACAATTATCAAGGCTCTGGGTGATTGGGGGCAGGGTGGGAGAAATCTGAAACCAGAATATGGAAAATGTGGCCTTACCATGTTTATGAATCTTTCAAAAATCCAGGACAATGTAGCACTTTAAAGACTAACAAGATGGTTTATTAGATGATGAGCTTTCGTGGGCCAGACCCACTTCCTCAGATCAAATAGTGGAAGAAAGTAGTCACAACCATATATACCAAAGGATACAATTAAAAAAAATGAACAAATATGAAAAGGACAAATCACATTGCAGAACAGGAGGGGGATGCGGGGGGGGGGGAGGAAGGAAGGTAAGTGTCTGTGAATTGATGATATTAGAGGTAGGGAGATTGGGATGTTTGTGAGTTAATGGTATTAGAGGTGATAATTGGGGAAACTGTCTTGGTAATGGGTGAGATAGTTCAAGTGTTTGTTAAGTCCTTGTTGGCAAGTGTCGAATTTTAACATGAATGACAGTTCAGAGGATTCCCTTTCAAGTGCAGATGTAAAAGGTCTTTGTAGCAGAATGCAGGTGATTAAGTCATTGAGAGAGTGTCCTTTCTGGAAATCTATCAAAAATCCAGATATTTTGCAGATTACAAAGAGACTGATCCAAAGCCTACTATATTCAAAAGGAAGTCACCCACTGCTTTTAGTGGGCCTTGAATCAGGCCAAAACTCAGTAGCAGCAATCTAAGCATCGTGGCAAAATAAAGTTTTAAAACCTACAACAGACCTGCATGCTTACGGATGCTAATGTATCTTCTCATGAGATCTCACATCAGCAAGAACAACAACAAACTTTTAGTTGTGAGGTGCAAAATTCATCAAGAGACAATGACTGCCCATCTTTAAGAAAGGTTCTGCTTAAAAATGTGACATGGGCGGAACCATTTTTCAGTCCTCAAATGAAGTCACAGCATGATAAACAAATTCATTAGAGCAACCAATTACCAAACTGTTTCCAATGAATGCTGTTTCTTGGACATTTTGTGACAGAAGCATGAAATTATTGAAAATATGTAAACATGCTCAAACTCAAAATTTCTTTGGCAAAAATCAACATGCAGGAGTAGACCATTTTCACGCCACGTATCAATACTGTGTAAAATGGAGCTCCCTAATCTTAGGAACAATCATTGGCCCATTAAAAGTATTCAAAGATCTTCCTATGGTATCTTGACGAAGATAAAAAAGAACGAGTAAGAGAAAGTAAAAGGAAATACATAAAAATCAAAGTACTAAGATTTAATAGAATTATACCCAATGTCTATTCATGCTCCGAGGCATAAGAATTGCTAAAGAAATCAGTTATACTCAACAAAAAACTGCCCATGACAAATTTACAAGTGGCAAACAAAGTATTTCTTCTTAAGGTATCACCAATGAATGCGGCAAACGAACTGATAACAGTGACATACATTCTTTATAAAAAGGAATTTGTAATTATAACAAAATATACAAATTACCATTTCCTTAAGAAAGAACGTCTCTAATCATCATCTTTCAGAAATTAGGTCCCAAAGAGGGAAAGATATATTCACATTTTTATCTACAAAAAAACATTCTTCTGTAATGCAGGTTTGTATCTGAAAATAGAAGAAAAAGATTTATGCAAAAATAATCCCACTGGATTCATTACCGAAATACAAAAAGTAATTTTCTGCTGGAATTCTACAGTGCATTTTACAATAGATATTTAAAATATATGGCCACCAAACACATAAAACATATAAATGAAGGGGACTTAATGCAACCTCAAACTTAGACAGTAACCTTATTTTAAAGTAACAGGCTTTTTAGCTATAAAATGTAGTGTCTAAGGAAACCTTTTGCTAATTTAAAAATTACAGTGATGTCAAAAGCCTAAATATGGTAGAGACTTACATTGTTCTATGCTTGATACAGAGCCACAGTATTTCTCCCAATATATCTAAATACTACCAAAGTGTAGCATGATCTAGTTAGTTTATTATAACTCCCCAAATGGGTTTATATCTACAACTACTAACTTGCTATTATGAAATAATTCAAGGCATTTTTAAGGAGACAAGACCGCTTTCAGTATACTAATAAAAATAGATATTAAGGATTGTTGTACCTCTGACTCATGTTGAATCAGTCCTTATACATTAACTAGCAGTGTTGTCTTCAAGTCATCATTGTCAAGTCCAAGTCAAGTCTCCAGTCATTACAGTTCAAGTCTCAAGTTGAGTCTCGAGTCCCTAAAGTCATGTTCAAGTCAAGTCCCAAATCGAGTCTCAAGTCTTAATTTTAAAAAATGTCAAGTCACTTTTGTACAAGCCATCAATATCGGCATTTTTGGACAATTTTTTCACCAAGTCGATTTAACAAAATTAGCAAGTCTCAAGTCGAGTCTCAAGTCACAAACAATGAACCGGAGTAGAGTCTCAAGTCGAGTCACCTAGGCGACTTAAGTCGGACTCGAGTCCAAGTCATGGGACTCGAGTCAACAACTCTTAACTAGTACCATTCATTCAATTGGACTATTGATGGCATATGGAACAACCGAGCAAGACCGCATTAATTTGACTGGGACTACTCAGAGTAAACTGGTGGTTAACATGTCTACACATGTTATCACAGCTTAGGTCAGCCAACAGGATTGTTGGGCTCATGAGCATGTGTGCGCGGGGTGGCTCCAGGCTCCCAGAAGGGGCAGGGCCTCAGACAGAAGGGGTGGGGCTCTAGAGAAAGGCTACTACAGCAGAGGCGGTAGCTAGAGTGCTGGGCCCTTTAGAACCACTGGGCCCTGGGGCAACTGCCCCCCCTTATCCATCCCTTCCTAGTGGCAGTTGTTGGAGAACTCCCACTCTACCCCAAGCTGAAGCATGCACAGTGAGGGCAGAATCTTTGGACATTTAACTGCAACATTGTAGCCAAACTCTACTGAGCATGTGCAAACAGCAATTTTTCAAAGCCTTGTGCCTTGGCCAAATGTAGACATGTTTTCACAGGGACAGCAAAAGGCTGTCACCTTACCAAATTTTCAAGTTCCTGCTCCAAAGCACGAGGGGGCCCATCACAAAGGAAAAAGGTGCCAACATTTTTTTTTAACTTGAGTAAAACATATTTTTCTGTAATCTTTCATTAAGAAATGGCTGAATGGTTTTGGCAGAAATTTTCATAAACAAATATCAGTTTGGCAAAGTTATAAGCAACTGAAAACAGAGGTTTATAATGGGAAATGTCAGGCAATTTCAATAATAAGCAGTGCTATCAGCCAACCCACAATTAACATTAGTCTGGAATGTCTTTATAATCATGGCAATGGAATTTGTGGAATTACAAAGTTCTATAACTTAGGTCCTACCAACGTTTAAACTGCAAAAGGGAAAAATAAAAGTTTATATTAATTTGTATAAATGGTTTGAATAAAGAATAGCATTAAATAGTAGGAAACACATACATAATTAAAATCTTAAGATGTTAGTAATGCCTCAGCATGCAAGGAGAGGAAGAAGAATATAAGGGAAGTAGTGGAAGTAGAAGAGACATTCCAAGCTGGAGCACAAGAATGAAAACAAAAATTTCTTTACACTTAGCATGGGAAAACCTGGGATGACGTCACTGGTAGGGGAGAGAATTATTGATATAGATGATGAAAGGAAGAGTTCTAGTACATCTGCAAATGAAAGAGCTATTTTGAAAGACTTTATGGACCCAGAACGAGAGCCAAACAAATTTTGCAAACACTTTTCTACAAATATTCATTCAATTTAAAAAAAAAAAGTAGTTGTGCCCTGTGTTCTCTCTCCTAATACTGTAGAGAACAAATTTACCGACAAGAATATTTGCCTAAATAGCTAACTTCAATCATCTTCTCGCAAGGTGTTTGGAAAAAGCACCGTTAAAATCTGCAGTAGCATGCATTTTACCTCAGCAATCTAATTCAGAATCTTGACATTAACACCTGATCCAATGAATGCAGACATAGATCATCTGACCTTCACATCCAGACAAAACAGCTGGAATTCAGAGCCCCGGAAGCAAACTATTCACAAACACACTGCTGATGAAAAAACTATATGCAAGCATTTTGTGAATATTAGACAACATATAAAGAAAATCATGATTAATATGCTGAACAGAAAGAGAAGCTAAATACAAATAGTAAATTGGTACCAATCATTTCCCCAAAGCTACCAGTATTGTGGCTAGAACACATTAGGCTGCACTCTCCCTTTGGCAGAAACCAGTGAAATCCAGACTGCAGATCCACAGAGAAAGACAGCCCACCCAAGAGGAAGGGTTTTCTCCAACAACTCCAAAACGAGGGGATTTCGGAGCTTACCCAGGAAAGGTGCCATTTCAGTACATCTTTCAAGGTGCCTCTATCTACGGAGCTCCCTGACTATACTTGAGATCATCTTGTGCTAGTAGCCAAACTGGAGAGCTCAGAAATGCAAAGCCCACCACCTTACCCCCACTGGGGTAGTATTGCTTCTAATAGTAAAGAGAGCGGGCAATGCTTCTCCAAAGTAGTTTAGCAATTATATAAAAACGAAATAAGCACAAGCCATTAAGGCCTAAAGATATAGGCAAGTGCCCTAGCACATTGTTGACCAGTGGTGTTTTGTTTGTTTTGTACATTGGGGATATCCTACACCAGCCTCTGAATTTGGGTGTTAATCTTCTTACAGGCTCTGGGCAGGCGGTTCCTAAGTGCAGCATTTGGCAGGACTGCCTTAGTCTCCAGCGCTTGGCAAGAGAAGATCGAAAAGATGCAGAATAATGTCAGCTTGAATTGCAATTTGTTATGTGAATGGTTCCGTTGCTTACTACTCTAGAGTATGTTATGGTTTCATACATCATGCTGAATGTGCAATATATATATTTTTTCAACCATTCATATTAAAGTGGTGTAAATATTTTCACCGCTTGCCACATTCTTGTGAGGTAAGCGTATATTTGCTTATTTTTTTGTCATTTATTTTCCAATGTTTTGCATCTTCAGTCAACCTGAGCACATAAAAATGGCTAATTTAGGGCTAGATTCCGCAACTTTTACTCATGCCAAGTAAGGCCTTATTCTATGAATTGTTGCACTGACTTGAACTTGAATAAGGCTAACAGTAGCTGGCCCCCCCTTTTTTCAATGAATGAAAAAAATACATGAAAACTCCTAAGTAACATATTCAGTATGCAGTGTAATAGTATAAAATGAATTATTTAGGAATGTTGCACATGAGAACATAATGCCCAAGGGAATTATGTCATCTAATTTTAATGCACAAACCCAATTTTTAAAAAATCCGTCATACATACATATACACACACGAACACGGGCCAAAACCAAGCTTTCATCTCAACACACGAGTTTACACACACTGAGTAGGAAATGTCAGTGTTTCATATTCTTAAGAAATCATACAGACCACACACCTGTCACTGACTTAACTGGGCAACAGATGTGACTGGTGCTCAGAGCTGCAACTACAAATGCAATTACCTGGCAGTAAAAATACTACACTCAAAGGAGGAAGCTTGGATGAAACATTTTCCTATAATTGGCCCATCTCTCGTAAGGAGCCTTTTTCATTAGTTTGAAAATGATCAAACAAATTTTACAGTATTCCAGGAAACTACTTGAATACTAAAAAGCAATTTCTCCAGGTAGCAGTTCACATTTTAAATCTTATTCCCCCCCCCCCACCACAGATAGCAAATAATTTTTGTTATTGAAATAAATGAAGACTAACACCACAAAGTAGCAAACACATATAGCTTGTAGTGTTGCTCCCCTATTTTAGTAACTAAAATATGTCGCTTTACATTCTGGAATATTTCTATAGACTGACAAACATGGCGCTGCCCTGCCTGCCCCTGTTTAATTGGTTAACTAAACAGAATTTTACAACCCTAATCAGAAGACAAATAAAAAGACCCCTATATGCACTATTTTAAAATCTATTTTTTATTTTTGTGAGTTTTGAATGCTTGGGTTTCACAATGCTGGGTACGAATGGATGTATTTTAAAATAACATGCATCTGAAACACCCAACAAGAACCATGTATTTGAAAGTACATACATTTTACCCTCGAAAACATTATGGATCCAGTGCAGCATTTTTGAAAAGCTATAGCAACATGGATCTAAATGTGCGTTACGGAAACTATGGAAATGCAAGCGAAATATCAAGATTAATGAAAAAGAGCTGATGCTAGTGCAAAAGTCACATCTGATACTAGAACCATCAGTAATGGATAGTCATGACTTAGAATGGAAACTCAGGAACAGAAAGACCTGGGGAGCCATGGTGGGAAGAAAAAAAAAGGGACACTGGCTTTTCCTTTCTCTGGTACTATTTCTGCTTTTAGCTTTAACTTGCCTTCCCTTCTCTGGGACTCTCCAATGAGATCCAAGTCTATATCCTGGATTTATGGTGATTTCAGAAAGAAATCACCACTATCTAAATGGTGCAAATCTGTTCTGCACCCAAGAAAAGTCATGACTTCCACTGACAGAGCTGCTTCCCGTTTCGCTTTTCTCAAATGGTCTGAGAAACGTCTACTTAACATCACAAGAGTAGGCTCGTTCCACCCCTTACTGGGGACATGACATTTAATTAGATTTAAAAGTGTATTTTAAGTGTCAAGTTGTACCTTCCTTGGTCCATAATCAATTCCAACTCCAATGAAGTCTCTCTTATTGCCTCATTTCAAATCAAGCCACCTATTTACTTCACTCAATCTTCTCAAAGCAGAAATATTAACTCATTCCACTTGCTCTGTTGCCACACGCAGGCTTTCAATCTCATAAATCATAATGAAGTTAAAAAAAATTACAAGAAACAAAAAGTCAAGACAAGTCATGCATCCCGATCCACATCTTAAAGAAGCGCTTGTGAGGCTGTACACGCAACTTGATGGCATTAATCTGTAATATGGTAACTTTTGAAGACTGCATCTTGTCAATCACAAATCTTCAAGGAATAATTTAGGCATCACTGAGCGAAAACCGATTAATTTTGGTGAAAATCAGAAAACTGGAAGGGAAAGGGGAGGGAGTCCCTACCGTGAGCAGGTAACAGCAGCTTCAGATAGGTATGAATTGTACATAGATCACAGAATTGGTTAATAGCAGCCATTAACAATACCCCCACATCGCCTCTGTTTATGGACATCCTGAATGACTGAAAAAGATAAAAATGGGATGCACATGGAGCCCCTGCATTGACAGATAACTGGTTAAAAGACAGCAAACAAAGGGTAGGAATAAATGGTCAATTTTCAGAATGGAGAGAGGTAACTAGTGGTTTTCCCCCACGAGGGTCCATTCTGGGATGAATCCTATTTAAGCTATTTATAAATTATCTAGAGCAGGGCCGGATTAAGGTGAGGGCTAGCTGGGCAGCTGCCCAGGGTGCCAACCTATGGGGGGGCATTGATGGCAGCTGTAAGGGGCGCTGTGTGCCTGGCCGTGCAGTGCCCCTTAGAGCTGCCATCTGGCGCCACGCGCTCAGGGCCACGAGGCACCCCTTAGAGCTGCAATCAGGCACCGTGCACCTGATTGCAGCTGTAATGTGCGCAGTGCCCCAGGGGGCGGGGCCACGCATGTGCCGTCAGCCAGGGCAGGGCCGCGCATGCATGGTGTGCCCACTCCCCGGGGTGCAGAAATGGCTCGAGCCGGCCCAGATCTGGAAAAAGGGGTAAAAAGTGAGGTAGCAAAATCTGCGGATGATACTAAACTGCTCAAGATAGTTAAGAATGTGAAGAGCTTCAAAGGGATCTCACAGAACTAGGTGATTGGGCAACAAAATGGCAAATGAATTTTAATTTTGATAAATGCAAAGTAATGCTCATTGGAAAAAATAATCCCAGCTATACACATAAAATGATGGGGGCTAAATTTAAGTATAACCACATGAAAGAGAGATCTTGGAGTCATTATGAATAGTTCTCTGAAAACCATCCACTCAATTTGCAGCGGCAGTCAAAAAAGCAAACAATGTTTGGAATCATTTTAAAAAGGGACAGAAGAAGACAGAAAATATCTTATTGCCTCTGTATAAATCCATGGTACGCCCACATCTTGAATATTGAGTACAGATGTGTTCTCCTCATCTCAAAAGATATATTGGTATTGGAAAAGGTTCAGAGAAGGGCAACAAAAATGATTAGGGGTTTGGAATGGGTGCCATATGAAGAGAGATTAAAAAGACTGGGGCTTTTCAGCTTAGAAAAAAGGAGACTAAGTGAGGATATAATAGAGGTCTATAAAATCATGACAGGCATGCAGAAAGTGAATAAGGAAAAGTTATTTACTTGTTCCCATAAGAACTAGGAGTCATCAAATGAAATTAATAGATGGTAGGTTTCAAACAAACAAAAGGAAGTTCTTCTTTGCGCAGTACAGTGTCAACCTGTGAACTACTTGCCAGAGGATGTTGTGAAGACCAGGACTTTAACAGGGTTCAAAAAAGAACTAGATTAAATTCATGGAGGTTACGTCCATCAATGACTATTAGCCAGAATGGGCAAGAATGGAGTCTCTAGCCTCTCTTCATCAGGGGAGGGAAATGAATGACAGGAGAAGGATCACGTGATAATTACCTGTTTCTGTACACTCACTCTGGGGCATCTGGCATTGGCCACTTTCGGAAGACAGGATATTGGGCTAGATGGACCTTTGGTCTGACCTAGTATGGCTGTTCTCATGTTAAATTGCCCATTTTTAAATTATTAATAAGAAGGGCAGTGGCTGAGTAGCTTGTCTACAATCCTGAAGATTACAGGTTGGAGTCTCACCCAAGCTAACATGGAAAGGCCACTTCCATTTTACCCGGATCTATTAGGTTACAGCAGTCGAAGACAGCTGGATGTGATGCAGCCATGTCACCCCCTTGTGTGTCATTGACATGCCTTAACTGCACTAGCCTAATGAGCATAGGTGCTGGAACTAGGAGTGGGGAGAGGGGTGTTGCAGCACCCTCTGACTTGAAATAGTGTCCATTATACACAGGGTTTCCAGTTTGGGTCAGTGGCAATCAGCAACCCCACTATACAAATTGTTCCAGCACCCCTTCTAATGAGCAATGGGAGGACTTGTGGGAATGGGGACATTAAGATGGACGGAAATAGGAAGATTTTCTAAGATTAAAATCCTACTAAAAGAGTCTGAGAAAATGCCAACAATGGTTTGACTATTGTGGAATACAGACCCTAGAAAATGTCGAGGAAGCAATTCTTTTTTCATTCTATGCCTGCTAACACCATTCATTCATGCCAACAGGCAATGGATGTAACTGGTGTTCCAAGCAGATCCCCAAGGCTTCAGGCAATACCATGAATACAAGCAATACACTATTGTGATGGGTGCTGTAGGGACACACAATGAGAAGTAGTCTCTGCCCCAAAGAGCTTACCACTCATGACCCCGATTCCACAAAGAGAACCATGCAGGCAACCTCCCCAGGATCAGGGCCTGGAATGAAAAAGGACTCGTTGCTTGTGTTGAGCTTCAAGTGGAGTTTTGAACATTTACAAAAGTTTTAGAGGGGACAAACGTTCCAAATGAATTTGGGAGCTGGGGTGGCATTTTGGGCCTTCTAGCACTGGAAAAGTTTGCGTGCACACTGTTCAATTCCAGCACTTTACATTTGCAGAAATGAATGTAGATTTTCACATTCCCTACTTCAGGCAGAGTGAGAAGAGGCTGAAAAAGATTAAGACAACCTCCCCAAGGGGAGTCAGTCTCATAATAAGACTGCAAGAGTCCTTTGATCTTCTCCCACCTTCCTTAGTTCACTAGACCACAGTGTGACATTGGCTACATAAGCAGCTTTGTTAAAGCCTCCTAACTCTACTCAGAGAGGAAGCTTTGACCACCCCAGAGGTGAAATAATCAGCGACCAACCTATGGCATTTCAGGTAGTGGAGGAGCTGGACCAATAGTAGTAATGCCTGCTGAAGGGGGAGGAGTGCAACCACAGGCAATTACCAGAGTGGTAGTGCAGTTGTAGGAGATTTAAACACAACTACTGGCCTGGACAAGTTCTCCTCCTCCCATGGGCAGAGTTTACACTACATCTGTTCAGCAATGGAGCCTGTTCAGCTGCAGGCAGGCATCTGGATAGGAGCTACCGCATCCTCAGCAACCATCTGGCTCTTCCTGTCATAGATACCGAGTGGGCCCTCAGAATTCAAAAGGCCTCTGGCCATTGTTTTCACAAAGCCCCAAGGCCAGCCCAGTGCAGCTGTATGAAGCACTATTTAAAGAGACCTTTAAGAGGAATCAGTGATGAACTTTAGCATTTAGTGTTTATTAATAAAGAAAGTGAAGAGCAAAATAAGGCATCCAAAAAGGTAAATAATATTTAGTGCTCCAATGCCAGGAATATATTTTATTGCCTAAACTATGTTTATATTACAGATTTACTTTGCAAACGCTGTTCATTGATTTTGATTGGGAAAGGGTGCTTAAAGATGTAAAAATTCAGAAAGGCTTGATACATTCAGAATACTTTTTAAAACCTAATCTGTAATAAAAATTGAATTTATCCAACCACTCGACTCCAGTCTGCTGAAAACTGACTCGTGCAAGACTAGCAAATCAAGCCCAAGGTACAAGATTGCTCTCTCCAGCTTGCATCCTGTTGTTAAAATGTCAATGTTTGCATAATAAAGTACTTAGTATCATTAACCTTTGGTGTAAATATTACAAATCAAATTTTCTTCTTCTGATAATTAAGCCAGCATACAAGAGTGAGGTAACCAGTTTATATATTCTCATTTACACTTACCATCCATATACTGCTGGTGGCATGAATTATAGCACTTTGCAGTGAAGTAACTTAACCACCATCAGGCTCTGAAACCCCATTTGTAATGCAAAATAGTTTGAAACAGACGCTTTTGCGTATCACTACAATCACCATGTAGATAATCCTAATGAAGCCAACAAATCTACTTTTATATGAAGTACTTTTTACTTTTCATCTGAAGAAGTGGGTTGTGCCCACAAAAGCTCATGAAACCATCTACATGTTTTGTTAGTCTTTAAGGGTACGCCTACACTGGCTCCCTAGTTCGAACTAGGGATGCAAATGTAGGTGACTGAAATTGCTAATGAAATGGGAATTTAAATATCCCACGCTTCATTAGCACGATCTTGCCGGCACGATACTCCACTCAACAGCTGTTTCAAAAATGAAAGTGCGTGCCAGGACGCGTTAGTTCGAACCAAACCCCTTGGTTTGAACTAACATTACTCCTCAAAAAATGATATTTAAATCCCCACTTCATTAGCAATTTCGGTCGCCTACATTTGCATCTCTAGTTCAAACTAGGGAGCAAGTGTAGATGTACCCTAAGGTGCTGTAAGACAATTTGTTGGTTTTTTTCAGTTTTTCCAATTACAGACTAACTCGGTTACACCTCTGATACTTTTATATGTTTGTGCCAAAAGAAGTAAGGGATTCACAATTGAGCCTTCTCTGATCATTCTTAATACACCTCCACCTTCACATAGTACTGTTTTCCTTTTAGAGTCTTTATTGTTAGCCCTTATGCCAATAAATGTTTGGCTTTTAAGGCTATTTGCAGGAGCTGTATATGTGAAGATGTGCACAGCCAGAGAGCTTACCATCAACCCCATTACAGATCTGTCTTTATGTATCCCTCAGTTATTCCCTGCCACATCCTAAATTCTGTGCTTTAGTCCATCTGGCACTACCTTTGTAGAGCTCTGACTCTATCCTCAGACATATGCATAGCTGGTGTCATTACTATTTATAACAGCTACATATTTTCTGATTATCACTCTTCACATAAATGATTTTGCACGGCCTACATGTTCTACCATGTAGAGCATGTCATGTCATATGATCTGCAGTACTCCTTTCATACAGCACTTTGATAATTGTGAAAGGTGCTCTGTAATTGGGGTGGGGGGAAAATATTGTGTGTTAAAATGAGCATCTGCACTGTGTTGCTGGATGATTGTTTTCTCAGAACTCTAACTAACTGATTAGAAAGGCAGAATTTAAATTTCATTTTGTAACGTCCCATTTTTAAGCATCATATCTTATACAAGATTTAAAATGTGCTAATTGGAATTCTTCGCAGTGCACAGAATGCTGTTTTCAAGATGACAACTCCTCTTCTTTTATCAGAATGCTCGATAGAAGGAGAAAAAAAATCATTTCCAGAATTCAAAGCATTTTGATCTGGTTCTGTCAACGTGCTCTATGCACTTGGCGGGTAATCTGTCTTCAAGCAAAACAAGAGTAGTTAAGTTCAGGAGGGATGGCTTGTCGAATAAAGTCACTTCCAAACACTGTAAAAATATGAAGCATTAAAAAGAAAAACAAATTCAGGGAGCCTGCCGCTATCAATAGTTTTGCCATATTACCCAACATGAACCTAAGAGTGAACTTATTTCAACTTTTCAATTTGATAGTGATGTTACTAATAATGCCTATCACCACCCAGAGGTGGAAAGAGGTTTACTTTACTAACATTACTGAAACACCTCTCAGAGCTTTAGATTGAATTCAAGCTATTATTTATATGCTGATGGGTATTACTGCCATATTATTTTCCATCTCATCTCTCCGAATGGGTACCAGAAGAGGGATTCTCAACCTTCTTTCACAATGTGGCTCACCTCTTAATAAAAATATTGTCTGGTGAACAGGACGCTTCTCCTCCCATTTATGATTACGTAAGTCACACAGTGCCCTCTGACAAATACAGTACTGCTCTCATGGAAAAGTAATGTTGTGGAAGTGTTTAGCAGCTTTTAACTCTTCCATTGATGGATGGGGAGGCTCCTACATACAACAGCAGGGGCTAATAGTAAAGACAGCTAGGCTGACGGCTCCTCCTTGTTTTTATCTATTAATAGACATACAGGCTTTGGACATCTGTAGAAGCAGTTGGCAGCAAAGTGATGAAATCAAGACTACACGACCTGCCGGATACACAGGGATGTCCAGTTGTCTGCAGTTTAACAATATGAAAACCACAGATATAAGATCTTTGCACCATAAAACTCATGGTCCAGGAAGATATTCATAGTAGGAAAAAAAGACTCAAAGCTGAAGCAGAGGACTGTTTTGCTCACAATACAATGGGAGACTGCTGGCACAGTAGGGTCTCTTATCTATGCTGAATTGTCGCAAATGGAACAGAAGACTGGATAGTAGGTTGCTGAATACAAGACTCCATTTAAGAGGGACTCCATTATTAGAACAACTAAATGTGTCAGAACAACTGCCCCAAGGGCAGACCAGTCAAGCCCTAGTCAAGTCACTGGCCATCCCCAATCTCAGTGATTCATGCCACCTTCCGCAATGTTACACTGAGGTGGTAAAAACAGTAGACATCCTAGCCCATGGCTGGACCAATCATTTCCAAGTCAACCCAGGAAAATCAGAAGAATGTTGTTCCCAGTGGCAGGTTGATTCTACCACTACAGAAGTGGTCAGAATTAAGCAGCATTGATTAACTGACCTATGAGGTGATAGAGGACTCTGGAAGAGCTGGGAGATGAAAGCAGGAAGTAAATCAATACATTCTGTTAGCATTTTGAAAAACCGAGTGTCATTCAAATGATCATTACTTGATGGAGCCATTGTCTGAACTACAGAAAAGTTTTAGATTTTCTCTAGTAAGACATATTATATTATTGGGAAGTCATGTTATTCCTTCAAAAAGGGGAGACCCATTTTGCATTCAACAAGATGGAAGTGAAGGCTTGCATTTACTCAGGAGATAGTTGGTCACAACTGAGTCAGAAGACCTCCTCAGGCACCATGTCTCGGCCACAGTACATCAGGTAAGGGCATCAGGATAACTCGTCAATACAAAGGTCATGTCTAAACTACAGGGGAAGGTCGGCATGAGGTACTCAATTCCAGCTATGTAAATAATGTAGCTAGGAATGTAAAATCCCATTTAATTGGTTAACCAATTAAAGGATATGTGGGGGAGAGGGGGAGGAAGAGGGAGAACACCTGCTAGAGCCCTGCTGGGTTGAAGCAGCCTCCCTCCCACCTACCCCATCTGTCAAGGCTGGGCTGGAACAACCCCTCGCTAGAGCAGCCCCAGTGTGGACAGAGGCTGCTCCAGATTACCAGAGCAGGGAGCTGCTCTAGACCCCACCAGTTAACCGGAACCAGTAAGCATAACCAATTAAAGGTTATGTTTACCAGTTTATCAATTAACCTTTCACGTTCCTAAACATAGCTGGAGTCCATTAAGCCAAACTTAGGCACCATTCCCACCAAAGGAGGTCAACAGGAAAAATGTGTTTGTCTACTTCCCTTATTCCTCACGATAGCGAGAAATACAGGCACTAACAAGGGGTGCCCTCAGCATTCGATTTAGTGGGTCTTTACGAGGGATATAAGTGAGTAGTCAAATATTCGACTACCGATAAGCTTGTGCTTATTGTGTAGTCAAATGGAGTTCTCGACTACTCGCTTCCCCCCACTTGATGCCACCTGCTTCCTCCCCCTCCCTCCCATCCCCTGCTGCCTCAGATAGAGGCAGCAGGGTGGGATAGGGGAGGCTGCTGTGAACAGGGGCTTCTGGATCCGGTGTGAGCTGGGATCAAGCAGTCCCAGCTCGCACCACTGTGGGACGCTGCACCTCTATTTTGAATGTAGTAAGAGCCCGGTGGCTCTTACTACGTTTAAAATGCAGAGCTGCAGCGGTCCACTGCTTAGTCCCAGCTCCAGCTGCAGCTCTGCGGAGGGCACCCTTATTGACTAATACACAATTAGACAGATAATCGCACTTTGACCTTCTCAATCTTTACTAGATCGACCGCCACAGCGTTGATCTTCTCGCAATTCTAGAAGTGGCCAACGTCTATAACAAACTTTTCTTCCATTTTACACTTATGGGATTCAAAGTAGATACCAGAGCTTTGACCCTTAGAAAACTCAGACCAAAAGGGAAATCCGTGGAAACCCCACGTCAAGAACTTCTGCTCCTTCCAACTCTCTGAAGTAGCTAAACAAAGCTCCTGACATAGCGGATTTTCACTTTCCCCGATTACCACCCTATTGCAGAGTCTTTCAAAAGTGTGTACTGGACAAAAGGAAAAAAATCCTATAGCACCAACTTTGATTAAAATCCTATGATCAGTCATATTAAATAATGTTGCATTTAATAAGCAGCAACCAAGCTGCACCTTATTTTCCTACAGTTTTATATAAAAAATAATCAAGACCCATGGAATAACATACGGTATCATAGGTAAAATAGCCAGTCATGTTTCTGCAGCTATATTAACAGTGGTTAGCCAGCCTATGCTAATTAACACTAAATCCATAATTTCAACAGCTGTCTTTGCATTTCTTGTCTCCAGTCCCCTTTGTCATTCCTTACTATGGGAAACCTGGTGTAAGTGTCCGTGCACATGGACGTTCTGTTTGTCTGGCTAAATGCCTAGAACACACCTAATGCTCAAAAACGATTAGCAAAGTAGCACCTCACCTCTCAGTTAGGACCACTGAAGTCAGTGAGACTATGTGTAAAGAAAGGAACTAAACTTCAATAGGCCTAGTCCATCATAGAACATTCCTTCAAAACTGATCACACACAAACACGCATGCACAATTATAAAGTTACGAAACCCTTACCCCCGATTCTAGAGTTCACTGCATGTAGGTTGACCACTGCTGACTTCAGTGGGGCTCTGTGTGAAAAAAGTAAACTCCCACACTTAATTAACTGTAGAATCAAGGCCTCCAATTTGATTCTCTTGTATCAAGATAACTATGTGGAAATTAAATGATTTAAAAAAAAAAACCACCATGGATAGGTTTAAAATAAAGAAATCTAGTTTATTTTCTCCCAGAACAAAAATATGCCTTCATCAAATGAATAATTTAAACATCTCCAAGTCATCATATATTCCATTCATCTTTTTTTGTGCGATATACAAATTGAAGTCTTTGTGAAGTCTTTAGGAGAGGTCCAATTCATTCAAACCTGCATTCAAGTTCTTTTTGAGAAACATCTCTAGTAAATAAAATAAATCACTCTAATTTTAAAGAGCAAGTTGTAAAAATTGCATTCACCCTATTGTGAGGTGGTTTGGAACCAACACTAGCACAGGTATATTAGATTTTTCATGTAGAGCAGATCAAAGTGCATTACTTTACTTCAAAGACTGTGCATTATTCCTCTTCCCCTCTACAGTATACTATGTGAATTCTTGTCATTATATCAATTTAATCCACTGCCATTTTTAGGCTACTGTTTGTCTGACTGAATGAAGAGCAGAAGAGTTGGCATTTAATGTGACTGCATCGCTTTTTCCAACCCGCCTACTTTAAAGAAAAAGTTTGTTGAGTGCATACAATTCGCTTCACAGATCATTTGAAATGCATAAACAATTCCAAATGCAGAAATAACAAAAACAATAATTTGTCATTTTGAAATGCTGAAACGCTTGGAGGAAGATTTGAATATAGTACACTCTTTTGTTTGTAAGCATGGTGATTTGCCAAGCTACACCTCACACTGCACTAACCCTAGGGCATTGCAGTCACAAACACACTTTGATCTGCTGTGCTTTTGGATTTTCTCTCGGAGGGCTCTACCTTTCTTGACAATCCCAGAGGGAAAATGCAGCATCGCATTCTTTCCCATGTACCACTCCAAAACGAACACTCCATATGCTTGCTGTTAGTTCAGCCTTGCACTATTATAAACAAGCTTGTGGAATATAATAACGACAGCTGCAGGATTTTTCGGCTGAAGTTGTGAAATGGGAAAAAACCTACACATTATGTGATAAATGAGAAAGAGAAAAACAACAGTACTTCTGTGCGGTCTAAATACAGTTAGAACTTATATGTAGCCACAATCCAATGTCATATTTAACCACTCTATTTTAATATTGATATTTATTTGATCCTTAATACAGACAAAAGCTAGACTTTAAGCTGTATATTTTATACTATTTAATTTCAGTGCTGCTTCACTGATATGCAATCAGTTTAGCGGCAACTATCATGTAACAAAGGAATTAAAATTGACACAAGTCTACGAAAGAATATTCAGGATAAAAAATGGTGATTGTGAAAATGAGACAATGGAGTTCTTTTAAAAAAAAATTTTCAACTTTTTTTTTTTAAATCAGCACCCACCCACAAACTAAGTGATTTGGAGATGTAGGAGGCGATACGATTTCATGCATATGAAAATTATAATCAGATTCTGTAGCAACTTAGAGACTAACAAAAATATATAAATAGTATGACAAAGAAGTGGGTTGTGCCAACAAAAATTCAGGATACTATTTATATGTTTGTATTAGTCTCTAAGGTGCTACAGGATTTTTTTTTAAAGTTTCAGACAAATACAGCAACCCTTCTAAGAAAATCAGATTCGTCATTCTTATTGGCTATTGAATTAATGCTACTCTTAGGCATTTACAATCCTTTATTCTACTTATTATTGACGAGAAGTAGGCTTTTACATTGGTAATGTAGGTGTTCACGTTTTTGACAACGTATTTTAAGTTAGTCTTATTACCAAAAAACCCACAAAAGGAGTAAAAATTGAGAGCACTAAGCAGATGACATGATTTTCCAAGGTACATTTATAAGTGTTTACCTCATTTCTAATTTTTCCTTTTGTCATCTTTTGGTGACTACAAGCAACTCCGCTGACAGAGAGGAGACAAGACTGCACTGGAGTTAAAGATAGGAAGACAATGGAGTTAGGACAATGGAGTTTGGGTTTTCGTCTTGCTGGCACCATGGATTTCCTGTGCTACCTTGCACAAGTCATGCATATGCTCTGCCTCAGTTTCTCCCTCTGTTAACCAGGACTGTTCTACCCTCCTCATAGGGATTTGACAAGAGTTCATTAATCTATGAACATTTATAAAATCAGAAGCACTCTGACGGAAAGCATGATAAAAATGAAAAGAATGCTTACTTCCAACACTACTGTAAGAACATCTCCCAGAGTGAAACACATTGTCGCTACTTTTCACATGCACTGGGAAGCCCTCAAATGACAAGCTTTATAGTGCCAGAGACATACCAAAAATTGTTAACCATTCTTCTTGACCTGCCAACTAGGATATTTGAGTTTCCTCTCCATCTAGGTAGCGTAACTGGATTCTTTCTGGTTTTAGTCCATTATGCCAAACTCTAATTAGGAAACACACAGACATACATACACATAGTATGGAGGTTTGATTGCAAACAGCTTTTTCCTTCTACTATTGAGGAGAGTCTCCTTTAAAGGTGGTTTAATAATGGTCAAATGGACCTGCCACCCAACCATAAAATGAATATCCCATTTCTGACCATTAACCACAAATAAAGTAACTAGACCCAGCTATGATGAACCTCCCCCCCCCCCCCCCCCCCCCGTCAAATACTCACTATTTGGCTTTGCAAAGTACTTAGCAGTCAGTGTCTGCTTGTTTGCCATAATACACAAGCCATGTATTTATATTTCTCTATTTAAAAATAATGCATATTAAATAATAATCCCATTTAAGCAGGTGTTAGAGACACAGACTTGAGGCGCATGGGCATAAATTAATATGGTGGGCTTTTAATATGATCTAATGGAAGAAACAGAAAGCAGCAAAAAAACCTCTCCACCATACAGAGAAGAAAATCGAACACTTGAAAATTGAAAAGCACAAGATGCCAAAAGAGATTCTTCAATGTCTCAGCCATTTACTGTAGAGATCTTTTCTCATTTGCTGATGACTTTGGCAGACCTGGTTTTGTCACCAGTCACTCTGTACTTTGTTTAATTATGCAGCACAGCAACAGAAATTTTCTTTCTGATCGCATAAATCACATTTGCTTTGACACCATCCTCAATAGGGGCTGCTAGAACAATACAGTGAGAGCTATTGACTCCATCTCTCAAGTCCACAAGGTGTATCATTTAGCCAAGAGTGATAATTAGACGCAGAATATACTGAAAACTGTCAATAGGCATGTCAATAGAAGGACTCTTAGCATCTAACATCCAGTGAATCAATGGTGTTTTTCAGCTATAAAATCAAGAAAATGATAGCTTTCAAATGAATGGTGGAAAGGAAACACGAGGCTCCTTGGGGAGGAATAAAACAGCTCAATTTTCGCTCACTGAGTGACTCTCCAACTGCCTCACTCAATGGAAAAGGTCACAGAACATTACAGCAAAATATCTCTGAAACAAGATGTACAACAACGCTGGGACATGACATGAAGTACAAGCACACCACAAAGGCCTGTATATCTCTGACCTGACAGAATTAAAGCATGGGTCAGCAGATGCCAGACAAGACAGGAATTGAAAGACAATGATTGATCTATGTAGAAGAAAATATGACTGCATGTCCTGATCAAATATGTATGCATGCAAGCGAATATTATATATACACACACAATACTCTCCTCTCAATCTCTCGCACATACATGCACAATTTAAAGCTGTTGTTTTTATTGCATGTTTTAAAAGCACACATTTCCAAAGACTTCCAGGCAAAATAGAAAGAGTAATTTCTACGCACAATATATTTTGGCTAATTTATTTCTACTGAAGATTCTAACACAATAAAGCTGATCCTAAAACACTGCTTTAAAAAAGGCAGACTCTAATAGGACTCAAATGGACTATGGTTCTGAACATTCATGGAACAGTGTTGGGGAACCTGTTTTCAATTTCACTTAAAACATTCAGATAAAGCAATATTTAATTGCTTAGAACGTTAACTGTATTACCATGTGGTTTGTAAAAATGCTTCTAACATAATTCAGCCTCATAGACAATGGTAGACTGAGCTATATTAGAAACTATTGTAGTTGGGATCCAGGCTTATACATGGATCACTTATGTGGTTAAAAGACCCTTCAGGGAGAGAGGGAGGGAGAGAGAAAAAAGAGGAAGGTTTAAATTTTCAAAAGACTGGATTGTGCGTGCTCAATTTGGGACACTTTAAAAGGTCCAGATATTCAGATAGTAGGTGCTAAGCACCCTCAAAATCAGGCAGTTTGGTCAGACGTCAGTTTGGGTATGCAAAAAGTGAGACCCAATATATCACTAGTTACTCTTAAAAATCTTTCCCTCAAAACATGTCTCTACCTTGATACCTATCTGCGAAACAGTACTGTGATGTTCCACATTTGTCCTGTCTTCAGTGACTTCCCAGTCATACTTTTTGCCAATGACAGCCTCAGCAGCCTCCCGGGCAAGGTGAGAGATCCTGGCTCCACACTCCAGAAGTGGCAGGGTCTGGGGGCAGACAGCCCTCTGTGCCCCCCAGCCCTCAGAGTGGCACTCCTTCGGTGATTGAAAGGGCTCAGAGTTCCACTGCGTGGCAGCTGGGAGCTCCGGGTAGGCTTGCCAGATGGTCTCAACAAAAATAGTTGACACACTTGACATTACATCACAATCTACATTACATCTTATTTAGAAAATACCGGACATTTCTATTTTCTCATTTATATTTTCTCAATTTGTTTCTCAAATAGAAAGCTCAAATACTGGACTGTCCGGTTCAAAACCAGACACCTGGCAACCTTAGCTTCGGGCCCTTAGGGCAACTGCCCTTTGTCCCCTCTCACACCCCAACTGGTAGGCCTGTCTGGGAAAAATCGTCCAGAGATCTGAAAGTCAAGCTGGGTTCTTTTTTGCTCCTGTATCACCCCCCACTAAGAGATTCAGCCCCCCACTAAAAGATTCAGCAACACAGACCATTGGCTTTCAAACTTTTGTTCTGAAGACCCAGTTGAAGAAGATTGTTGATGCCCATGACCCAATATAATTTGATTAGACTGTGGGCCTTGAGGTAGGGCTGAGAATGAGAGCTTTTAAGAGGGAGTGCCAGCTTTGGGGGGGGAGGTCATGGCTGGGGCAGGAGGGGCTTACTTTGAGCAGCTCCCAGACAGCAGTACAGTGGGGGTGCTAAAGTAGCTTCCTGCCTCTCATGACACTGCAGAACAGGCTGCACCCCAGAAGTAGCCAGCAGCAGCTTCTCAGCCAATGCGAGTGTGGAGCTAGTGCACAGGGCAGGGTCAGACAGTAGAGCCCTGTGTGCTCTCGCCGCCGCCTCCTCCTCCTCCTCCCCCCCTCCCCACCACACATCTAGAAGCTGGCCCTGTTGCCAGATGCTTCTGGGGCGCAGCGCAGTCTATGGTGCCAGGACAGGCAGGTCGCTGCCTTACTTCCCCCTCTGGTCACCTGATCCCCCTATAGCAAGGAGACCCAGAGCCTGACATTCCACCATTCAGACCTGGGTCATGACCCCCAGTTTGAAAACCCTTGACAAGCAGTAATTTCGCTGACAAGTGAAACAGAATAGACTCCAGTTAAGATTCGATAGATGGAATGGGCTCTGGAGAACTAAGGGAAGAAAAAATAAATTCTTTTTGATTGCTAAGACAGCAAATATTGACTCTTTATACAAACATGGTAAGAAGCTGCCATTTTTCACACTGACCATAACTTCTCTTTAAAATATCAGTCACAAAATACAAACCTACAAATAGGAACTCTTAGAACCAGCTTAGAAAGGCTTCTACCGCTCTTTATCTGGCAGCTGTGTCACTGAATGTAAGCTGAGCTTTAAATAGCCCATTTCTTGTAACACGCTGCCATGAAAATATCTGATTTCCTTGGCAGATAAGGGTCCTTGCTCCCCAAGCTACCAGAGAGTTAGTGAATGCCACCAACAGTAGTGATGGTGTTTCCTGTCTCCTGTTATGGTTCTTCTAAGCCTCTCGCAACATTCAAGAGGCTGAGTCAAAGTACATCTAAATATTAGGGATTTTCATTTACATTAAGGCTGGTATTCATGAACATTAAGGCAGCTTATACCACTTCACTTTGGTAATGTGAAGGATTCTTCTGTGTAATGTTCCTGTACCCATTCAGGAGTGTTGTGGAAATCAAGAAGTGGAACTGAACAGTCTAGCTGCACCGTTCAACCCAAATAAAATGCAAAATGCAGTTCGGGTTGAACCTCTGTAGCCCAGCATGCTCTAGTCGGCCAACATCTGTAGTCCAGCATGATGTCCACTTATCATGGATGTAGCCAAGTTTCCCGTGGTCCCATAAATTTTGTCTAAAGCCACCAGCTCTCAAAGTTCTGTGCTGTTCTTTAGCTCCAATTTACCGCTAAATGTCTTCTAAGAGCCAAGGAGCAGTGGAAGTGTTGGTGATGCTACTAGACAATATTGACCTTCTGTGGTTCAGCATATTCTCTGGTTCAGCACCAGTCAGGTCCCAAGGATGGCAGAGTAGAGAGGTTGATGGGGGGGCTCATGGGTTATTAGTTGGCTAGGGCAAAGATTATAAAAAACAGTAGCCTAAATTAAGCTATCCTGATCAAGGCTCTTCATCAAATGGGCCAATTTTCAAAAGTATCCCATTGGCTCTCTGACTTTCAGGCACCTATTTTAGGTGCGTGGAGCAGAAAGTGGAAGGGCTGCACCAGATTAGGTGGGCAGCAGGGGAGGATTGTCCTTTCACCAGATCAAAAAGGAGCTGAGGAAATGAGGTTCTGGTCTCCTACATCTATTACAACGGGGAGCCAATTCCACTCCTATTCTAGCACCTTTAAACCTTGTACAAGGGGTTTACAGGGAGGTCCTAGCAACAGGCTGGGAATTATGTGGAAAACTTCCCATCTTTCTTCCAATGTGGCCGGACAATACACTCCATAATAAATATAATAAAAATAATAATAAATAATAATAATAATAATATTTATATTTTCTAAAAATAACTCATTACATGTCCACATAAGAAAAGTGAGGACATCTGTTCTCTCTCTCCTCTATCAGTGGTTTCCCGAAAGCCATGTATTGTATCAATGCAAAAACGTGTTTCATGTCAGTTACCAAACCTCCCCTCTCACCCAGCAGTTTCAAAAAATCAAAAACTGTTCCTTTGGGACAGCATTATTTGCATGTTCATAATAAATACTTAACCACACATCTGTGAGGGCTTTCCAATTTTGGTGTGGATCTTTTATGCTTAGTGTGCTAACTTCCAAAAAAAACATTCAGCTTTTCTTGGGTTGAATAAAAGTGAGCTTATCCATTAGTTTCCAAATCATCTTTTAATACCACAAAGGAAGATCATAATGAATCCCTGATTCAAGTGACCAATTTGCCAAGCATTACCTCAAAATTAAAGGGTGCATTGATGAAATGCAAATGTTGATCCTCTATAATTTTATTGTTTTATATTGTTCATGTTCTAAAAACATAACATTCATTTTCTAGTTATACAAACCTTACATATAGGTCAAATAGTATGCCCTGAAAACTCGATTCTTCCACTAAATATTTCTGCTGCAAATAGTGACTTAAGTGAATATGAGAAAAATAGAGACAACTCTTGACATTAATATATATATGGAGAATATTATGTGGGGGGGTGTGCAAATAAAATATAATATTGGGGGAGTGTACATGAAGTTTCTGGAAAACAATTTTAAAAACACTGAAGAATGATTTACAATTGCATACTCCCTCTTCTGAGGTGGTGTTTCTTTCCTGATTCATCTATCCTGCAATGTCTTCCAGATTGAGGTAAATTAGCTCTGCCATGAGATCTTCTCTCCTTTGGGCCCTCCCTTGTTAGCCTTTCTTTTGAAGCCTCACACCTGCTTTAGGTGATGCAGGGAGAGGCTGACTGGGCCCCCAGGCTCCTGATGACTTTCCCAACTCATATAGGGTTTCTTCACTGTCACAGAATGGAAATCAAGCTCTGTCTAATATGTCCCCACAAAAGATTTCTGTTTTTAATATTGTCTAAACTGTATTCTGAATAAAGACTATATCCTATATACATTTTTGCATGCTGTCCATGCTGGAAAGTAAAACCATATTCCTATGGAGCCTGACAAACACAAACATGCATAAGTATACATGTTTACCTGCCATTCAATTATGAGCCTGTATTTATACATCGTTATGAAATACAGAAAACATGTTTATGCGGTAAGAGTATATATTTAAAATTACAATACGGCAAGAAATGCTAAATGTTAAGGGTCCAAGATTGCAGTGAACTCTGCTGTTTCTCACACACACACGTTTCTTGAGAAATTAATGCGGAATTGGATAGAATCCTTCTTGGATGACATGAGTAATCCTGAATCTTCAGGCGGTTAGACTAGATGTCCCTTGCAATCCCTACTAACCCTACCATTCTATGAAAACCTGGGAAGTGTAATGAACTTCAAAGACCCACTGAACCATGTGAACTTTTAAAGAGAAGTGGGTTTCTCAGGAAATATTTGGGAAGAGATTAATGCAAATGCCTATGGCCAGCCCCCTCTACTTTAGAAGCTACATCCTGATACCTGTTGTCTATGAATTATCTATTCTGAGATCAACTATTCAGAAGCCATTGCTAAAATGAAAGTGTTGTATAAAGGAGAGGACTAGGCTATTTCTGAGGTGCTTGTTCTGAAGCTACAGCTGTTATGCACTTGTAACAACAAGATAGAATCTCTGGGCAGGGTCTGTAGGACTGTTCATCAGCCACAGCTCCTGTTGGTGTTGGATTATCACTGGTAAGCTTATTGGTGTCCCATGCAGCTTTTTATTCTTTTTAAATGTTTCCTCTGCAGTGCTTCCCCTGTAAGAATAAATGTGCTTGCTTGAAGGGGCTGGTGTTAACTTGATTGTGAGCAATTATGTTATAGCCTCTAAAAACAGAGAGCAAGGATATTCTGCTGAGGGAATCGGCCTTGCTGGGCTCTTCACAGTGTAGGCAGGGAGCTGTGCAGCCTGAAAATATCCCAGTCAGGAAGGAGAGATGTGGGTCTCTTCACAAGAGAAGTGATGGCTAGGAAGCCAAAGCCTATGGGTGAGTGCCCTTGCTTGACCATGGGTAGGCTGGGGAGAGGAGAGGAGAAACATGCCAATGCCCTGAACTATGATAGCAGCTACTGGCCCCTTTCTGACCAAGCCAGCAGTAGCTCATTTCAGTTTGCAAGCGTAGGCAGGATTTGCTGTCTACATTTCATATCTTGTCAGCTGAGCCCATGCCATACACCAGGAATAGGGGATCCTTGTATCCTTCCCCTCTACTCCACCAGCTATCCACATGCCGCCTTTCCATGCCCTCCATTTCTGGGAGGCCTTACAACAACTCCTCCCCATTCCCCCCTCCTCTCAGTAAGGGTTCCCCATTTTCCTCCTTATGCCAGCAGCTGTGTGTGGACCCAATTCTCCCCACAGCCATTGCAGGGTCTCCATCTGCTGTCCTGACTGCTCGTCCCTTCTCTGCCTGCTAGGCACTCTCTGTTGTCCTTCCCGGATATCAGCTGGCAGGGCTTCACGTTTTCTAATTCTCTATCAAAAAAATATGGTCCCAGTTACTGATGCCTAGAACACTCTCCAAAACAGGAATTGGTTGCACCCCCACCCAAGTGATGTGCCAGACAGCCAGACAGGGAAGAGACATCACATTTAGTGCAAGGTTTTGGCAAACTCAACCAATAATATTTTCAAACTAGTCCGCTCATACACGTGACACCTAAACTAAGGGTCAACTCAGCAGAATAAAAAACCCCCCACAAACCCAACAATCCCCATCCCAAAACAAGTTTCTCAACCACCACCGCTGGAACTCTTTTCTCAGATGCTTGGGGAAGGGGAATTGGCATCAAGTTTCTTTAAAAGATGTATAAAATAGGAGGCATCAAACATGTTTTATTTTGGTTTGTTTTACCTGGTGGATACAATTTTGTTATTTGATTATCAAATTGTCAATTGGCTAATGTACAGGCCTTTATAGGTTTTATAGAAAGATAAAGTAAAAGCAATAAAATAAAAGCAGCCCTTGCCTACCATATTCACCGGAAATGTGTCCATTTGGGATCTGGGTATTTGGAAAGCCTGCACATCAATTTAGACATTGATGACCAGTGTATCTGTGCATCACAATACTTCTATCAACTTCTGTAAAATCAACTTTGGCTTTTTAAGGAAAGAAGTTCCATGACCATTTTGGTTTCACGCTTCTAAATAAATCTAACTGCAACACTCAGTGCAGATACTATTATAAAAGTAAAATGTAAGGAAGCAAAGTTTAATAGCAAATTATTATGGATATTGGTACTTAAAATTAAAACCTTTACTGACTAAGTTAATGTTTCATATCCAATAAAGAACCAAAAATACCTATTGTTCTGATAGATTACCACAGCTGAAACATGAGAAAAGCTTTTAAACACCTTGTTTAATACCTTCATTACATGCAATTAATCCTGAACAGGAAATTAACATAATTTTGTTGAATCCTGCCAAGTACCCTGCTAGATAGAAAGTTGGGATGTCTACATGTGTCCTTTCTAAATAAGTTGCTACGGGCAGGATGCACCAGAAGGAGTATCTTTAGAGTCTCACTTAACTCATTTAATCTGTTGATCTATCTGTCCACACACACACACTAAATACATTTTAGTATGTTTCCAAGAAGCTGATATATTCTAAACGTTTTAACGAATGCATTTTCAAAAGCCTGAAGGACTTGCAGTTTTAAAATTGCAGGGGACACTTCAGACAGGCTTAAACATCTGAATTTAGCCCAGACATTTCTTTCACGAACAAAATGCAGTGACCACATTTCAGCACCCCCAAAGAAAGCTATTAAATTCACCTACAAGTATTAATGCGAATAGAGTTCTGCAGTAGTCACCCACGGAACTGTTTAGGAACAGCTATGCTTGACGCAAACAGAACAGGGAAGGAGTGGGGGAGAAGGCAAATTTAAATTTTAACCTATGAAACATTTTGGCCACCTCTTGCCTTTACCAAAGATATTTCTCCTGAGAATATTTTCATAAGAGACATGTCAAAGTCAGAGGCTAGACCTACTCTATCATTATGATAACCTGCAGCATTGTCATTTGGCATGCGGACTACAGGCCAGATACTGCCTTCTGATAGTGGCATGAAATTTCCATTCATGTGACAAACCTGCATGCATATGAGGGGAAAATATGAGCAGTACAATATTTTTATGACTCTTCTGTTCCAGGTTAAGCTTGGTTATTTGATATGCATCCCAAATATTTCAGTTCATGAAATCAGACTATTTTTACACGGACTTATTTTTATCTTATAGTTGCCTACCTTTATCACCCCTTAATCCCAGAAATGAGATTAGAAACGATGAAACACGCATTATTGAAAAGTTAAGTCATGGTCAGAATACATAATATATTCAATTTTAATAATCAACATTTATAGCACCTTTCATTCTGAACTGTATCAGGCCCTCATTTGAAAAGGCAAATAAAGTACTCAGCATAGTAAGCATGTGAGTAGCCACACTCATTTCAGTGGGAGAATCCATATGATTCTAGGTGCATGGTAAATAATGCTTCAAAACATTAATCACATGTCCTCCCTACTCCTTAAAAATGTCACCCATGAGAAAGGATAGAAGTTCAGCGAAGTCCAGTCAAGACGAAGACAGTTGGGAATGGATAACGAAAGGAAAGCAATGGACTACGTTTAATATGTAATTTAAAATAAATTTCAGTGCCATATTTTTATCTATACAGGTAGTCCCCAAGTTACGCGGATCCGACTTATGTCGGCTCCGCAGTTACGAACAGGGATTTTCTCGCCCCAGAGGACTTGAGCGGCGGGACGCCTGGTCCCACTGCCCGCCTCCTCCGGGGCGAGAAAAGCTGCTCCCCGTTTCCCTGGTCTGCTGCGGGAGCCAGCAGACCAGGGAGACTCTGAGCAAAGCGGCGGAGGACCCGGGACGGACCGTGGCGCTGATCTGGAAGCGCCACGGTCCGGCCCGGGTCCTCCGCCGCTTTGCTCCGCGTCTCCCTGGTCTGCTGGGGGGGGGACGCAGCTAGTGCCCCCCCCCCAGCAGACCAGGGAGATGTGGAGCAAAGCCCGGGGCCTGCGGTAGAGCAGGTGGGGCGCTGCCAGTTGGTCCTGCAGCACCGCTCCTTGGCGCTACTGGACCAACACGGCAGCACCCCAGCTGCTCAGCCCCAGGAGTCCTGATTCAGCCACTGCTGATCAGTTTCAGCAGTGGCTGAATCAGGACGCCTGGGGCAGAGCAGCTGGGGTGCTGCTGGGTTGGTCCAGTAGCGCCGAGGAGCAGCCGCGCTACTGGACCAACCCAGCAGCACCCGAGCTGCTCTACCCCAGGCGTCCCCAAGTTAGCCGCTGCTGAAACTGACCAGCGGCTGACTACAGGAAGCCCGAGGCAGAGTTGCTCTGCCCCAGGCTTCCTGGAATCAGCTGCTGATCAGTTTCTGCAGCAGCTGACTTGGGGACGCCTGGGGTTCTTAAGTTGAATCTGTATGTAAGTCAGAACTGGTGTCCAGATTCAGTTCCGACTTACATACAGATTCAACTTAAGAACAAACCTACAGTCCCTATCTTGTACGTAACCCGGGGACTGCCTGTATACAATTGAAAAACAACCACAACATTAAAATGTATATAGATACAATTGAAAAAAAAACAACACAAAAATCTCATACTACTCAGCTTCAGAGTGTTCAAGAATCCAGAAAACAGTACCAGCTAACGACAAGAGCTGAGATTCTTAAAGCCAGCTAGCAAGTACAGTCATCCCCTAACTACTTAAAACTCACAAGGACTTGTGTGGTTAAATCCGCTAGTTGACTTTGAGAATCTCACTCTGGAATTTTTTTTTTTTACTACTTCCTCTACAACAAATGTAGAGTATTTAACATTATGTTGAGCTACTTTTGTTTCTGTATGACATTCACATGTCAATATAGAAGATGGGCTTCAAGATCTTAATCCCAGTCCAAAATAATTCTTTTCATGGGAATTACATAATCCGTTGCTTAATATGCAATGAGAGCTGTTCCCAAACACAACTTTGCATGAGCTTTCTGGACACTTATATAAAGCAATACACTGAACCATGGAAAGGAAGGAATTTTTGGAGCCAAGGGTGCGCCAATAAATTCATAATCATTTCCAGGATATATGTACACAGCACGCATGAAAACCTAGACTAATACTGAAGGGTCCACATGAACCTGTTTTTGGTGTACAAATTACTCTCCAAAATTTGTATTCTCTTAGTGAACTTACAAACATGTTACCATAGTCATACATAAAAGTCTCCTAATAGGACACCTGAATCACCAAAAACACGCTTCCTATAAAATTGTATTGACAGTGTTATTTCATCCATTATACGATGTGCTACGTATGTTACACTACACATACATGTGTCAGAGGATTCATAAATGACATTTATTTTTAATTCACATTGTTTTCTATATTCAACTGCCTGAAACAACCTGCTGAGGATACAATGATATTATACGCCCATCCACTAGTGTTCCCTGTAAGCTGGGCACTTGTGCGGCCACTCTAAGGGTGCGTCTCAAAATAAGCTATGCACATTGAGTTACATCAATTGCATATCTTATTTCAAAATAGTTTGTTTTGAAATAGGGAGCATCCAGACAGCATTTATTTTGAAATAGAGCCCCCTCTCTCTGATTTCTCTTATTCCTCATACAATCAGGGTTGCAGGAGTTGGAGTAAGAAGTTCTCCACCTTGACAGTCCATATCTACACAGCAGGAAGTAATTTCAAAATAGTATCAAAATACTAAGTTATTTCGGAATAGCACTAGTTATTTTGAAATAGTGTGGCAGGGTAGATATACCCTAAGAGATTTCAATGCCGCACAGCTGATTAGCAGCTGGGTTTTGTATTCCTACTGGCAGTACACATTCACACATGCCTCTGTACACATACAAATTATTCCGCACACGACTGAAAAATTTGCACATTGATGAAAAAATTAGAGGGACCATTACCATCCATATGGTTAGACATCATGCAGGCATGCTGGTTGGGGCAGGTGAGAAATGTAAATGCTGGCGTCTAAATAGTTGACAACATCCTTTTAACCATTTTATTCAATATTTCAAGTCAACAGTCTCTGCCAGAAGACAATATAAAGTACATTTCTCAGACACTTAGAGATCTAATCAATAAAATTATTTTAAAAATGTGAAAACGCCACCTTTGTATTGGCTTTATTTCCAACTCCTGGTCAATCAGTTCTTATACCACAGGGTTTAGGAAGAGGGAGGGCAGCGGTCATTTATCTCATCCAGATGCACTTTTTTTCCCCAGAAAAAACAACAACAAGATTTACAGTTGAAAACTGGTGGCTGAGGCTGCCTTGCCTACGCCCTTCTGAAATAGCTACTTTGTAGTGAATACATAGCTATGACCAGCTCTTTGTATAGACAAGTCCTTTACCAAGTTATTAGAGGCATGCAATGGGGAAAGGGCTTTGCTCAATAGTATTAGGAGCATCTGCTTCACAAGTAAATCCTGACCTAGGAAAACACAACACAGTAACTGGAAAGACCGTCTGACCGTACAGAGACTATACAATGGTTCCTATATTGTAAGTGATGCTGAATGTGACTCTCCCTTGATTATTTATTGATGGGGAGATTTTCAAAGGCACAAAGGCCAGGCACCTAACTCCCATTTGTGCCTTTGAAAATCTTCCTCTCACCCCTCAATTTATTTAAGCCTGTATTATTAGCTTGAGCGCAGGAACTGCTGTGCTTCCACCGAAATCAATGGGAGCAGCAAGCACGGAGTATCCTCACAAAACCCAGCCACAGAAGACTACAACATGCCTGAATACAAAAGACACATTACATTAAATGCACTGAAATTCAAGCAGAGAGTAGATTGACTTACGGAAACACATATCCCATAGTGGAAATACCCCAGGTACAAGGTAGTCCAAGACTCGAGGCAAAGGTTCCTTTTCTTTGTTTTTGACCAATGAAACCTGGATCGACTACATCAATGTATGAGCGATTTTAACACACATGCCTTAGTTTTGTCCTTCGAGTCCTAAGCTTTGCAGGTTTAGTTAAAGGATGTTGTCTGAACCTAATGCCTCTACTGATTTCTTTTGCAGCTCATAAAATCTTATTTGTTCAACTTTGGAACATAGCATGTTCAGTGATTATAGTGATAACAATTATATTTCATTATTAGAACAATAGATATTAAGATCCTCTGTAATTTTCACATTTTTATCGAAGCCGTGACACAGAGGTCAAAGTTAAGATACTGTATATATTCATTTCAAGATAGCGAATACCCCCAGAACCACACCAATTTACTCTTCACTGACAATGTTAAAAGCAAATGATTTATGCAGATCAATCACCTAGCTCATCAAGTCGTACACTGACAGCCAGCCTTCGTCATTGCTATTTAAAAGGCACTGCTGACAGAAAAGACCGACTCTTTGATTAAGGGCTCTGTCTGGCTAACCTTTTATTTGAAGAATGATTGCTGCTGAGTGACAAATACTTTTCCATTCATTTCAAGGCAAAGATATCGACATTCAAATTCTTGATGTCTACACTGAGCAGATGCTACTGTTGGCAAGTGGCTGGATAGCGACAGCAGGTACACTGCTACTCTGGGGGGCAAAAAAACAGCATCACTGGCTCGAGTTAAAGGCTCTCAACAAGTGAAAGCTACAGATCTCCCAGCCAAATTCTCGCTCTTCAACAGTTATCATCAAAGAACATCTGTTTGTTGTTTCTCCCTAGTCCCCTTCTTGAAAGTGTCCTAGCCTCGCCTTGACCCCACTTTCAGCCGTATTGGATGTTATTACTAAAAATAAAGCCAACTCAGGAGTGAAGCGACCCCTTGCATGAGAAGGGCGTCCTCCCGTCTACAACAATCCCCAAACAACAGCGGGCGGGAAATCCCACAGCAAACGCTGCTGCTTCTGTGCCAATGTGATTTCTGTTGACAGTCATGTAAAATGGAAGCTTCATTTGCAGTATCAAATACAAAAATCAAAGCCAATATGTTTGTTGCTTTAAGCTGATCCCAATGTCAGTTTCTACATTATTGCTTTAGAGAGGAAATAGGGGAAATGAAGGAAGAAAGGTTGACCAAAGAAAATTTCTTAACCAACTCCCTAACGCACTGAAGCCAATAGCTACTTGTTTCATGTTTTGATGGACACTACTTAATTTATACATGTACTCATTGAAAGCAGAGTTTTAATTTTTTCGCAAAATAAAAATGTTTAAAATATTAAGGCATTAAGTCTTATTTTTCATAATCATGGTTATCAAAATTAGCAATACTAAAAAAGCTAGCGATTCCTTTATCTGTATGTATATTATTAAAAATTCACTTAGATACCTATAATTAATGCAGCGTGCTTTGCAAACAATTATTGATGGAGTTTCCTCTCCTTCAGACTTGAAGGCAGTGAAGTTAGACAGAAAATCATCTACTTAAGTGGTTACATTCCCTTTGCCACTGCAGCATTTTTCCTTAAAATGATAGGTCCAATCTAGTTTTACAAGTCCCAGGAAGCCCTGGTTCATTTCAAAAAGACTATTTCCCATTTTTTCTGCTCATCAGCTTAAATCGAGTTCTCTTTTTCATTACTCCAAAACCCTCTTGCCCCAGCCTGAACAAGTTTTTCCCCTTTAGCACATACTGATCTAACCATTAATAATATTAAAACCATCACACAAAACAGTTTTGAAATGACACTGAACATATTCTAGCCCCCTCAGAAATCAAATATCAAGAAAGCCGCAAGCATCACCGCATGACTTATTTCCTAAACGACTGTAATCCAGTTAAGCCAGGCGTGGGGAACATTTTTGGGGGGAGCCACACAAAAATAAGAAGTAGGTAGGTAGGTAGATACAACACCCCCAAAACAAACACACCCAACCAAAAACCTGAGTGAGAAACTCCTATCTCCTTGCACATCAGAGACTAGGAGCGAGGGGGAGGCTAGTAGATTTTGTGGGCCCCCTTAGGCTATGGGTTGGGGCCCAAAATGAGGAGTTCAGTGTGTGGGAGGGAGCTGCCAGGAAGCACGTTTGGAGTGTAGAGTCTGGGCAGGAGGGAGGGAGGAGGTCTGGGCAGGAGAGGATTGCAGGACGCCAACTCCCTGATGCTGAGGGGGAGCTTCAAGACCCTGGGGCCAAATCCAGGCAAGTTGGAGGTTCAAATCCGGCCCCTGGGCCGTAGGTTCCCCACCCCCGAGTTAAGCAATGGAAGGCAATGCTGGAGAGAAAGGAAGTTCAGGACTGGAGTAAGCCATGACCAGCTATGGCTCCCTTGGCCTTTTCTCCAAATACGATCCACTTTCCCAACCTCTCCTCAATTGCTGGATCCATTAAGGTGAGGGAGGCACATCGTATCAAGAACAAAAACCGTTCTTGGGAGAAAAACAAACACGAAGCACAGAACAGATCCCTGCAAGGAGTCTAAGCTGGTGTGCAGAGACTAAAAGGCTTTCCGTGCTCTTTGCAGGGCGGGCAAAGAATAAGAGAGAAAAACATTATTACTAGAAATTATATTTAAATCCAAGTATTCCCTGAATACCCACATAGACAAAAGATGCAATGAACACATATTTGAATGGTACCCTTTGATTACCCTGTCAATACTTTGTTGCTCATCTTCTCGGAGGCTTATCTAACCAAAAAATATGGTATCTCCTTTAAGGATAACTTACACAAGCAAAAGACAAAAAGAAACCACAAACAGGCAGCCAGTCTGCCTGGTAGAGAACTCTGAAAAGTGCCTTGCAATTCTGAACAAGGTACAGTAACCAGAACTGCCTTAATTCCCTTGCCCAAGAAGGAAAAACAGAGATTGTCTAATACAGCATTCCATTAAATTTAGCGTGTTTAAATGTGCAATCAATTATGAAACATTTTGCCTTGGTAATGCAACAAATAAAGAAATGCAGTACTGGAAATCTTTGTGTTTGTTTACCATTATTTAATAAACTACTTGATCATTATTCTGCACTGGCACTTTTCCATTTCATATAAAGAGTAATCTGTGATTGAACTCTAGGGCTGTCATTGTAAATCAAAAGGAAAAAGTGCTTTTAGGTTATTGTTAGCTCCCCTGCATGCTCTAGTAATACCATTCTTTTCCTTAAGCATCTTTGAATGAACTGTTTGAATATGTTTACTCTTTCATCTTTACAGCTTTGAAAACCTCAGACTTCGTATCTGATCTACAACAAAGCAATAAGGACTGCAAAGGTTGACAGCATGGACATAATTAAAGACTACCATCAATAAACTGCCATGTTGAACAATACTGTCTTATAATGCACTCCAAACTCGACTGTTTACATTTCAAACTATTTTACTGAACAGTTTGAACAGGTGCAGTTTGGATGGTTTTCATAGAAGATTTGCAAAACAGATGTGAACTTTCTTAATTCATGGGGTAATATACATATACTCGCTCACTCTTTACCAGTAGATTCCTATTAATTTACACCTGGGAAATGTAATGTGTAGTACACAAGGTTGTGAACATTTCATTGATATTTTATTAGTATTATAACAAAACAGGAAGCCAAGAATCTAAGGGCAAACAAATCAGTAAATTGTGTTAAGGATTGGGCAGTTTTATGCTGTTGTACAGTATATTATGAAAATAGCACTGGCATTATCTGGAGTTTTGTGTTTTCTAATTTTCCATTATTATGACAACGTGAAGATTGAGACCAACTTCAAAAAATCCTCGTTATTTGTTATGATTAATAAAATTAACCCTCCTTCCTTGCATGCTTGAATAAAATGATGATCTCAAGCACAGTGAAATATTATTCAGCAAATGACATATGATGTCCAGTATAGCAGAAAAGAATTGAACTTAAATCACAACACAACAATGCTTTTGCAGGAAAAGGGTGCTAAGCAATGCTTAACCTTTATCAAAAGTACAAGCTCTTGTAGAGGGTATATGAGAGAGAAACTTGCCACACAAAAACTAGAAAGGACTCTAAGCATGTGAGTGGTTAGCACCAATGTAGCATTTTTCTCCCTCAATTTTCAGTGCATACTACTGAAATTGATAGTCCAAGTTCTGAATTGCAGTATCTGCTCAAAACCTGCAAGACTTATTTGTACTGCTTCTCACTGTATGTTTTTAACTTCTCTTTGCTTTAGTGGAATTAGTGTACAAGGCAAGCATTAAAAAGGAAAATACCTGCATTAGATTTAAGGACTATTTGCACTAGTTAGTAAATACTATTCTAGTGAATGGGATTAGATACAGAGTATTTCCTGAGATAGATCAGTGGTGGATAACACAAGCACTAGTAAAGTGCATATTATCAAGAAATAGAAAAAAAACCCAGATCAAATACAATAAAATTGACACAGTTTTAGGGCTTTAGAAAATTTTCTTCCAAAACATTAATGTTCTGCCCTTTTGATTTGGTGCAAAATTTAAAAAAAAATGTCTAGTGATTTTAGGTGCCTTGGATTTTGAGTGTTCAACCAGACAATCTGTGACATGGCCTCATTTTTCGGTGTCTGGCTGTCTTAAGGATCTGAAAGTCATGCCCCTTTAAAGTGCTTCTAAATTAGACTCTCAGAACTACCTTTCACCAATTATTAGAATTCATTTTCATATAACTGTGCTCTCAGATAGTCAGAAAACTAAATATACTAATTTTACTCTATATTAGTACGTTTCCATACTGCAGATACTTGGAGCCCTGAGCAACTGTTCAAAACTAGTACTTCTAATAAGAACAACATTTTTGAAAGAAGATTGTGTGCATGAGTGGTAATTCACCAGTAAAACATAATTAACCAAAAATTGATCACTTCTCTTCAGAGGTCAAAACCACAGCAGTAATATACTGTATAACTATCCTCTTCATAGGTTTCCGAGTTAAGATCCTTGCTATTCAGATTTTATAAGGTCGAATTTAAAGCCAATGTAAAATTTCAGGAGTAGAAAGTAAATATTATTGCTTACAGCTGTTTTATTTATGTTGGGACTTCAGCAGTATTGAATTAGAACAGCTAAGGGTTTTTTTTCCTTATTTTAAAAGAAATTAGAGGAAAAAAAAGATGAATTTTTCACTTTTTGCCCCATGTTCTTTTACCAGCTAGAAACCTAGCTGAATTTTTTTTCCAGATTTAAAAATTCCAATTTCAATTTTTTGAGAGGAAAAAGTAGACTGGAGGATATGTTTTTGTTTTGTTAAGTTCCACTAACTTTTCTCCCACTTTAATTCCACTAATTAAGCTAAGGGAAGGATTCCTAATATTACACTAACATGAGCGAAGCTTCAGATTCTTGGCAGGAGGTAATTAGAACTGTTGGATGGCATGAATTTATGAAGTGCCTTCTTTGAACCAGTAAACGTTTTCCTTGAAAAATCTGCTAAGACTGCACTTCTGAGAATTTTATTTCTTAGCGCTTACTTGTCATTTTCTTTGTCAGGTTGTCTTACTATTTTCAGACTGACAGCATCAAATAAACAATAGGATAGAAAGGTACAGAAATGTTGATCACTGGTTTACTTTTTGAATTATGAACTATACAGAATGCATATCAGTTACATTATTACAATATGCCATATGCCTGCAATATTCCTTTGCTATCTCTGTAAGGTAAGTTATTCTTCATTTTTCTCAACTTGGTCTATGTAACGTAATTTGAAACATGTAATAATCTGTCATATTCACTAATTTCCTGGCAGTTATTTCTAAAATAAAACAACATTATTTGCTCTTTGCATTAAGTAAACAGTAATAAAAATAAATTGGTATAAAATCACCAACAGTTCAGAACATTAGACATTATACATGCTAAGAGAAAATGTACTAACCTGACCAAGAGCTCTCATTTAATTTAAAAATTCTACCTTTCACCTCCAAAGAAAGAACATAAAAGGAGCATAGAGAGGAAATAACTCTTCAATATTTTTAAAAGATTGGGAAAACTATTATTTATTGCTCATAAAAATCTATTTAAAACTTTCAATGTTGGTAAGGCACATAAAAAAATTGGGTTCAGTCTTGAAGTTAAAGGTAAAAGTTGATTATTGGAAAAGTGTTTTGTTTTAATTGGTTGTTTTAACCAGAGTACTGGCAAACTTTGTAACAGTACGATTTATGCACTAGGGGCCCTATTCAACTCCCAGTGAAGTCAATGGAAAGACTTCATTGGCATTTGGATGAAACCACAGAATGCTAGCCCAAGAGTCTATAGCAATCAATAGCATAAAAGAAAAGATTCATTTCTTCCCAGTTTCCTAAGGTCTTACTCATTTCCAGTTTCAGATACAGCAGGGCCAACAGACACCAAAATTTCAGATATAGAAGGGCCGACAGCTACCATGAGCCTCGGGCAAAGTGGGGCGGGGACGGTTTCACGCAAGAATTGCAGCAGTTGGTATTTCTAGGATACGAACAAAAAATATGCCAAGTAAAACACAGATTTAAACAAGAAGAATGTTTTGCATGTTCTCCAAATATAGGAGCCTTCTGTCTTTTTACACCAAAGTAAGATGATCTACCAAGTATCAAAAGGAAACATTTTGACTTTCTGATCCTAGGACCATTCAGTAGTAAAGTAAGTTTCCTGCACAATAGGAAAAGTCCTACTTGAATTTAAGCATCCACTCAAACCAGTCGCAGTTTGGGGAAACTCTATATGCCAGCTAGCTGTGAAAAGTAATTGCCCATAACTCGGATGAGTTTCATGTGGATTGGACAAGCTATAGATACTAGAACTTTTGAGTGACAGTCTAATACCTAATGTTTTAGACCGTAAACATTAATCTGATGACAACAAATGAGGTGATCTTTCATATTCTGAATCTTTACAGCTCCATCCAGCATTCTCCTCACTGGTCCAAGAAAGACCTTCATTCCATTCAGCAATCTGCCTGACTCTTTAGGATTACCACAATTTACACGAATGGTAATCTTTGTCTATTCCCTTGCTCTAAATTATTTGTATGTGCTCATGCTGTGCCTATAACGTCTTTTTACAACATCTACCCATCTTATCTGTCATAATCGGTTCGTCCGTGAAGATGACAGGAGCTCATCTTCCAAGGAGGTCAAGGTGAGGGTCATAGCTGTATTATTAGAACAGATTATTTTTAAAAAGGAAGAAATAATTAAATGAAGGCTTCTTCTGTTGAACCGTATAGTCATTTTATTAACAATTCGTTTCACCGTCCTGGGTAACACAAGAAAGTAGCACAGAATAATAAATTTGATGGAAAAGACCCATTAGTTATTCCCTTCAATTCTCCAGCCACTGCAGTATTGATCTGCCAATTATATTGGCCAGTGATTTGTCCAGTTCAGTTGTAAATATCTCAATTAACGAGGCTTCCATTTTCCATTGGAAGATTGCACAGGAGTCTCATAGATCTTTTCTCCCTTTTGATTATTCATCCTAAATTCACAGTTTTATTTTCAACCCATCACTCTTTGTTTTGAACATGGGGAGCTAGGCTGAACAATTTCTTCACTCCATGATGTTTACAATGGCCGTCTGATAATTGTGCTTGTAAATAGCATTTAGAGAAAGTGCCAGTCAGAAACAGAATTATCAGTTTAAAAAAAAAGGGCTGCCATCAATGTTCCAGCTGAAACTTTCCCAAACAAAGATTGCACACATTTCACCGTCTCAAGCTATATATTCAGTTATATAAAACTTTTAATTGAACAACATCTACTAGTTGAAGATAAAAAATAAGCTAGCAATAAAGAGTAATTCACAAAAAGTTTCAGTATCATTTTAAAATTCTAACTGAATGTTACTTAATCTTTTGCACAAAATATTCTGTGATGCAAAATATCCCGCAATGTTTAAAAAAAAAAATTAACCTCCTAATAAGCCTAGGCCAAAATAAGTATGCATATCAGCATCTGCAAGTATAAAGAACAGACATTTTAGCAGAACAGAATTATGGCTATCACCGCAATTTGTGGATAAATTATTAGGTTTATTACTACAAAAGTAGTTTGACTAGAAGTGTTCCAGCTGTTATATCTGATCACCAGAACACGGCCAATTTTGTCCGCCAGATAGTCCTTTTGTGCATTGGGAACTTGTTGCAATTAAGGGATTTGCTCACTTCTTTATAATTCTGTGATTTACAACGTTTTCTTATAAGTAACAGCCCAATTGGGTGTATCACATTCAGCTCCTTTTTATTCAATTTTGCTGCATACTGCGCCTACTGCTACCAGCAAATAATTTTTGCACTGGAATCTCAGTTTTGTGCCTTTCCCTGTGATGGTTGCAATTAGAATACTAAATCACTAAGTTTGAGGAAAAAATAATGGCTGGAACAAACCATAATATGTTTTAGCAGACTTCAGTTTAATGGTACACTTCTGCTACAATAATTCCTTAATACTTTCAGAAAGGCATTTACAATTCCAGCCTATGCTATGTAAAATGGTTTATTGAAAAAGAACAATCAGGTTTTGAATTACCAGCATTTTCAGTTGAACTGAATAATTACTAACTAACTAAGATACTCAAAAACAAACACAATATTTGTAGAAAAAGAACAGAGAAGAATTAAACACTTAATCTAATAAAAGTCACTCTGGTCATTAAAATAGTCACAACCATATATACCCAAGGATACAATTTAAAAAAAATGAACACATATGAAAAGGACAAATCACATTTCAGAACAGAAGGGGGATGCGGGGGGGGGGGGGGGGGGGGGGAGGGGAAGGAAGGTGAATGCCAGTGAGTTAATGATATTAGAGGTGGGGAAGGGTAGATGTCTGTGTTTGATCTGAGGAAGTGGGTCTGGCCCACGAAAGCTCATCATCTAATAAACCATCTTGTTAGTCTTTAAAGTGCTACATAGTCCTGTATTTTGTTTCAGCTACACCAGACTAACACGGCTACATTTCTATCTCTGGTCATTAACACACACAATTATATAAATGTATTCTAATTACTTTACACTTAATCAGTTCCTTTCATCCCAAAGTTCTTTCCATATTTTAAAAACGAAAGTACATGACTAATATATGGAGATCTACCTCTCTCAGGGCATGTCTACACTGCCCCCCTAGTTTGAACTAGGGAGGCTAATGTAGGGATTCGAAGTTGCAAATCAAGCCCGGGATTTAAATATCCCATGCTTGATTTGCGTCTTCCTGGCCGATCGCCATTTTTGAAATTTACAAGTCCGGACTAACTGCCCGTGTCTACATGCGGCAGGGACCCGGTATTTCGAATTAAAGTCCCTAAATTGAACTGTTAAACCTCCTTGCAGGGAGGTTTAAAAGGTGTTCGAAATACCGGGTCCCTGCCGCGTGTAGATGCAGGCAGTTAGTTCGGACTTGTAAATTTCAAAAATGGCGACTGGCTGGGAAGATGCAAATCAAGCGTGGGATATTTAAATCCCGGGCTTAATTTGCAACTTCGAATCCCTACATTAGCCTCCCTAGTTCGAACTAGGGGGCTAGTGTAGACATGCCCTCAGAGAACTGGAAAGGACCTTGAGAAGTCATCAAGTCCAGTCTCCTGCCCTGGAAGTAAAGACTATTATATCTAAGTGAATGTACTAAAGGAATTTAAGTAGTTATAAGGAACTTGTCTATAGCATACTTGGCTGGGCCTCTCACTCTAACACGTGGGTGTTTTTGCAACAACACTGAATATTTCAGGTAAGCACATATAATTAGCCTCTCAGCGCTACATCAAGACAGCACATTAAAAAACACAGCAATGCACCACCACCACCTAGGCAGAAAACTGATTCATATGGAAGCCCTCTCCCAGGGCTGAGTCTCTTCACTAGAGCTTAGTGAGTCTAGCTCCAGACCCTCCAAAAGGCGCAGTACCTCTGGCAAAAAGGGCAGGGCTGACGCAGGGCACACAATCTTGGGGGTGACAATGGCAATTTAAAGGACCCAGGGCTCCAGACATTGCCGCTGCCATGGAAGTGGCAGCCAGGGCCGCATTATGACTTCTGTGGGCCCTAGGCACTTTTGCCTTCATGGGCCCCTTCCTACATATTAAAAAAAAATACATTAAAATTATTTTTGATATAGCTTTAAATACTTCAACATTTTTTTTCTGTTTTAGGCAAAATTTAATAGATTTTTGTGGGCCCTAAAAGTTTCATTTTTTTCTGATATGAGAAAAAAATTAAAACATTTTCTTCGACCCTAAAAGTTCATTTTTTTTCTTCTGATTTTAAAAGAAATTAAAACATTTTCGTGGCTCCTAAAAGTATCGTGGGACCTAGGCACTGTGCCTACTGTGCTTAAGGGATAAGTCGGCCGTTTAAATCGCTAAGCCCCGGGGCAGCTGCACCTACTCCACCCCATGCCATCGACAGCCATGCCCTCACCAATATACCATTACATAGTCACTTCCAGCTGAACTTTCGGTTTTTCCTGGTGGTGCCTTCAAAGCACTAACTAAGCCGAATCCAGCTTAGCTTGTGACAGGATCTCAGCACCAGGTGCTGTGGCAGACAAATTTATAGCCAATTTACAGTAACTATGAGCTCTCACATTCCAACATAGCGGAGAAGGGAACATCCCTCATAAGAAAAGACAAGTGATTTGGCACCACAGAGCCAAGAATGTCATTTGGAAGAATAGTCCCACTGACTATAATACACTGCACTCTCGTACAGCCATGCCCCTCATCTTTCTACAATCCTGTGGCTACAGGATTTATTATGGATGATAGAATTTTTAAAACCATACACACAAAGTATATATGCAGCTAGTATTTAAGTAACACTGTCTACATGTACAGGCAAGTAAAATATGTAAAACTTCTGTATTTTTAATCTACAATATTATGAACAATTACAAGCTATGATGGCACTAGAAAAGCCAACAGCAGAGCCAAGAACAATCCTTGTGCAAAACACACAAACTATCAGGACTAATATAAACTGTGCCTTGTAATCTAGCAACACAGTAAAAATCTTTATTTAACAGATATTCCACAAATCATAATGGTACTGTAAAGCACTTTTTTTTTTTTTTTGCCTACTGCACATCTCTGTACATATACATGGCAGCAAAATGGACAAATATACTACCAATAGCAATGCTGGGTGCAGCAGAATATTCACCATTTTGATAGATGAGCATAACTATTTCTGATCAGTTCTAAGAAACTGAGTTTATCAATGTGTCTCCCCTCTGGTCCAGGGCTTTTTCAAGCTGCCCCATTCCCCCATACACTGCAATATCCCCAAGTAACTTGACAGCCTAAACAGGCCAGCATCCAGTGTATTACCTGCAGTTATGGGTCACTGACTAGCTCTTTATAACCCAAGATATGAGAGAAAGAGAGAGAGAGAGAGAGAGAGAGAGAGAGAGAGAGAGACTGACCAATTTCCTGAGGTGGAAAGAATACAGCGCAGACATTCAAAAACAATCAAAGAACCTACATGCAAGCTAACCATTTTACTCAAGGTCATCCCAGCTCCAGACTCGGGCTTTGTAGGTGTCAGTCCTTCAGAACCCACAGCTGGGTTTTCCCAATGGGCATAAGTTCATAATTGTCCCAGGATAAGAACAAGAATGCCCTTGTTTAGTACAGTCCTCATAAAACAAGTTGGGCCTTCCATTTTGGCTCGACATAAGAAGCGATCAGCAGAAAATGGCTCGCAACCTCAGGGCACAGTTCAAAGGCTGAATTTTTGTATCATCTCAGAGGGGGAACTTGTATTCACCACCTTCCCAACTGGTCACACTGCATGCGTTTTATTCCAGAGGCCCTTTCCTGTTTGGCACAGTGTTCATTATAGTCCTTTCAACACCCGAGTCTCACACAGCTCTCCTTCCTCGAGCAAGGTCCTCCCTAGGATTTATAAGGCCCAGTACTATTAAACTGGTGCCCCACGTCCGAAGGCAGCTGGGGGAAGAGAGGTTTTTTGAGAGATGCTATTTTATAATCTTCAGAAACGCACTCATGAAATTAGTTTTAAATTTGTTTTCAGGTAAGTCCTGTAAATTCAGAAACCAACAGCATATACGTGCAGTCCAGATGTCTCAGAGGGCTGGCTCTCCAAACTCCATCTCTTCCACCTAAGACCAAGCCCCTTCCATGGCAGTGAGCCCCTACCCCCCCACCCCCATCCCATACCAAAGTTGTCGCTCTTCCTCTCCTTCCCCCCTGTGTCCTGGTAATTTAAAAGGGCCCGGGGGAGGGGAGGGTGGGGAGTTGTCATGGCTGTAGTGCATTTGCCTGCTCTAGGGAAAGCATCTCTTGATTCAAATATGCTTTTGATATACTCCAGGCAGTTTCAGGGGTGACCTACTGGGGACCCCAGAAGCTAAATATGGCATATCAAGTGGGTCTTTGAATCGAGAGGGGCTGCTGAAACTTTTCCCCAACAGACAGGCTGGGACGAGAGGGGAATGCACTGTGGCAGTCCTGGGGCTCCTCTGAGCAGGTGGGGGATGAGTCTGGTTCAACCCAGGGGACTTGTGGTGGGGGAGGGTGTGCTTGGGGTCCCACCCAAAGGAAGAGTCGGAGGCCCATTGATTGTTCTGCCCTGGGGCCCAGAAAAGCTGTCGTTGAGCCTGACCATTTATTTGACAGCCTAACAAGTGTGGGTATGTAAAAAGGGAGGGTGGATAGACAATGTTGAACTGTTTTCCCTTATAAAGCACCACCCAGAAAACCCACCATAGTCATGGGTCACCTACTGGCCCAGTGTAAGCATTGTCAACTAATCTGACGTTGGAATATCATCATTTTCAATTCCACCAGAGGCTCTGAAGATAAATTAAGATCCAGCCTCATAACAGTCCTGAATGTTAAGTAGAACCCTCCCCATTTCACAGACCTGAAGAAATACACAGGTGAAGTGACTTGCCCAAAGGTCACATAGCCAGTCATTGGGACAGCAACGAACAACACAGAGAATGCCCACCTCCCATGAGTGTAATTCCACTGATTCTGCACTGTAGCCTGCTGCCATGAAACGCTTCATCTGGGCTCTTTTGCTACAGTTGTTCTAACTGATGTTGCCTGACTTCACCTGTGTCTGATATAAACTCTGCCTGTCTTATCCAGACGAAGAAACAAATCTTCCATTTTTGGCTTTGGGTGCAATGACCGCAGATGTGTCATTCTGCTTTTTTTTTTTTTTTTTTTTTTAATAAAGAGACTGCTAAACACACACAAACTTTGATACTGTCTAGAATGAAAGGCCGTCTGTGCCCCATGTAATATGCTTCAGTAGGTGTCTGCCCCAATGCACGTAGAATGAATATGTAAAATTGTATAGATTATGGTGATCTCCATGGAGAAGGAACAATGAACAGCTAGAGGCACTTGTTATCTGTACTACAGCACTGAAGAAAATTTGATGCAGACATTGGCTCCGAAATGCAGAAGAATTTTAGGAGTCCATTCATCAAGAAGTCTGCAGAGACTTCATAGCTTCCACTGGCACTAATGGGCAACACCGGGTAAAACCACAATTTTAAACTATGAAAAATCTGTAACAGACCTCAAGAATTAGGTCTAGAAGATACTAAACTGAGAACATCTGATTTTTGGTATCCAGTCTCAATTGGAGGCTGTGTGACATTTACAGAGAATCACCACACTAGCTTGGTTTATTGGGTTTAGTCATTCAAATGGAGTAGTCTTGGCAGCCTTAGCAGACTTTCTTGTCCAGACTGGTAAGCCTTATATTTCACCTAAAGAGTTTGTTTATTCTCCACAAAGGAACTCTGATGCTTTCGTTACTGCTCGAGGCCTACTGTCGGATATGCTCATCTACTACACCCCCTATGTGGCTAGGTAGCCATAAGTAATGTGAGCCATACTGATTTTATCTAGGGCTAGCAGAGCAGCTACACCCATTTTATGGAAGTGAAAGAGGAACATGATTATGGACAGAGGACTGACTTGGACAGGATACTTTCCTTCCTGTCCTTCCTGACCTCGTGCCTTTGCCATTTTCTCAATCTACTTTCCAAAACATTTCAGGAGGAGGAACTGTCTTTTATTCTATGTTTCTACAGTCCCCATTCTACAGGAATGGGTCCAATTCTTTGTTAAAGCCTATAGACCCTAATACAAACAGCATCTGATCACAATCCAGTCTACATTACCCTGGTGCCCTGTATCCGCTCACACTAGCCAACAAATTCAGTGCACAGAGTTGGCTAAAGGAGTGTTTCCCATCTCAAAATGTGAGAATTTATCATAGGTTAACTAGACTTCCTTTAAAGAACAGAAAGATTTCTCTAAATCGTTTATTTTATTTCGGGATATAGTGAGTGTAGGGAGCAGTAGGCTCTGCTGACACAGACTCTGTCCCTGCCAAAACAGCACACAAGGTTTTCAGGCCTAAATTAAGAAAGGGAATTTGTTGATACTTACACTGTTAACGCTGGAGCAAGGACTGTCATCTTGGTGTACATTTGTACAGAGCCTAGAACAACAAGGCCCTAGTTGATTACTTGGATTCCTAAATGCTACCCCAGCACAAACAGATAACTATCCTCCCATTTAGAAAATGTATTCCATGCCAAGTCTGTCATTAAGTATCAGTGTGAAATCTTATTGCTATGTAATCAAGAAAAGTGGTATTATAGAACAAATGATAATCTATCAACAGTTTTTTGGGAGCTCCTCCGACCACCCACCTACTGTTTTAGTAACAGTTTCAAGTTTTTTTTCCCCCTGCGTATTTCAGTTATTCTAAAAGGCGATTTGCACGCACAGCTCTCACTGGGAAACGGCAATCATCACTGTCTGTAAAGAATTCTAATTGCATGCTCCAAAAGAAATGAAACATACTGCAGGAGATTTTTGGGGAGGGGAGGAGAGGGAGGTAACTTTCTAATGTCTTATTTTGGAATTCAAGTACCTTCCAAATTGTGGTAAATGGATTAATCTCTGAAAATGCATGACTCACTTGAAAATGAAATGTGATCTGCATGAATATGGAAAAGAATACTAATAGTTACTCAGAAATGACAAATGCATCAATCAGAAATGACAAAAACAACATAGGAGCATAAAAAAGTAATTAGGCAAAACCAAATGTAGTATTCAGAATACACTGTTCAGTTGAAAGCTAAATGCAAATCATTTTTTAAAAAAATCTGCACATGCAATGTGTTAGCTTGCCCATTTAAGGTGCAGTTCATCCTCAAAAAAAAATAAAAATAAAATACGTAGCTGGTTGTCTAAAGGTACATAGCTTAAAGGTAAATATAGCTCATGTCTAAGCAATATAGCTATGTAGCTTAAAGTAAATTGCAGCTTAGGACTTGATGTTAGATGTAGTTCTCATCCCAGTGAAGTCAGTGGGAGTTTTGCCATTGACTTTAGCTAGGATTTCATCTACTGAAAGATACTGATGACACATTTATGTGATCCAGAATTGCCTAACGCTTTCCTCCATTTGGGGATTTTCTACTTTTCCTTTTTAAATAACAATCTTACTCTGATTTTGACATAAAAACAATGACCATAACCCTGGCATATACTAATTCACTATAATCCTGGTATCCTTTGGGGGGGGGGGGGGGGAGGGAGAGAGGAGAAATCACTCTGAAGAACCACAACAGTTTAAAAAAAATACACAAACCAAAAATACAAAAATCCGCAAACTAACCAAAATAAAAACTAAAATAAAACAAAACACCTGCATGGACTAAAAGAGTAAATCAGACCATAGATGTAGCAAGTTCAGGTGCAATTATATCTAGGCAGAGAGAAGAAGTGCACCAAGGGTATGTCTAGACTACAGGCTTTTGTCGACTGAAGTTTTGTCGACAGATACTGTCGACAAAGCTTCTGTCGACAAAGAGCGTCTAGACTACATCCAGTTCTGTCGACAAAGCAAGCTGCTTTGTCGACAAAACCCTGTAGTCTAGACACAACCCTACATGCAATAACACCTTCTGTCGGCAGAACTCTGTCGACAGAAGGCGTTATGCCTCGTAAAATGAGGTTTACCAGCGTCGACAAAACTGCTGAGTTCTGTCGACGTTATGTCGACAGAACTCAGCGGTAGTGTAGACACAGGTATAGTTTTGTCGACAAAAGTCCACTTTTGTCAACAAAACTCTGTAGTCTAGACACACCCCAAGTGACAAATGAATGACTGCAATCCCATTGGGAAATCTTCCACAATTTGATCTGAGGAAGTGGGTCTGGCCCATGAAAGCTCATCACCTAATAAACCATCTTGTTAGTCTTTAAAGTGCTACATAGTCCTGGTTTTTGTTTCAACTAGACTAGACTAACACGGCTACATCTCCATTACTATTGGGAAATACCTATTTATACACACGCATTTCAGTTGGTGCTTACTTCATGTTTCTGTATACATTTTACTGGGTTCCCTCCCACAATTATAAAAAAGTTGGCAGAAAAAGCTCAAAAAAGTTCATTGTAATTTCCAAATTTCAAAGCTTATTTTCAAGAAAACGTGTGCAAAGATTACATCACTGACTCAATTCTATCTAATTTATATATTTTTATGTTGACACAGCTCAAACATTTATCAGAATGTGACCTCTTGCTGTTAAGTAATACAGCTATGTATAATTTACACAAGTCCTCCCAAATAAGTGCACAACAAGATTTTATACTGCACTACACCACATAATTTACTCGTCACACGAGAGAAAAACACTATTCTAGAAAAGTTGTAGGGTTTCATGGGCAGAGGGGAGGTTATATAATTTGCATGCACAGACATGTAATCTGGCTAGCATGCATCTCACTGCACAAGGCACAATGAAAAAGTATGGCTCTAATCTCGCATTCCCTTCATTACAAAAATTATTTTACGTACGATATATTGGAATCAAAGGTTACAGAAGCAAGCTAGGGGTTTCCCCTCTTCCCAAAAAGCCCATTTCTGGCCTTTTAACATATTAGGACATTTGATTTAAGACCCTAGTGAAACCTAAATTTTGCCCATCATAAGCCACAGGCATGCTTATGGGGGGGAGCAGGGGATGGATTCCCCTTTGGGGACAATGGGACCAACATCTGGCAGGCTTGCAATTGTTTGAAGAAATGTCTAGTCTTGGAACATTAGAGCTAGTTCTAGGCAGACCATTCTAGCCCATTGATGTGAGGCAATAAAATGGTCCTCAAGAGATTTAAATTCAATTTTAACTTCAGCCACAGAGGTCCTAACCTTGGGCAAGTCGCTTAATTTTTCTACATTTCAGACACCATGTTCTGCTTATGTGTATGTCTAAACTACATTTTTTTTTGAAAGAGGATATGCAAATTCCTGTGGCTTTACATGTCTTCTTCCACTCTCACTTTCGAAAGAAGAACTTTTGGAAGTGAAAGTAGTCTGGATGCAGTTTTTTTGGGGAAAAAACCCTTCCCCCCGTTCCCCCCCATTAAAAAAGGCGTAAATCTCATTTTTAAAAGAAGAGCTTTTTTTGAAAAAGGGGTTTTTCCCCCAAAAAAACACGCATCCAGACTTTTCACTTTTGAGAGATCTTCATTTGAAAGTGAGATCGGAAGAAGATATGCAAATTCCTGCAGAATTTGCATATCCCCTTTCAAAAACAGAACATAGTCTAGACATAGCCTAAACGTTGTATCCCTCTCACTATTAGATCAGGGACTGTTTCTTCCTTTGTGCATATACAATGCAGTGCATAATGGAGTCCTGTTGTCAATTACATTATGGTAGCCCAGACGACGCAAACAGTAGTTTCATAATTTACGACATGGCTACCAATGAAGTAGCGGTGGCAACAGACAGAGGAGCGTCTGTGAGAGGATACAGGGTCTTCTTTTCTCAATGTTGCCAACACTTATGATTTCACTTTGAGCTCATAACTGGAATTTAACGTAAAGCCCCTTCTCCCAGGCGAACATGAATCTCAATGTGTGTATGCATGCATGCGCTCAACCTTTGGGACTGTGAAGAAAATCCTGAAAATGGGAGGGAATGAACTCTACAGTCTCAGAAACCAGAAGCCAAGTAAAAAGAACCCAGAAGTAAATGAGAGTGATTTTTAAGCCAATGAGGATTTTGGGGGCCTGCTTGAATGTTTAAGACTGTCAGTACTGTAAAGTTCTTTAATTCCATGTGAATGAGTGATGCCAGGAACTGCAGATAAAGAACAGTTACCTGACCCGTCATGCCCTTTTCCCATTTGTATTTAAAATGACTAGCTCTGTGGCATAATGCAACTCCTCAATACATAGCATTTGGAGAGCCTTAAGCAAGAGCAGGGACAGAATTAATAAGTACTATTCTTTCATTATAGAACATAATCTGCTCACATGGGGTATAATTTATCTATTTGTGTATTTACTTAAATTGGGAGAGTCCAATAAAATATTATAAATATTAGAAGCAAAATTGAATGATCTGAAATTCTTCTTTGCAAAACAAAGAGATGACCAGCCAATTGTGGCTCTGTTGTGTTTTGACTGATGCTAACTTGTGGAACTAAATGAAAATAGTTAAACACGTAGATTTATTTTATTCTATTTAAAACATTATTTGCTTTAACAAAAAAAGCACCCTCAAGATTGCCAGAACATAAGGGAAAAAAGCTGACTATACGATCAAAAGCCCAAAGGATCCAATTTCTTCGTAAAGTACCTGATGGACATTGTGACAACCTGATTACCTTCCACCACCAATTTTTAGAACACGTGAAAAATACTGTATGCGGCTTGCTCGTATGTGGTCCAAGATGACTCATAAATCTTCCTTTATCTCCTTGTGGTGTTAGCAGAAAAGGATGAGTTGCTTTTTTCCATCTCATTCACATGTCTATCTGTCTGTTACCCGTGCCCTTGAGCAAAGATTACTGATGCCCTGCCTTTGATATATGACACATCACATGCAGCAGCTTTTCATCAAGTGAATTAACCTGGAAAAATGCTAACCTACCTGCCAGTTGCTTCCAAACTTTCCACAATTCCTTTGTGTACTCCCTCCCTGACAAACAGCACGCAAGGCATGCCAGAACAAGATTACCAAACACAGCAAATTACAGTATCTATGCAACAGCATTATGAAATAATTTGCTGAAGTATGCCTCAAAATATTTACTGTCATAAACGATTCAAATTTTACAATACCCTGCTAACCTTATTCATAATCTGAAACGCATATATGCTTAAAATAAAGGAAGCATCAGCATGCTTAGATGTCCCCTGATTATTTGCAGAGACACATAAGATGATTGCAATCGGTGTAATGTATTTTGATATGGTTACAGAAACAATCTGAAATGCTAATCAATATGGCATGATTAGTCCGAATGCTGTATATTCTACCTGTGCTTTTCCTTAGAATGTACAATATGCAAATATGTTCCAAAAGTTTTCACAAGTATTAAACCTTATTCCAAGGACTGCATTACTTGATGCTGTCTTTTATATATGAGAAACAGAAACAATTGCAATTTTGCTTTCCTCACTGCTTCCCGCCCCCCTCCAGGCACGTGGAGGCTGTTCTGCCTCTTCTATATGCTTTCAATTTTTCATTTTCAAGATGTCAATTAGATAACTTATTACATTACTAAGTAGTGAGAGTCTCACAAGTAAACACTAACCTCTCCAACACAGTGCTACTCTTTTGCTTACGTATATTTTGGTTTGTATATTAATTGGCTCAAAGACCAAACGGATTACTAGTAGACTCCAAAAGAAGCATCAGAACTTTAATTCTTGAGTGCCTCCCAACTTTCATATGCAGAGAAGAAATTCCTAATGGGATTCAGTTCAAGGGAATACACACATTTACAATACACATGAACATGTCTAGACAGAAAAATAGATAACTGTCTTATTTCTTTCATATATTAATTTTTCAACTGTTTATTACATCTTTTAATGACAGCAGTGACTGAAAAATATAAACACTGATATACACTTCCCAATGAATTGGCTTAAGAGTAACTTGTAAAAACAGGATTAATGGTACAAAGCATGTACTATATAAAAATTGCCTGTAGAAAAAAGCATTAAGCAATTACAACTCTAGCACTGAAGGCTCTAATATTATAGGGTAATATTTCCTTAATGTTAGACTTCATTAACCCTAAGATAATCTCTCATAAATTTTGCTGATTTTTAAGGAGAAAAAATAAATTATGTTTATTAAACTACTGAATATGTTTATGAAAACAAGACATAATCTAGTGCCATAAACTTCTTGTCTTTATCTGAATAATCAAGAAGCTCATAAATAAAATATCACATAACAAAGTGAGTGCTGAAATTCATTACCGTAATAGCTCTGTTCATGATCTATTTCATTAACACTCCTCCTCTCCTTGAATAAATGGGTTCTTTGGTCTGGCAGAGCAAGGCCATTTACAAGACAAAATACTGAGCTGCTTTTTCTCATTTTCCCTTATCTGTTCTATTCCTAACTTTCTAAATTAATTCTTCCCTTAAATCTTATTGTTCCTTCCAGTGTAACTCTCGGCACATTAGAGAGACTTGAAAGGAATATAAGCAAAGAAATGGGTCTACAGAGTATAAGTTAATTAGGGGTCTAAGTGACTAGTGATGAGATTTGATGGCATGTAGTTCTGGAGTGAATTTAAAGAAGCTCAGCTTCATTTAAAAGGTTTGAAAATAAAATACAAATAATAGAAACTCAAAGACGATACATATAAATCTGTGATAGCCTGTTAGAACTAACTATACATGGCTGCACAGTGATTGTATGCGACAACAATGCTTATTCCCAAACAAATAACTTCTGTGGTGAATGGACCCATTTTGGGAAGTGCCATTCTAAATATGTACAATCCCATACTAATATTTTTTAAAAATAATGTAACTATAAAAGCGCATCTGTTAAGGTTAAGTACATAATTGGAACACAAAACACTACACTGCTCATTAACATCACATTCTGTGTGCACAAAAAAATGCCCTTAATTGCCTCCGTGGTAATGCCAATCTCCTATTCTTCCTTCATTGAAGCGTGATCCCTGAAATTCCTACTCTGACAACTGGAGGGTCACATGATCTCTATAGTAAGATCTCCTCAGTTTAAGTTGAAGAGCTTTTGGTCAAGGTACTAACAATGTTTGAGACAAGGTTAACATGAAGTTCTCAAAATGCCAACACCATAACCATGCCATTTCCCTTCTCCTGTCTTTCCATCACAATACGCATCCCAAGGGATTTATGCCGTCTACAAAGAACAGACACTTAACATCTGCAATTTGTAGAGTGATATGGACCTAGCAGCTTTACATATTCCACTCAGCCAGCTCTGTATTTATTGATATTCACATAACTCTTGTCTCATCCATTGTATTAGAACTTCAATACCACATCTTTGATTGAGACCAAAGTGACAAAGCTTTGCTCATTCGGCGTTCTGGACTTCTTGTGGGTCTCTGCCCTCTTTGATAAAAGCGCATATCCATTGAGTCAGTACTACTTCTTTTGGACTAAACCACTCCCACTATTTCAGGATGATGTCATCGTGATTCTTAGTGGCTTCCTCCAGGAAGACGAAGGATTTGTAAATATTTTCAGTTTCCCATTGTGCAAATTCACAAGCTGACCTGAATTTTGCCTTGCAGTACTGAGAGCAGGATTCACATTAACTCATGTTGCCTGGACTCACTATATCCGCATAGAAAGATGCCTTTGCATCAATACCACATCAGCACCTTAACCTGCACAGAGCCTCAATAAAGAACCCACGGTGATGATTTTCTCTATTCAGTTGTTTCAGTTAAGAACTTGGCATATTTATTTTTTTGGATCCACTGTATGGCTCTAAAGAAGAAAAGAGTTTGCTCAAGCATTACATGAATAAGAACAACAGGGATTGTGGTCCCTCATGAGATGGTAGAGTTTGTTACAAAAAGAACACGATTGTTTCAGAGTTTCTCTTTCCCCTCCCATCCAAAGTATTGATACTGTGCTGTTTTCCAGGTGGTTGTTTTATGTTACTGTTGTTTTTTGATACATTTGCTCTTCACACTAACATTTCTCGACATCCACTATTAGCTAACAATATTTTGTTTGGAGGAAAAAAAACTCTACAGTTTTGCAATAACTAATTTTTAACCTAGCTTATTGTTATTAAAAAAAATTGACAAAGAAGCAAAGCAGCAGCCAAAAGGTAAGCAAGGGCCACAAAGTACAATATCTAAACACTCTGCAACACCCCCCACCCCCATGTCATTGCACTCACTTTCATGCCAGCCACACTCTCAGCTAGTCGTCATGACTATGCTTTCTCTGCACCACATAAACTTTCAACATGTCTATGTGTGTACATGGTTTTACCCAAAAATAGATCCTAATAAAAGGTATGAAGGGGCAGTGCATGGAAGAGATAGAAAAGTGGATGGGTGGTAGTGTTTGGGGGAGGATTTGTGAAGAAGTTACTCCGCCCTGGTCTACACTAGGGCTTTATTTTGAAATAACCCTCCTTAGCTCGAATGAATAAGCAGTGCGTCAACACTACCAACCCCATTACTTAAAAATAATGGGACGCTCATTTCAAAATCTGTACTCCTGCATTTCTCGAGGAATAACGCTAATTTCAAAAGAGCTATTAAGGAATAGCATTAAGTGTAGATGTTCCAGTGCCACTATTTCAAAATAATTACCCACCAGAGAAATTCAAACTAATTACTCCCCAGTGCTTCCTGGGGCTCTCAGCCAAGGTAGTGTGTCCACATTAACAGAGCCTGCCTGGACTAATTTTGAGGCTCTGTCATAATGAGGACAAGCTATTTCAATTTTGTTATTTTGAGAGTTAAACTTATTTTAGTTATTTCAAAATAGTTTCCTAGTGTAGACATGCCCTCAAAGCAGTCACTAATCAAAGTAAAATAAATACATACCTCAAAGTTTGTTAACCTAGCTTTCAAATGACAAAGGAACAACTCTAGGAATTACTGAGATATGAGTGCTGAAAAACTGGAGTTGTGGTGAGAATATGGGAAAACATTGGGATTTTAAAAGCATACAGTCACTATTTATATCACATATATTAGTGTTAAATATTGATGTAATTTATAAAGGGTTGATACATTTGTTAGAGATGACTAACGTGTGTTATTGATAGTTGCCACCTTTTGACCTGCTGGATTAAATCTGTAACAGTTGGCTAATCTTATACAAAAATATTTATCAATTATTTACCTTTTATAAACTGCATAGGTATCCTTAATATAAGGTGTGACCATATTTTTCTCTATTTTGAATACTATTAATTACATAAAACTTTTCAATAGCTACAGAAAATTTTCAGGACCTGCTAGTCCATTTCCCTTGGTTGTGGTTCTCGCCCTCAAACATATCTAAAGGTATGTCTACACTACAAAGTTAGTTCGGATTAACTTTAATAGCAGCTATACATACAAACCGCTAGTTCGAATTTAAATCTAACTAGAGGAGCGCTTTGTTCGAACTAGGTAAACCTCATTCTACAAGGAGTAATGCCTAGTTTGAATGAAGCAGTTCAAATTAAGGGCTGTGTAGCCACTTAATTCAAACTAGTGGGAGGCTAGCCCTCCCCAGGTTGCCCTGGTGGCCACTCTGGGCCAAACCAGGGAAACTTGTTTCACCCCCTCCCGGCCCTGGAGCCCTTAAAGGGGCACGGTCTGGCTACAGTACTTGTGCCAGTTGCAAGCCTGCCAGCACCCAGCCAGCAGACCCTGCACCTGGTACAGCATGAGCCAGGCACCTGCTGCCACCCAGCCCTCCGCCTCTTCCCAGGACCAGGCTGACGGCTCACAGGAGCCTGCCTGGGGCCGCAAGAGAAGGGCGCCCGCCTGGTCTAGTGCAGAGATCGTGGACCTCATCGAGATTTGGGGAGAGGCCTCCAACGTCCACGACCTCCGCACTAGGCACAGGAATGCAGCCGTCTAGGGCAGGATAGCTGCAAGCCTGGCCACCAAAGGCCACATGCAAACCCAGGAGCAGGTTTGCATGACAATCAAGTTGGTCCACTGAGACCTCCGACCCTGAGCCCTAAGCTTAGAACATAAGAATGGCCGCACTACGTCAGACAAAAGGTCCATCTAGCCCAGTAGCCTGTCTGCCGACAGTGGCCAGCACCAGGTATCCCGGAGGGCATGGACCAAAGACAATGACCAAGCAATTTGTCTCGTGCCATCCATCTCCAGCCTTCCACAAACAGAGGCCAGGGACACCATTCCTACCCCCTGGCTAATAGCACTCCATGGATCCAACCTCCATGAATTTATCTAACTTCTCTTTAAACTCTGTTATAGTTCTAGCCTTCACAGCCTCCTGTGGCAACGAGTTTCACAGGTTGACTATGTGCTGTGTGAAGAACCACCTTCGCTTATTAGTTTTAAACCTGCTGTCCATTCATTTCATTTGGTGTCCTCTATAGTCCTTATATTATGGGAACTAATGAAGAACTTTTCTTTATTCACCTTCTCCACACCACTCATGATTTTATAGACCTCTATCATATCCCCCCTCAGTCTTCTCTTTTCTAAGCTGAAAAGTCCCAGTCTCTTTAGCCTCTCTTCATATGGGATCTGTTCCAAACCCCTAATCATTTACTGGAGGTATCCCAGAAAAGCTATGCCATGTCCAAGGAATGTATCTGCTTTTCTGAAAAAAATTCAGAAAACGGATGGGTTCTTTCACCATCCCTGTAAACCTCATTGTACAAGGAAGAAGGGATGTGCTGAAAGAGGGGATTTTTCTGAAATTTGGTGCCATGAAAATGCGCCAAATTTTGGAAAAGCCGCTACTGAAAGAAAAGTGGAAAAAGATACACAAATTGTAAACCACAATTTGTATCTTTTTCTGACTTTTCTTTGTAGTGTAGACACAGCCTCTGACAGACAAACAGGAAGCACTCACAAACAGAGAGGCAGCATGAAGCAGAATTCACTGGCAGAAACAAATATTTCATTGTTCTCCCAAGTTCTGCAAAACTACCAACATTTTACAGTAAGCGGCTTGGAACCATCCCGGGTGATGGAAAGGTTCCTTCCCATCATGCCCCGTTGACACAGCTGTAATCAGCAGAGGCTCCCAATCTGCTTCTCTCCTTGGTTTGAGAGCGATTGGGCTGGCAGAAAGACATTCTCTGTGAGGGACCTCAGATACATGTCCCCACACGTGCTAACTGGCATGCAGGAGTTGGATTTAAGGTGGAGGTCAGAGACCATGGCTACACAACAGAGAAGATCAAAGCTGCCGCAGTTGATCTTCTGGGGTTTGAATTAGCTGGTCTAATGAAGTGGATGCTCCTATCAAGGATGTCAGTCCATCTCCTACAAGGAGTAAAGGAAATCAAAGACAGTGTTCTTTCTTCAACTTCCTGCAGTGTGGATTGCGCCAAAATTCAGTTTAAGATACTTCGACTCAAGCAATGCAATTGACGTAGCTGGAGTAGCATATCTTAATTCAAATTTACCCCCTAGTGTAGACCTACCCTGAATATTTTGAGCCGGGGAGAAGGTAGGTGCTGAAAAAGACATTCCCATGGACTGTGGCTATGAGCCTGTACCGCACAGCACCCCTGCAGAATAGAGACCCAGGACTAAACACAGTATCCCAGCACATGACCTGTCCAGTCTGCCATGAAAGTGATTTTATCTTCAAGCTGATCCAAAAAAGCTCTGGGATGAAAGAAAGCTAAAAGAACAAAGTAACAATTATCAAACAAACCACTGATGAGTAAGCTAAGAGACTGAATGAAACAAATGGACCAAATCTATGGAATTTTACTATATGGAAGAGTTATTCTCATGGATCAGTATTACAGCAAGAATTGGGGCAAAGCGGGAAAACATGCATATAAAAAAATGCAGACTTCAAAAAGTTTGTGGATAGCACCTAACATCTAGTAAGTCAGCTGTCTCTCTTAATATAGAAAAGTCATTATTTACAGGTCACAGTAGCTGGTGTTAGTTACAAGTAAAAACAAAAAGGCCATAAAAATATAAAAAAGCTATTCCATGTGGTTAGATGGAAAGAGAACATATTCAATGTTTTGGATGAAAAACATTTAGGCTAGCAATTTAATGTAATACAATTTGGATTACATGTTGGGAAATGAAACATTTTAAAAACTCAAACTCATCTTCAAATGTTTGAGAAAATGGAGACTACATTTCTTTTTCAAAGCCCAAGCAATTTTGGATTGGGTGTTATAATTGCTTATATGACATATATGTGTTATTTCTCCCTCCCAAATGTCTTTCCAACAAATCTGCAGACACTCCATTTCCAAGATATATTTAAGTGGTATAATATAATCAGAAGCATACCTCTTTCTATGCTATAATCCCAAATATAGCCTTCCCAGAATATATTATACTTTAATTTCATTGAATGTCAAACGAGTATTTCAATCCATTTAAACAGCTACAAACAATAAAAGTTTCCATATAATCATGATACTATTGACAAAGAGCTGTACTAACTACTTCCTTTGATTCTTCGGTCTAGATAACCCTCTTGACTTTATAAGTGTTGTCTCACTGGTGTAAAGTCATCTGTCAAACACATACCACATTTCATAAAACTTACTAATACTTTGATCTCAATGTATTATACAATTCTAGTACTACATACCAATAATGATCGATAAAACCCATATTCAGAAAGGAAATCCCATATTCAAATAGAAAAATTGTAAACAATGTTTCAATGATTAATTTACTTACAAACTTTACACACACCGTGTTGAGTTTGATTTTTAAAATGCTTTACATCAATGGTTTTTAAATGCATGGTGGGGAAGGATCTACAGACTACAGCTAAGATTTCCAAAAGGGCCCAATACCTCCATTCAAAGCTTTTTAACGGTCCACAAATAAAAGAGGTTGAAAGCCACTCTTTTACATGTTCTTATACAGACTAGATGGGTGAGAATTTTTTTTAATTGTGCCAACTTCTGTTTGAGAGTAAGCTATACAGAGTTTAAAAGAGATTCTTACTTTTAAAGTAAGAATTGCTCCATGTCGCTTGAAAGATTGTGTGTCACCAACGGAAGTTGGCCCAATAAAAGATATTACCTCAACCTTGTCTCTTTAATACTCTAGAACTCACACTGCTACAAACAAGATGGCCTACTTTTTGTTGTTGTTTTGATTGGGAGGGAAGAGGCGGGGGGGGCTTTTGAAAAAACAGACTATAGCTGCTAGCATACGCTTTAGCCTCTTAGCACTGGAAGAACGCAAGCATTCTTTCAATGCTAGAGGAAAGGTTTCCAATATATCTGGCAACAGCCATGTGTTTTGCTTGGCAAACCAAGTATAGTAAGCTGCAGAAAGTGGTTAACTTTAATTACTGTTGAACTGTCAAGGCAGTGACTGTTGGGAGAACACATGAATGCTAATGCTAAAATTTGGTAAATACTACACGTAATTTTTCCACAAATATCCATTTGCATTTTTAAATAAATGCATTTGAACTGGATTTGGTACTGCCTCTTTTGATCTTTGGTTTCCTATGTAAAGATTTTAGCCAAAAACTTTAAAGAGAGGATTTGTTTTTTTTTAAACAAGAAGAACTAAATATATTGGAGAATATTCATAAAGATCTAACTAAAGAATCATAAAACCAAAACCATCTCCTGAGAACTGGAGCTACGCTCATTCAATAAGGGACATATACATAGCATGTGACTTAAATAGCCCATCACAACTAAGCTATACTTCCCTATTTTAAAATATGAATTCCATGCAATTAAAGTCTCTTAAAGGAAGAGCAAACCAAGAATAGTGAAAATTACAATTAAATACAAAATAGGAAGTCATTTTTGCTTCATAATTCATAAAACAAGGAAAAATTTGACTTTTGGGCAGAAGCTATTAAGTTATTCACCAGCTGTATACAATCTCTCAAACCACTATAGTATTTGCTACCAGTCTTGGTGCCAAATTTTAGAATATATTGAAAGGTATTTTCTCCTTAGAAGCATTTCCAAATTTCTATCATCTTAAATGGGAAATACAACATAAGACTGTCAAACTGAGCATGTGGCTTTACAATGGACAGAGAATTATTTAAAGAGCAAGATGCTACTCCTGAATAGAATCTAAATGTTGGGTTTTGTACTTTCCTACACCTCTAAATGAAGAACATTAGAAAACTATATGACCTCTTCCTATCTCTAAAGAGTTTGTTCAGTCTGAAAGTTCAGCGGACAAAGAATATGTACATACTGTACTAAGAATGGTGGCTTTTTCCTGTTAACTCATGTGAAGTTTACTTGAGTAATACCATAATTAAATCTCTAAGACTATTTGATTTTAGAAAATAGGAAACATATTTCACTGAACTGTCATTTTTATCTTAATAGTGATTTTAGCCTCTTAATCTAATTATTTTCCCCAAACCATTTTACTGCTAATAAATGAAAGACATGAAAAATTAAATTACATAATAAAGCATGAAGGGCACATAGTTATGAGATATACAGTGCCCCTGAGAAAAGTGAGCTCTGCCTTATGCGCGATGAAATATTTAAAAACAATACACACAAAAATTAAGGTAATATCCTTGACATAGTTGACGGAACCATAAGTCATAACAAAAGCTGTTTAACATACTCTTGCCTTTAGGGAACTGAGACAGCTTTAAAACTTATCAGAAGCATAGGTAAACCTGTTGCTCATTTATATTTATTTAAAATACAGCTTTTCTAGTCTTTAGAACTTGTAGCAATACTTTACATGACTATAAAAGCAACATCAGAAAAAGCAATTCAGTTTTGGTGATTGCTAGTGCCCCCTCATTAGTACTACACAGAACATGGCTAATTACTACCAATGATTTTTTTTTAAGCACTTAAAACTTTATGGCAGAAAACAAAACCCCTTCCTTGAATACATTGGCCCACACTGTCTTCATCTGGAAGTGAAATCTTCATTCCAAGTAAAAAACTAATCCCATCTCCATTCTTGCTCTGCCTTAGGCACTTCATAAAATAGAGATGTGAGAAGTGATCATATTTCAGCAATTATGTGCAATTAAGTACAACTGTGAGTGGAGACCACCAAACTTGTTTTCAGATGGAGATCAGGTTTTTTTTATTAACACTCAGAAGCTGAAATTCATGACAACCACCAGGGCAGAACTTTTAGTCAGCTCAAGCAGATCCACCACAACACTGAAGCAACCTTATAATTTCCCTCTCAACAACTAGCAACATGAGAGAATACCCACCCCATTCAACAGAGGGAGACTCTGATGTCACTGGTAGGGGAACAGACTTCATATGGCAGCAAGCAGAACCGCTGATCCAACGGCACTCTCACACCATACCTTTGGCAACAATAAGGGTGTGTCTACACTGAACTCAAAATGAGCTACGCAAACTGAGCTACGCCAATTGCGTATCTTATTTCGAAATAGGTTATGCCAAAAAATGGAGCATCTACGCTGCACTTATTTCGAAATAGAGCACTCTTCCTCTAACTTCCCTTATTCCTCATACAATGTGGGTTACAGGAGTCAGAGTAAGAAGTCCTCCAGCTTGACAGTATTGACACACTATTTCAAAATATCTGCTTGCTGAGTAGTCGCAGAACAAGTTATTTTGGAATAGCGCTAGTTATTTCAAAATAGTGTTGCAATGTAGATGTACCCTATGAGACCCCTTTGTTTATATGTTAGACCTAATTACAGGGAACTTTTAAAAGATAAAGAACTGCACAAGACTGTATACAAACAAGGGTGTGTCAAACTTTCCCACAGTGTGGTCCACATTTTAATAGATACTTTATGGACTTATCCCCTTCCATGAGTGATCAATGATCATGTTATAGATACAGCAATTGCTCAACAAGGAGAAGCATTTAATCTGTTTTTAGATTCCTTTATTCAGAGCAGGTCTATACAAGAAGTGCAACCTTGGCATAGCTGCACCACTGTAGCACATGTGGTAAAGACGTACTATGCGAATGGGAGAGTATTCCCATCAGCATAGTTACTCCAACTCCTCAAGAAGCAGAAGCTATGTTGGCAGAAGAATGTCTCCTGCTAGCATAGCTCCAGCATGGACAGTGCTTAGGTCACTGTCACTTATGTCATTTAGGGGTTTGAGGTGTTATTTCATACCCCCTGAGCGATGCAAGTTAGATCAACTTAAGTAGTCACGTAGACCTGCCCTTTAATGTTGCAATTACAGAGATATAGGACAGAGTGCCAGCCATCAGTTGGTCTTCCACATAATGGCACATGATTATGGGATAAGACTTTGAGATCCCTAGTCTATGTGTTACACAATACTGGAATTGGGTCTTTTTTTGCTGCAGAATGGCTATCTTTAGACTTCAAAGAGAAACTGCTGAGCTCCAGTTCATCTTCAAGTTTGACACAATCAACTCAGGATTAAACAAAGTCTGTGAATGGCTAGCTAACTACAAAAGCAGCTTCTCCTCTCTTGGAATTCGCACCTCCGGATCAGCTGCTAGAAGTGGGCCTCATCCTCCCTGATTGGATCCACTTTGTCATCTCCAGCCTGATTCTGGCCTGCATATTTATACCCTGCCTCTGGAAATTTCCACTACATGCATCTGAGGAAGTGGGTCTTTGCCCATGAAAGCTTATGCTCCAACACTTCGGTTAGTCTATAAGCCAATTAAGTATGATAGGGGTAGCCGTGTTAGTCTGGACCTGCAAAAGCGACGAGGAGTCCTGTGGCACCTTATAGACTAACAGATGTATTGGAGCATAAGCTTTTATGGGCAAAGATGCATCTGACGAAGTGGGTTTTTCCCCCGAAAGCTTATGCTCCAATACATCTGTTAGTCTATAAGGTGCCACAGGACTCCTCATCGCTTTTGCAGGTTCAGACTAACACGACTACCCCTCTCATACTTAATTGGCTTATAGACTAACCTTTCGCAATAGCCAATTAAGAAAATGATGCAGAAAAAATACCTTTATAATGCTCTCTCAGAATTTGGGCTGACCAAACACCTGGACTATGTTGTGGCCCTTGTGTTGCAGGAGGGTACGTTTTGACTGAATGAAACATAAAAAGCCAAGTTCTAGTCACTAAAAAAATGCATGACACTTCCTTGATGATCAGGACAGCAAACTCCATAATTGCAGCCAATTCTCACACAGTTATTAGTTTTGTCAACTTTCTTTTCCCAGAGATTTGAAATGGGTACAATCATTTTCAACTTGCTTTTTAGTGTTGCTTTGCACTGTGAAGCTGCTCATGCATTCTACTGCTGGGGTGGCAGCATTCTACAAACAGAGAGAAGTGGCCTACATGATAGATTATTTCACATGAGCAACATCAAGTCTGCACCAGTGTCTCATACATAAGGATGCACCTGAAAGCAAATTGTGTAGCTTATTTCAGTCTTATTTCAAAATAAGGTGCTATTCCAAAACATTCTTTAACCCTCATGCAATGAGGTTTACAGGGATGTCAGAATAGCAGACCCATTATATTTCGATATAACGGGCTTGCTCTTAAGACATGGATTAAGTATTTCAGGATACCGGAGGTATCCCAAAATAGTTTTGCTGTATAGACATAGCCTGAATGGTATAGATTACAGATTATACCCTTCCCGTGTGGACTAACACAAGAGGTAGTCCAAAGCAACTTAGGTTTGTCATCTAGTTATTTTTCTTAGGGTAGACACACAGATGCATACATGTCCACAAGAAAATCAAGAGACCATTATACGGGGTAATCACTTCCCGAATAGGATGAACAGGACTTGAATGATAAAAGCAAAAATATAGCTGAAAAAATAGTCTTCATTTTTATATGCAATAATGTATTTTTTATAATTTGTGTCTAAAATTGTTAAACATTTAAACAACAATACAGTAACAGTACCTAAACCCTTTAAATCAAATATCCTCTCTACTGCATAGTATGAACAGATGTGATCTTATTATGGCTATATTGTAACTGAACAATAATTTTTCATATTTGACGCATTATGAAATTATGTGCACCTGCCAGAACTATAGTAGCAATTACAAACTATATCCTATTACTTAAAATACCTACACAATTTATGTAGATGAGGAAACAACGTATGGAAAATTTTTAATTTCCTAAATGTCATCACCAAATAACGCCTAATGTCTCAATTTCTTTTTATGTCTATTTTATTACAGTGTCCAACTGTTTCAACACACTATTGGCTGGACTTTGAAGTGGTTCAAGCAGCCCCAAGTAATATCTCTAAATGTTCAACATCTGTGAAAGTTGCCCCAACAAATCTCTTATCTTTTTAGGAGACCGTGCTAGCCAGCAGTAACTATAAACCAGGAGTTTTCAAACTTTGGGTTGCGGCCTAAAAGGGCAAGCTGCTAGCTGGCTGCGAGACGCTTTGTTTACCTGTGCCTCCATAGCTACAGCGATCACAGCTCCTGTTGGCCATGAATCACCATTCCTGGCCAATGAGAGCTGCGGGAAGCAGTGTCTTGGTTTACACGACTTCCTGCAACTTGCATTGGCTGGGAACAGCGATCTCAGGTCAACTGAAGCTGTCATTACCCATACCTGCAAAGTCACAGATAAACAAAGCATCTCGCACCTAGCTAGGGGTTTACCCTTACAAGCCACAACCCAGAGTCTGAAAACCCCTGCTTTAAACGTCACCGTTTTCTGTTCAGTTTTTCTAACAAAGGAAAGACACTTCACCTAAAACATCAAGCCTATTTCAAACCTCTAATGATATGTGCATCTTTGGGACTGTCTACAAGTGAAAAAATTTCTTTTCCATTTAAAATAAATATTTTTATGTAACTTGTATCCCTCCCTCCTCCATTTACTTTCAGGGCCATATCTGAACTTGCCAAAACTTTGGTTTTTAATTCCCTTTTCTGCAACAATTTCCTCACATCTGATTTTTTATTATTTTCCAAAATTTCATAAGCTAAGGACTGCATTTTTATTTCAGTATTAGATTCAACATTATATTTTACAAATTGCATAAAAAGTCTCCTAGCAGATGAAGGTAACTAATTCATATTCCTGAGTATTACTCCAAAGTGGATGCCACATCTACCATGTGTGTATGCACAGAAATGCCATTGAAGCCATGCGTGCTTTGGCTGAATGGTTTATCTTATGAGCTACAATGTTAAAATTATAATACCTTTTCCTGAAAAACTTGTTCACAGCTTGTGTGTTTTGCCACAGTCTAATTCTTAGTTTCAATTTTAAAGAACTAGGGCTAGGTTTGGAGTTTTTGTTTTTAAATTGAAACATCTGCAATATATAGTTGCCAATAAAGAGCTGGATCGCATAGTAGAGACCATTCTCACAGACCTCTGCAGAACTAGACTGCAGAAATCCACACTAGTCCTCTAATGATAGTGTAAAACTTATAACTACATGGGTTAAAGGATCAAAGTTCTCTATTTTGAGTGTAAAAATGAGTGCCATTTTGATAGGAAATGGGTAAGAGAGGACTCATCCCCTTTTCTATAGACCAACTCTGGTCCACTCTAATTATCCTCCAACAATCCAAATGTGCACCCCTCTGGACACTGTATTAACCTTCACATGACAAACTTGTGCTACTCAAAGTTACTAATTCAGCTTCTTTTTCAAAACGCAGAGGTGACCCACAATGCATACGCTACCCTCCCTATACACCTGTACTAATAGTGCTTAAGATGTTTTCTGCCTCTGTCCCCTTCATTTTAAAAAAAATTAATAGTTTCTATTCCTAAATATCCCACTGTACATAATTTTATGTGTATAAGGCCATTTAACCCCCAACTGACAATATGCCAGAACAGGGAATGTCCAAAAACTCAAAGACTGAAGTTTACTAATCACTGCTTGGAGTACAGGGCCATCCTTAGAATGTATGGAGCCCTATGCAGTACTATTAAACTGGCAGCTGGGTGTGTTATTTTTTAGATATGTGATTTTATAATCTTCAGCAATGCGCTAATGAAATATTTTTAAAGCAAATTTTAAACTAAGGTCTTGTGTAGACTAACACAGTAAATTCAGAAACTGACAGCATACACCCGGGGTTGGCAAGTGCCTGGTAAATGATTTCATTACTATCTGAATGGCTCTTTCACAGGGTCACTGTTCTGCTAGTAACTCTAGCAGTGCTTTTTGAGTTTTAAGTTAACTAGATCCTCTCTGGAGGAAGCAAAGCCTCCGAAGAGGAATAGGAAGAGTCAATGGGTGGACATTAAAACCCAGAGGTGACCCAAATTTTCAGGTACCCAAGGCAAACTGTGTATTCTGCATATGGCTAAGGATGGCCTTCATGAGGTATCAACACTAAGGCTCATCCTCTCATCGCTGAACCTAGATGCAGTGCATAAGGTTCCACTTATACAGCCACTCCACTGCTGCTACTTACCTTCATGCTCAAGTAATAGCGATGCCCCACTGTATTTCTATACAGAATTCTACACCCATGGATTTATGCAATGCCACGCCTCTAGCCTATTTGCCTACAAAGCCCCCATTTCACATTTTTGTGGAGAGCACCACACTAGAACTCCTCATGCAATGAAGAGGCCCTATGTGATCTTCTTTGACACAGAGTATTTCTGCAACAGATTGTACTTTGTGCATCCAGGTGATGGCCAAGATTTCACCTTCAGTCTTTCAGAGGTAGCCGGGTTAGCCTGTTTCAGCAAAAAAACGAGTCCAGTGGCACCTTAAAGACTAAACATTTTATTGTGGCGCTGCAAATTACAAAAGCTTGTGTCACAATAAAATTGTTAGCCTTTAAGGTGTCACCAGACTCCTTGTTGTTTTCACCTGCAGTCTTGCTAGTGATGGCTCTAATGCTTTCCCTTTTACAGTATTTATTTAGAGAGAATTGGTGTAAATGCATTGGAAAGTAGCTATAAGCCCATTCTAACAGCATGAATTTACTTCATTTTATTTTAGAAATGTATGCATTATGTATGGGATTCATAAACCTTTTTAGAGAGTCTCTTAAATGATTTATCATAAGGTATACATTGATTATAATCTCGGCTTATTTAAAAGGAGACTGGTTTACCCCCAAAGCATTTAATACATTGAGACATGTTTCAACGTAACAGTGACACCGGTAAACAAAAGTTAGTGATCTACCTAGTGAGTTATAAAACTTGTAACACACTGTAAACAGCTCTGTCATTTTATTTAGCATATTGCATTGTGTGAGCTGCTTTATTTACCTAGTGGTAAATCTTTATGTATCAAAAAAATGCTACACAAGGCACAACAAATAAATTACCAACAGACACTAACATCTGACTAGTTAATCAAACAAATAGGACATGTAACAAAGAGAAAAGCTATAAATATTGACAACAAGCTGCTTCAGTCACAAAAACATTCAATACTTCAGTTCTCAAGTGTGAGTTTTATATCAGTCCCCTGGAAACAGTTTGTATCCTCCAATAAATTTTTACAGTTGATTCACCTGCCTGATACCTTTCAGCCATTTCCTTCAGAAGCTGTCAAACCCGCCAACTATAATATATGGCCCAACCAACAAGAACAGCTGTAGCCACTCTCTCTGCTGGTTCCTGCACCCTGTTTGCATAAAATAATACATCAAGATTAATTGATTTCCCGTCAGTCTCTCAGAACAGAAAATTAATTTTCATGTAGCTATTTTCCCCAGCATATGAATTTTGTACATGGCAAGTAATTTAAGTTTTTAATTATTCATAAGCCCCCCCCAAAAAAAAATCACAACACATGATGAAGTGAGCTACTGAAAGCCCGAAGGCCGTGGCCTGGGCCTTGGTTTGTGCTGAGGCAACAATAGCATTCACTAATGCCTATATAAATAATATATGTATTAACATACATCTTAGTACAACACCAATTTCTCTCACTGTGACCCAAGACTACCAGGTCATACAGCTGCCGTTTGTCAAAGTCTCTCCACTAGGATACATATGACAATACTAACGGAAAAACATACAACATGTCAGCCATATTGACTTGACCTCAAATTGCTGCTATAGCATGCATATGTCCACGGCATGATAGGAAGGTGATTTAAGGGCCAGTGTTTGAGCAGGACAGGAGTAAAAGTTGCTCAGCAGGAAGTTGCCATCTCAGCAAGTCCTCTGCCTGCAGGCGACATTGACTTCAGTAAGGAAAATAATCCCTGGAAAATGGAAGAGACTCATTTGGGTTGTTCCAGTTTCACCCTTTCCAGACCACTGCTGAAGCTAACAAATGCAACAGGTCATTCCAAAAGAACCAAACACACAGGCATGAGCTACATTTGCAAAAATCCTATTTCACACACTAACCATTTAAAATGTCATTGGTTTGCCTCACAAATGGCACAACAGCTACGGTTTCTGAGCTCGACTCAAACTGCAAGTCTAATAGAGTCAGGACAGTTCAAAACCTAAAAGCTGTGTGAGAGAGACACAGAGGCTGTGTCTACACTGGCCACTTATTCCGGAAAAGCAGGCGCTTTTCCGGAATAACTTGCCAGCTGTCTACAGTGGCCGCTTGCTTTTCCGGAAAAGCATCCTGCCACTGTAGACGCGCTTTTTCCGGAAATACTTATAACGGGAAACTGTTCTGTTTTAAGCATTTCTGGAAAAGGGTGCCAGTGTAGACGTAGCCTAACACTCCGCACCTCAAAGCAGCACCCTTTTGCACCACGGTCATGTGATCGTAATGCATTTTGCATGGTGCATGCCTTGTGACGGGTCGTTTTTAAACGTCTTGATCCATTGAGCCTCGATACCCTTTTGTTCTTTCAGAGCATGTGAAGTTATTTAGTATTGCAGTATGTGTGACTGAAATATGTTGCGAGGTTGGGAGATGCCCACAGCTAGCCTTTCAGCAACTACCAGTGGCCAGACAGGTTGAAATGGCCCATCAAGAAGAATCCACCATTCCAGAGACTTCTCAGAGTGTGTGCATATGCAATGAGGACTGTCTAATACCACATCAGAGCAGCTACCTTTCTAGCAGCTGGAAGAAAATATAAAGGAGGATAGTAACTCATAGACTTTAAGGTCAGAAGGGACCATTATGATCATCTCGTCTGACCCCCTGCACAGTACAGGCCACAGAATCTCACCCACCCTTCCTAGAATAATCCTCTCACCTATATCTCAGATACTGAAGCCTTCAAATACTTTGAAGGCCCCAACATGCAGAGAATCCTCCAGCTGTGATCTGTGCCCCATGCTACAGAGGAAGGCGAAAAACCTCCAGGGCCTCTGCCAATCTACCCTGGAGGAAAATTCCTTCACAACCCCAAATATGGCTATCAGTTAAACCCTGAGCATGTGGGCAAGACTCACCAGCCAGACACCCAGAAAGTTCTCTATAGTAACTCCTATCATCCCTCCATTGACCTATTTCCCACTGATAATGAATGGGAACATTATCACTTGGCCTCTCTTTCCCTCCCCCCATCTAAACACCAGGAAGATTGCCTAAAAGACAGGCACTGAACTAGAGAGACTGGTCCCAGGCTGGAAGAGAGTCCAGGCTGTGTATTAAGACACTATGAGCTGCCAGTTATGTCTGTCAGGGTGAAAGGCTGCTCAATTCAAATCTTGCATAGTCTGTTAAAGTTAGACTGTGTTCCTATTTTTATTTCTTAGGGAATCAATTCTGATCTCTATGTCTCCTACTTACAATCACCTAATATGCATCTTTTGGTAGTTAATATATCTTACCTTTATATATGACTTAAAACAATGGCTTTGGCTGAAATGTTTGAGGAATCTCGGCTCAGCTTACAATGGCAGGCCCGCGTTCATTTTGCAGAAGTGGCAAATTGTTAATGCGGTTGCGCTGTCCAAGGGAAACCTTGAGAAGTCTAAGACCGTATATTTCTCGAGTGAAGGCTGGTGCCTCCCTCTCTCTGATTCATGAGTAGCTCAGGGAGCATTTGGACAATTTATCTGGGTGCATGGGTACAAATGTTGGCAGCTGAGTGATCACAGCACCTGGAGGGGTTTTGCTGCTTGTCACTGACATTGCGTTGTGTAACATTTCTAGCCCAAGTTGGAGAGTTAAGGAGCACAGCTATCCCACAGTTCAAAGTTGCACTGCAATCACAGTGATAACTAGTGATTACTTATTGATGCCATCAAAAGCAGAAAAAGTATAAAATTAGCACATTTCTATAAAAATTGATATTCTTACCAGTAAGTGCTTATAGTTTTTATATGTTCAAATCTCAACTCATACAATGAAAATACAGCCTTAACATGGTAATGTTTGTATGACTACTAAGGGATACTAAACATTTTAAGCAAAGAGATGGGTTTTTTAGAGCCAATTCAGAATTTAAAGTGTTATCAGACATTTATATTAAGGTTACTAGCCACCTGCCCTCCACAATAGTTGTTTGATGTGTGCCATAAAGTTGTCTTTCAAAAGCAAGTGTCTCCCCATTATCAGCGGCTGTTAAATAAACGTTAATTCATTTTTAAGAAAAGAAAGGACATCCATATGAATATGAACCATTTCTGGTTTTGTATTATGGTGAGATGGGCATCAAGAAGCAGAAGGTTATTCAATAACTTCCAAACTAGCAATACAAACTTTCAGTATTACTAGAGTCTACATACCAGGCAGTCGATTGCTAACATTGTTACTGAACCAGGGGTATATGCTACCAGAACTACACTTAAGGTTCTGTCAGTGTTTCCATTATAAAACCTGGTTTCCATAAATTTACAACTTGCTATAAAAAAATTACTTCATACTGAAACTTGGCATATATCTCTAACTTTTTAAGCAATTTCAAATTGGGTTTCTAGAGTCTGTTTTTATTACCTTAATTGGCTGCATGTATTACAATAATTCAAATCTGGTACCACCTTATTAATGTTGCCATACTAATTTAATTTGTTTGGAAAAAAGGGACTCTTTCTTCTCTCTCTTTTTAAATGGAAGGGGTTATTACAGTTACGTTCCATATTTATAGCTTTGTTAAAGAAACAGAAAAATTTAAAACATTTACAACAGACTTATCTGGAAATATTAAGGTTATGCTGCCAAACATGCCAAATCTATCTCGCTCTCATCCATCCAGTGTATTGTACCTGGCACATCATGACATGTGTCTGATGTCTACAGCTTACCTACTGAAAGTAGACTAGTTTTATGTCCAGATGAGGAAAAGGTTAATAGCAAAAAGCCATATGATTCAGAGTTAAGACTCACCTTTATTCTAAAGTATTGAAAACACTTGATGTAGAACACAAAAGGGCCCCAATTCAGCAAAGCACTGAAGCATGAGAACTTTAAAGACAAGTAGTGCTACAGAGTTCAATATGAAGTGTCATGTACTTCAAGTTAAATATGCACTCATGTGCTTTAGTGAATTCAGACTAAAGATTTAGAAGGCCTCGTCAATAAGGTAGGATAAAAGTAGTGTGAGGCGTGAGCCTTAGGCGTGTTTATTTCTGTTAGAGAACAGCAAGATCCTACGACAGTGAAAAGGAATGTTTTGTTGTATTTAGTAACAATAACCATGGAATAACTATCAATGTCTCCTCTCTTCTCAACAGTCTCTCTCATCAGGTTTATCTGTGTTCGTCCTTCCTAATATTTACTTGGCTTTCTAGCTCTCTCTCAGCCATGAATTGAAAGAATAATCCTATTGAGCACATAATGAACTCATTATGCACACCATAAAAAAAAATACATGTTTGTGATTCTGTAACTAAAATATAAAAAAAACTTTAAGAAGTTGATACTGCTGCTCTACAACTGCTCCTGGCATAGCTTAAAGGTCTTTGTTTCTATAAATTAAATTGAGTGTTTCTATTTCTAAGTCTAGCAAGAGGTTCTAATTATTGTTAGAAGCCTAATTAGCATTTAGTATTACATTACAACAACTGCAGCAAAATTGTACCCACTCTCCAATAAACAGTATTCACAGTGTGCAATCAAGCTGCTGTACGATGCAATGAGAATTAATAGCACTGCACGACAATGGTAAATCCTACAACTCCCGCTGTGTGTGTTTAATAATTTTTCACTCCTTCCAGATTGTTCCCATCAAGCACAATTCCCAAGATCCTAATCAGCTTCTCTCCCCATCAATACTACACAGAGATCTGAGCACTGAAAATTATCTGCAATTTCAAAAAGTGCTTTGTTGCATTATTAGGCCACTGACCTAAGAGGTAATAGGTAAATAGTTTCTGAAAAATGTCCATTGAACAACATAAATTAAAGCTTATAGTCTTGCCTGGTGTTCTAACCAGAGCTATAACTGTAAACTGTTACAATTTTTACACAAAACCCTTAGCTACAGTGTTATTTTCCCCAAAAATTAGTGCTAAAGTGATAGCATTCAATACTAAAATGATTTCATTTATTCTGTTTCAGGTAATCAAACCACAGAAGTCAAATGACAATCTTAGCGATACCTTTGTTAATGGCTGCATCTAAATTTAGCTATAATCAAAAGATCCCGGCAGTTATGTCCACGTGTCCAGCATGGAACACGAAATTTCCTGTGGCTCAAGGTGGAATATGTTTGTGCAGAAGTATGTATTTATGTACTTGGGGTGAGCTTGTCAAGCATCTTTTAAAACTTGTTTTCATCAAAAACATCTAAAAATGCTAGTGAGGACTCTGAGGAGCAAGTCACAAGTCTAAGAGTAACAAATCATTGCATTTGCTTAGAGAGGAGATGTGTTTCACTGGCATCTCTCTGGCAACTGATGAAGAGAATTTTAAGAGAAGAAAGGTCTGAGTTCCCACTGCTCCAGTGGCATGATACTTTTGCTCTGATCCCATGCAGATGGATCTATTTCTTATGTGAAACCAGCTCCGGCATCACTAGGTCATTGCTCATGGAGGAATTAGAAAGGAGACTAATAGGACCGTATGCTGGATACGCTGAATTAGCAGGCAGACATTTGGATGTTAGGTGAAAAGTGGTAGGCTGTGGTGAGGCACTATGTGCTTTTTGGCAATGACTTGTTTCCATTAATGGTGTTTCAGCCTTTCCCCCATACCTGCTTTTACTTTTCTCTTTTAAAGGAAATCTCTCATCTGCAAAATAAACAGTCTATGCACCAGATCTCTACCTTGCCTTCCCATTTTGGCACTGCCAACACAGTTAACTTTACTGGTAATCATAGGGTAGTTACAGTTTTAACTAGTTACCAGGAGCTATGTAAATGTCATGATATTCATTTCTAATTAGGAAGCAGGCTTATACCTCAAGCAGCACATGGTATCCCTACTGAACTGCAAACAAAAACAGGGGGAATGTCTCTTGTAGGATTCAACATGTGTGGGGTGTGAGGTTTTTCTAGTTTAATGTGGACAAGCTTCTTTATATTATTATTCTGCTTGATTCAAGCAAGAGGTGTATGAGGAATTGCTGGCCTGTTTAAAACAACATTATTCTAGTCCATCACCATTCTAACGGGGAGGGGAGAGGGGAAGAGACTATAAGTGCTTGAGAGAGAACCACATTTCTTGCTGCTACTACTAAGACCAGGGGCAAATGAGTAGAAGTTGAAGCAACCAATGAATTTTAGGAAGGATGAGGCTGTCTCGTAACTAACATGTGACCCCCCTCAGATCACCTTGGACCACATTTCCAATTTGAGCATAGTTATTTAGAGGTTGGGTATACTTCCAAAGTCTATTTACAAAGTTGCATATTAGCAAGAAAGGCTACCATCAACATTTTGTTATAATACCTTCTTCTTAATCCCACTGGTGTATTTCTGGGGCAAAATTGTCTTGCTGCAGCCAATTTACCTAAATGTGATGACCATTCTTGCAAAATTGTTATTTACAGGGTAGTATATTTGTGTGGGGTCCAATTTGGATTTGTCATCGTTGTTGTCATTTGTGTGAAGGGGCCGGGTATAAAGAGAACATGAGGTAGGAAATTATGAGATAATCCAATAATGAATCTAAGTTATTGATGATCCTAAAAAGAACATAGTGGTTCCCTCTTGCACACAGTGTATTTTATATCCTGTGCACAAGAACACGGACAGACTTCAATTAGCAACAAGATATTATTTTGATAAGGGAGAGAAGTAGACAGACTACAAACAATCAAGATTTTCTGTCCCACCAGTAACTTCAGTGAAGGTGGCTCACTCAAAAGCCCTACGTAGGCAGCTTGATTTTCCCCTCAAGTCCACTTCAGAAATTTGAACCAGAGTACATTTTTCTTCAACACTTAAGATGCTCAGAGCGGTCAGACTATATCAGACCAAAGGTCCATCCAGCCCAGTATCCTGTCTTCTGAGAGTGGCCAATAACAGGTGTCCCAGAGGGAACGAACAGAACAGGGAACCATCAACTGCTCTCTACCCTGTCACCTATTTCAAGCTTCTGACCAACACTTCCGAGAAGCAGCCAGCTTTCCTAAAATGGATGAAGTGAGCCTGCAGAGAAGTAGCTTTAATCCTCTCATTTACAAAACAAAATAGCCTTAAGGTGCAGGGAAACCATTTCCAAATAGAGTTGGCCTTATGGACCATAACACTCAGGCACTTTGAGTCCAACAGCATGCTTTGTCCCACTAACACAACCATTAGAATTATGTATTATCACATACAGTACACAACAGCTGCCACTATTTACCTCACACCCATTTGCTATCCATGTTTCTCTCGTCTTGTGCAAAAGTTGCATAGGTATCAAATTTAAATTAAACACTTCACAAGGAAAAAGACCCAAACCATTCTTACTTTAGAAATAGCTACCATTAGTCCTCCTGAGGCTGCAACAGCCAGATGACACTATATGTACAATTTTCATACTGCACTGACACTTGTCTCCACGGAAGGCATAATATGCTGCTGTACTGGTAACTTTGAACTTACTTCTGGGCCGTCAGTATGGTTGACTGTTGATGAGCTCTTGAGGCATCTTTGTCCATTATATTTCATGGGTTTCTTTCCTCTGCCTGTTCAAAATCTGCCTGTCATTCTGCGTTAACTCTTTTCTTTTCCCTTCCTTTTTTGTCTAACATAGTGTATCATACCTAGTTTTGACGTTTTGATTTAGCAGCAAGGATGTCTGTTTCATTTCATTTAAAAATATGAACCCAATAGGCTTAATCCAGAATCTCTTGCTCCAAACTGGGTTGGCACAGGTTGTATTTGATTTGTATTTCTATCAGTATCAGCCCAAGTACCCCTATATGTACACACCAGCTATGTACATGATTTAAAGCATGTCAGTCAAGGCAAAGCCTATAGCTTCCCTTTCACAATTTGACGTTATCAGATTACTTCAGAAGCTGGCAGCAGCTACCATAAGTAACAAGCTGTCACTGTACATAAATCACTCCCTAAGAAATAACAGTTAAAAAATATAGATTAGTATGAGCAGAGGTCAGTTTGAGTCCTTTTTATTTCCCTTTCAGCCAAGTCACAAGCCAATATTACATGTATTTGTCTGAAACAAAAACAAGCAAAACAAATTTTTCACTAGCACAAAAGGAACCAAATTAGAAAGGACCAATGCTGAATATTTCAGTGGCCTGAGTGCTAGCAATGTGCTCACGTGGTGAAGAGTTCCTCATTAAAGAAACAGCTACCTCAGACATGCATCAGCCACTGAATTCATCAAAATTAAACATGCAGTTGTGGCTAGCTTCTCCACACAAATTCCCAAATACTACTGATTTATTTAGGAGTTCACCTTGGTATCACATTTAGGAATTGCATGGGAAACGGAAGAAAGGCCAACCAGTTGCTCCAATTTTGGTAGCTCCATTATTCACATCTTCTAGATTTGGTTACTAAAACCTAATCTAGCACAAGGTCTAGAGACACCATAAATAGCAGTGGCTTTGGTTTTTTTTTAAAAAAATGCAGGGATCACGTTTAGCCCTGAACATCCTTGGCTCCACATCATCACTTAATTCAACAACTGTTATATTCACTTACACTGGCACCGAACTCGGCCTTCTTCCTAGGGTTCTTCCCAAAATGGACAAAACAAACATGTTTCTGTGCCTTTGAAGTCTGGCATCTGCCAACTTTAATTGCGTCCTTCACATCTATTTTGCTCTTTGACCTACATATGTTTCTGTGATGACAGTAAGCAGTATCCTTTGCCTTGATGGCTTGTGGTCTGCTAATATCCAAAATGTGTAACTGCCAGGCCTGCTTTCATAGCCTGCCTGGGTCACACCTAAAAGGAACAAGCTCACTGTGGAATTTACCTGAAATATGCTCCATTGGCTAGCAGAAGCTGTCTTCCCAACCAGCTCTGGGAATTTTATAGTCAATTTCCACCCCTCCCCCCCCCCCCATTTCTTATGCTCCGTAAGGCTTTCCAAGAGTTGCTAGGCCTGAGAGGCACCAAGCCACCACTTGCCTCAGCATGAAGAAATCCTTCTCTGTTCCTGCCATATGTCAGCTTCCCAACCCCACTGGTCACAGCAGCAGCAGGTTTCCACTCCATGCCTCTCAGGACCCACTGTCACTTCATAGGCTAGCCATAGTCACTCTCTAATGCTGGAACCCTGTGAGACTCTCCCTGAAATGTCCAACCACTGACCCGCAGGACACTCGAAGTATTTACCCGTCTGCTGTTCCCAATGAAACAGTACGCTCCAGCTCACCCCCATCATGCCAGCACCCTGCTTGGCTTAACCCACAGCACTTGGATAGGACTACCGTGAAATGAAGTGTAAGTTTTATTTCGCAAGGATAAAAATTGAAGTATTGCAAAGAGTTACACAGAAAATAAAATCATAGCACGCATTCTGGAACCTAGGCATACATAATTATTTTCTTGCCCAATACATTTTTTGCAGCACCTCACAGCCAGGCTAGCTAAAACCTTCTTGTCATGAGAAATGCACACAGTCAGTTTACCTCAGGAGTGGAGGCTTTCATTTGTCTCTTTGTACGCCAAAACATACCAGGCTAATCCAGCTGTTTGTTTATTCCTGAAGATTTCCTCTATTGCAAATTTTGCAATATCACGGTCCACACCAAACTCAGTATGCAAATATGCACACAGTCTGAGGCATGCAATATACAATACAGAGGTGGCTAGGCAGGGAGTCTGGTGTCTGTTACCGCCTGTCTGAAAGGAATCTCTCTGATTTATGTCAACCTCCTAGTGACCTACTTTAACTTCAAGACATGAAGAATATAATTTTCAATATAGAAAACTCCTTAGCTACCAATGGGCTACTGGCTCTCAGTAGAGACCTTACATGGCACCATTTGATGAATTATTATGCAGATAACTGACCAGGGGACTCTTTCAAAACTCTCAGCCACACTCAGGAGAGTGGTGACCCAGGCTTCTTCATAATTCACAGGGTTGTTCAGTCATCATGAATGACACTTCCATTCTAAGCACTTCACAAATATACTCCATATGTTCCCAATGATTGTGTTTTCATATGTATTAAATGTAGCCCCAGGCTAGATCACCAATAGCAAAACAAAAAGCACACTTAAAAACACACATACCAATTTCAATTTGCATACAATGTTGTTTACGGTGCTTATACCATTATCATTTTGGGACAACATTCTTATATGGATAATTATTAGAAGAGGACAGAGATCATACTCATGGGTATGGTAAAACAATTAACTGTACAGACAGAAAATGAATCCGATACAAAGGCTAAGTAAAAGTGAAGTAAAAATAGTGGCAAACATTACAAAAAGTTATGCGTTTATCTATTAATGCAAAAATGTTTATTCCATTGCATTACATGAGAGAGAGAATGTGATGATGTAACTAAGAAAACTAATACATATACACGAGGGGCAGAGTAAAGGATACAAACACAATGTTAAGCATTCAATAGCCAGCAGCCACTATGGTTATCTGCGCCTTTCAGTTTTTTGCGTGGAATATAGTTAAATGATGTTGATGGACCAGAGATCTAGTAGTTTAGCTACCAGTTCTAGCAGTTCTACCAAGTCACACACTTTTGTACAGTGCCTTCAAAGCTTGGTTTCATAGCCATTTCTCAAATGCCATTTGGATCTGTGGCATGAAGGCATTCAGTTTCCCTCATGAGGGCTACAATATAAATACACCAAAAATAAACTAAAAACTTGAAGGCCTGGTAAGCAAACTTGTGCATAAATGCATTCACAAGTTCTACAGCACCTGACTGACTAAAAAGGAAATAACGGTTTTGTGGAAAAAATAAACTAGACCGTTTTATACCACCAAAGTGAGCATCCGTTCAAATCTATGAAATACAAAAATGAAAGAAATGAAGTAGGAAAACACCCACATTTTCCCAGCCTTTGTTATGTAAATAAATCAAGGCAATCTTCTTTTATATTATGTTTGCATTGTCCTTGCATTTTTGTTCTATAATATTATACTGTATTTATAGGTGTGCGTATGTATGTATTCAGGCACCACATAAAGGATTTTCATAAACAGCCTATATGGAGAAATTGTGAAATGAATATTTCCTGTATATTCATAAGTATAATTGAAGCCTGACACCTTTGGAAGATGAATTAGCTGACTTCTTAAATGTGTGCGTGCGTGCATGTGTATGAATTTATCTACACGTGTATATCTCTATATATTATACACATAACACATATAAACTAATCTCTGAAAACTGGTGAACAACTGAAAACATTAAAATGAAAGACCAACATGACAAAGCTAGTAATCTTAGTCTCTTAGTCCACATTGATGCAAATCCTTTTGGGATATAAAAGAAACCATTTTGCCTTTTCGGACTCACAATGTACTTCAGTTAATTAGGGCTCTGAAATACACATAGACCCTAGACATAGAAGAACATACAAGATAATTGCCACTTTACCCAATTTGAACCCAAATGTTGGTGAATATATTTGTATAATAATTGATGGTGTCAAAATGACTGAAGGAAATCTGTTAGTTTTGCATTGTGCCCTATAACTTCTATTGTAAAAATCAAAAGGTAGGGAGGTTATTGTGTAGGTTACAAATAACTTTAAAGGGTGTGGAGGAAGAAATATTTGTAATTAGTTTGCAATTAAATAAAAATATTTTTATCACTGTGGGAATAACTTGCTCAATTTCAAGAAAATGCCATCAATTTTCGTTCATTCTCTGACATGATTATTATTATTTTTTTTTTTTTAAGAAAACACCAACCAAACAAAAAACTAACTATGGAAGTCATTTGACTGCCAGCATCAGAGTGGTTAGTCAATTCTCCTAGGACACAGTTCCACAACTTTGTACACTGTGTCAACTTCCTTACTCTCAGCACTGCTGTACATTTCCAAGGGACGATTTAAGTTGTTTGATTTGGCACATTTAAAGATTTTCAGAAATCTCTTTTATCCTCTATTTTTCCTACAACATGAAAGTTCCCCTCTCAGCGGGGGCTTTAGTCATGAGAAATGAGTGTGTTACTGTGTGCCCATAAGAAATCTTAAGGCCTGGTGTTAAAGCTGCTCAAGCATAACAAGTTATATCCCAGCATGCCCACTGATTAGCTGGCTTCCATAACCATAAAGTCAACAATAATCTACCTACATGCCCTTTCTGCAGGTGGTTGACCTATAAATGTTAAGTAAGTCAGTGGCAGTTCAGCCTAAATTACTTTGGAAAGCATTATGCGTAAACATTAATGCTGCACCGTGTCCTTAACTATGCAACTGGGACTCTGTAGAATGCAAAATAATCTGTTACCTGATATGATTCTATTTTTTCCTGTACAATTCTTTTTATCTGCATTTTCCCATTGTAAAATAATCTAATATGCGTCTCATCAGGTTATACTCTTTCCTCTACCATCACCCTTACAATGTAAACAGCAACTTCCTCTAATCAATTGAGGGACATAGGGGCATAAAGGTGGCCAATTACTTCTTTCGCCAACCTACTGTTTAACTATATTGACACTCCATGACCTCCGGATAAGAATACTTCACAGCCCTAAAATAAAAACGCCACATAGATGCAGAGTATTCAAATACTGGCATTTGCCTCCAAGTAAACTTCTTGAAATATGTTTACCTAAGAATAAGTTTGCTGGTAGGCCACATAAAACACCATGCATTGGTAAGAAATTTTGTTTCCTTTAGAGAATGGAAAATTGGTCAATTTTCATCCCCTTTCTGTATGTGTTTTATAACAGCCATCTGTAACTAAGAAGTCTCTGTCTTGAGCAAGTGGCAAAGAAAAAAATTTCCTAGTTCAACTTAGTTCGGCCTGTGATGGAGTTATCTAGTGTTCCCGTAGCTAGAGTATCTATACATTTTCATTGAAGAACCATAGCAGAGACCTAGGTAGAAGGAATATTTATGTATTTCAAATAATTGTGGCCTAATGTGACTAGGATTAGTCTGTGTCCAACAGTCAGAACAGCCCCCCCTCATATGAGTGTCTTTCCAGTGAAATGGGGATGGAGCATGCTTTCATATTGATTCAGTAAATATTACAATTACCCCCCAATTCACAAGCTATTTTAAAAGTTTGTGATTTGGCAAAGAATGGAAACTGAACTTTAAGCTCCTAAATCTATATATGTAAGCTTAGGCAAGTGACCAGACTTCCAAACATTTTGGATTTCCTTCCACTTCCCATTGACTCCAATGGAGAACTCTCTGAGCTGATAAGTACCGAGATGTGAATATTCAAGCTTCTGAATATGGATTAGGGAGTTTAACTTTAGGCTCTCATTTAAAAAAAACCCACAAAACAAAAACAAAACAAAACTTTTGGCCCACACAGCAACAAAGAAAGTATTAAAAAGTACATTCGACTGCTCTGCGGTAACCACAGAAGATTTCAAAGTATATGAAGTTTCCAAGGTCCCTCTGAGTGAATTCATTATAATAATGCATAGGTCTTACTCAGTCTCTCAAATGGTTTGCTTCAAATATTTTTCAAGGCAATTCATTGCAATTATTACAAAAGAAAATGTCAGACTTTCCACTTCTGACCCCAAAATTCCTTTCAAAGCAGAGTGACATCAATAGGTACACAAAGATAGGATAGGATACACAAAGAACAAGTTAAAAATCACTTAGGAAAGTTAGATGTCAGCAAGTCACCAGGTCCTGATGAAATGCATCCCAGGATACTCAAGGAGCTGATAGAGGAGGTATCTGAGCCTTTAGCTATGATCTTTGAAAAATCATGGCAGACAGGGGAGATTCCAGAAGACTGGAAAAGGGCAAATATTGTGCCCATCTATAAAAAGGGGAATAAGAACAACCCAGGAAATTATAGACCGGTCAGTTTAACGTCTGTCCCAGGGAAGATAATGGAGCAGGTAATTAAGGAAATCGTATGCAAACACTTGGAAAGTAATAAAGTGATAGGGAATAGCCAGCATGGGTTTGTGAAGAACAAGTCATGCCAAACTAATCTGATAACTTTCTTTGATAAGATAACGAGCCTTGTGGATAAGGGAGAAGCGGTGGATGTCATATACCTAGACTTTAGTAAGGCATTTGATACGGTCTCGCATGATATTCTTATTGATAAACTAGGCAAATATAACTTAGATAGGGCCACGATAAGGTGGGTGCATAATTGGCTGGATAACCGTAGTCAGAGAGTTGTTGTTAATGGTTCTAAATCCTGCTGGAAAGGGATAACAAGTGGAGTTCCTCAAGGGTCTGTTTTGGGACCCGTACTGTTCAATATCTTCATCAATGATGTAGATATTGGGATAGAGAGTACTCTTATTAAGTTTGCAGATGATACCAAACTGGGTGGGGTTGCGACTTCTTTGGAGGATAGGGACATAATTCAAAATGACCTTAGCAAGTTAGAGAAATGGTCAGAGGTAAACAGGATGAGGTTTAATAAAGAGAAATGCAAAGTGCTCCACTTAGGAAGGAACAATCAGTTCCATACATACAAGATGGGAAGCGACTGTCTAGGAAGGAGCATGGCGGAAAGGGATCTAGGGGTCATAGTGGACCACAAGTTGAATATGAGTCAACAGTGTGATGCTGTTGCAAAAAAAGCAAATATGATTCTAGGTTGTATCAACAGGTGTGTTGTAAGCAAAACTCGTGAAGTCATTCTGCCGCTCTACTCTGCACTAGTTAGGCCTCAGCTGGAGTACTGTGTCCAGTTCTGGGCGCCACATTTCAAGAAAGATGTGGAGAAATTGGAAAGGGTACAGAGAAGAGCGACAAGAATGATTAAAGGTCTAGAGAACATGACCTATGAAGCCAGGCTTCATGAACTGGGCTTGTTTAGTTTGGAAAAAAGAAGATTAAGGGGGGACATGATAGCGGTTTTCAAATATCTAAAAGGGTGTCACAAGGAGGAAGGAGAAAATTTGTTCCTCTTGGTTTCTGAGGACAGGACAAGGAGTAATGGGCTTAAAGTGCAGCAGGGGAGGTTTAGATTGGACATTAGGAAAAAATTCCTAACTGTCAGGGTGGTCAAATATTGGAATAAATTGCCAAGGGAGGTGGTGGAATCTCCCTCTCTGGAGATATTTAAGAACAGGTTAGATAGACATCTGTCAGGGATGGTGTAGACGGAGCTTGATCCTGCCTTGAGGGCGGGGGGCTGGACTCGATGACCTCTCGAGGTCCCTTCCAGTCCTATTATTCTATGATTCTATGATAATAGGCTTCTCACACTGTTCTAAAGCTATTAGGGAAACTTCTCACAATGTTTCATGTTTATAGTAACTCTCCCACCATCTTACCTGTGAGCCGCACTACAAATCATCTTCAAAAATGCAACTAGATAAGTTTCCAGAATTATCAATTGGTGAACGTGACCATATTTCTATGTCAACTGTCAGATATTAGACAGGAAGGGGGGGAAACATGGTCTTTATTGTAGAATACGTAATTCCAAAACAGCTGACGGACATCAATTCAAGGCACTCATGTGAGAACTTGAAATAAAGGTAATAAAGCAAACACTTCTGTTCCTGAAGGATAGTGATCACTACAGTGTAACAATCTTGATTTTCACAGTAACAGACCACTTTTACCTACCCTATTAATGAAACAGTGATTCTTTGATCCTATGATTGGTTAAAAGAAGTTCAGGATGTTTTTAAGTCATTACAATGGTAGGATTAAAAAGAAATGACTAGAAAATGAGGTGATAATTGCTCTGGCGGAAAAAAAAAAGAGTTCTGCTAAGATTCAACAGTTTTGTAAAAATTTAATTTTAACATAGTTTTGAGATCCTTGTGGTTAGACCTTTTACAAAAATAGATAGGAAATGCACGATTGAGAGAGATAAAACTTTTAAATGGGAAGGAGTTACAGATGACCACTTTCTGCACCAGTGAAGCAGCCAAAAGAGTTACGGTTAATCCAAAACAAAGGCTATTAAAGTGTATATTGCAGTTATTATGTATGTTATATATTTCAAAGGCATCACAAAAAATTACTTTTGAAAAATATATTGCCATTCCGTTAGTAGCCTTTCTTTCTGAGAAGGCAGGTGCTTTGGTACTAGCTGGCCAATTACATGGCCTTAAGGAACAAAAAGTTGTAGCAAACATTAGATATTTCTACAAAAGCTACCTAAAATAATTTTTCCATACAAGGCCGCCTTGTGACTTTAAGGCCTTATATCTTAGTACATACCTAGCCTATGTGTGCTCGTAGCTCCAATGCAAAACTGATAACATGCTTTATCCAAAAGGCATAAAATACATAAGGATATGCTTCACAGGTTAGAAGATACCAAGCCTAAAGCCTGTCTCTGGTCTAGGCTCAAGTATTTATTATACTGCCAATGCCAATTATATTTCCTTGTATTGCAATAGCACCTAGGCCAAAATCAGCATCAGAGAGAAATGAGGAAACAACACATGCAGTTTTATATAATCTACATACTTGATGCTGCTTCAGATGAATGGGGAACTGGTTCTACTACAAATGATTTCTGGACAGAGTGCAAACAAGGAACTCAAAGGCTATGTCTTTTAAAATGCACTCTAATCACGCCGATACAGCAGACAGACAGAATGTCCAAATATCTCTACCTCATGCCAGAGTCAAAATTTTATGGTATTATCATAATAAAATGCATATAGTGCCTCAAAATATCCATTCTCTTGTATGCCATACATTTTTCTCAGTTTGGATTTCTTTATGTTAATGCTTTCCACATTAGCTAGATGCTGCTGTTCAAATATAAGAAAATATAAATATTTCTGAGAAAGTGCCCTTCATAAAATTAACATCTTTCAATCCCTGGTAGGTTTAAAAAGGAACATTAAACAGCAACGTATATACCACTATTACCCTGTATATATTTATTGTATTCTAAAGCTCAAAAACAGTTAGGAAAATGGAAAAGTTACTTTTTTCCTCTACACAAATTTGTTAATGGGGAGCATAATGGTGAGCCATGTTTGCTGGCATTCTGTGAAACATCTACAAATTGCTTCTGCTAAGCATTATAGGTTGTCAGACTAATGTAGTTGAAGATAATTTGGCCTTTCAGTGAATTGAACCTCACAGCACGATTATACTCCAGCACCAAGTAGAGTGTCACAATTATTCTTTCATGCTGAATTACCATATAATGTCATAAGCCTACCTGTCATAAGTCCTGCAGCCTAGCTTGAATTTTTTTCTAAATCTATGGTTCATGGCAAAAAAAAAAAAAAAAAAAATGAATTTTTTGCTTCTAATGGAAATCTGATTGTTTTTATCAACAATAAATTTCATAGCAAATCAAAGGATATGCTTGGACAAACAATCCGATACTCAAGGTTAAAAAACACACAAATAATAAATTGCTGGTGTGTCATGTTCAATTTTTACTACTGCATTACACTGCAATAACCATAACAGGATCTAAATTGTTGTCAGAACATTAAACAAACCCTCATACTTCACAAAGGCATCCTGCCTGAGTAATTCACACAACGGAAACAACTATCAAATTTTCCACTGCCCCACCACCAAACCATATATCAGTGCAGTTTATTTATTTGGACAATTTTTTGAATAAATTACTTCCATCCTGGCTGATGTTGCCACTTCTGTTAAGAGTCATATCAGTTTTAATTGTCTTTTTGTCCAAACTGAGCCACTGTTTTTCTGGCTCCTTCCTGCCCTTACATCCTGAGCACCAAAATAAACTGTGACCACATAAAATTGTTTAATGCTAGGTAAGCAAGTCTCTGTTCTTAAAATAAAAATCTGCTTTTCATTTGTATTATTGTTAGCCTTCTTCCCTGGGTTCCTTTTATAAGTATTAAACATTTGTACAGGCATTGAAAAGGAAAGTTGGTTTAACCGTTCTAGGTCTTCCATGGCCTAGCTATATTCTGTTCATAGTCAATGTCTCAGAAGAGTAGCTGTGTATGTCTGCATCTACAAAAACAATGAGGAGTCCTTTTAGAGATTAATAGATTAATAGATTTATTATGGCATGAGCTTTCGTGGGTAAAAACCCATAGTAGGTCATATTCAATTCCACAGTAAGTTTTACCCACAAAAGCTTATGCCGAAATAAATCTGTTAGGAGTCCTGTGGTGCCTTAGAGACTTATTGTTTTTGCATATTCAATATGTAAAATTTGGATTAATTTCATTGTTTTAAAGTATTAAATTTGGTACACTAAATGAATTTAGTCCAGATTAAGCATTATCCATTATCTGTTATAAAGTCCAAAGGAAGAATCAAAATAACAGACTTCCATATATTTGAAAGGTTTGGTTTCCACCACACCAGTTAAGTAGGGTTGCCAGGTGTCTGGTTTTGAACCAGACAGGCCAGTATTTGAGCTTTCGGTTCGGAAAACAAATTGAGACAATATAAATGAAAAAATATAAATGTCCGGTATTTTCTAAATAAGATGTAATGTAGATTGTGATGTAATATCATCTGTGTCCGGTATTTTCGTTGAAACCATCTGGCAACCCTACTTAAGTACAACATATCACCTTTCCTTAGACGTTTACAGGGAGAGGGAGAGAGGTGTGCATGCCCCCTTTCTATTCCCAGATATTTTAATATATTTTCTGATTTACTCACTCTGTACTAACACAAAAGTGTAACTCAATGTACAGCTGCAGAGCAAGAAACACCATGATTGGCACAAAGAAGTTGTTGCTATATGACACAAAATTAATAATTTCCCGCCATGTTTCACACCACCTTCTCTTGTGAACGAAATTGGCAAAAACCAACAACAGGAATCAGATCAGTTTGATCCAACTCCATTTTCTAAACAAGAACCTCTTCTCTTTCCCTGAAGTAGAGTGCATAGGAGTGCAAGTGTTTATACCAGTGGCAACTTGGAGCTTAGTGCCTTCAAATGTAATCACTGAAATAATGTTGGACAGATTAGGAAATATTTGCAGTTCTAAATGCAGGAACTCCAATTCTCCCTCTGTTACTATTATTTGGGGGGAGGGGTACAAATAAAAAAACCCTAAACTTAATAAAAATGAAGTTGACTGAGATGGAAGCAGCACATGCCCAAAATGTCAATATTGGACTTATTTCTCCATCTTAACTAAACCCTTGCTGGTTGGTACTGTTTATTTATATCCTCAAACGCAATAATAAACACAGAACTATGATTTACTCTGAGCCTTTCCATTATTAAAACACTTTGTCTTATTGTTTTATTGATTTACAATCTGTCCTACTTACTTTTTTAGCATCTGAAAACAATCAAGGCACAAAGCTGCAAAATGTTTAGACATTAATTGTTAAGAGACACAGCATTTTATTCCAGGCTAGGGGTTTGAGTCCTCGACTGCTAAGCGTTCTGGTACGGAAATGATTTATGGCCTTGTAGCAATAACGATGCGGCAGAGCCATTAACATATTGGCAGACCCCAGGATGGATTATCGACATTGATTATTTCATGGACCACTGATACCCATTTGTTAAGAGGAGCTCGAAGATGGCCTCTCTCTGACTGAAATCTTTTACGAGCAAGACAGCATTTTAAGTATTAGGAACCTGGGACTTGGGCCATTTTTTAAAAACCATCTCCCTATGCCTCCTCTAAGTCTCTAACAAAAAGTGACAAAAATTAAAGTTCATTCTTTACCATGGCTTTAATTTCTCAACTCATCATAACCATGTCTTCTTTAAAAATTAATGATTGCCAGCATTTAGCCACTGGTTGTTGCTATGAAGATCTATGCAAAAAGCAAGGATCCCTATAGAGTGCATGATATATGGAATTCTCTTTATTACTACAATAAAACTTACTGACATTTCAATACTTCTGCAAATAGCATTATAGTATCAATCTTCTGAATTAGGCTGAAAATTAAGTTGTAAATTAAAAGAAAGTGTACTTTGGAATACAACATGATATGTCACCTAGAAAAAGACCTTTGTGCATAACCGAGCTGAGCAGAAAAACTGAAAGATAAGCCCAACTGCTACTGTAAGTACCTATCTAGGTTACATTCTACAAGAAGAATACAGCCTAAAACCCTGATATTTCACCTCTGGAGAAAAGATTCTGAATCTCTTAAAAAAAGATGCAATTGACAGTGTCAGTCCATTAGTTCATATATCAAAAACCCTTTCACATTTTCTTTTCCCTTTATTTTTTACCCCCTAACAGTCTTAGGTTCACTTATTGAAATAAAAACAAAAAATAGGTTTATCTTCTCTTCTTTAAAGACAAATGTTAGCTTGAGCTATCAGACTGAAACAAAGAGACATTTAACACAAAAACCTGGATTCTGCTAAAAGTATAGGAAATACTAGCATTAGGTCCAACTGGAATTGACCAGTATCTTCAATTCTTGATCTACCTGAAAGAGTTGTTAATGCAGATAAGCAGATGAAAATTACATGGTCTCCCCAAGACAAATCTTCCAGCATTTTCTGAAATAGTAGTTGTTAAACTAGGATAAACTTAAACAACAAATAGTCCTGCAGCAACTTAGAGACTAACAAAAAATGTAGATGGTATCATGAGCTTTTGTGGGCACAACCCACAAAATGCAAGACCTAAGTCAAATTAAAAGAAATGAATGTATGCCCCTCAGCAAAGGCAAAGAAACACAATTGTAGCACATACATTAACGCGTTAACTTCTGTATGAGGAAATAACATTATATGAAATAAGGTCTCCAGGAAGAAGTTTTAACTAATTGTCTAGTATAGACACAATTATAGTGGAACTCCATCCCACGTGTTCTAATATGGGACTAAAAACACAATATATTATGCGTTGCTGAAATAATCACGTATAACAAGGATTCCAGCTAATGACTACACAATATACCTTCTTAAAGTATTTTTTAAAATGTGTCCAAGGCTTGTCCAACTCTCTAGGCCTCAATGATCCCCAGCATGCAAGTCAGGAACAATAGCATCTACTTATTGTGAGTGTTTGAGGACAAATCTGTATCAGGTAATGAATTCCTTTTTGTTCTATGAAGGCCATTTATGATTGCAGCCTTCATTATAGGGAAGTAAGGACTTGACATCTACTGGACAGACTGGATGTGAGAAGCGGACAGAACCACTGAGGACCACCAATATTGAATGGCTCTACTTAGTGGAACAATGAATTTGCTGCTGGCACGGACCATTGACTTTGAATGATTAACACTTATGAAATTTGCAGATGATACCAAGAGCTGGGAGAGGTTGAAAGTGCTTTACAGGTTAGGATTAGAATTCAAAATGACCTGGACAAATTAGAGAAATAGTCTGAGGTAAGTAGGACAAAATTCAATATGTAGGAAAGAAATGCAAAGTAGGAAGGAACAATCAGGTGCACACATACAAAATGGGAAAGGACTGCAAAAAAGTATCTGGCGTCAGAGTGGACCACAAGCCAAACACGAGTCAACAGTGTGACACTATCAGGGGGAAAAAAGTGAACATTCTGGGTTGTTTTAACAGGAGTGTTTTAAGCAAGAAATGAGAAATAATTTTTCCACTCTACTCCACCTTGATTAGGCCTCAGCTGAATTACTGTGTCCAGTTCTGAGAACCAAAGATGTGGACACAGTGGAAAAAGTCCAGGCTGATGGAGGAAGGGGTAAGAGTTCTGGCTGGGGGTTCAAGCTCTTTGGTGAAGCCACGGATGAGGAGTTAAGGGTGCACAAGAAAACTCTTGGCTGAGGCCGGGGTGTTCAGCATGGAAGGGAGGGGTATGCATGGCAGGAGGCTGTATGGGTTCAGCTGTAGGTGTGGCCTCGGGGTGAAGGAGGGAGCTCAGGGCTAGAATAGGGCTTTGGGGGTATAGTAAGCGGTGTGCGGTGCAGGCTCCAGGAGGGAGTTGGGGTGGGGGAGGGGACTCAGGGCAGGTCCGGGGCGGGGGTGGGGGGTAAGAGGTTCCAACCTGGGGCAGGAGGTTGGGGTGTGAGAGGCAGTTTGAGGTGTGGGCTGCAGCTGGATGACACTTACCTCAGGTGGCCGCCGGTTGGCAGCACAGCAGGGCTAAGCCAGACTTCTTGTCATGGGTATCGCCACACGGCAATGGAAGCGATGGGACCTTTCTGCAGCCCCAAGGCAGAGGCGCAGCCAGACGGGTCTTCATGCTGCCCACCGCAGCAGGCACCACCCCTCTGTAGTTCTTAGTCAATGGGAGCTGCAAACTGGTGCTCAGAACAGGGACAGCCTGGATGCCCCTGTGCCTAGAACTGCAGAGACATTCCAGATGCTTCCAGAGCCACTCAAAGCCAGCACAGACAGGGAGCCTGCCATAGCCCTGCTGAACTGCAGGCCCACTCAGCAGTGCTGATCAGAGCCACCAGGAATCCTTTTTGAGTTGGGAATTCGGGTTAAAAAGCCCATATACTAGGCAACCCTAAGGCAAACACAGGACTCTCAGAGGTGGCAAGGTCAACCTGAGGGGGACTTACCTCAGGAGTGAGAGATTTTCCATAGATCAGTAAATTTCCTAGGCTTTTTAGAGTCAATAGTTTGCGAGTTAGAAATTCCTTTGCTAAGCTTGTGCCGCACCTTGCTGTTTCTGAAGGGCATAGCTGGAAAACAAGACTTCTCCCAGCAAGGTGGACTTGTGAGGTGGAGGGAAGATGTTTATTGATTTGGGGTTTGGAAGAACTGCAACACTGGTTGCAGAGATTTAGCAGCTGATTCATATATTCTCTGGCCAGAAGGTGCCATTGTATTCATCTAATCTAACTTATTTAGCACTGGCCACAAAATTCCCCCAAATGAATCCTAGAACATGTCTTTGGAAAAACATCCAATATCTGTTTAAGAATGGTCATGAACCCTGGTAAATTGTTCCAGTGGCCAATTGCTCTGTTAAAAAGTGCTCCATACTTCTAATCAGAATTTGTCTGCCTTTCATGTCTAGCCATTATATTATGTTACATCTTTTTCTGCTAGACTGAAGAGCCCATTATTAAGTATTTCTTTCCCATGTACATACTTACAGATTGTGATCACATCACCCCGTAACTTTCTCTTTGTCAAGCTAAATAGATTTACCTCTTCGACTATCATTAAAGAATGGTGTTCGGACTTTTGGCCACAGTAGCACACTAGGAGTTCACTTTAAATTTCAAACTAAAGTCTCTCATGCAAATTACAGTTTTTGTTCCTAGACGTATAAATTTTACTTACTGTTTGTGCCCATCTCCCCCAAGTGACTCAGGTCCCTCCCAATCAATGACCTGGTCTCTACATTATTTTCCACTTCCCCAATGTGTGTGTCATTGCCAACTTCAAGGTCATTACTAAAAATATTAAATCGCACAGAGCCAAGAACCGATTCTTGTGGGACCCCTCAAAAGAAACACCCATTGGATGATTTCTGATTTACAATTACATTTTGACTCCTCTCCATGAGCCAGCTTATACATCTACTATCCTGAGGCTAACATGGCCATAGCAACCTCACAAACAAAATATATTATATAAACACTGCTACCCTTATTAATACAACCTGTCATCACCTCAAAAAATATCCAGTTGGTTTCACAAGATTTATTTTCCATAAACCTATGATGATCGGCAATAACTTTATTCTTCTTCTTTAATCCTTTATTGATCAAGGCCATTATTAGCCACTCTTGGGTTTCAATGTCATACTGACAGGCCTATAATCATGAAGTCATCCTACACATCCCTTTTAAAGTTTGGCATAACAAGAGTTTTCTTCCAGTTTTGTGGAACTTTAATCATTAATCATGCAAGTCACTGTTTCTGTCCATATTTAAGACAACCATATAAAAATTAGAAATATTAGAAAATCACAGGTAGGGTTTTCAAAAGGGCTCAGTGTTAGTCTGACTTTACTTCCACTGAGGCCAACACAAGTTTTACACCCGACTTCAATGGGAGCAGAGAAAGGCCAACTCTGAACATTTTTGAAAAGCTTTTACCTAATTTCTGTTAAGAAGCTGCACTGAGTAAAATAGCTGCAGAAATGCAAGATATCCAGTGTTTCATTCTGTTTTAAATGGGCCTCTATTCTGCTTCCTTTAGAGGAAAACTATAGAAGAGCCTGTCCCTTCCACCTTTCTTATCAACAGAGAACTCTTACTCAGATTGAGATTTTCAAAGGAGACTACGGAGTAGAGGACTTTGAAAACTGAATTTTTATACTCTCTTCAAACAGTAAAGTGCAAACAGGCTTGTTCCTTAAATACTTGACACAATTATCTAATTCAACTTCTTTATTTAAGCTGGGATATATTTATCATGTGCAATTAAGAAACAAAATCTAACTCACCACAAATTTCTCTCCTCCTACTGGAGGAGAGCTGGCTCCTGAGTCATGAAGAAATTGATAGTAAACACTTTCTGAAACAGCAGTTGCATCCCTTGAGCACTGGATTTGAATTTTTGATCTTAACACAGGACAACCCAAGTGAGCCCAAACCTGGTCTCAAAGCTATCATAAATGACAACAGTACAAGACAACTATCAAATTAAATCTCCATGTACACATGATTCTAACTTCCCCAGGTCCTTACTACACAAACGTTTCTTTAACTTTCAGTTTTTATGCTTTCTGGTAATGAAATATGCCATTTTAGGTGGGTTTCTGAACAGCAAAAAATTAAGTAAGCAGTGCTCAAAATAAGTCACAAAGGATGATTGGTTCAAGTGATTACAATGAGCTATAGTAACCTTGCAACAGCCTGACCCAGAAAGTATGTGTGTCTACACTAGAACAGCTCACACTCATGTAAAGCTGAAAATTGGGGGAAGCTTTACAATGGCTAAATAGATCAACGGGGTCTATGAAACCTCTTTAGTACATAATGCATTGAAAAAGGCTGCACGTATTGATTAGAACCAGTAAAGTTGACAGTCAGCATTAAGATGTGTACCATTCTTTTATAGGAAAAAAAGGTGGGGGGGCCTATATTTGCAAACTTAATTCAGGTACTTGGAAAGATAACATGATCCACCATACCTGGGCAACATTTCAAACACACTGCAGCCTGTACAAAGAAAATCAAGAGAGCAGAAGGAAGAAAAGCAGGAAGAGACCTGAATACAAACTAAATATGCTTATGCTATAACTGAGCACTAAGTTGGTTAAGTTATATATTAAAAGTTCTGGGTCTGGTTCTGTTCAATATTTTCATCATAATGATAATATGATTGGTAATGGCGTAGAGAGTACACTTATAAAGTTTGCAAATGATACCAAGCTGGGAATGGTTGCAAAGACCTTAAAAATAGAATTAAAATTCAGAATGATTTGGTTCAACTGCAGAAATGGTTTGAAGGTGAAATTTAAAAAAGTGAAATGCAAAGGACTCCACTTTGGAAGGAACAATCAGCTGCAAACATACAAACTGGGAAATGATTGCTTAGGAAGAAGTACTGGGGAAAGGGATCGGGGGGGTGGGATGGAGTCACAGTAGATCACAATTTAAGTGAGAGTCAATAACGTAACACTATGGTGCAATCAGGAGCGGCCCGAGGTGGGCTGCAGCAGCTGGCGCCGCAGGTGGAACGTGTGGTCGGCGCCCCTGCCTGCACAGCCAACAATGGAGAAACATCATCATCGGGTTCCCCAGGCAACCTGTTGAAGGCGGTGCCCTAGGCAACGGCCGAGTCGGCCTATAGTCATGGGCCGCCCCTGGGCGCAATAAAATAAAAAAGCAAACATGATTCTGGGATGTATTAGCAGAAGCACTATAAGGAAGACAACAGAAGTAATTCTTCCACTCTATTCTGATTAGACTTCAGCTGGAGTATTGTGCCTAGTTCTAGGCAGCACAGCAGAAAAGATGTGGACAAACTGGACAAAATCTAGAAAAGAGCAAGAAAAAGTATTAAATGTCTAGAAAGCATGACTTAGGAGAAAAGACAGAAAATATTAGATTTAGTGTGGAAAAGAGAAGACAGAAGGGATGCAATAATTGTTTTCAAATACATAAAAGGTTCTTACAAAGAGAAGAGAAAAACTGTTCTCTAATCTCTGAGGACAGGACAAGAAGCAATGGGCTTAGATTGCAACAAAGGAGGTTTAGGTTGGACATTAGGAAAAAACTTGCTGTCAGCATAGTCAAACCCCAGAATAAATTGCCTAGGGAAGTTGTGGATTCGCTTTCACAGGAGATTTTTAAGAGCGGGTTAGACAAACATTTGTCTGGGATGGTCTAGGTCAGGAGTCAGCAACCTGTCGATTGCAATCAACTGGTTGATCCTGGATCATCAGCCAGTCGATCATGATCACTGAAGTCGAGCTGCACAGAAGATCTCAGGCGAGCTGCCTGCACCCACTGCTCCTGCCCAGTGAAAGTGAGTGAGGGGGAGGGAGAGCAAGTGATGGATGGTTGGGGTAAGGGAATGGAGCGAGTTTGGCTTCAGGGAAAAAGGTGTGATAGGATCCTGGGTTGCCCTGAAAATTTAAAAGTTATCTTGGGAGTCTAAAAGTTGGAGCATAGGTAATAGTCTTGCCATGAGTATAGGGCACTAGATTAGAAGACCTCTCAAAGTCTATGGGTATGTCTACACTATACTGTTATTTCAAAATATCTTATTTCGAAACAGCTTATTTCAAAATAACGCATCTACACACAAAAAATGTATTTTGAAATAACATTTTGCTATTTTGAAATAGTGCAGCCACACTGAGTGGACTCTGAATCTCATTTAAGGTTGGCTGGAACCAGTTCCGGCAGGGCACCAGGTCAGGACTCACAGTGTGGGGCTGCTGCCTGAGGCTATCTGAGGTCTGCTTAAAGGCCAGTTCTCAGCTTTCCCTGCTTGCTTGTCTATCTTGATGAGGGACAGCAAAGCATTTTGTCTCTGCATGCTCTGGTTGCCCTCACTCGGCACACCACAGCACTCTGCAACATGGAGCCGGAGCTGCCCCTGGGTACTCTGGTGTTTCTCGTGGACATGTTGCTGAAAGCCTGGCTGCACTTTCTGCAGGCTGCCATCCAGTAGGTCCATCGGGGGGCTGTCAGTATCCAGGACACCCTGCAGGAGAGCTTCCACCCTGAGCCTCCCTGGTCTGCCCCACTGGGGGCTTGTGCCTCATTCCTCCCTCATGTCCTTCCACTTATCCCTCCCTAGCCCCCCTTCCTGATGTCAAATAAAATACACATTTTCATGGACACAAACTCTCTTTATTTAACAAAAGTGTTGGGGGGGGGAGGAGAATGAAACTTTGGTGAGACTGGGAAAAGGAGGTGGGAGAGGGGAGGGGGAAACCTGGGAGGAGGGAGCTAGAAGGGGGAAGTAAGGGAAAGAAGGGGGAGGGGAAGCTCAGGGCTCAGGGTTGGGTGTCTCGCAGAACCAACTTGGTGGTCATGCAAACCTGCTCCTGGGTTTGCATGTGGCCTTTGGTGGCCAGGCTGGCAGCTATCCTGCCATAAACAGCTGCGTTTCCCCCATCTAGTGTGGAGATCATGGATGTTGGAGGCATCCCCCCAAACCTGAATAAGGTCCATGATCTCCACCCTGGACCAGGAAGGCACCTGCCTTCTTTGGGCCCTGGCAGGCTCCTGGGAGCTGGCAGACTGCTTCTGGGGAGCGGTGGAGGGCTGGCTGCCAGTGGCTTGCTGGCTCACGTTTTGGGGCCACTGGCTCAGGGGCAGTGACTGCTGGCTCTGGCTGGCAGGCTTGGAGCTGGCACAGCCACTGTGGCCAGAGTCTACCCCTTTAAGGGATCCAGGGAGCGGGGGAGGGGGGGGGAAGAGGAGAGAAGTGTTCTTGGTTGAGGCTGGAGTGGCCACCAGGGCACCCTGGGAAGGCTGGAGACCCCCTAATTAAAAATAAGTGTCTACACAGCACTTATTTTGAAATAGCTATTTCGAATTTGGCGTTATTCCTCGTAGAATAAGGTTTACCAAATTCTAAGTAAGCACTCTGCTATTTTGAATTCATTTTGAAATAGCAGTTTGGCTGTGTAGACGCTAAGAAAGTTATTTCGAAATAAGGGCTGTTATTTCGAAATAACTTTGCTGTGTAGACACCCTATGATACTATGATCTGCAAAAAAAAGCAAACTGGGGGGTACATTCAGGCAATCTTGGTACTTCATTGTAAAAATGTTTTAGCGGCCTTGTGTTTTTACACTGTTTGACATGGCAAAGGAATTTAAAGAAGACTTCAACAAATCACTTCACCTTAAGTTATAATTGCAGATTTACGGTGCCATGTTGAAATCGCTATGTCATATTCATGACACAGTGACCTCTATTAAAGTCACTAAAGCTTAGCTATAGAGCCACACAAACTTAAACAGGCTGCAATTTTGTGTAGTGAACCCTCAAACTCACTGCACTTCACAACACCCTCTTCACCTAAAACTATTAAACCACGACTGGTATTAAAATATTTGTGTCTGTTCTGTTAGGTCACTCCTAAATGACTAATATACAAGGAAAAGAACTACCTTTAGGATCGTGGGGGAGGGGGGAAAGAAGAAAAGTGACTCCATTCTGTTTGTGAGATTTTCACAGCTAATCACACACAAGACTGATTCACTGCTCACCTCGCTCTGTTCACTCATTTTTCATATCATACTTTTCACTACCCCATCAGCTTGCTCCACCAAGGTCAAATGAAGGAAATGATAGCACACATACCACAGAAAGATTTATTATAAACAGATTTGCTTGCTTTTTTATGTGCACTACATGTATATCTAAAATGTCCATTTACCAAAATTAAGATAAGTCACAGTAGTGCATGTATATTATTTATTTTATATATAATTATATACATATATAATTGTATATATAATTTCTTGGCAGAGGGGATTGCTTAGCTGTGATTGTGTTTTGCTTGTCTATAACAATCTGTGTCTCAAAAGACAATTTCATTTTTAAATGAAAATAATCCAACAAACTGCTAACAAACCAATGAGACGTTAAAACAAGCATAGAAACTGGAGCATATGATAAAGCAATTTTTTTTAAAAATTGCTTTTAGTTTTCATTTAAATGTTGGAATATAGGTGTTTTTGCCAGGCTACTACAACCAGCATAAAGCAAATACATTCTCAATATACTTATTAATTTAAGTGTGGCTGGGGAAGGTACACCCAGCACACCAATCCAATAGTGCACACCAGAAAGAAAATCCATTAACTAGAAAGGTGCATGGCTATACATTGACTAACGCAACTAAGTGATTTGGCCATTAATAAGTTGCTCATTAGAAAGCAAATAAACTGAGTGTAAAATGTAACTGGTGTTTCACAATTTTGCATTAGCAAGTAACATGGTGCCAGCTCAGGAGTCCCCTTCGGAACGATACAAGGTTTTGTCAAACAAGTCAGCAAACACCGTGTTCATCAACAAAGCTGTCATCCTTGCTGCTGCCCATTACTTGTCTTATTTCCATACCAGATGGTGCAATTAAGATTTTCACAGCATAGTAAAAAGAATAGGCATATTATTTCACACCAGCCACGAACAAAACTTTGAGCACATTAATACATGGGTGTTCCTAGTCATATGAATATCATCAATGAGCTAACTTTAAGAAGTGTACGCTATATACAGTATTCATAAACCTAAGCTAAAACATTTCAGCACCTATTTCTAAGATACCCCGACGTCCACATTTTCACTTTGGCTAGGTGGATGACAAAGCTGGAACTTCTTCAGGGTGCAGGCCACGTCTCTACTTAGACAATTGACACTCTGGTGATTGATCCTCTGGGGTTTGATTAGCAGATTTAGTAAAGACCTGATAAATTGAACATTGGGGGCACCCTGGTTGGCACCAGTACTCCTAGCTGTTGCAAGGAGTAAGGCAAGGCAACGGGTGCATTTTTCCCCATTGACCTCCCACTGTGGGGTCATCCAAGAAAAATCGATGAAAGGTACGCTAACTCCAGCTACGCAATTCACGTAATCAGAGTTGCATATCATGCATTGATTTTCTCCTCCAGTGTAGGTCTGGCCTTAGTTAAGAGTCAAAAACCATCAGCATGTCAAGTCACATCACCACAATGTCAATAAAGTTGGTGCACTTAAAAAAAAAAAACCACTACCAAAGGAAAGAGTGATATTGAAGAATATGAGAAGGACACTCAACAAGTCAGTACCCCCCACCCCCCATGGCAAATTTGACTTTGTTCCCATTTCTTATTTAATAGATGCTGGTAGTATGGAGATTAATGGAAAGCAAGTTGATATGATGCCAGAGATCTCTTTCATGCCTAAGATGTAAAGTGGGTCTTTATTGGATAAATTCAAGAGCTAATCAAGTAATGCTAACAAGGGTATCATATCAGAATCAATCCCAACTGATAATCATTATAAGCGGTCACAAGGGCAACCTAAGTTATAAGACAAAGCCAGACACCATTTTGCAACATGCACAAATTATTTTTGAAGGTGTATGATTACAATTTAAAAAAATCTCACCCTCATGAAAATGGTACCTGGTAAATGAATGATTAATCTTCCCCTACCTCCAAGGAGCAACAGCTGATCTCTCAAGTTCACAATGGAATTTCCATAGTACAGCACAAGGCCTCCTGTCTACACAGCTCTGTTTTATTCTGATGGACCGCATTTGCACAAGGCAGGCCAGGAGGCAATGGGCATAGTATAACTTGCACCCTATTCAACTTATTCATAAATGATCTAGAGAAAGGGGCAAGCAGTGAGGTAGTAGAGTTTGCGGATGATACTAAATTGTTTAAGATAGTCAAGACAAAAGCAGACTGTGAATAACTTCAAAAAAATCTCACAAACCTGAGTGATTGGGCAACAAAATGGCAAATGAAGTTTAATGTGGATAAGTGTAAAGTAATGCACGTTGGAAAAAATAACCCCAACTATACATATAATATGATGGGGGCTAATTTGGCTACGACAAATCAGGAAACAGATCTTGGAGTTATCCTGGATAGTTCTCTGAAAACGTCCACACAATGTACTCAAAGGCAAAAAGAATGCTAGGAATTATTAAAAAGGAATAGAAAATAAGACACAGAATATCTTGCTGCCCCTGTATAAAACTATAGTACGCCCACATCTTGAATACCGTGTACAGCTGTGGTTTCCTCACCTCAAAAAAGATATTTTGGCCTTGGAAAGGGTTCAGAAAAGGGCAACTAAAATGATCAGGGGTTTGGAACAGGTCGCATATGAGGAAAGGCTAAAGCAACTGGGACTTTTCAGTTTGGAAAAGAGAAGACTGAGGGGGGATATGATAGAGCTATATAAAATCATGAGTAGTGTGGAGAAGGTGAATAAAGAAAAGTTATTCCTTAGTTCCCATAATATAAGGACTAGAGGACACCAAATGAAATTAATGGGTAGTAGGTTTAAAACTAATAAGTAAAAGTTCTTCTTCACACAGCACATAGTCAACCTGTGGAACTCCTTGCCAGAGGAGGCTGTGAAGGCTAGAACTATAACAGAGTTTAAAGAGAAGCTAGATAAATTTGTGGAGGTTAGGCCCATAAAAGGCTATTAGCCAGGGGGTAGGAATGGTATCCCTGGCCTTTGTTTGTCAGAGGCTGGAGACGAAGGGCACGAGACAAATCACTTGATCATTGTCTTCGGTCCACCCCCTCCGGGGCACCTGGTGCTGGCCACTGTCGACAAACAGGCTATTGGGCTAGATGGACCTTTGGTGACTAGTGCAGCCATTCTTATGTTACAGTCACCAGTTCACAAAGTTACAATACAGTGACCTACAAGGAAATAGTATCTCTGGTAGTTGACATAAAAGGAAGGCCAGGCATCTCCAAGTGAAAAAATAGCAAAACCGACCAGACCCCCCACCCCCCTTTTACAATCTGTCCTTGTTTAAAACAGATTATGGTGCACCTTATTGCATTCCAACCTGATGTCTTAATCAGAAAGTGATTACATATACCCATAATGTAGCCAATACGACATTTAACACAGATTAGCTTCCGGTTTTAGCTCAAACTTCTTCTCAAAGTAGGCATGAGATAGACAATATTATGCATAATCCAGAACTCCATCTGCAGTATCCAGTGAAACAGTTTACTACTTTCACTAACAGCATTAACAGTTATGAACTATATCATGCCAACAGAACTTTCCTCATTGTAAAATATTTTTAAACACAATAGGGCCCAAACAAAACCTCAAAACACCATTAAAGACAGAAACTATCCCCATTTATTACAGGAATTTGCAAGTATACGTTGACTGGTGATAGATATTCCTAATATTTCATTCACAAATCTAGCTGATATAAGGATTCCCCAATGAAAAGGTAAATGAAAAAAAACCAAACCACAGAAATAGTTGATATGAGCAAATCCCATGTTTTCCACAGACACCTGCAGATACAGCAGACACCTTCAAACTTTACATTCTGAAGCCACTGCTGGTGATCTCAGGTTTAAAAGATGGATTAGCACATCTAGCATGCACTGTGAAGAGGAGTAATCTTTCCCACATAAATTACGTGTTTCTTCTCAAGCCCCAATAATTCCTAGGCAATGTTTGGAGAATCCATTAATAAGAGAAATTTTCCAGTTTAAAGGGACCCTTATCAGTTTCATGAAAACTCTAGAAAATTCATCTGTAAAAACAATGCACTAGTATTTTGAGTAATACCAATTTCCAAAATGCCTTTTAGGAGAACTGCAAAGTCTCCATTAAAAATCAAACATATTATATCAGTATGTAGATGGTCATTCTAATATAGCATAAAAACTAGTATTTGGCAATCAAAGATTAGACTTCTGTTCTTCCCTTTCAAATACTGAAGCAACATAGGTGTCGCACGGAAATGCAGAGAAGCATGATCCCATTTTAACTACTTTATAGTGTTTAGACTTTGGACCAAATCCTGCTCTCAATTACACCAATATAAATCCAAAATAATTCCATCAAATACCATGAAATTACTCTAGATTTACACTGGAGTAGGTAAGAGTAGAATCTATCCCAATCTTATGGCCAGATATTACTGCTACGTTAGTTTTTAATACCAATTTTTCAACTGCGTGTCTCATTTTAAATTGGAAAACTTTAGTAAATCTGACACATATTAGCATTATATTAAGGTTGTGACAAAACGAGTAATGTGCTTTAGTTTCACCACCCATCAGTGTCGCAATGCAACAAGCAAAAATCATCTTTGAATAGCAAATTTTGTGAGGGCAGCTAACAGCTTTGGGCCTGCTCCTCTTGAAAAAAAGCCAATATTTTTGCTATTTGGCAAAGTATTGAGTTTCCATACACAGAAAGCAACTAATTTTTTTTTCTTCAGGAAAAAAGAGCATAATGGGTTTAGTATTGTTATTATGCACCTGAATGAACTATCAATATATGTCTTCTAGCAGGAATATAATTTGGAAAAGAAACCTAAATATTGTTATTTATTACAGTAAAAGCAACAATAACTGATCAAAGTAAATTTAGTGGAAACATTAAAATCATGGCTTTGGAAAGAAAATTTATTCTGTTGAAACATACTGTGTGAACTTATTGGAAATAATCAAGCGCTCAGTTTGAATTAACTGAGTGTAAGTGAATCTCTTAAAAAAATCCAACTATAAAACACGAGCTGGAATTTTCTAGCTGCATTTGCTGCTTTGCCTCTTCATATATTTTAGGAAAATCTGCAAAGATGCAAAGAATCCTCCTGTGTTCGGTTAGCAGTAAGTAAATTGCTGTGGGCTCTGAGAGCTGGAATACTTTAGCAGGCAATTCCTCTCTGTCTTTCATTCTGTTTGTCTGTGTTAAATTCCCCCTCTGCCCTCATCCATTCTCACATCCAGTTCTCGGCTTTGTCCATCCATCAATCCACACACTTTGTCAGTGCTGACTTCATCCTGGCTCTCACAATCACATCCAAGCAATACTGATGCCACGAGGGAGCTTTTCGCCTCCCATCTGCGTCTCCCTGATCTGCTGACTGAGGCCCTGACGCTTGTCGTTTTCTATTGCACAGGCAAGCAAAACCACTAATACCGAACCTGATTTCTATCGTGCAGCTTTTCACCTTTTCTACTGGGAAGAATAGAGAAAGAGACAGAGAGACAGAGGGAGAGAGAGAGAGCGAGAGAGAGAGATGTTTGCTGGATTTTCTAAAACAATTCTTACTCTAGTCAGGTTGAAGCTCAATTCGTTTTCCCTCTCGAAAACATCAATAGAAATCACAGGGAGAAAATGTATCACTAATTAAGGGTTGATAAGCTCTACGTCAAGTGCAGTTTGGGAGGGGGGGAAATGCTCACCACCTTACACAGACTCTCAACCAGTTGAAATCCATATACCACTTTCCTGGCAACTTCAAGTTAAGACCATGTATATTTTTGGTTTAATAAAAAAAAATGTTAGTTACCTTAAAGAAACATTTTAGGAAACTACAGTGTTAAAAAGAGATCTGTTTTCATTCAAAAGATCATTTACAAAAGACTTAAAGGACAATGGGAAACATTTATTGCTAAAGACAGAATATTGTTACCTAGAGCACTCCAACAATTTAAAAATATGTTTAGTGTTTTGCCTGCTTGTATGTTAATTCACGGCTGTGTGATTCCACGCACATCTTGTGATAAGAAATGTTACTGATTATTGAAGTTGTCTTACTATGGCCAAAAGTTATTACAAAATATTTCAGATGATACATGTGTGCATTACAAAGTATTGGACAGAGGAGGAACATACAACTTCAATATGCCAGATTATTTTATGTTGATGAGCAATTTCATAAGTATTTAAATCTTTTTGCATACACTTTTGCACCACACTTCACCTGTAAGGTCAATGACAAGGTAACAAAACAATTCTCTGGGGTTGATTTGAAGAAAAAACAAAACCCAAGGCTTATGGCTAAAACTAGGAGTGGGAGCTAACAGATCTAGGTTTCTGTTCCTAGCTTCCTGTCAAACTTCCTGTGTGATCTGAATGAAGGATGTTCAGTATGATTTATTCCTACTTATAAAATATTTTGAGATTGTGAATACTTAGAATGCACACCTTATTGCACTATAATCATCAAAGGTTATTTAGATCAGAAAATTCCTGTCAGGCTCTATGTCTCCCCCTATCATTGTTCTGTTCTGGGAACATTTGTTGCTTAAGTTTTGGTGATCGTGAAACCACAACAAAATGAGGCCCCAGATTTTTCTTCCATACATCCCGTGTTAGCAAGCATCAGATCATTCTGTTTCTTAAAAAGAAAACACACATCAGAATCCCATTTTGGCCCAATATTGCACAAAAATATCCATTTATAGCAGCTGTTGCTTTTAGGTCAAAACCTGATTTTTAAATCAAGACAAGAGACTACACAAAGAAAAACAAAGACTTAGCCAATGGAAACAATATGACCTTCTCTCAATACACTTATAACTCCAATTCTGTTGCTCATTATGCAAGTTAGTCTTCCATAATGCCTGTTTGTACAAGACAGAAGTACACAGTAACATCTTCCTTTTATTTCCCAAAATCAGTTGTCTCAAATATGTTGTAGGTATGACAGAACGGACCTAAAAAGCAGCAGAAGAAAGCCTTCTCTGCTGTGCTACTATACACATCAGACATCTCTAATTAGACAGCAACAAAATTTTATTAATAGGCTGGACATTATGGAATGAGCTTGTTATAAATGGGCCCTGTCAAAGCCTTATTCAGCTACCAAATGAGTATTCTCAGTTCACTGCTCGCATCTGAAGCATCACCGCTGGTGCCGGATAACAAATGATTGCTATTAACCGTATTGTTAGTAATGATGGCTGAAAACAAACAAAAACCCATAAATAACAGTCTACAGAAAAATTAACCCATAAACTTGATAGATATCCAGCTGAGAAATAATAAATGACACTTTGGATCCTGCTGGGAGAAGCTAGTGGTTTTTGTTTTCTGCTCTGTCATTAACACATTTTCTGTGCTAAAAATTAGATTCTGATATATAATTATCAACGCTTCCAGATATTAATTTTGCTATCGCTCCCTCTGTTTCTCTGCTGGCTGGATGTAATGTTATTCACAGATTACTCTGAGAAAACACATCAAACACTTAACAGAGCAGGTCAAAGAGACAAGCAGATTTTGCTGACATCACCAACCTGCAGAGTTTTTTTTTTTTTTTTTTTTAAACCAGGGACACAAAACCAAATTTCTCATATTAATTAACTTAGGTTTCAGTGCAACTAAAACAAGTCTCTACGATGTAATGTGAGCTAAGCATATTCCCAGCTGTCCTAATGAAGGCTGTATTGAAAAGGGAGTACCGAAAAATAATACCTTGCATGGATAAATATTCATCCGTACATTTTACAGAAAGGTCTGTTTTTTACAGGCAATCAAAACAACTTTCCACTCACCAAACTTTAGCATTGATGGCCCCTCCCACCCCGCCTTTTAACCCTAGAAAGAAAACCTATCATAAGTTTTGTCACAGATTCCCAGTAGCAAAATATTCTTGTTGAAAAAAATAAATAAATAAACCTCTGTTGTTTTTTGTAACAAAACAAAAACATTTTATAAGGAACTACTTAAAATGCTCTTGAACTTACAAAACTTTATAATCTTTGCAGGATTAACTAACCTAAGCAGATTTTTAATAATGATGAATGACATGGAAGGAGTGAACTAGTCAGTGATTCCAATACTACAGACATTTATGGACATGTGAGAGCCAAAAGTAATAATGTGGAAGTAAATAAGTTATCTGGATGTCAGTAGTGCCCCAAATAGGAAAGAGAGACCCTTTATGTCAAGTGGTGTATAAATACATAGGGAGTCACTGTCCCTTCCTTGAAAACTTTATGGTCTAATTTGTGTGTCAGTAAACTCAAGTACAGCCCATATGAGTAAAGGTAGAGGAGTGGGTTTGCAAGACTGACTCCTTTGTTTCCCAGTTATTGCACAGATTATCATTTGGCTATTAAAAAGAACTACAAACTTTCTTGTATCAACATTAAAACGTGTGTCAATATCGATCCACGGTCCTGTTGTGAAAAATTGTCATTTAAATGTGATTTAAGCATTCAATGTTCCTTTTCCCATTAGTGAACACTTTCTCAATTTATGAACGATCTGTTGCAGATTATTTTTAAATTTAGGAAAACAAAAATAAAGGAACTACTACAGTTCACAGCTTTTCATAGTAGGAAATAAGTAGTGTATTAAAAGCAATCAATTAGCTGAACATATTTACATCAGCTACTATCAAAAAAGCAGATGAAATGGAGCTTTTTTTGGCCAACAACTTAGAAATCCCCTTAATTGCAATTATTCAAGGGAAATGACTTGCTTGCTATTTATGTTCTTTTCCAATTCAACAGATCTCCATTAAGATCATAATAGCATCCCAGAAAAAAAAATCATCTTTGGAAGTAGTATTTAAATAATAAATGGGCATGGGGGGGAGGGGGAAATATTCCTCCTCTGCATGTCTAGCTTTTAATTTCCATGTTGTGTCCCCATGGTCACATTTTGTTGATGACAGACCTTAGCTGCAAATCTCACGCATTCTATACACTACATTTTCTCAGTATCTGGCACTGTGATATTAAATAACTATAAAACTAGAAAGCCAAAATAACTAAATCACCTGGCAGCCAATTTCTGAGAGTTAAACCGCAAACCCGGAAAATGGTGGAGTGTGTTGAAATAATGTAAAGGAAACCCATAAATTCAAACTTTATGTTCTGTAAAGAACAAATATGAAAAAGGCATCAAAATAATGAAAGATTGTTTATGTATTCTGGCATGAAATGGGAATGTGTTATGAGAGAGAGTGCAATGGCAGAGACAGATCGACAGAGCTGACAGTGTGGTATTCATCCTGCATGGTACAGCAGACGTCCCGCTAGTGGCAGTCGACAGCGCAATAAATCAAGGGCTCTCGATGCTGTACCTACAGCTTATTACATCCAAGATGACAAATAAATAATAATCCCTGTCACAGCGGCCCTTTGCTCAAGGATTGAGCCTGAAACCTTTTGCTCATCACTCCTGGTCTTAAGTGAAAACACTAGAACAAGGGAATTGAAGGCCACGGTTTACTGAGCTCATGAAACACAAAGCAAGCTGGGCACAGGAACTGGAGCCGAGCAGGAAAGGTCAAGCAGCAAGAAAGGATAAACATGTAAATAATCCTACCCAAAACGTGGCTACATTTAGCACCGATAAAGGTACAAAGGGCATGTAAAAAAATCCACGCTTCTGCAGTCTCGGGAGAAGGCCACGGATTTGGTTGATTACCTGAGAGGCAGCAGCTTGGGTATCGTGGAAGCATTAACAAAATATATATATATCTGTCTGGTTGTTTGTTTCTTTGCCTTTTCTATTATCATCATCATTCATTAACACGAGCTGGATACTTGGGTTTGGACAACATCATGAGGAAACATTCTCTGCCCACAAAAGCTACCAAAAATGCAAACTTTTATGAACATAAAGTGTCTCCCTAAGGACCATATGATTTCCTATACTGGATAAGAATGCCAGGTCTCCCAAGCTGAGAATCTGCTTCGCTAATACCAGATGCTTCTTCTGAGGAAGGAAGGATACAAATCCCTAGTCGCACAACAGCTGCTGCCCAATGGGGGAAGTTCCTGTGCTATAGCCATCACCCAATGCCCTGGTACACGAGATATCTTTGCTCTTTATAAAGTTGTGTTGGTATTGAGTCTTGGGGGTAAGCTGCGATAGTCTGTATCTGCAAAAATCAAGGAGTCCTGTGGCACCTTAGGCCATGTCTTCAATGGACAGAAGCTTGATACTGTCGTGATCAATCTTATGGAGTTTGAATTAACAAATCTAGTTAAGACTCGCTAAACTGAACTCAGAGAGTACCCCCACCATCTCCCGGTTCTCCTGTTTCTGCAAGGAGTTAAGGGAGGCCAATGGGAGTGTTTGTTCCTATCCGCCTCCTATTGTGAGGATGGTGGGAAAACGCACAACAAAGTAGTCTACTCCAGCTCCATTGACAACATAGTTGGAGTTGTGTTTCTGGATTTGATGTTCCCCATGAGTGTAGACTTAGCCTTAAAGACTGCCCTAATACATCAGTTATAAGCTTTTCTGGGTAAAACTCAATTCATCAGATGAATTGGAATGGAGTTTACAGAGGCGCGTGTGTGTGTGTCTCTCTCTCTCTCCACACACACACACACACACACACACACACACACACACTATGAAAGAAGGAAGGTAATCAAGTCAAGGTGCAAGTGGCTCATTCACAGTCATTGATGGGGAATTGTGTATATCACAAGAGGGGAAGTAGCCTCTGTATTGCATTAACCAGTTAAGATCCTTACAGACTACAAAGGCAATTTCCCCTTGTAATATACACAGTTCCACATCAACTACTGTAAATGAGCCACTTGACTTGAACGGGCCTACTTGTTTCTTTCGTGTTGGTACTGTTCATCCAGAATTTTTGAACTCTAGGCACAATATTGACTAATTTCCTGAAACGATTAATTCTGCCAGCTGACTAAATGACTAATTTATGGTGAATGTAAATTTCTTATACAAATTACCTTCTTTGTAGGCAACAAAAGGTAGCTACTGTTCATGTTCCTGTGTGCCACCAAAACTGGTTTCTCTCGGAAGAGCTGTGCTATCCTCAAAACAAATTCAGTATTCATCTAGGAAAGAAGGATCATTAGATGTTTAAGGCAGGGAACTAGAATCTCCTCTGACAACAGATGCTACAGAAGTGGAAAGGGTCACTTTCCTCTATCCCAAAGAGGGCTCCTTATTTAATTATCCATTTGGAGGAGGACCTAAGACAAAGCTAAGTGAAGATTTCTTGATATCGTTATCAGGTGGCACTCATCTTTCACTCGCATCTCTCTCTCGAGGAATGATTTAATGTTAAAAATTCAGATTATTCGGTTAACATACACCAAACTATAAAACTGAACACAGAGCTCAAGTGTACCTTACTGTGTAGCAGACTCACCTAAGTGTTTAATAAATTTTACTTGCCAGTATAATTAAAAGTTATTTAGCTGACAATGAATTAAGACTGACCTGTAATTCCCAAATTCACCACCTGGGTCTCTTTTAAACGGCAAGTATAACATTTGCTACGTCTCCTGACCCTTCCTACAGTCTCTGAGTTTAGTGAGTGCACATGTATTTGCAGGCAGCTCAGATTTTGCCAAGAAATTTTGCCAGCTCCCTTCCTGCCTGGTTTCCTGCCACAGTTTTAAAGAAACAGTACACCTATCCTCATAACAGCAACGTAGGCCAAAACGTTAATTTGTTAGTTACAAATTTATCCACTGCTATTGCTGCATACACTCAATAGTAGGTTACACGATGCTTGGTACAGTGACTATGCTATTCCATTCTGTATGCCAGTCACAGGCTTCCACGTCAGATTGTTCACTACGCATACTACGTTTTCTGTGGCTTTCACCTTGAGAACGACAAGCCCAGTGTAACTTTACATGCTAATCTAGGTTTACCTGCACTGTCTAAAATAAATGTATTGATCTGCATTCCGAGACACTACACTAATAAAGAAAAAAAAAGTTCAGCTAAATCCATCCTGATTGTATCGAAGAAACTCATGAGATCACATAGTTCCAAGAGAACAGGATCTGATCCTGTAAACTATGGCGTTAACAATCAGAGAACATGAGATTGTATAACAGTTTTTCATTTTAAAAGGGCCCGTAACATCTGACCCCAGTAGGCAAACCATCTTCACTAAGGTAAATGTGTTAATATTCCTCTCCTCATCCTTAATAGCAGACTTCCATGTAGCCCTTTAAAAAAAAAAAAAAAAAAGACAATGCTGCTTCTTGTGAAATAACATCCACATTTGCAGACCCCACACAACAATCAAGACACTTGTCTCCCTTTCATTTTTTTTCCCCTGTTGAGATTGACTCTCATCTTAAGACACCAAGGTTGGTTATCCAAGTGTCTGCTTCTCCAACCACCACCTGCTTTTTTCCATCACATACGGGTGGGAAGAATTACCAGTCTAAACGAGCGAAGCTACTATCCTGTCAACCTCCTCGGTGCTCTTCAAAACTCACCTCTTCCAGAATGCACATCACCTAATCATTGCTAGATAGTGAACGGTACTCATTGCCTGAGACTGAATAAGTATTGCGCACGCTCATCTTGTTCCATCCATTTCCTAAGACTTGCTTTGAGGGCAGAGATTCGTATTGTATAGCTGTATAATGCCAAGCACAAATGTGACCTTAATTGATTGGTCACTTGGTGCTGCTGCATTAGAAAAGTGAGCTTGTTATATAATTAATAAATAATAAAATCAACAACAACAACATTGTAAGGTGATGAAGGTTAGGACTTTACACCTTTTGATATATTTCAGACAGTTACCTTTGTGGTCTCAGGAACTTCTGAAGATATAGGCCCAAATATATACCAATACACCACTTCTTTGCCTCCTTATCTGTTTGAAAATGACTGCCTATTAGTGCTAAAAAAATTTTTTTTTTAAAAGACACCGGGTATTATTGATTTCTCCATCTCTTCTGTTTGCATCAATTGTTATCCTATTTAGCATTCATTCCCTTTCTGACTCAATTGCCTTAAGAAATGTTTGTGCTGTAGGCTTCTTTGTTAGGCCCTTGGTTTGTGTTTATTTTCACATTTTAAGGATTTCTTTTCAGAACTCTTAAAAAGTCCAGAATGCAGAAAAATGATAATACAGGTTGGACCTCCCTGGTATGGCACACTCATGACCGGATTAGTCCCAAATAAGAGAATTTGCGGGACCAGAGGAGATCTCCTGCCACCAGCCTCGCAGCATGCCACCCGGCCCCACTGTCACCGGACACAGATCTCAGGCTCCCTGCCCACCGCCAGTCCCGCGGCCGTCAGCCAGGTCTGGGGCTCCCCTCCCATCATAGGTTCCGCTCCCCAACACTGGACTTCCGATTGGCTCCTCAGCCCCAGATGGGGCTCCCAGGTGCCAGACTTCCAGCCACCAGAGCTATTTGATCCAGCAACATTCGTGGCACACCACTATGTTCGACCAGCAGCACAGCATGATGGGCATTGCCAACCATATGCAGCACCAGTTAACATCCCCGAGAGACATGAGACGACACTCTCATTTTTTCCACATTACAGTTTGTAAAGCAGTATCACAATTAAACCTGCAAGAAAGCCTATGGCCACCTGAGTTGGACTTCTACTATGTTACAGCAATTCAACAAAGCAAAGACTTTATTAAGCAAATTAAAGGTTTGTTATAGTGCTGCCAAGCATCCTTGGCATAACATTTTTAAACATAGGTCATGATCAGGTCAGATGTTTCAAAAATTTCTGGGAAAGACCAATCCTCAAATTTTGCTGTTTGTCAAAAAACATGCCTAAAATCTTATATAAATCTAAGGATGATTGACTAAGAACAGAATACACTGCACCTTAAATACTAACCCATAAGAACATTGTAAATCTCAATAGGCATAATACAGACAACATATGTATATATGAAAATTTTAGCTGGTTAAAAAGCTTTAAAAAATATCAGCTTGGCCACAGTATTATTTTCAGTGTGCCATTATCCTCTTTCTTCCACTGTTGTGCACAGTGTGTGCATATCCAGAAGCACATACATATATGGAGTCTGTAGGGAGTTGAGTTGAAGAGAAGTCTCAGAATCCCACTAAGAAAATAATGTGGGATAGTAATGCACATTTCAGGTACACAATATAAAGGACGAATTACACCTGTACTTCATATTTAATTACATTTGTAATTTATGTTGGGATAATTTGTCAAACTCCATGAAGTCTACCGGACAGGTACAAAATGCTACTTTGAAATGCAAGCCCTTTCCTAATGTTTTTATGCAAATAATTTATTACACAATACCGCGAGCGCCAAGGTTTTATCAAACTAAAACTTGAATTTCTGTAATTTCTCCTACCCCAATGCCTGTCACTATTGGGAGCATTTAGTTATAAATTGTCTTTCAATAAAAGTAAAGACTCCCAAAACAACAAAATGAAAAGACACAGCAGCTTAAATCAAGGAAGTCAATTTCCACATGCCGATCCTAAATATTTCATAGCCCTATTTTATTCTGACATTTGTAGATGACTAAAGTGTTACAAAGGAAATAAAATGCTGATTAAAGAGTTCACTGTCATAAAGGTTACTGAATTGTAAATGGCCCTTTCCATCTTCCCGTTAATAGGTACCCAGCTGTAAACATCATGAAGGATGTGACGGGAGGCCTGTGCTGCTCCTTTAGGAGTCGTATATACATTAATCACTGAATCACCAAGCCATGCTTAATTGCAAGTTGTATATCACACAAATCCATGGTAAGTAGAAGGAAACTCATTATTGCTGCTTCATAACTACTGGGTACTTCTCATTTTAACCTTCTCACACCTGGGACACTTGGTTGTTTTACAATGGGAATGCAGAGAAGGCATTAAGCCACTAATTATAGTAGCACTGGATGTTAGCCTGCTGGTTTAGCATTCTGCAAGATAAAACTAAGTACTAACGAAACCAAAAAAGGATGACTCTTCATTCTGGTTAAGTGAATTTTAGTGGATTTTTTTTTCCTGGAGGACAACATGTTGAAATCCATTACCGCTTGATAGCTTACAGAACTGTTTAAATGATAAAGGAAAGAAAATGCAGTATATTTTGTTTTGACAAAATTATTGATTTAAATCCCATACAAGAGCAGAGTACTATTTAAAGGTCACCCAAAAAAGAAATGAGTTTACACTCGAATAGAACAAGCTTATCTGTCATGAAAGTGTAATGATGTGCTTATATGCTCACTGGTGGGTATTTACTTTTCAGGAAGACATAAGAGTCTATGTTCAGGTGAAATGTGCTTCCAAAGGAGAATTTTTGAAAATATTTACATGTGAGGTAGTTATAAAGATCTCTCAAGCAGACACCCATTTCAGAATTTAACAAAACACTGCTTATTTGCAAACCTGTTCCCATTCCCTCAGCCCCCAAAAACATTATTGAACCATTTTAAAGTGATAAATTGAAAAACATATGCCAGTTTTAGATGCTTTTAAAAAAAACACTCTCAAAACCAGCTTTAAACAAATGAAACTGGAAAGAGTCCATTATGCATATTAGGTGTCTTTAAATATATGTATAAATAGCTCAAACATTTGAATAATGGATGTTGCATACACTAGCTTTTCATGCTACACTTCTATAGATCAAGATGTTTTAAAGCAAAATGACAGCCATCATAAGTATTTCAAAATGGGCAACACAACACGTCCATGTCAACCTATACTACCTTTTCAATACAATTAAGAGGAGCTGTAAGAGCCAACCGTCTCTCAAAGAACGTAATAGGTTCCAAGAATCCCACATCTATTTATCTGGATACAATGTTGAACCTTTTCTATTCATATTTTCTTCCATCTGTTTGAGTCAGAAGATAAAAGTAGTTTGGCCAGATCACTTTATATTCAAAAAATTAGTATGTACCTTTAGTTTTTCAACACCTATTATCTCCTTTAAAACACCTTTACCCAAGATATCTATTTCTCCCTACGCCCTAATTTTGATGTCATTTTCATCCCTGCCTCAAAGAATCAAGAACGGGCCCCTCTCTCATGTCATTAAAAATTATGCAGGATTCATCTTCCAAATGTGGATCAAGTAGATTTGAACTTTAATACCTGGGTCTGAATAGGTTTTTTTCTTCTTCCAAACTATTAGTAGATGCAAAAGTGGCATTTTATCATGAATGTTGGAACCACCCCTTTTGTCCATCTGTTACTAGCAGATAACCACTTACATAGCATTCTTCTTATGGATGTATGTTGCCACTATGGTGTGCGTGACCCATGTATGCAAAACATGCAACTCACGTCCAGCTGATTCAACATGATCCAACAAGTGGCTTCTGAATATGCATAAAGATTGCCATTTTGTAAAATAAAATCTTGCATGCACAGTATGAGTGAGGTTGTGCTACATGGAAAATGCTACTTTGTGGAATGTCATTAAAACCTGTAACTGTAGAATTAAATATACAAGGTTTTTAATGGAGACTTGCTATTGTACAAGTAAAGAAGTGAATATCCTCTTTGAATGACTCAAATATGCAATAATTATGAATGAGACCTTTTGCCTATGTACATTCCTGGCAGATGATTAGATTAAGTTCACTATAGGTGTTCAGCATAGCTTTGAGGTTTGTTTCTAATACCAGGCATCTACTGAAAGTTCTAACAGAAAGGAATTAGAATATAGCTATTTGAAACACTGTTGAGTTCTTGAGGGGAGTTAATCTGGGTGCATTTCTGCATAGAGGGCTAAAAAGGCATGCAAAGGGTAGAACTGCACACATAGAATTGAATAATCCATGGCAGAACTGAGCTAGTGATGTAGCCTCAGTCAGAACGGAAAGAGCAGTGCAAAAGTTCCGCATTAGTTTATTTAGTGTAAGAGACTATGCATTTTGGTTTATTCATCCCTCTGTGTGTGTAATTTATATATATATATATATTTTCTGTTAATCTAAAAAGTTATTGCTTTGAAAAGGGCAGCCTTGATCCACAAAAGGTTGTTTTGACTTTAACAATCTTTTACTGATAAATAAGTACATTTTCAAATTTTTTAGTAACAAGACTTATGATTTTCAGATGTAAGATAAAAATAAACGGAAGCCATTTTGCACCTTAAGTACTTAAAACTGATTTACAGAAATATTTATGTTAATATAAAATGTATCAGTCCTGTATTAGCTAGGGGTATTAAAATACGGGTAATTGTATAAATGTATAACCGCTGAAAAGCTCAGTGGCTACATGCACCTGCAGCTGGCTCCCCAGCAGACGGTGCACGCAGCTCACGGAGAGACAGGTGTCATCCCATGCTGCTGCTCTGTGTCAAAGGCAGCTCTCCAGGAGTGGAGCGGGAGCCTGCATGTAAACATGACCATCAACGGAGAAGCTCAGGCTTTTCAGTTAACCATTTACACGGTTATACATTCACATCCCTAGTGTTAGCTGGAGTATTGTAAGCAAGGCACATGTAGTAACTCTTCTGCCTAGCTGAAGTATTGTGTCCAGTTCTGGATGCGACATTTCAGGAGAGGTGTGGACAAACTGGAGAAAATCTAAAGAGGAGCAACAAAAAACAATGCAAGTTTTAAAAAACGTGATCTATGAAGGAAGATGGAATAAACTAGGCTAGTTTAGTCTGCAGAAGAGAAGACTGAGGTGGGACTAGATAACAGTGGGACTTGATAACAGTTTTCAAGAACCAAAAGGTTGTTACAAGGAGGGTGAAAAAAATTGTTTGGTTTAATCTCTAAGAAGAATACAAGAAGCAATGGGCTTAAATTGTAGCAAGGGCGTTTAGGTTGGACATTAAGAAAAACATACCATCAGGCTAAATTAAGGAATGGAATAAATTGCCTTGGGAGGATGTGGAATCTGTCAATGGAGATGTTTAAGAGCTGGTCAGACAAATACCTGTCAGGGATAGTCTACTGTAGACAATACTAACAAGAACTGCATGCTTGCCATTATACATTTTTTTAAAAAGTCAAGACCCAAGATGTTCCCTTTCAAAAGACTAAAGAACATATCTGCATAAAACTGAACATTTTCACATCAGCCAATACATATTAGACCTTCTTTGGTGAGGGCGGGGCCTACAAATATCTAACTTATAATGTGCACTAAACTTTCTTTACTCATTTAACATTCATAGATTCTAAGATCAGAAAGGACCATTGTGATATTCTAGTCTGACCTCCTAGATCTCACAAGTAATAGAACTTCCTTAAAATAATCCCTAGACCATATCCCCATTATTTTGATGATAAGCCCCTAACATCCCAAATCATCCCCATTACCAGTTTTCTAAAACTGGCACACTAGCGGTCTTCTAGTGTTCTACAATTCCCACAGTGCTCCAAGATTTATTAAAATCAACATTAAAGGGCCAGTGAGTTCCTCAGCATGTTCTTTTTAAACTCTTACATTGAGGTTCTGACCCTGCTGATTTAAAAAAAATACAGTATTTAAATGTAATAGCTTCTGTTTAACACCCTCCAGAGATATTAGTGGAAAGTACTGAGTGGTGTTAATCACTGTCCCCTGTTCAACACTAGGGAGTTCTTTTGAAATATCTCCCCTTATTTTGAAATAATAAACCGAGTGTCCACACTACCAAGCCCGTTCTTTCAAAAGAAGGGGCTGGTTATTTCTAAATAACTCCTGCTTTCCATGAAGAATAATGCTTAATTCAAAATAGTTATTTCGAAATAACAGTAGTGTGGATGCCTCACTGCCGCTATTTTGAAATAATTACTCTCCAGAGTCATTCAAAGTCATTACTCGCGAGTGCTTTGGCAAGTCAAGTATAAAAGCGTAATTAGGTAGGCCAGAAAAGAAATTGAAGAACAGCTAGCTGAAGACACAAAACCAGACAGCAATTTTTTTTAAGTACATCAGAAGAAAGAAGACAAATACATAATCAGTGATGCTACTGGATGATTGACATGCCAAAGGAGTGCTCAAGGAAGACAAGGAAATGTTAAATATACAGGTCTTCATTGCAAAGGATGAGGGAGATTTCCACACCTGAACCATTTTTTTTAGGTGACAAACCTGAGATTGAGACATCAGTAGCATTTTAGAACATAGGATAATTCAACAGTAATAAGTGGCAGGACCAGATGGCACTTACTCAATAGTTTAAAGGAACTCAAACATGAAATTGCAGAAATATTAACCGTGGTATGTAACCTAGCATTTGAATAAGCCTTTGTATCTCATGACTGGTGGCCAGCTAATGTGATGTCAATTTTTTTAAAAGGCTCCATATGTGATCCTGTAAGACTAACTTCCGGGGCAAATTGGTTGAAACTATGTAAAGAAAAGAATCATCAAATATGTAGATGAATATAAACTGGCAGCAATAACCGGAAACCACCACCAGATTGTTTATGAGCATAAATGAACACTCTGAATTCCTCGTGTAGTACCCAGGATTCTAGTGTTTATGAGCATAAATGAACACTGAATTCCTCGTGTAGTACCCAGGATTCTAGTTTTAGTGTACGGACAATAGCAGAATTTCTGCTCTTCATTTCCTTTGGTTTCTTCACTAATTTTGTGCAGAGTCCTCATGCCTTTCCCCTTTTGTTATCAGTAAAACCTCTCCTGAAAAGGCTAGCCAGCCTGTCCCCGAGGCTCTTGATCTACTGAGGTCAAGAGTATCCAAACTACACAGCTCCTCTCCTTTTAGAAAGTGGACCAGTGTTCCAAAATGAAAAGCTTGGAATCAAGTATCAATGAAAAGCTTGGAATCTGACTTTTTTTTTTTTTTTTTTTTTTTAAGTCAAGTATGGCTTTCCCCCATTCTGACGAGTAATTCAGCACCAGTCACCCTATGCAATAAAGAGAACAGATGGGCCTATTACAATTTAAAAAGCACAAGACACAGGAATGCACAATACGCTACTGACTTGTGATCTAGCAAGACACTAGAATCAACACCTGTGTTCTGCTCCCGGCTCTGAACAAGTTTTATCACTTCTCTGTACTTAACATTACTCATCGGCAAACACGTGCAATACATTTATTCCTACCTCACAAGGGTATTGTGAAGCTTAATCTATGTTAATAAAAGCTTTGGGAATATCAGTGAAGTGCTTCAATAAAATTAAAGTTCAATTCTTCTGTAGACATTTCTCTTAAGTATCCACTCCCATCACCCTACTCTTCCTAATAGTCACTCAAATTTTAATTCATAGACACAATGCTGTGGACTTTGCAATCAGTAGGACTTTTTCCACTCAAGAGAAACTAAACTTGCAAACTGAGCACTCCACAAACAATTTCAACACCATTACAACAGTTTAACTAAGAATACACCCTGGACAATTTATCCAGTCCAGAAATACACCTCAGACTCAAAAGAAAATTTGGAGGAAAACAAGGTTAAGCAAATCTATTCTGCATCCTCCAAGTGGAGGGTAAATAAAGCACAGCATTATGAGGTACTGAGTTGTAAAGTGTGGAAGGGGCACATCAAATGTTTACTTTTTAGTAAAAAAAGTTAATCTTAAATCACATTTCAAATCTTTTTATTTGAAAACAGAAACATCATGAATATGCTTTCAAGCAACACTTAGACTTTTCATTTTCACAAAATCTCAGCTCAGTATAAAAACTTCAGCATTGTCATTTCCAAATATTGTGGATAGTATTTTACTCAACCTTTTCAATTGCAACGGTCTCCAAGAAATACAGCAAAAAGAGACCAAACTCTTCCAATTTCTCCTGTTTGAGGATTATTTGATACTGTTATCATGGTCCAATATTTACATCCCTCAACTCTAAATACTACCACCTTATCCTCTACTCAAAAATGTAAAAATAATAATAATAATAATAAAGTGGTTACATTTTTTAAAAAGTCTCTTAACATGGTGTATATTTTGCTTATTTATTTAAATAATAAAAACAACATTGTCTCCAATGTAATTTATTGAGCTAATCAAACAGCATAATAAGGCAATTCAACAGTGGTTAGGAAACATCTTCAGTTCTTACATTCAACATGAACATTTAATTTGCCATTGGTGTGTTAGAGGTGACTGAAATCTATTGTTTTAAGTTTTCAAAATGAGAGAAATTTGAGTTTATAAAATCATTGAAAAGGAGAGAATTATCATCAAGTATTAGGTACTATGCCACCTTGTAGAACAACAATTTGAAAAATCCTCAAAGCTAAAATTGGGGTTATTAGTGCTAGCTCAAGCCAAATGTAAGGAGAAACAGGTGCATTCCTTGAGTATATTAGGCTCAATATATGCAGTAACATAAATAAATTCCCTCTGTAAAGGAAATGCACAGGCTAGCATTTTACAACTCCAGCAAGGAGAATATTTCAGTATGGTAAGTGTGCAACCAGCCAACAGTACAAACAATACCTAATGGCATCTGAGATTAATGAGTGCATTACTACATGAGTAAAATAGAGCTCCACTTTGCACCATCTGTAGCTGGATTTTGGAGGCTCCTTTTATCTTCTCTAGGAATTATTTTACCACCTACAAATGTTTGGCTAAAGAATTAAGACCATATAGATGACAGAGAAGAACATACCACCTGTTCCTTAGCTGTCTTGTTCTAGAACATATTTCCATTACAGGTGCAAATCTTATTCTCTCTTACACAGCCGCATTAGGCTATGCATTGTTTGTACAGTCAGCAACTCACATGGCTCTCAAGAAGGTGGGACTTAGAAACTGGTAGCTAGACAGTGCTACAATGGATGGCATCTAGTTTTTCCAAGAAAAACTGTTCCAGGGCAGATGTAGGCACATTGTACCCAACTGAGATATACCCAGTTATCTGGCAAGTTGAATGAGAATTTACAGAAAGCTCAGTGAAACACAGATGGACGGAGGGACAGCAGAGCAGAGAAGGAAACAATAAGGATGGAAAAGAAGCGTTGATTAGAGCAGGCATGTACTGCACATAAAATCACAGAACACTGGAACTGGAAGCGACCTCCAGAGGTCATCAAGTCCAGTCCCCTGCCCTCACAGCAGGACCAAGTGCCATCTAGAACATCCCTGACAGATGTCTGTCTAACTTGGTCTTAAAATCACCAGTGATGGAGATTCCACAACCTCCCTAGGCAATTTATTCCAGCTCTTCACCACCATGACAGCTAGGACGTTTTTCCTAATGTCCAACCTAAACTTCTCTTGCTGCAATTTAAGCCCATGGCCCTCATATACTGTAGCTCTGCTACATGCCTTCATTCTGCAGCTTACTGGTTAACAGCACTTTACACAGGAGTAATGCCCTAAGGCCTTCAATGTACTAGATGCACTAAGATAACAGCCCGGGCCCTGAAAGGGCTCATAAGTTCAACGGGTAAATGAGAGAAAGAACTGACGGAAGCACAAAGGTAACAGAGTGATGCAAATATGCACTCAATAAAGAGGTCTGATCTTTGGATCATATGCACTAGTTGTTGCCATCATCATTGGGGTTTCTTTGTAACACCACAGAAATATCCCTTCCTCCCCAGGGAGGGGCTTAGACAGACACCAATCCAGTTTGATGTTGACTCAAAGGATCAAGAAAGCCTAGTCCTTAAAATACCACAGCTTTTACACCCAATATTTTGCCACAGTGTTGTAGGCAGATAAACTGAGTAAGAATTTATAAATATACTACATGCAGTAGATTTTCTACTGAATAGACGAAACATATTATGGACCTGGCTCTCCTCTTGATTCTCATAGGGACCATAGGCCACACCGTCAATTCTATTCCATGCACGTTACAGTGCTACATGATGCTTACGGTTAGGTAGTCTGTGTTCTGACATTGTTAGCAATTATCACCATTTTATTTTCATATGCAAAGTATAAAGTTTATGTTCTATATGTTGGATACCATGGTAGTTTGATGAGCTGGAAGGATGTGCAATTGAATTAGCAGTTAGATAGTGTCTGTCACAGGTAATAACTTATTATGTCAGGGAATCTACATGCTGATCAATGTGAAGCTATGTGCTACTGCTTATAGCAATCATAAATCACTTTTTATCGATTGGCATTCCAATTCCTTGACATAATTAGGAGCTATCGACAGGGTTACAATATAATCTTAAACACATAGCCACGTGCCATGCTATTTTCTATATCCTTGTTGCATTGTGTAGCATTCTAGCTATTTTTATTTTTAAGGATGAAACTGCTACCTGACAAGTCCTCATGTCAGCGACCTATGCCTGGATTTGATTCCTGTATGCAAAGTCAGGCTTGCCTACATGCTGATCTTAATCTGATTTATGCACCAATTTATTTTATACATTAGGCACACTGTATGCAGTCTGACTGATACATAAAAATTTCATGCAAAAAAGGATTTGCTTACATACAACTGCTTTTCAGTTACTATTACCTCTTGTGGTTAGCATCTTACAGTAGAGAGGACAAATGACTCGATACACTGCACACATTTTGCCCACTAGACAAACATTGTCATCCTTTTTCTGTTTCACTTCACCTTCAGCAAGCTCTTAGCAGCTTCATCTGTAAAGTGATCAGATCTTAACTTTTTTAAAAAGCCCTTTATTTTTTATAGTTACATACATATTAAATAATGTCACTGAAACCCATTAACACGATCCAATGGCAAATAAAGGCTATTCTAATTATCCTTATATGTATGTGCTTGCTGCATCAGCATCAACATTAAAAAAAAAAAAAAAACCTTTTTGCATGTTTTTATTTAGAAAAATCAGCAAGAAAAGCATCCTTCCATATTTTCCTTTTATTAGAAATCTCCTTTCATCCAAGAAATATGAGACCTGAAATAAATTGTACTATCCTCTTTTTTTTTATTCAAATCCCTGCCAGTGCTAGGCAGTATGCTAATGAAAACAGGTTGATAAATGACTTCCTGATATTTTCCAGACATTTTTCTCTCAGAAGTGCTCTAAACTGATGTAGCTCAAAGAGAATAAGGCACATTAAGTCATTATATCAATTTTTGTTACCCGGATACTTCAGTCCCAGTTAAGAGCTGACAGCCAATATAAAACAAGGCAAGGGCATCATACGACTCCATCGATCAAACCTTGTCGTAGATAGATTGCCTATTACACAAATAGAACCAGCAGATTCAGTTTGTAGTTTTATGCTCTCCAATTAAAGGATAACAGGGTACTTTCCCATAAATCTGCTAATTGCTACAGAATTAATTTAACAAATTTCGCCAAGCACAGGGAAAAAAAGTGATTGGTTAAGCTTATGTAAACTAGCACAGGTTGTCACAAAGCGAGATCCATAACAGGCTTTTGCTATTCCTTGATTGGGCAAAGTGTCACAAGCATTTAGTGCCATTGTGGTTCTTTGGCAACTGACAGCTGACAACTATAACACACTGCACAAATGGGAGATAATTTATTTGCTGTGCTTTTCCTCCCCTCCACCCCACACAAAGCATGATATAACTTGTTCTTTGCATCTAATTAATGTATCCCTCCAAGCGGGCTGTTTTTCTAAATCAGTATTATACCAGCAAAAGCACTAGATCACAGAAAGTGCTCCCATATGGGCACTCAGCAAACACTGGCAGTGATCTGCAAAAACCAGCCTATAGCATTTCAGTGAGAAGCAGCATCTTATTAAGTTGCACAATAATGCAGTATACCTAGGTTTGTGTATGATTCTTAAGCTCATCAGAAATAACATGGAAATAGCTCAACAGAATGACAGAGAATTCCGGACTCTAAAGAAAAGGATCTCTTCTGATTGCTGTAACTGAAACGTGAAGAAATAAACAGGTTATGATTGTACAATCAGCCTTGCAATCGTGCATTAGAAGGATACAATGTAGCTCTATTTTTTAAAGGGTATTTTCAAATGGTTTCCCCAAGAAAGCTATAGGCACATCCAAGAGAGGTTTTAGCGGCAACATTTGTTACAAGTAAGGAAACACATGTCATTTTTACGGAGGGCAAGTTATGGCAGATGCTTTTATGGATTGACATAGTTAAGTACAAAAGCCGTATATTAATGGGGTACCATACACAATGTAAAGAGGTAGAAACTGGATACTGGAAGACACAATGAGGTAACCATTTAGTGTCTTGTACAGGGATTAAGGTGAAGAACCATTCTAACATTAGGAGGAATCATACAGGAATATCAACTAGGAAAAGAAGGAAGCAACAAAGCTAAGTGGCAACTACAATCTGAGTGTGTGGTGCAAAATGAATACAATACAGGTACAGGTTGACCCTCTCTAATACAGAACACTCTCATCCAGAAACATTTCAATGGTCCTATAAAAGATATATACAACCAACAATCCTGGTTCTAAAGGTTCTGTTCTGTTATTTAGCTCTAATTTACCCCTAAATGTCCTCTAAGAGCACAGTAAGCAGTGGAAGTGTTGGTAATGCTGCTTCACAATATTGACGTCCTGTGGTCCAGATAATTCTCTCATTCAGAACCTGTAAGGTCCCAACAGTTCTGGACTAGAGAGGTTCAACCCCTACTTTTATCTGAACATACCAACCAAGGCTACTACTTGTAGCCCAATCCATTCCCATTGTATTGGAAGTTCAGTTTCAAAGGGATGGAGAAAAATTAGGAAGTCAGACACCTTCAAATTTACAAACTCCAAGACCCCACAAAAAAGGAGCAATTACAAATTAAAAAAAAAAAAAAACACACAGCTACCGAGTCCTCTCTCTGCAGTGCAAACCTAGAACCACTGCCAAACAAAAGCCAACAATACAAGAAAATAAAGCCATTTGGGATACAAACCCAAACAAAAAACAACCACCATACAATTGCTCAAGATTATAATAATCAGCAAACGTTTTATACCATAATTTTAGTGAGGCCAATTTCAGCAAGTGAACTGTTCTCCATATCACCTCTCTTGGGGGTTTTTTTAAATTATTTTTTTAGTTGTTTACTTTCATAGTATGAATTTTTTATTTTGTTTTATTCTTTACAACTCCTGCAGTGCAAGATTGAATGTTTTACTATAGACTGCAACCCTTGAGGATGTTTTAGGTAGCTGACTGTATATTCCACAGATTTACATAATGTAGGACCAAATTTTCAGAAGAGCTTTAAGCACCAGAATTTTAGCTAAAACCACTGGCAATAATGTGGGCTCAATATCTGGGGGGGGGGGGGGGAATGCCTTTTGCGTAGGGAATGCAAGCAGTGTACATACAGCCTTTCCAACAGAGGGACCAGATCCAATCAAACCACCTTCCTCTCTCTCAACTTGGAGCAGAAAAATCATACTGCACTCCACCACAGTCCACTTTGCCCTCTGCAGAAAGTCTCATTTTACTTCTGCTGCATCCTTCATTTCTATATACATGTGCATTTATCTACCAGGGCTGTCCAACTCAAACATAGCATCAGCATCAAAATAATTTTGTTCCTTCATCTCTGCCAAAGTTGCTTTCCACATTCAAGGCAGAGTGCAAGAAAGAGCAATTGGCTTGAATTAGCTTTGAATGCAGACTCTTTTCTAACCTCTTTCCATGATGTCAAAGCGCAGATACTTAAATGCACCTTGGCAGAAGAGTTTCCCCCAGACATTTGTGTGGGATGTCTGGAGATCTCATACCTATCTTTTTGTGCAAGCTAATTTACAGAAGATTTGAAAGGTTTTACATTTAGTTACTAGAAAAAAAATATACATGACTCTGGAAATGCTTTCCTATAGGTAGCATATTGGACTCTAGTAAAAATTCTTAAGAATGTCTTTATAATTATTGGAATCATTAGGTGTACAGTAATGATCCCAGAAGGACTGGACGGAACTGATCTTAGATCTGGCCATCTCAGATTTTTGTTATTTTCAACTGAAAAAGGCTATAAAAATGACATTTAAGTGATGGACTCCACTATTTGAAAAAAAGATCAAATAGAAAGTCTAAGAACTAGTCTAATGATGATTTAAAAAAAAAATCCTTTAAATAAAATATTTTCATTATTAAAATGTAAATTAATGGGAGGTGTCACCAAATTTAAAAATCTATGTGAATCATAATACTTTAACTCTATGTAAATTGATTACTTTGCATAAGACATGAACAGAACTCATCCCGTGAGTAAGGTAGAATTTAGACCTTTCTCACCCATTATTGGCTAAATGATGAAGTTCCATTAATCAGTACAGAAGATCTGAGTACATTTCCCCGTAGTTTGTAAAGAAAATGTATCTGATTTCCACTAGTTTGTAAGTGTAGCTAAAAAATGTTCAGGAAAAACTGGATTTCTGAGTCCATTGTTAGCAGTAGTCTGATTTTATGGAAATGTGACACTGGCAATTGGGAAGCAGCAGAAAGTAAAATGGATTAAAAGAATATGTTGTGGTTTACGTCCTTGTCGTGTGAACTTTCAACGAGCAGTTAAGCAAAATGGATGTCGTTTTCTTTTAAAATCAGAGGGATATTTATCTTTAGTCTCAATGAAATCAAGCTTCCTCTTTGTCCTAGCAAAAAGAATAATACATTCTACCAACACCTGTTTTTCCTTTTTATTTAAAAAAATGGACTCTCCCTGGTCCTGGATAGAAAAAATAGTCTCATAGTTCAGAAATAGTTTGCAGTTCAGCAGATCAGGGTGAAATCCCATCTCTGCCATAAACTTCCTGTTTCAACATAGGTAAGTCATTTAATTCCTCATTTTGACAATAGATATACTGCTACTTCTTACTTCCTCCTAACCTTTGACTTATCTAGTTGGCCAGGCTCCTTGTAAGGCCAGGTCTACACTGGTGGGGGGGGAAAAAAAATCAGTGCAAGATACCCAACTTCAGCTACATGAATTCAGTTTTCTGGGATTGCCTCACCGTGGGAGGTTGACGGGGGCACCCTCAACATTTGATTTATCAGATCTTTACTAGATCCACTAAATCGAACACTGGGAGATTGATTGCCAGTGCTTCGATTCTCTGGCAAGTGGAGACAAGGCCTAAGGTATGTTTTACTATATCTCACTACAAGTAAGCCTTGATAATTTTTGTGGCTTATATATGCTACCGTAGTATGAAGAGTATTCGTAACATCACCCCCCATCATCACAAAAAACAGCAGCCTTTGAGGTAACTGTTCTCCACTCACTAAGATGCAAAGCTGAAAAGCAACATACCAAAGTCCTTCATCATCCTGTCTTCAATTAAAACATTTCTGGTAGTGAATAGCTACTCATTCTTCATTTGTTTAATTTTTAAACCTTCTCTTAATTGCCTAGAGTTTCTCTGTTAGAGACTGTATGCTCTCTAGGGCCAGGCCTCCATCTCACTTCAAATCTCAAACACCACACAGTGTTGTAACATTAAATATTTAACAAATACAAAATAAAAAAAAATCAGAGGAAATCATGAGCCACAAAAAGCGAAGACTTCTTTCTATTAGCCTTATTTGCGAAGCAGACAAGTAAGGGTCAGACAGCTTTGCTTTTACAGAGATACCCAACTCCCCCACTTTATTGCAGGGTGGCTAAGAAAATGTGTTAAAAGAATGTAAGCAGCAGATTTTGCCTGGGGTGATCTTCAGCTTACACATGAAGGCAATTGTCTGGTGGTATCTTCTATGTAAAGACAGATAGTAGATTATGCTGCACAGTCTAAAAAATTTGGACAACTTATGTAGCATTTTTTCACCATGAAGTCTTTGATGCATGATTACAACCTATCTCTATCCAGCTCTACCATACTACCTTATTTCTTCTTACCCTCTTCAAATTCAGGGCTTAAATCCTTTGAGACAAAGGCCTTGTCTGATGGCCTACACTATGAATGGCCTTATCACCCAGTGTAAAGGCTTTTCTTTTCTGCAATACTTTGGAGGTACTTTCTAAAAACTGTACCCAACACCTTTTTGATCAATGCTGAGCCAATATACTTTTCATTGTTCACTTATCCATTAGCTCTGCAAGATGTGTGTGAATGACGATCTTTCCAGACCTACACTTTCAAAAGATGACCAGTCAGTTTGCACAGCCTACCTACCTCGGGACTGTAGGCCTTTGGACCTTGCTCAAGAGCAGGGGCATGCAATAGGTGACACACAGACTGGACACAGATGCCCACTAAATGCCCACCTCTGCTCAAGAGTCAAATCCATCCCGTAAAGCAGGGGTGGGAGGACATGAGGAGGCTCTGTTTGGGCCAGCAAGGTAAAGAAAAGCATGGCCCTTTTAACAACTGTGTGCACACCCACACAGTTTAGGTTTGTGAAGTGAGGCTCCAGCTCACACACTGCACCATTCTCTCTGGTCCATTGACCTTCCGGGAGGGTCCTATGGGCTCTTTCTGTGCTGGGAACAAAAAATGACATCCTCCTGTTTGAGACTAGAATAGGTCTAGTATTCTGCAGCCCTGCTGTGGGTATCATGCTACTTGCCTTTTTGGACTGGGACAGACTTTCCTTCCCTCATGGCCAAACTGACCGTGCCACAGGGTCTTTTTTTGTTGTTGTTGTTTTTTTTTTTTTTGGTTTGTTTTGTTTTTTAAAAAAAACAACTGCCCAGGAATCCACACTGGGAGGTGCCCAGCACAGGTAGGAAATCCAGATCCCTGGACATAGAGGCTACGTCTACACTACAAGGTTTTTGCGCAAAAACTGGCGGAGCTCAAGCGCACTTTTGCAAGAAACAAAAACAAACAAAAAAATCCACAGAACAGAGGGCTTTTGCCAGTAGAGTTACTCCTCTTCCCATGAGGGATAACTCCTTTTTGTGTTACAGCTCTTGCGTGTGGACACTCCACAGGGGGCTTCCCGTACAAGAAATCTCTATCGGAAAAAGCACAGGTGCTCTGATGGCCATTCTGTGAATGGCCATCAGAGCTTTCTTGCACAAGAGTGTCCATGCAGCATGGATGCTCTCTTGTGCAAAAGCACATCGCTTTTGCGATGCGCTTTGAGGTCTGGATGTGTTTTTGCACCATATGTTTTTGCACAAAAGGCTTCTTCCACAAAAACCCTGCAGAGTAGACAAAGCCATAAGGATCAGAAGCTCATCGAGAGGGTATCTGCTAAAGAAGATGGGTAATTAGACTGGGAGTTCTTACATCTGGCACAGACAATGGGTACCCAGCAAAATAATACTTGGGACCACATGGACTCAAGCAGTAGGGGACTCATGGCAGCCTTTCCCCTGATAGCATGGGAGACAAAGGAAGGATGAGGATAAGTTCTTGCCTAAGAGTTCCAACACGTTAGCAAAACTGCTGTCTCATTTAACCACATTTCTGGGGTCTTGTTTTTTCCTTCTGCCGTGTTCAGGCCAAAAAATAAAGAAACAGTTAATTATAGGACTCATCCCAACCTTCTACACAATCATCATTAATTAGGATTACACTATTTCCCTGTGATTCCTGTAGCAAACAATGCTCCTATAAGGTTGTGAATGGGTTTGCATCATTCTATTGCTAGAATTTAATACCCTACTAAGTGTGATATATCTCATCCATGATTAATCCTGTCCAGTTGCTCAGCAAGTTTCTATAAAACCAACTTGAAATATTGTACTCTTAAAGCTCCTGCCAAGTCGGCAAGATACGATGGTAATACCGTTATGCTGCAGACAGATGCGTCTCTCTCATACTAAAGCAATCTCCATGTTCTGCTTGTGTGTTCATGGGGAATATTAATCCTATCACTAAAGATTCTTAGAGTACTGCTTTAGAGTAGTTTATTATAGCATCATTAATACCACCCAACACAAAAAGTAAAATTACAGATAAAATCTGAATAGGCCCATTATTGTTTTTAGAGAAAGCTAAATAAGCTATATATTCTTTTTCAAAAAAGCTCAGCATTGCATAAGCAAGCAGAAAACTGGATCCTAAGCGCCTCCCATCCTAGTATCTCCTGATCCTCAGGACTGTGTAAACTCCTGCCATGAATGCCTTGAATTAAAGCAGATGAGAGCTTTAAATGTCAGCCTAGTCTCTGGCGATTTATATTCTTTATATGTTTTTATAGACTGAACATTAATTTCAAATGGAAAATGAAAGCAGTATTCTAAATTCAGTTATTTTCCACATTTTCTGTAAGTTCTGTATGGCCATTTTATGCAGTATGGTCTCCCATGAAGTTGTCTACTGATTCACAGCTCTCTGACAACTTTTGGCGAAAAAGGCGATTCTTTGAAAGGGGAAAAAAAAACAGGGAAGGGAAGGGCAAAGCCAAATGGAGAATAAAGCAATATCTTAAGGTAGGATTTTCAAAAGCATTCACTCTTTGGCTTCCTCTCTTCCCTTCAACGTCAGTAAGAGTTTCCTCATTGACTTCAGTGGGAACAAGACTGGGCCAATGCTGAATGCTTTTGAGAAGAAAAAAACCCCTCCTAAGTGCTAAGTAATGTGACCATTACTTGTATTACAGGAATGCTCACAAGACTCCAAATCAGGAGAGGGGGCCCACTGTGCAAGTTGTGATGCACACACAGAAGACTACATCATTGCTCTCTTGGAAGTTGTACAATAAAAACTACGTGACATAGCTTCTACCTAGGGTATTTGCTCAGGCAAAGGCAGAGGGAAAAGTAGATTGCTTCTGAAGACAGTGTACATATAAGTTACTTTATTATTTTTAATCCACATAAGTGGCAAATGCTAATTTTCTTATTAAAAAAGATTTGGAGAAGCTAAGAGCTGACAATGTTTAAGTGACATTACTGCATAAAAATGTGTCTCAGTCAAATCAATCATTCTGTCTATAGTGTTTTGTTTCATCTCTTTTCTAAGGATAGTGACACAAAATAAGTTGATCATGATAAGGTTCGTTCAAATAACTAAGTTGCCAAGTGTTAATTTTACTCCTGGGCAGCAGGTAAGACTATAACATATCAACAAAGAGTGAACATTGCACTGCCTCTGTATAACAATTTTGTGATACATTTCTAGTACTTTCAAAGTTTCAGTATCATTTATAATGCATTGAACATACTCCAAGACAGAAATATCATGCTATAGAATTTTCTGTTTCTAGCAGCAATTTAAACAGACAATTTTACGGAAAGCTGAATTGTGTAATTAAGCTACATGGATAAAAGGCAAAATGTGCATTTAAAAATACCTCTTTTTGTAGATATATTTTAGTATAGCACTCTGAAAAAAAATCACTGCAATTTTTTTAATTGTGCTTTGTATTTATACCTACCACAGGAAAGTACAGTAAAGTTATTGAATAAAAGTTAACTGTAAACTAGAGTGAAAAATATCATTTTATCCCATATGGCCTATTCCTAAACATGTATTACCACCTTAACCCTTGAAATACCAAACTTATCTTTTAGAATTTTTTGGATGGCATGTGAAATATCCATGCAAATGATAAAGTTAAAGTTGGCAATGCCCAGCACAGGCAGGTGTTCAGTTTCTCAGCCTTGCTCTACCAAGGCATTCAGTGGTAACCCACAAACTTTCACTCTACTCCAGTCCCAGACCATCTCTCAAAATAGACAACTATCCCTGTTCAGTTGTGGACTGTCACTGTGATAACGGAACTGTTAAGGTCTAAGCTGAGACCCTAAAAGCCATTTGAAAAAAAAAAAGTGAAAACTTAAGAATTACAATGAACCAATGAAATAATCATGGTTAACCTTGAATATCTGCTAACTCCAGAATTCCACATTCCAATGAATAGTCCCTGAACTATTCATTTCATAACGACCACTCAAAATGAGTTGCATATTAAAGAAATGCAATACAAATTTGACTGGACTCCCTACATCTGAGATATCCTCCCATATAGCATAAAGCTAATTTAGCTGTCACTTACTGTAAGTAAAATGACAAATATCTGTAATATCTGTCAGGGTAAGACGGCTTTAAAAAGAGTTATGCAGCTGTCAACATCTTGATGACTTTAACAAGAGAAAAATAAACGAAGAACAGAAAACAGACAGCATATCCAGTTGCCAAACTCTTCTATTACTTATATTAATGAAAAAAATCAAATTACTTCATAAAAATAAGGAACAACAAAGGCTCCTGGAGCATACTGATACAGGTAAATCTGGTAGTACTGATGAGATAGAACCGTAGCATGCACTGCTGCAAATTGAATCTAGGTCTCTCTTCAGCAACTGAATATTTATAATAAAGCAAATCAAAGTATAGAGTTTAGAAGCCCCATTTAAGCATGACAATACAAACAATCTTACAAGTAAAAATATGACTGGGAGGGCAAATACACTTGGGCTTCCTACTTCTAACCCAGATTCATTCCTTACATATTTTAGAAAATCCAACATTAACTAAGCCCCTTTCAGCTCCCAAAGAAAGAATGTGTTCTATTTTCAAAACAATATTTTCGCTAAGTCGTATCTTAAAGAATTGTTTGCCTAGATATTTTTGGGTGAAGCAATTTCTGCCCCCTTTCTTGCACAATCTTTGAGCTATCACTTTACTGGCATGGATAGAACCCTCTCTTTTGGGAGTAGGAGTTTACTCATTTAGATTTTGATCATCACTCCTCCCTTTTTACACCTCTGTTGTCTGGGATTCTTGCACAAACACACACTGCTGTTTGGGAGGTATGAAATACAGTATAAGGGCTCAAATTCAGAAGAAAACAGTTACAAGTTTTAAAAACTGCAGTTGTCATGATCAGACTACGATTACTCAAATGCTGTTCTACAATGTTTGATTAACTTTGCCATTCTATATTTCTATGTCTCATCTCAGAGGAACCTAAATTTCATGGTGATAGAAGTGGTTGCTACGTAGTATCCAATATTCTCACTGCATATGGGGGATGCCACTTTGAAGTCAATGCAAAGCTGTGAGTTATAGTGGTCTTCACTTATAATTTTTTAATAAAAGTATAAGAATCAACCAGGGAAGGGACACCAACTTTTTTCTACTTCTACCTCCCTCCCCCAAAAATCCCGATTTTCACCATTTTCCACACAAACCTCCTGCCGCTCATCTCTTTCAACATCTTCCTATTTAGAAAGAAAAACCTTACTGTGTCAACTACTACTCAGTCTTGACAAATGCTGTTGCCATATCCCTACACCGGCTCAGACTACATGCAGAGCCCAAATGGGCATCCAGCAAGGTGCACTTTCAATTCCTATGGCTTTCCACAGGAGAGCTATCAGAGCTCAGTGCCTCACAGGAATATATGCATGGTACTTCAGAATCATGATCGTCTGAAAGACATAGAACTAGCCTCTGGGAGCTGCAGCAGGCCATGCCGGTGGATAGTCAAAATGTCTTGCAGACTGCCAGCCGATCATCCCGATGGGCCACATGAAAGCAAGTAAGTTGCCCACCTCTGGTTTACACTGATGTAGTTAAGTTGGTACAAAACCCATCATATTTCAGCCTGAGCCTGCTCAAATTTATTTTGCTTAATCTGTTTACCAACGTACACAAAATTGATATAAGCCAGTCAAACCAAAATTAGAATCTCACTCCATGTTTTTGCTCGGGTTTACCAAAAATAGTTTTAAAAATGGATTTAAAATAAAGCAAAATTTTATCAGGTTAACAAGTTCTAATGTTTAGTTTCTTTTGTATTCTAAAGGGACAAAGATGTAGTTAAAAAAACACCTAGCATTCTTATGCATATGCACAGTTTTCAAATTATATAATGTGTTTTGCTTAATATTATTTCAAGAAATACAGTTATGGTTAAAACAAACATAAGGCAATTGCAAAACCATATGAAAATATGTATCTGTTTTTACTTTCTTTGTGTGTCCTATTTTGAACCGTAAAATTTTATATTTTCAATTTTGCCTTAACTAAAGCATTACAGTGAAAATTTGACTCTGAAATGGCTGGTGGTTTTTGGACATCTGGAGTGATATCAACTGAGGCTGTGATCCCATGAAGTCACAAGTTACGCAGGATGTTTTCCAAGAACATTTTAAAATTTACAATCAGATTTTCATATTGTTCAATTTCACAATGTGTTGTTTTAATGCTGCACCCATAAAAAAAAAACTAACTACATAGTGCAGACAGAGCCTAGAGGGTGTGCTTTCAAATTCAGAAAGTAAATGAACTAGAAAAGAAAAATAATATTTTCTGATCTTTCATTTATGACAGTGAACATTACTTGTTACTATCATAACTTTACTTTAAAAATCAGACCTCTAATTTTCTTTCTACAATGCCCCTTTAGTGACGGTACTTTAAACTACATGAAAGTTGAACTTTATCACAGTCCAATTACTATAAGCACAGATGCCAATTTAAGTTTTCTAATAAAGCACAAATACATGATGAAAAGTGCAATTCAGTTAGTCGATGGCACTGGTGGTCATAAGTTTTGATTATGATAAAAAATACCAGTATACAATTTTAAGCTTATTTTTCATATTTTACACCTGTACAAACCCAGGAAAAAGAAACATGTCTAAGATATCAGAAAATGCAGCCTTCAACTATAGCTGTGCCATATCATCACACTTATCTGGTTTTTAAAACAGGAACAGCTGCATTTCCCGATAAGAAAACAGGAAGATGTTGTATGTTTTTGCACAGATGTTTGTAAAATCCCTTTCTTGTTAAACATATATCTAAGAAATGAGTCACCTTTAATCTTCCCTAATGGCTTAATCAAATGAAATAAATGACATGGCACAATATCTTCTTTAAAACATACTAGCAATAAAAATCAGAGCCTGGAGATTTTTCATATCTAACACAATGTTAGCATAGCTCTGATTGTGCCAAAGAACACAAGTACTGATACAATCTGATTAGGATCAAGCCTAAGCAAGTATTTATTAATACTGTTTATAAAGAGGGAGATGGGTTTGGTTTGTCTTTTGTATACCTGCATTTGGCTTTTAGTTTGAGAGATGCATCTATGGAACCAGGTGAAGTTCTTCCAAATAACTGAAGTACAGAAAAACAAATGGCTTATGAGCAATGTGCCCCGAATTTTTAAATTCGGTACAAGCATTCTAAGGTGTGCTGATAGCTGTTCCTTATTCTTCATTATATGCCCCAGCCAGTAAAAAAAAAAAAACAGTAATAATGAGGAGGGAGGAAGTAGCAGTGTGTGAAGTACCACCTGAGAACTCTTCACAGCAATTTACAGCTACACATGAGAGCATACTTTAGTAATATGTATATTTGAGGGAAGAACATTCTACTGCATTGGTCCCCAACCTTTTTAAGCACAAGATCACTTTTTGAATTCAAGTCAGTCCAGGATCTACCTCAAATCCAAATACTCTTGCTCCACCTCTTTCCCCGAGGCCCCATCTCTTCTCACCCAGTGGAGATGGGGTACAGGGACAGGGGGCACCCTCACACCTCAGCATTCCCCTCCTCAGTGTTCCCCACCCTGCACAGCAAGCAGGAGGCACCCAGGAGCCAGCTCCAAGTCAGCAGGTCGGAGGGAGGTGAAGGGGGCAGCTGACATGCCAGCACTTGATAGCTTCCCAGCCAAACCTGTCAGGATCAACTGTCAGAGGCTCCAGGATCTACCAGTAAATTCTGAACTATTGGTTGCTGACCATTGCTCTATTGGATAAGGTAACAGGCAAGGATTCAGGAAACCTGGTTTCTATCCTTGCACCCTCAGCTCTAATTTTGGTGAGAAGCAATATTCACATACTTTACATCTAAACAAGAACACTCACCACCTTGTTAAGGCTCCATTAGTGCCACAGAGGACGGAATCAGTCCTCTCTCTTTTCCTTTACAACATATATCTGAACCCAAGTAATTAAGACGTGGCTTTTTCCAGTGAACCTCCCCCTCTGTCGAAAAGCCACTCTTCCTTAAAGGAGGTTTACGTGGCTTTTCGATGAAGGGGGTGGCTTGCTGTAAAAACCGCGTCTTAATTACTTTCACTTTCTGAAGCTCTGCTTTCAAAAGTGCGATCAGAAGACGATACGCAAATTCCCACTGAATTTGCATATCCTCTTTCGACCGTTTGGCGTAGTCTAGATACCCCCTAAGGTGCCTCTAACCTCCCAGTGGCATTTATACCTTAGCTGGAACTTCAATCATCTTACCACATGTTCGTGCCTTCAAACCTAATATGGCACTTTTACCGAAGGTACAATATCCATGTATTCTAGCATCCCTGATGAAGGGCAGAAAATGAGACTGCTTAGAAAGAAGAAAATCCTTTTTTGGTGACAATTTCCCAACTCAGAAGCCTAAGTAAAGTTCTGAATTTAGGGAAGAAATATTTTTTGTACTGATACAGTTTGTTCTGAGGGCAGCAGTATCTCACTAATGGACAAGCCTACAGAGTTAGCAGGTAGTCCTATCTACACTGAGCTAAAGGCTTATGCCTCCTACTTGCCCCATATTGACAGTGGAAGCAGCTTTGAGAGGCCTAGTGCGGTGGCATAGCAGCACACCTATAAGTGCTTCATACACATTCTGGAAGGAAGGGCTAAAAGCAGCTTCCAGGGGAGCAAACAAAGAATCAGCATGAGAGACACATGGAAGACAAGCAAAACTAAATCACCGAACGCATCCCAATTAAGCAGAATTACCACACCCATTAAACGGCAGTTAGTGTTTAGAGAGATTCCCTGCAGTCATCTCAATTACAAAGATTTCCCAATTAAGTGCGGCCTGATTAGAGTACTGTATGTCAGAGAGAAGCAGGATTCATAATCAGGGCTATGTACCATTCATTATAAAATTGGAGTGGTGTTCGGGGCTCACTTGAGTTTCACAAATTGGTTCAATTTTTGCTGGAATCCTGTGAAATTTTGTGCTTTTACTCAAAACTAGGATCATTTATGCCTTTTGTTATTTAAGGTAACAGAACCGTTCTCAGAGAGTATTTATTAATGGTTCACAATCATGCTGGAAGGGCATAACAAGTTTCCACTGTTTTGGGACCAGTTCTGTTCAATAACTTAATCAACGATTTAGATATTGGCATAGAGAACACGCTTATTAAGTTTGCAGATGATACCAAGCTGGGAGGGGTTGCAACTGCTTTGGAGGATAGGGTCATAATTCAAAATCATCTGGACAAACTAGAGAAATGGTCTCAGGTAAATAGGATGAAGTTTAATAAGGACAAATGCAAAGTACTCCACTTAGGAAGGAACAATCAGTTTCACACATACAGAATGGGAAGCAGCTGTCTAGGCAGGAGTACTACAGAAAGGAATCTAGGAGTCATAGTGGACCACAAGCTAATATGAGTCAACAGTGTGACACTGTTGCAAAAAAGCAAACATGATTCCAGGAGGCATTAACAGGAGTGTTGTGCGCAAGGCTCGAGAAGTTATTCTTCCGCTCTAGTCTGCGCTGATTAGGCCTCAGTTGGAGTACTGTGTCTAGTTCTGGATACCCCATTTCAAGAAAATGTGGAAAAACTGGAGAAGGTCCAGAGAAGAGTAACAAAAATGATTAAAGGTCTGGAGAACATGACCTATGAGGGAAGGCTGAAAGAACTGGGCTTGTTTAGTTTGGAAAGGAAAAGACCGAGGGGGGACATGATAGCTGTTTTCAAGTATCTAAAAGGGCGTCACAAGGAGGAGGGAGAAAAATTGTTCTCATTGGCCTTTAATGATAGGACAAGAAGCAGTGGGCTTCAGTTGCAGCAAGGGAAGGCTAGTTTGGACATTAGGAAAAACTTCATAACTGTCAGGGTCAAGGGCAGATGACTGTTTTGCAGGGCCCCGGGCAGCATAACTCTGCAGGGGGCCCCCCCTTTGCCACGGCGCATGTGCCGTGACACCATGCGCATGAGCGGTGGCACCACGGCGCATGCTCTGGGCTTTTTTAAGCGCGGGGCCCGGGGCGGCCACCCCTTTCGCCCTGCCCTATATCCGCCCCTCGTCAGGGTGGTTAAACACTAAAATAAATTGCCTAGGGAGGTTGTGGAATCTCCATCACTGGAGATATTTAAGAGTAGGTTGGATAGACATTTATCAGGGATGGTCTAGATGGTGCTTGGTTCTACTTGGCTCTGTGAGGGCAGGCGACTGGATTTGATGACCTCTCAAGGTCCCTTCCAGTTCTAGTATTCTATGATGACTTTGTATGTGCAAAATTCAGTTCAGCTATAGTGTTTATTTTTTCATTAAAACTGGTTGTACAGGCAGTCCCCGGGTTCCGTACAAGATAGGGACTGTAGGTTTGTTCTTAAGTTGAATCTGTATGTAAGTTGGAACTGGTACATAATGGAGGGAAAACTCTAGCCAAACATTTCTCCAGAGCTCAGTTTTATTCTCCCACACCTCACTTCCCTCAGTCCTTTATTCTCAAGCTGTGGTGTCTGCTGAGAAAAGCCGCTCTGCGTCTCCCTGGTCTGCTGGGGGGAGGGGGGCGCTAGCTTCGCGTCTCCCTGGTCTGGTGGGGGGAAGCAGCTAGTGCGGGATTGCCTCACCCCGTTTGTAAGTAGGGATCCGATGTAAGTCGGATCCATGTAACCCGGGGACTGCCTGTACTTCAAAATGCTGCATGTCAAAATGCAAATACTGGACTTTGCACATGATTTATGAAAAGCAAAAGTTTGGAGCAACAAAGTGACGTGGGATTCAAATGCCACTATTTTTTCATTGAAGTTCCACTGAATATTTTCCCTCTCTCTCTTTGCTACTTTGGCCCTAAACCAGGGAGAAGAGATGGCTCTTTTAAGCAACAGTTGAACTGTGTCAATAAAATGCATGAAGGCTCTTCTAAAGGGGCTTTATGGGAGAAGGTCCTTTGTGGCTATCAGTGGTGAGAGAGAAAACAAATGAAGCAAATTCACACCTTCTGTTTTGATCACAAAGCAGATAAAACACCATCAATAACCATGCTGACTCCACTTATTTGTCCTACCAATACAGTGCTGCAGAATACTCAAGCTTGCATTTAGAGGAAGGAAAGCTTATTTGGTCTCTATTTCCAGTCAAGCACTGATCTTTCCGCTAAGACTGCTGGCAAGTGACCTACTGTAATGGTGGTTGAAGACAGAAATTTGGACCTTATACCTGTCTATCATGAAGGCTACGTCTAAACTAGCATGATTTTCCACAAATGCTTTTAAATGGAAAAGTTTTCTGTTAAAAACATTTGCGGAAAAGCGCATCTAGATTGGCACAGACGCTTTTCCGCAAAAGCATTTTTTGCGGAAAAGCGTCCATGCCAATCTAGACACGCTTTTGCGCAAAAAGGCCCCGATCGCCATTTTCGCGATCAGGGCTTTTTTGCGCAAAACAAATCTGAGCTGTCTACACTGACGCTTTTGCGCAAAAGGAGCTGCATAGTATTTCCGCAAGAAGCACTGATTTCTTACAGGAGATCGTCAGTGTTCTTGCGGAAATTCAAGCGGCCAGTGTAGACAACTAGCAAGTTTTTCCGCAAAAGCAGCTACTTTTGCAGAAAAACTTGCCAGTCTAGACACAGCCCTAGAGTAAGACTAGAAAGGAAAAGTGGAAGGCAAAAGCTCTGTGCCACATTATTTGTGTCTTTCAGGTCACAGTCCATCATTCACTCCAATAGTCATAAATATAACTGGAAATGCTACGATCATGATTTTAGACAACCTGAAAATTCCAAGATCAATGAAAACACTTTCATATGCAAAACAAACCCTCTTAAGAAAACTAGTGTTTTCCGATCTTTAACAGTATAATTAAGTAATAGTTAGATGCTCATTCATCATAAACACCCCAAAAAAGTATATGGTGTTAAATTTTAACTTTAAAACACAGCAGCCAAGTTACAGAAGTACTTATATAAAGGAACTTTTTAGAGACCTCTAATGAAAAAAACAAAAGGCCAACATTGGTACCAGTTTTGTTGGGTACCGCTATAGTTCTCTATGTATTTGTTTCTCTGCTCTTGTATCAAATGATTAGTCTCTGATTAAACAATCTCTACTTGGTCCCTGCTTGGTTCAGTAATGTAAAAAACGTGTGAGAATCTACACAAAGAGTTGTTTGAATGTTCACTGAATGTTAGACTGGTAATGTCCCAGCCATCCCTCATCCCCATTGAGGCCATTAGCACGAGAACTGAATTTGCAGAAGAATTGTAATTCCAACACTTCTCTGTGTATTTGACTGGCAGAGTTTGTGACAAGACAGCCACCTGGACATCTTTTAAAGAGTGATTAGGTAGATTGAAGTGCTGTCCAACAGGTTTCTGTATGTTCCCTTTACATATATCGGATTTGTGTCCATTGATTCTCTCTTGTAGGGACTGTCCAGTTTGTCCAATATATATATATATATCTGTGGGGCATTGCTGGCATTTGATGGCAGAGATCAAATTACTGTATGTGCAGTTGAATGATCCCTTCATTTGGTAGCTTATGTTGTTGGCTCCAGTGAGGCGTGGAAACTCAGAAGAGAGACGCTCGCCACAACCACAGTGGTGACAAAAGTCTATTTAGACTCAAGAAAATCCCAAGCAAAGAATTTCTAGGGAGGTCACATTAAGTGGCAAATCCAAGACCACAGCCATCTTTCAAGTGCTTGAGTTTCATTATTGTCTACTATCAAGGAGCAAATGAAAACAAACTGGTCCATCATTTTAAGGGACAACTAAAGATACTTATTACCTATCTCACTCCCATGTTATAATAGCTCATATACTTTGGTTACTAAAGTACACCAGACAGTATTCCTGGACAGAAAAAAAATGTTCCATGAATCCAATTAATCCATGTGAGGTTTTACAGTGGAGCTGCTGGACTATATAAAACAAAGGTGAAAGTAGAACTTTGATGGAGCTCTAATCACTGTGTGTTACATTTCACATTAAGTTCATTTGGAAGGATTAGCATACTTTTGGAAATGGGCAGGGCTCACCAAATGGCAGCGAGCCCTGCTTGCCAGCCGCGTGGAAGCGCACGCTGCACATGCGCTGACCGTGCTGCACAGCCCCGCTGGGCTAAAATCTACTCGCGCCGGGCGAGTAGATTGACTAATTTGTTGAGCCCTGGAAATGGGTAGTGCCAAGAGCCAGCCACATGTGTGCCAGTACTGCCTATAATTGTGAACTAGTAGAACAGCATGCATTCAAATACCCCAAGAGTAAATTTAACAGGGAACAAAAGGGGTCTTCTCTACAGGACTTTTATTCAAAATAATACAGCTGGACTCACTATGGAATCCTGATTTCCTAAAGAAAACGCCTAAATTAAAGTATCTATAACATAATTAAAAAGCGTATGTGGAGCAAAAGGGGGAGAGCTGGCATGTATGCAGTACAGGTTGAACTTCTCTAGTCCTGCACCCTCAAAACCTGACTGGTGCCACACTGGAGAATCTGCCTAACCACAGGAGGTCAATATCGTCTAGCAGCTTTATCAACACTTCCATGGCTTACTCAGCTCTTAAAGACATTTAGGGGTAAATTAGAGCTAAACAACAGCACAGATGTTGCTGGACTAGAGTGGTTCAGCCTGTAATTCTATTTGTTTTTAACAAAGATTTGAAAAAAAGATCTGAAACTACAATAGTTTCTCTTCATTTCTACTAACTTAGGGTATGTCTACACTACCCCGCTAGTTCGAACTAGCGGGGTAATGTAGGCATACCGCACTTGCAAATGAGGCCCAGGATTTGAATTTCCCAGCTTCATTTGCATAAGCGGGGCGCCGCCATTTTTAAAACCCCGCTCATTCGAACCCCGTGCAGCGCGGCTACACGGGGCATGAACTAGGTAGTTCGAACTAGGCTTCCTAGTTCGAACTACCGTTACTACTCATTCCACGAGGAGTAACGGTAGTTCAAACTAGGAAGCCTAGTTCGAACTACCTAGTTTGTGCCCCGTGTAGCTGCGCTGCACGGGGTTCGAACGAGCGGGGTTTTAAAAATGGCGGCGCCCCGCTTATGCAAATGAAGCCCGGGAAATTCAAATCCCGGGCTTCATTTGCAAGTGCGGTATGCCTACATTACCCTCCTAGTTCGAACTAGGAGGGTAGTGTAGACATACCCTTATATCTTCATTCACCACGCAACTACTCCATTACAAGCCAGTCTTGAGATTATATGCATGTATTTCCCATGACACATCAAGACATGTCACATTTCTCAGGTTAAGAGGTTTTAAATGATACCATCACAGCATCTGCAGGCAACATCAGGATAACCAAAGCTTTGGGGGAAAATGTAAAAATTATTTCCCGTACATCACCTAAATAAGTAGATGAACTACCACAACAACCTAACACAACCACATGTAATCAGATCAGGATTCAAATTTAGGCCCACATTTTCAAAACGTAATTCAAGAGTAATGTTGGGCAGTGAACGCATACATGGCAGGATTACAGCAGATGAGTGGAACCAACATGCTTATGTTACTTAATCTGTTAACTGCTCACTATCCATATATTTGATGGTAACTGTGTGTCATGTTTCATTTTTAGCAGGAATAATCTGATTTACAAATCCCCATTGGCATTTGAATTTCAACATAAATATGTTAAGGATTTTCTCTCTGTAGTTATATTTTGCTAGAGGGATTACAGTATTCTATTTGTCCTTTTCTTTTTTTAAAAAAAAGAAATTTTTTAACCATTTTACCACTTTTCTCCATCTCTTGCACACATTCAGTTCATCTGTATTAAGATGAGATTTAAAGCAATACATTCCATAAAGTCATAAAATAACCAGGGTCAAGTTAAAAAAAAAAATCTGCTTCAGAGTATTGGTCATCTTATTGGCTTATATGCAAATTCGCATTGGCTTAGCTAAGCTGGTTTCAGCCATTGCAAACTCTTTTGTGAATATACTTGTCAGTATGGTTAAGAGTCGGTCATGGATTCTGTCATTGTGTGTGACCTCTGAGATTTCAGCCTCCTGCTGCTTTTAAACTGATTTTATCCATTTAACTTAATGTACAGGTTTGTATGACAAGTTTTAGAGAGCATCCATATCACATATTAATTAAATATATTTTTGAAAATCCGTCTAAACTCCAGTCACATAGATTGGGCCTACGTATAGTACACCATTGCAACAGTGATATTTCCATTGCTATTTACAAGCATCCTAGAGCCATGAAAGAGGAATCCATAGGACACACGAACAACTTAATATTTCCTGCCCTGGAGGAGACTCAACAACTTGAGTTCTTCATCCCTTCTAGCAATGGAGACAAACTGAAATCTAACACGAATACCTATATTTGTACCATGTGGGACAACTTCTATTTTGTAAAGTCTTTTAGGATGTTTTATTTCCCTTTCAGTTTTAGGCCACCATTCTGTAAACAATTATGCGTATATTTGATCTTAAACAAATGAGTAGTCACATTGACACTGCTGAACTGGAGTCTTAAACTGTAAATTTTCTGCTTCCCACCAAAGACCTTCTTAAAGAGTTAATCTGCTTCAGGAGCCTGGCAAAGGAGATAGATTTCTTCCATGCAATGCACGGTAGCTCTTATGGACATCACACCAAACTCATTCAACTCATGTAATAGACTCAAGTTGTATGCATTGTGTGTCACTTCTAAGAAATCACAATGGAGTACATTTATTGTTAAAAAATGAAAAATACAATAGCTATGGGTGCACAAGATAAAAATATAAAATGTACCCAACCTAAGCTTGGTCTAGTATGGAAATTTGACCTTTTCACACACATAGACCAGCAAAATACTAGAAGCAACTTACATTTCAGCCACTTTAGTTGGATGCCCTTTGTAAGATTGAAAGTTACTCATTAGCGCGAACAAGATTTTTTTTTAAAAAAAAAAATCCTAGTGAAAGGTCATTCACTTTATGTAAAAATCACTGGCCAACTGTTGTCATTACAAGAGGTGAGAGTATTTTATAATAGTATTTTATCAATATGCAAATATTTTCCCAGCTGCAGCTCAAAGTATTTTTACTGTCAAACAATGTTTCATTAGCTGAAAGAGATTCTAAACCCAATGAATGAAAAAAAAAAAAAAGTTGATATATTTTAAAAAGTAACGAATGTAATTTTTACTCTGCTTTATGCTGCTATAAAAAGGGCCCTAAGTGTACATCTCTTCTGCTCTTCATTTGACTGCCATAATTTATGCAGACAAATGTTTGATGAATTGTATCAAGAATAGTATTCAGACTGCCAACCAACAAAGTACTTAGCTACCATTTTCCTTTTCTCCTATTTGTGTGTCTTTATAGCACCAAAAAAAAAAAAAAATCAAGCTACTAACATTAAAAATGATCTACTTTTACCAAAAAGAGTATTGATGCATAACACAGAATAATAAATTATTAGTCTTTGAAGGTTAAAGTCAAGTTTAACAGATATTTATGCTTTGTTACATTGGACTCCTTTCAAACTGCAGTTGACTGAGGGAGGCTTTCAAGTGACAAAAATGATGCCACACTAATGCTATCATTTCCTTGGGCTTAGCTCAAGCATCAAAAGTAACGTCAAGGACAGATCAATGTTTTTGATAATCCACAAAATAATTCAGCTGTTTATAACAGCTCTAAGTGGATGGTTTAAAACTCCATCCAACTTCGTAAACTTTTTATAAACAAAGGGACTTGAATCTGACCTATTTTCTTGAATTGATCTTCTATCAGTCCCATGATATAAAAACAGGGAGCACTCACGCAGAGACCTACCAAAAATGCCCTGCAGAATATCACCACTCCTCAGGTGAAAGCACTGTATTGATCCCTATAATAATCATCCTAGTAGTATTGAAATTCAGGTAGTAAGAACATAGCTGAATCAAACTCACACCTCAAGATATATCCCAGGTCTAGATCTCATAAAATTAAGCATTACTATACCTTACTTTTCTTTTCCCCCTTTGCTTGTATTGTTTTGTTCCATACATCTAGTAAGGCTGTTACATACCAATTTGAAATTTAACTAGAAAAGTTATTCCATCTCTAATCACCCATGCAAAGCTATTCAGCAAAATGTAATATGTACTTGCATTGTGAACAAGATGACTATCTGGACAATGTAGAGGAAGAGAAATTAATGGGAATTTCCATTTTCTTTAGAATCAGAAAAAAACGAGTTGTCTTGTAGCACTTAGAGACTAACAAATATATACAGCGTCATGAACTTTCAAGGGCAAAATCCACCTCCTCACATGGTTTTTCCCCATGAAAGCTCATGATACTATACATTTAAAAAACAAGTAGTCTAGCAGCACCTTAAAGACTAACAAAACATGTAGATGGTATCATGAGCATTCGTGGGTACAACCCACTTCTTCAGATGAATGGAATATTAAAAGTCCAGTTCTAAAAATATATAGGGGAGGGAGAAAGAAGGGGAAAAATAGTGTATTAGAGTGTTCAAGTTACAAGAAGCTGACAGAGGAGGTGCAAATTGTCCTTAAGTACCCATTGTTTTGTTGGTCAAGTCATTAGGATGTGGAAGATAGTGTGCTAGCCAGGCAATGTCTTTAGTCAAACCTTTTTGACAGCTCCCAAACTTGTAAATGAAGCTAAGTCCTGGCACTTCCCTGTGTATTTGGCTTGTGAATTGGTCTGAAACAACATGGTGACTTAGGGATCCAGTAATGAGTGTCCGAGCAGGTTAAAGTGTCCTCCAACAGGTTTCTGGGTGTTACCTTTTCAGATATCTGATTTGTGGCCATTAATTCTTTCCCATAGAGACTGTCCAGTTTGCCCAATGTATATGGCAGAGGGGCATTGTTGGCATTTGATGGCATAGGTCACTTGTTTTCAAAGTTACAGATTAATACAGCTACCCCTCATGTTTAGAATCCCACTCACTCAGATTCTCACATAAGCAGTCAGGCTACTTTCTCCATTCCCCCTCCTATGACACTGTATTGAACTCTGTTGTGGGGCAAAAACAATTTTTTTTTACCTTTTTTATTCAAAGGATTTTAGCCATAGGAAACTAGGAATCCATTTTAACACTTACAATCCATATTTCAATATGGAATACAAAATACAATCGAGCTGCTCTGTTTATGTTGGCTCAAGTGAAGTTTTCACAACCATTTATGTTTGGATTATCAAAAATGTAAGACATTTACCAGAATTCAAGCTTTCAGAAAAGATATTTTGACAACAATATGAATAGAAAGGGACAAATTCTACTCTTATAAACATCCAGATCATCACAAGAAGTTAAGAATTTAGCCCAAATTTTTTTTTAAAAAAAGTTGACATTTTTATGTATGGTCACCTGAAGTAGCAATGAACGCTCTACTTGCTCACTTATCTTATAGGGTAAAGACATATGTGAGTCAAGAGGATTGCAAGTGATCTAAGCTTGTTTTTTAAATGGTTTTTTATAAAAGCCACTGCTGACGTATTGCAAGATATCATCATAACAGTCTGGCTGATCATTACTGGAGTTATTGCTCTTATAATTGCTCTGTGCATGAGCCAACTAAAATTGCATGACAGCTGTGTTCTTTCATTATCCTAGGTATAAACTATTCCATGTGTGAGGTTTCCTGCTCTTGAATCTGCCATGGACTTTCACCACCAATCCTTTCAAATTCCAACATACTTTGGCCTTTCAAACACCCCTTGGCAACAGGACAAGTGAGGATGGATCCTATGGGCTCAAGAAAATAAGCAGCTTCTTATGTTCTATGTCAATCTCTATTATGGCATTATGAGGGGGTAGCACAGTACTGAGGCTTGAAATTACACGGGAGGGAAGGAGAGGTAAGTGATTGAGAAAGAGAAGCTGAATACAATGCTACTCCGAGTCTCTCTCCCTTCTTCTTTACATGTTTGTGTATATTACAAAATTCCAGTTATTCTGACGTTCCCTCCTTACTACATGCCTTCCTCTCTCTGCTCAGCCTCTCTTCAGGCTCCTCTGGTCATTGCTCTACTTGAGTGTCATGTTATTCTGAGACTGGAAGCACAGAAGGTGATAATGACAATAGATGTCAAATTTAGATTAATTGACAAATCGAATAGTCGATGCAATTTCTATTGACTATTTGGTTAGTTGATAAGGGTGCCTCCACCTCTCCAGAGCTGTTGCTACACTTCAAAGGCGAAAATGCTGTGGGGAACACAGGGTCAGGAGGGGACTCAAACTGAACCTCGCTGGCTCCATGTTCCCACGGCATTTCAAAGTGGCAGAACCGCATAGATCCCGGGGTCAGGGGGGAGTCCCTAGCTGACCCCAGACTCCACACGGCCCTGCTGTTTTGAAACACTGCATGCAGCCCAAGCCGGTGGGGGATTCCCAGCTGGTCCCGGGCTGCATGTGGCATTTCAAAGCAGCAGACCCTGGTCTCCACATGGCACTGCCACTTTGAAATGCCACGTGCAGCCTGAGCCAGCTGGGGACTCCACGGCTAGTCTTGGTCTGGATGCAGCATTTCAACCCAGCAGCACTGTGTGAAGCCCAGGGTCTGGCCCTCGGCTCCATGCAGCACTGCCATTTTGAAGCACCACCTCCTCTTCCTTTCCCTTCCCTTGTTGCCTCTTTCCGATAGAGGCAACAAGGGCAGTGGGAGGGGAGGGAAGCAACTAATCAACTAGTGTGTCGATGAGTCAGTCACATCCCTAGTAATGACACCTTTTCTTCTTCCCTTCCTTTCATTTCCACTGTTACCAGATCTGAGATGGTTTGGTTTTTCTAAGGCCATGTCTGCACTTGCCGTGCCAGAGAGCAATCTTCTGGCATTCAATTTAACAGGTCTAGTAAAGACCTGCTAAATCAAACACTGAGGATGCCCCTCTTTCATGCCAGTACTCCTCAATTTGCAAGGAGTAAGGGAAGCCGACAGGAGAATTTGCTGTGAAGATGTCACCAACCTTGACTTAAGGTATGTCAACTCCAGCTAACGTTATTTACATAGCTAGAGTTGCGTACTTTAACCTGACCTTCCTGGCCTAAGAGACTGAGTTACTTGATTGACCCCCATCTCAACGCAGACAAAAAGATGCAGAGTCATTGCTGGCCATCAGCAGGTTCTCCATAGCAATGTCAGGGAGTCTGCTTCCAGGGCAGGACAGAATGCCTGTCAGTAAGTGGAGTCACTCTCCCAAATCATTTTACATTCATGCTCAGACAGAGGAATATCTAACAAACCATCCAACAGGGCACAAGGTCTCACACCAGTACAGAAATTCTTCCCCTCTAAAATTCACTTCTCTAGACATTTGTCAACAACATACATTCATTTGATCCTATAATAAAAACAAAGCTTGTTTTGCAGTATTACTTTTCTTTTTCTTCCCGTGCTTTCACTCAGACTTCTCTGAAGGTACGATACCATTTATTTTGTTTTCATACACAGTAAGAACCTTTTAAAATAGACCATGTACCACTGAGAAACCACATACAGAAGCCTATTCCAGAATTAGGAGCAAATACAGAGAAGGGTCTGATGTTGGCAAACCCAACATCTGATAGTTCAACAGCAAAGAAGTCAAGACTTTTATTTTAAAAGATACATGCACAGTCAGACCAGAACATAAGGCTAAATCCTACTTCCACCCCCTATTGCTAAATAGAGCTGTGACCCTGTTTAAACACTGTAGTTCCTCTGCAGAAGAGAAAGACATTAGGAATGAGGCCAAGAGCAAAGGGTTCCCTGAACTTTATGAAAACCTGCTATAGGACATTCACTGGAGAAACAGCACTGCAGGAGGCAGTAAATCCCCAACTACTTCAGCTCCATGTTCAGAGTCTAGGATTTGCTTCTAAAAGATATATTGGGCACAGGAAAGGGAAGTAGAGAAATATATTTCCTATTAATGTTAGGACAAGCTCTTCAATCTAAGGAACACTGAGGCAGGTATGGATAGTAATAAATTCAGTGAAACAGCAAAAATGAATGCCATCTCCTCTAACCGGTTACTGACTCCTTTAATGGGGAAGAAGTGACCAATACAACGACCATGTCATCTTGAAGTTCAATTTTTAACTTTTCAAACTAGTTTTCCAAAGCTTGTTAGGGACGTTTAAAACCTAGGAAATAACCCCGGGCTCAAAGAATTGGACACAAAACTCCTGCACATTCAACAGCAAAAGCTAAGCAGGAGCATAGCTACAGAGTTCCCTGGTTTCTCTGGGCTTTAACTCTCCAGAAACTTAGCTACATCTCTGGGGACCTTGCAGGTTTGACCCCTACGACTCTCAAGAATAGCTTTAACTTAAAAAAAATACATGTTTTGTTAGTCTGGTAGCACTTTGAAGTCTATTCATTATTTTTTAATTTTATCCTGTACAGACTAACTCGGCTACCCCTCTGAAGAATAGATTTGTTTGTATTTAGCAGATAGAGGTTGGATTTGTAAAGTTCGCACTCAGAGCAAAAGTTCCATTTAGATCCAAGATATAGGTCTAAATCACATCCCTGGGTTTTTTTTTTGGGGGGGGGGGGGGGGTTAAGACTCTCATTATCAGTACCCTACACATATCCAAGGGGAAATAATAGGTTTGGATTATTAAGTAGCATATTGTATTCATACAATACCATTTACCAGAGGATCTCATTGCATATATTGAAATGTCACACTGGAGCACCTACTTGAATCACTGTAAATATGATTTAAACTGAGAAAAAATAGGAGTGATTAATATAAGCACTTGTACCATTACCTGCCAACACTACGTCTCAAGAAGAAAATGTAAAGTGAAATGATCAGAGAAAAAAAAATATCTTTCCTCCCTAGCATCAGAACAGCCAATAAACTTCTGATTTCCAGGTTTCTTACAAATCTTGAGTTTTATAACGGTAAAGATAAGCCTTTTTCATCATACTAGAACTGGGTTTTTTTTTTTTAATTTACTATCAATACAATAAAATACACTAGTAATTTTGCAAGGAAAAAAACCCTCTTTTCTGACAGTTTATCTATTTGAGTCCTCCTTCTGGAATGGCCAATCACTCTCCCATCTGTTGATCTGTCACTCCATGAATTAGCCCATGTAAACATACGTTGTATGCATTTTTATAACGTTTTCAGTAAAGAAGCAAAGCAAACTTCTCACAACCTGAACTGCAATAATGCTGTGAAACTCTGAGTTGGCAAAGTTACAAAAATCCTGCGGACTTCTCTTCAGCAAACATTTAATTGGTTACACACACACACTTTCTCTTTTCTTTCAGCTCTACAGAGACCAGAGATAAGATGTGACACCAACAGAACACTTCACACAATCAAGACAGTAAAGATATTTTAGAGATAGTCAAGCAGTTAAACATCAAGATGGGGCAATACAAGAAGATTCCTTATTAAAATTTAAACACTAGAATTGAGGAGAGGGAATTACATGAACGAAAACTTCAACGTAGAACCATGAAAACTAAGTAAAAGCAAATGACTAAAACAAGCTGATGGGAAAAGGGAGAAATAAAGCACCATTATCTATAGTGGTGGGGCTACTGAAAACAAAATGCTTCAATTAGAAACATATGAAAAAAACGGAGGTGCACAAACTTAAGAAAATTTTATTCTTCATGGTAGAAATAAATTCATAATAATGGGCTTTCAAATGTTCAGGGAGGGGATAGTAAAACAGTGTCAAGTCCAAATAATGACATTACTCTCTGCAAAACAGAAGAATAAATCTAAGCTAAAATAAGAGAAAAAAGAAATAAAAAAGGATGCAGAGGATTGCCATATTTTAAAAAGGCATAGATGGGAGCCAACGGGTTGAAACATTTTGCTTTTGCTTTTTATTTACTCTGAATGAAGAGAACTTCCTTTGTAACATTTCTAAAGCTGTCTGAAAATGAAAGTTACCAATCATAATGAACTTTTAAAAAAAATGTAGCTTCTACTGGAAAGAGCTCCTGAAAGAGAAAACTTGACTTAAGGCAAATTTACTCCCAGCTTTCCCTCAAAAATACCTCCCCCAGCACTACCCATCACACCTTACAACCCATACCAGGGCATTTTATCCCAGTGATGGGAACCACAAAGGCATACATTCCAAAGCATAGGTGTGAAGTAACCCAGCCCCCAAAGCACAACTCCCCCATTAGCAGTCCTATACATATTCATGTCTGCTGGTAGCCAGCCATTGGAAAAAGCAACAGCCATCTCTAAGTTTTCCGAGGAGACAAGATGATGACTCTTCCTCCCATCTCAGGCAAACAGGTAAAGGGAACTGAACAGACAGCTTGAAGAGAAGACTCAAAGAACAAACGTCAACCTGCATTTGATTTATAAAGAAAATGCAGGACGTAATGGCCTTTGCACTCTGGCATAGAAGCAACACGTGGGGAAACAGGCACATTTCATTTCAGTCTCCACAGGAAAGAGGGGTGCCAACAACCATCAAACATTTGCATAAGCAAAGAAAAGGAAATAACGCTGCCAGCATTAAAAGGAATGAATCAAAACTTTTGCAACTTCCAAAAATGGCTGTAAAGTTGCTTAAATTACAGGAATCCTTAAGTGGAAGGGATAACTTTGACTAATGAACGTGCTCAGAGACTATGGTGGATTTTGAAGCACCATTTCAAATCCTGAAGTCAGTAAAACCTTTATCCTTATTAGATCACATGATTCAATACACTGATGCGTGTCTAAAGTGGACATGGAAAAAAACAACCAGTAGCAGCTGCTTAACAGAGGCAATACGTTGCGAACAGTTTTATTACATATGGTTGGAGGGTACTCCTTTTAAGACCATTGAAAACAGAAGTGGTCTGTTTTTACAGATTTCTCTGCAGAAGTGTCTGTTAAACAAGTGAAAACTGAAGCTAGGTTTTATCTAGATTCAGGTTTGCATTGGCAAAAAATTGAGAAAAGCCTACCGGCTCAAAAAACAGAATTACTGAGTCTAATAGCCCCAACTAAGAGGGAACACTACTTGGATAATTTCTGTACAGACACAACCTGAGACAAGTATCAGAGGGGTAGCCGTGTTAGTCTGAATCTGCTGAGCTACAGTTCATCTGCAAATCTGACACCATCAGTTTAGGATTAAACAAAGGCTAAGACTAGCCAAGTACAAAAGCAGTTTTTCCTCTCGTGGTGTTCACACCTCCACATTGGCTGTTAGAAGTGGGCCTCACCCTCCTTGACTGAATTAAACCTCGTTATCTCTAGCCTTATTCTGGCCTGCATATTTATACCTGCCTCTGGAAATTTCCACTACATGAATCTGACGAAGTGGGTCTTTGCCCTCGAAAGCTTATGCTCCTATACATCAGTCTATAACCCGAGAGAGTTCTTTCCTAAAATCGTAAGTAAACAAGACAGTGGGCAGGACGGGAAAGAAGCACAAAAAGTGAAATTAGTTGACCGAAGTCACACAGCAAGTCAGTGGTAGAAAACCATGATCTTCTGACTATGTCCAGTGTTTTACAACACTGCTATGAAACCTTACATCTCTAGGTTACCTGTTCAAATCCAGGCCAGGTCAGCCCTGACCAAAAATAGTTACCATCCAGTTGTTAAACGGTTACTATCTATCCAATAACTAATGAACTACCTAGCCACAACACAAAAGCCTCCAACCACAAAAGCATCTGTGCTTAAAGTCTCAGTTAAGCAGCCAAAGGACTGGATGTGCCTGAAAAAGTCAGCCACATTTTCACTACTAGAAGAGGGTTGAAGCACAGAGCAGCATGACGAAGCTTACACTGGGGTCTGCCCATGCTACAAATGTTCTGTTGGTAAACCAAAGACCTTACATGCCAGGACACTCAGACCCCCCTCTAAACACAGATATATATATCATACAGGTATTCTAAATCTATTGCTCTTGCTTTAGGGCTTAGCACACTGGCTGCAGTGCGGTACATCACGAATGCCCCCACAATTATTTATTGAAAATGGAGCCAATGTAACATGTTCAGACCATCCTAAATTCAGATCTTAACAAATAGTGAAAAACGTTCACTGAAGGGATGATTCACAACTAGTGACATCACCACTGTGGTTGTGTGACAACCCTTCACAAGCATATGGAATAAGCACATCCAGGCCTTGCACAGATATTCTTAACTAGCTTGGTCTCTTTTGATACATGTCTCGAGAAAGGCTTTGACACAAATAAATGTCCTTAACCTTCCATACTTCTTACGCAACAGAGGTGCTCACTTGGAAACACAAGTTTCCAAGAAACGTTCAAGCTTCTCCCAGGTCTGTGGCAGTACTAAATTTACCTTGTCTAAGGAAGGGCATGGGTTGGATGGATTGACAAAAGGAATCAGTTCCTCACCTCAGCTGATCTAGTCTACCATGGATACTCATTCATCATTTTGGAGAAAGTATAGTTATGGTAACAAGAGTTTGTTATTTCTAGTGATCCAAAGCATGCCACTGTCAATGCTTTATAAACATAAAGCTATACAAAGTCCCTGTCAAAATAGCTCACAATCCAAAGGCTTAACCCAATTCCAATTAAAGCAAATTTCCATCCGTTTCACTTTAAAGTAAGCTAGCTTAAGTCCTGTTTACGCAACTTGGGCACGAAGGAAAGTCAAAGTGATACAATCCTCTTCGCCCGTCCCCATTCTAAACTGTTCTTCTCTTCCCCCCTACCATTAATTTAATAATTAATTTCTAAAATTGTGAGCTCATTTAAATTCAAACCCACTCGTTTAATCTCTTCCTAAATCTGAATTCATATTTTTCTCATAAAAATTGATCCTTGCATATTACTCTGAGTGGTCTGTCCCCTTGCCTTGTACAATTTCAGACGTGCAGTCTTAGCTGGGTTAATTCCTTCTAACCAAAGTGTTTTTAAAAGGAAAAAAGTGATCCTTTCTTTAGGTTTTCCAAACCCATTTGTGTTTGGCAGATAGATGTGAAGTTTAAAGTAACATACAGCGTGATGGGCAATTATGGTAAAATGCCATTATGACAGACAGGCTATGGCTAGAGCATGTCAGAAAAACCAGTTAGGGTATCAAGTTTAAAGAGGAAAAGCCATAAAACTTTCCTCTGACAACTATGATTAATGCAGATCAAAACCATAATGGTATTTTTCTAAACCAATATACTTTACACAACTTAGAAAATAGTGAGAGATTATGGAAGAAAAAGTTAGAATATACATTTTGACGGAGATTACTCTGGAAAGAGCTATCCAGCTTCTCCTCCTCCCCCCCCCCCCCCCAAAAAAAAAATAGGCTCCTGGATGTTAGCAAAAGCATTTTGGAGGAATTCCACAATAGCTCTGTTTAAACAAAAGGAGACAAAATTCATTGCCTTCCTTGGGGCAGAAGTGAACAAGTAGGTAGTAGTAATTTTCTGCCAAGTATGGCTTTAAAATGATTAATTCACTGTTCCTGAAGTCATGGATATTTCCAAAAGCAAGTAGTTTAAGGCAAGTGAGTGTTACACAATCCAAGATCCACAATCCAAGCGTTTCAGTCCTAACTCTCCAATTATTGCTTTGGCCAATGAAGTTGGTTACGTGTTATGTTAACTAGCAGATTTACCCAGTATTGCTCAGGTCTGTAATTCAGGAATTCCATCAAATGTATTTTGTATCTTCATCTTTATAAACTCGACATTTACTACATTGTATCAAAAAAGGGTTATAGTCAATTTGGTTTTCAATATTTTCTTCCAGTTTTCAAATCTGAAGCATTGATTTTGCTGTGCCAAAATGGAGCAATAACTCCACATTTCTTAATTTGATCTCTTCTCTGTTTGGTTTTATGAGAAGCAATCCCATTCCAGGCACATCCTGTTTTCCTGGCACAATAAACCCCTTACGTTGCTTTAAGTTATGATAAGAGGTAAGCTACATACTAGATTTGGCGGTCCTAGTTCTTACTTTTTAGGAAGCGTTCTGGAACCAACTGACACAGATGGACATACAGGTACATTTCTAAAATATAAAATAAGATTACAGTGACCAATTGTCATGCCTACATACTAGAAACACACAGAGGGGCTGCATGGAGCCCTTTTCAGAGACAAGATAGAATTGTCACTTCATACATCAAAGAAAAAATTCCCAGAGTAATGGCCAGTCAAATATACATGCTTAACTAGATGAAACATCTAGCTAATTCACCTCATTCAGTGCTGATTTATTTCTTTACCTCATGAACAAGTAATTTTTTAATATAAATCAAACCCTCAAAGATATATATTCCTGTTGCATTTGGAATGGCATCTGAATTCGGTGTTTTTTCACTATGTAGATTTTCTGGTTTATGTTGATAGAGTTTGTCCCCCCCCTTTACATTTTTCTGTTTCACGTTAGCTAGAACGGAGTATTTTTCATGTAATGACAATAAATATAAAACCAAAGCTATGGTATGATGATGAAAACTATCATTCAAGGTTAGTGGGAGCCTGTACTCTAGTTAAAGCTTCTCTACAGATTTTCACACCAAGAGTGAGCATAATAGATTAGATAGCAAATTCAAACTCATATTAAAACATTATAATAGTGTTTATGGCAAAACCAAAAATAATGCAATAGAGACAGACAAAAAAGTGCATGTCCTGTTGCAACAAAATCTTAAGTCTCTTCTTTCCATACCTATAAAAATCTAAGACAACAAAATGAGTAGACAGAGTGGTTCAGATTTCTCCTTTTGTATAGTATCGATAGGATTTTCATCATACTGAAGAGTTTAGGGACAGGCAAAATTACTTTTGCATACTGTAATTTGTCTAGTATATTGGAAACCAGAAGGCTTTTCTGAAATTCTAGCCATGCTCTTTCAATCTTTTACTCCCCACTTTTTTCATCAATTTTTTTTTTCCAATGCTGCAATTTTCTGATTTTTGATCCCTCTGAAGAAAAATCTGGAAAAAAAAAATCGCTTTGTGCATGGTGCTCCGAGTGAAAATAATGAGGTTTACATATCAGAAATCCTCCCCTTTTAAAGATGTGTATGTTTTATTTTTATAAATATATATACACACACACACACACACACACACACACGTTTGTTCACCTCAGACATATTTGCAACTTTCAAAAGTGTTGTTCTGAAAGGAGATTCTAATATTATTTTAAAACCCACACAGCTCACTCTAGAAAATTTAACTAGCACATTGAGAAGGAATTAATATAGGACAAAATGGTCTGTTTCCTTATCAGCTCTTCTAGATTATTTGCATGTTTTTAAATGCAAACATGTTCTTCTTTATGACTGTCGGTGTAATAAACTGAGTCAATGAATTCTAGGTAGATACAAGCAAAGGAGAAAAAAATAGAATCAGGGTACATGTGTGCATACGTACAGACAAAGAAGTCATTAATTAAGATATGCCTGACTGCTAGCAATGGAGTCACTCATCTACATGGCTTCCCAGGACTGGTTTGTGTGCTTTCAGAACCTGGGTAGCCTTCTCCATGGCTCTGCCCCGTTGGCGCTGATTATGTATGATTAATGATTTAAAGGAATAAAAAGAGAAAGGTCAACTTCTGAGTTCAAGACAGAGCAGCTACACAGGGAGTAATTAAGATACTTGTGTAAGCATGATTAATAAGCACAAACTGGCACACTGTGCTGTAAACAAGACGCAAGCAGATGGTTAGGATGAAACAGATTTTTCCTAAAAAGCAATTTTTCAGTGCCTTGAAAGTTGGCTTATTCCTCTCCCCCCAAATCTTGCAACACTCATCATTTACACACCCTAAAAAGAAAAATAGTAACCCTTTCAACATTCACCCATTTATTTCTATACAGAGATATTCACAGATAACTAGAGTTTGCATGTAAATGGATTCAACTCATCTTTGTTTAAGGTTTCCTTTTATGTCGAGTTTCATGAATTGCTAAGCCTGACAAGGTTCACTAGGAGTCTTTTAACTCCCACCCACAAGTTCTCCCTAGCTGTCATGTGACTGGCAGTATAGAGGGATCCGCAATGGCATTTATGGAGAAAGCTGGAAGACAGGTGTCAGAACGGTCCAGCAGGCAAACCTAACGAACACTAATCAGCTCTGGTGTTCTTTTACAATCCATATCTAATTCACAAGTTTCATTCTTTCTGAAAAACAATTACTAGGTTTTGAAGTTCATTGTGCATTTACTCAACTGTCTCTTCACATTAACGTAAGTGGGAACAAGAAAAAAATAGAGTCAGCGGGAAAGGGACATCAAAAGATCTTAGAATGGATGGAAGGCTTTATTTTTAAGTAATATAATTACAGATGTGTGTAATGTTTTACAATACATTTAAATGCGAAGTTACATCTTTTATGCACCAGAAAAATATTAGCTGTTTGTCTCTCCAGCTGAAACACTAGTACACAAAAATGACTTGACTGAGGAAAAACAAAAAATTCTCATTGTGACAACAAAGATATGGATACTAAGTCAGTGGTGTGAACTACAGCATGATTATGGTGTCAGAAATATCTGAACATACTGATACGGCTGGCATCCCATCAGCACCCCACCAAAAAATACAATATTCTACACATTTTAATCTCTCTGTACTCAAAACAATAAAAAATAAAAATCAGATATTCCTTTAAGGTAAATTTTGCTTCATCTATATTTAAAAAAAAAAATCTCTGCTTTCCATATTAACAAATTCTCTTCAAGTTCGAATATATAATCCAGTAAAGCCTCACCTAATAAGAAGTGGGTTGTGCCCACGAAAGCTCATGATACCATCTACATGTTTTGTTAGTCTTGCAGCACCTTAAAGACTATTTGTTGGTTTTTTTAGGTTTTTCTAATTACAGACTGACTATTACCCCTCTGAAGCTTCTAATCTTCATTGTTTGTTGTGTTACTGATGCCAATATTAGGCAATTTGCTTTTGTGTTATATAATATTAGGTGGCATTTTAAACTTAGACATTTTCAGATAAAATAAGGATTTCGCCTACGATACTTCATTGTCACTTTCACACTAGCAGCTATGAGAACATGAGAAACAGTTATTCAAGTAATCCTGTTCTTCCCAGTAATGAATTTCCTTTCTTTACAACTCTCACTGTAGGAAGGAACATACTTGAAATGGAAAAAAGAGTGGCATGCTCAAGTTCATTGTAATACCATTCCATTATTCATGAATTCTTAATAAAGTTCTTATTTAAATGTAAGAATCATGTCCCAACAGACATGCCTCTGTTCGATGTTTCAGAATGGCATTAAGTGATCTAGGGGTACATCTATACAGCAACATTATTTCGAAATAAGGAGCCATATATCAAAGTAACTTAGTCTGCATCTACACAGCAGGCAGTTTTCAAAATAATGTTGAAAGCTCGAGGACTTTTTAGTCCAACTCCTGTAATCCTCATTGTATGAGGAGCAAGGGAAGTCAGAAGGAACGTGCTCTATTTTGAAATAAGTGCTGTGTAGACACCCCCAATTTCAAAATAAGCTATCGAAATAAGCTATGAAATTGACGTAGCTCAATTTGCGTAGCTTATTTCGAGTTAAGCACTGCTGTGCAGATACACACTAGAAGTCCTGCAACTATCCAAATTGTGATGCTTGCAAGAGGGTAATGGTATCAAGAGATTCTAAGTAAGGATGTTAAGTATCGGGTAATTAACTAATCGAATAGTTGATGCATTTTTGCATTGACTATTCAATTAATTGATAGGGCACTTCCACCTTTGAAGTGTAGCAACAGCCCTTGGGAAAGGTAGAAAGCGCCGAAGCCCTGGCTCATCTGTGGACTCCCCCGCTGACCCCGGGCTCCATGCAACGCTGGTGCTTTGAAACGCCCCAACTGACCCTGCATTTCCAAGCAGCAGCACTGCACTGAGCTGCTGACCCCAGGCTCCATGTGGTGCTGCCGCTTTGAAGTACTCCTCTTTTCTCCCCTCCTTGCTGCCTCTAATAGAGGCAGCAACGATTGGACTAGTCCTTCACATCCCTAATTCTAAGAGCATTTTGAACTGTGTGCGTGTGTCAAAACCTAGGGTGAAGGAGGGTCACTGTGTGTCCCCATATAACTGAAGAGATATTTTGAATATCTGAAAATTTTATGTCTAAGTGGCAACTCAGATATTTTACTTAGACACTTCTATAGGCACTAATAACCCATACTTCTCCTTGGCTATAACTGCAGATGTATTTAGGATAAGGCTGCAGAGCCCAGAACAGAATCTTTGAACTTCAGGCTCATCTGAAATACGCGTCAATTAATATTTGCATCGCTAACTTATATGGACAAGTCAGCTGTCTCTAGATCTTTTTCTTTCAGAGGCTCCCCCAACATACTATAAAAACTCCACAGAGCTTTCTGCATATAAGAGTCAGGGCCTGCATTAGTGGGTAGCAAGTAGGGCAATTTCCTAAGGAATCTACAAAACTAAGTTGCTCAGGCTTCTGTTTCAACCCTAAGTGGTGGTAGGCTCTCTGCCATGGATCCCAGCAATCCCAACACTGGTGCTGATCAGTAGAGCCTCTGAAATCTGTTTGCTGGCCCTCCCCCACCCTACAGCCCCACACTTCTGGTTGAGAGCCAGCACCTGAGGCGAGGTCTACACTAGACCCAGAAGCTCAGCTGAAGGTATGCAACTCCAGCTAGCGTAGAATACGTAGCTGGCATCTGCTTACTTTAAGCTGAGCGTGGCGCCATCCTCACAGCGAAAGGCCAAAAAAGGAAATGCTCCCGTTTGCTTCCCTTGCTCCTCACAAGAGTAGGAGTCCTGGCTGCCAACGGGGGCACCCTCTGAGTTGAATTTAGCGCATCTTAACTAGCTTTGCTAAATCAAATTCCGGAAGATAGATCGCAGCAGTGTCAGTCTTTTGCAGAGTAAAGACAAGGCCTAGAGGTCTGAGGACTGCATTAGTAGTCAATATTACTGTTGAAAAGCTGATAATTTTGTATCAGACTTTTCCACGCATCAGCTACTGTAAGCAGGTTGGTATTGTTGTATCCTCTGAAGCAATTGGCAAAATGTTTTAATAAAGGAAAACTGTATATTTGTACTGATCTTCGGTGGCTAGCCGTACATTTACACATCTGTTGTTTCTGAACAGCTTATAAAGGCCTGTTCAATGGAGAAATAATAACTCCCCAAAAACTTGTAGGCTAAGTTGGATAAAATGGCCTGATGCAATGTTTCTCTAGAATGCCTGAGCATAGTGCATTCCAATGACAAACACATGGTAATTTTCCCAGACTGAGAAAGCAAGTATCAGGTCATTGCAGTCTACTTTATCTTTCCAAAACACTCCTGCACTGGCAGCATCTCTAGTTCAAGTTAATTGTGAGTGACTTTAGACATCAGGGCAACGCAGTTCCACACATCAACCAAACTGAGAGCTAACAAGTAGACTCCAAACAATAACAGTCACCAAGCAACAACTAGGTTAGCATTCTCTCTCGTTTCTTCTCTTTTTTTCCCAGATACCTTAGAGGGTAGAAAGTACTTAATGGACTACAATGAGACATGCTGATAGGCTCCATATGGTCAACTACCTCACTCTTCAGACAAGACAATTCCATCACGCAAAGGAATCGCTATGAAATATCAAAATAATCGGTAACCACCACAGATTTTGCTAGTAACAACTTTTAATCATCAGTGTCTCATTGTTTTGAAGTGATATATTTCAAAAAGTGTCAAAACTCTTAATGAATCCTGGTGGTAAAATGAATAGTCTGTTTGCTTTCCCTATTGATATACCAGGTTTCAGACTGTCAAAGTGCTTTTAGTTAGAATAGAAAACGTACAAAGTTAGCTATGCTTGTTTTGACAACTACAAAAAGATTTTATCAGTTACATGTACCTGTGAAGTACCTAGGTTTTCAAAGCAAAATTTGTTCATGAAGTTCTTAATACTAATGTTTTCATATGCGTATGTAACACTTTCACCTTCATAGGTATTTCAGAAAAGCATATAAACAATAAGACTTTAGCACACATTGCTTTCTCAAATTGCTACAACTTCATGCCTTTTTACTTAACTTAGAATTTACTGTAAATGTTGCTAATTTTGCACACATGCTTGATTTCTGTCATGCATAGAATTTAAAAATGTATAAAAATGGAAAAGCAAATTTTTCAAAAAAATGCATGTTAAAATCAAATATATTACAAATAATTTTGGGGTATACATGAACACTGTGTGTATATATACAGTTTAATTTACATTATTCACCAAGTTAATTCTTATCATAATTAACCATGTTAATCACTGAAGAGTATATTTCAACTTCATATTACTAGTTTTTCTTATTAAAAAATGAGTTCTACTCATCTGTTCCAACTTCTCTGCAAGAGAAAAGTGGAAATATTCCAAGATGGTAAATTATCACACTACTGAAATACTAAAAAACATGAAAGCTGTCTTATTTAGCAATTTACTTTTCAATAGTTTGTCAATCTAGATATTTCATTATGTGTTGCCCTAGAATCTTTTTTAATTGTAATTTGGAGCACATTATAACTCTTTTCTAGCCAGATTTATCCGGTTATACCTCAAAAAGTTTTAAGCAACTGCTAACTGTGTTGAATTTATTTATATGAAACTAAGCTAGAAATAGATTTCTAAAATAGTACTTTCAGCAGCCACAGTAATAAAAGGAGCAAAGGCAAACAATAGTAAACAAACACAATTTTACTTTAAACCCTACGTTCCATAATGCTTGTTTTAAACCAAAAGCATAAAACTAATTCAGTATTTGCAAGCAGCTGAGGCATTTTATACATAAATATAAAAAAACTGTATAAAATACAATAGTTTATCAGCTCAATATTTGTGACAGTTTATTCCAATCTAAGTTACATGCAAAAGCTACACAAAGGCAACAACTTCAATTTAAGCTATTTTAAAACCTTGTAGCAGCATTTAGAGATAATTATGTGGTGCATTATACACAGGAATTACATGCATATGTAGAATGACTGGCGTTTGACCATAAATAGGAAGTTTTTTAATCATGACCCTAGATGAATTGACTCGTGTATCTTTGAAGAGTACCACCACAGAAAGATACACTTTTTAGCCCACTGATTTTGTTTACTATGTTCCTCTCAAACAATCAAGATTTTCCTAAAGGTTTTACTCTGTCATGAATCATGGTGAGTGACAATTAGCACTTTCTGTGGTACATTATACAGCGAGGACAGCTAATAAGGTATAAGAATCCAGTGCAGGTTTTTCACTTCACTATCCCATCTAAAGCTTGAAAGAAAGTCTGTAATCTAATGAATTCTGAACTCATGTCAGCTCAATAAAGAGCTCAGTCTTTTATCTTCACCTGGAATAGTTAAAAAAAATTGAACTGTATTTCCCAGTATCCAAAAATAGATTCTTACATATCTTGTTTTAGACTAATAAAGAGACCTATTAATTCGGGAGGGGAGGGGGGAATTGGTAATGTGACCAATAATTCAACCCCTTAAAAGAATCAGCTGATATTTCCTCCATAATCAACAATATTTCAATTATCCAACAAATTACCATGGATTAGAAATAAAAAAAATCCCTGATTGTGACACTTCAGTGACTCAAGTTGTGCAAAATACGTTATTATATAGCATGGAAAGTCAACAAAAGCTGCGAAGGAAACTTACATGTACTACCTAACTCACTCAGTAAAAATTGTCACTATCGGAGGGTACCTTGATGCCATGCACTAAAAGAATTCAGTTTGCAGAACACCCATCACACATACAAAAACCTGAACCGGCACCTTTGTTGACAGCCTCAACAGAGACAGCAAGAATTAAATAGGCATGGAGACTACAGCTGAGATGATACCGCCAGAATATGGCTGAAGCCTATTAGCGAGGTAGAAAAACTTCAAAAGATACTGCTTTGTTCTGTGGAAACTTCATTCATAAGGGCATTCAAAGCAGTTCCCTTCATAAACACTAAATATACTATTTAATTAAAAAAAAGATCATTAGCATTCATTCTATTCCCTAAAACATTGTAGAGGAGGACAACACAAACTACACTATTCCTAGTTACAACCATGATTTGCATTGAAACATTTTTGGGGATATAGTTCAACTATGCCACAGCTAACCAAAACATGGCTAAAACTAATGGTTTCAGCTCTCATAGTACACAGTTGCAAAGCCCCAGCTTAAAGCCTCCTTTCTTCTTAAGGATTAAGTGAAGGTTTTGAGGTCCTAGCGAATGGGGGGAGGAGGAGGAGAAGTGTGAAACAACTAACATCTACCATGTAAAACACTGTTTAAGAACAGAATTTGATGACCAGGTAAATACATCTGCTTACTACCTGTTAAACATATACAAAAAAGAGCCCTGTGCAGGATAAAAAATTTGCATCTGCAAAACTGAGTCTCAGGTAAAAAGCAAATATCCATATATTTGCAGGGTTCTAGATACAAATTTGTACGCACACCCATATCTTCAAAAATGAGCTGCAGATATCTGCATGCAACCTTTGTGGATGCAGGTACCTATGAAGTGACTAGGCCATAGATTTGCAGGACTCTCTTGCTGTTCAAAACAGAAGTGGGATCTTACAAAATCCAGAACTGCATATGCTAATCAAAAGCAGTAGTCAATTTGTCTTGAATGGCGGGACAATATCCTTCAAAAAATATTTGTACTCCTTCCTCACTTTGTCGGTCCCATGATCTAAGACTATCCCATGGAGAACCTCTCCACACAACCAACGTAAGCAGCTTCCACACACTATTCATCTGAACTGCATAGCTACATCATTTACCAATAGTTGGAAGACACAATGTAGAAAGTCAGAGATGACAACCTTTACACCTATTCCATCCTTGTACAACTCGTGTACCATTTCATATCAGCATTGCTTCTCTGAAAATAATCAATTAGCCAAGTTATATGAGGAAATGTTTTGCCTCTGGATATCAGAAGACAGTAACACTCTTGGACCCAGCCATGCTGTGTATGTAAGAAACACACTTCACTGTGTAGCCATAAAGGTAATGAATTTGCATGCCGTGGGGTTTGCATGAGATCTGGTGGCCAAAGGTTAAGTGCCTGCAGCAATGGAAACATAGGTATCGCACTTCATGAGGTAAAAGCATGGAATATGTTGCCTATTGGACACACTAGAGATTTTTAAGTAAAGATATATAGCAGGGAAGCTATTTTTTTTTAAATCCAGGAATAAACTGTACCATGTGACAGGAGCTGTTCAAGTCTGTATGGATTGATGGCTGAAGCCAGAAGTGTCCTATTGAACACCCAAGCATAGGTTCTAGAACAATTTATAGTGAGGGTGCAGAAAACCATTGAACAAAAGCTTTAACCCATGTTTATAACGGAAACCACTACAAACAAGGGGTGCTGCAGCCTCACCCCCCCCCCCCCAGCATCTCATGTTCCAGTACTTACGAACACAGGCGGCTTGTCCCAACTTTTGAAAGCAAACTAAAAATGGTCATCTTTTCCCTTTTTGCGTCTCAAACTCAGCTGTAAATCTAGAAAGGGGAATTACATAAGAACGGCCGCACTAGGTCAGACCAAAGATCCATCTAGCCCAGTAGCCTGTATGCTGACAGTGGCCAGCACCAGGTGCCACAGAGGGGGTGGACCGAAGACAATGATCAAGCTATTTGTCTCCTGCCATCCCTCTCCAGCCTCTGACAAACAGAGGCCAGGGACACCATTTCTATCCCCTGGCTAATAGCCTTTTATGGACCTAACCTTCATGAAATTATCTAGCTTCTATTTAAACTGTTATAGTCCCAGCCTTCACAGCATCCTCTGGCAAGGAGTTCCACAGATTGACTATGTGCTGTGTGAAGAAGAACTTTTGCTTATGAGTTTTAAACCTGCTACCCATTAACTTCATTTGGTGTCCTCTAGTTCTTCTATTATGGGAACTAATAAATAGCTTTTCTTTGTTTACCCTCTCCACACCACTTATGATTTTATAGACCTCTATCATATCCCCCCCTTAGTCTCCTCTTTTCTAAACTGAAAAGTCCCGGTCACTTTAACCTCTCTTCATATGGGACCTGTTCCAAACCCCTAATTCAAACTATATGGACTTGGAAAACACATGGAGTAAGGAAGCAGGTTTGAGAATAAAAATACATTGAAAGAGATTATGGATATTCAAATCAACCACTAGGTACTTGTCCCTTCAAACATTTAATTATTATGCCTATTCCCTTCCCCGTGTCCTTGGTCCAGCTACTTAAACTCTTTGCATGTATTTTTACACCATGAAAGCACTCGAGCTATGAATGTTAACATACTGTAGGCAGCAGTCCATAGACTAAATTACAAATGCACAACGCATGGTGTTTAAACAATTTGGGCCTTTGATTCTACTGTGCTTTATTATAAAGAGTTCAGCGTTATAATCTGATGTAATGAAAGTAAGTTCCACTCTCTTGTTGTGTTTTTTAAAATAAACACTGGTACTTGAAATCAGCTAAAATGAAGGTAGTTTTTACGAACAATGTTTTTGTGTGAGGGTTTTTGTTGTTAATTACTTGGGTATTTTACTCATGCACATAGTCATTCCCTTTTTGTGAAAAGCTTATAGTCAAAGCCATTGCTTTATTTCTTTTCTCAGATTGCTCTTTTTAATGCAGAAAGATATGCAATGCTGGGAAGATGAAGATATCCTACAATGTCTGCAATAAAAAAAACCCTGGACTGCTAAAAATTCAGTATTTTGCTTCGGCTTTTTCCACTAATCCACAGACATGCCTGACTGCTTGCAGTTTCACAACATAGGTAGGTATGGATTTCATTTATAAAAGGATGTTGGACTTGCTTAGTCAGAATTTGGTGGATATTGGTAAGAGGCTGAATGTGAGTCATATAGTAATTGTTACAGTAAAGGAAAAACTATCTAATTTAAGATTTCAAAGGAGGAAAAATATGAAGACATAGGACAAAATCCTCTATTGCCCAAGCCAGTGTCCGTTACCATTCTTCTAAGTCAACAAGTAGTCCTGTGGCACCTTAAAGGCTAACAAAAATATATAGGTAGTATAATGAGCTTTCATGGGCAAACTCGATGAGTTTTGCCTACAAAAGCTTTTATATATAAAAAAATAAAAAGGTCTATAAGATGCTACCAGACTACTCTTTTTTTTTTTTAAAAGATACAGACTAACATAGCTACCCCCTGAGACTTTTAAACATTCTTAGAAGAAGCGTTTTAGAATTTGCCACAGTATAAATGTGTACATAAGGCATAAAACAACAGACTCTTGCCCATAAAGGCAACTTCCAACAAACACACACTGAGAAATAAAGAATACATAGCAAAATGCTGAGAAATCATATTGAGGACATTAAAAAAAAAGTTAGCTGTACTTAAATTTTAGCAGTCTATTGCATATTGCTCCAAATGCATGGATATTTAGCAACTTAAAGTGATATTAATGTTAATATTAGTATATTAATATTATAATTAATTTTTGTAACCAGTGAATACAGCGTGTGTTTTCCCATCACATTTTGAGATGCACTGAAATAGCAACACTGAAATGGTCAAAGGTGCTTAAACCTCAGTGATATTTTTCCAATATATCACAGATGAACAATCTAAAAATTTAAAAAATGTGACGTCAAAGGAGGACACATTTAAGACTCCAGAATTTCATTTTAAAAGCCAGAAGACAGCTCTCCAGCTCAGCAGTCCAAAAAACAGAAAGGCTACTGTGACAAAATCCTCCTTGAAATGAGCCTACTTTATGTCAGAATAAGGGTAGACTTAGGGTTTGTCTACACTGTGTAGCTTTTAGATGTATCGCTGCAGCGATACACCTGGGTTGCTAAGTCAGGCAGCGTAGCTGCTATTTTCTTGCTTTTTTTGCCGACAAAATACTTCCATCTCCAATAAGTGACGTTAGCTATGTCAGCAGGAAAGCACTGTTTGTGGTGGCATGTGTGGTCCACAAATTTGTCTGCGCCTCTGGTGTTTCATTCTAATACCTCTCAATAAAGGTTTTGTCACTGATTTGCTAAGGTAGACGTAACCCAAGGCGACCTGATCCCTTGAATACTTCAGTGGTTCTAGAGAATCAAGAACCAGACTACACCTAGACAATGGAGAGATAACTGAAAAGAGGGGACATGTTCCCCCTTTCAAAGCAAGGCTTATTTATTTATTTAGTCTCTTTTTTCACATTTAATGCCACTGAGTGTGTACAGCATTGTTTAATAGGATGTTCTAAGTATTATCACTTATTATTGTAATTATCTATGATTAATCCCATTATAATGGGAAGCTAGAGGGCATGTCTCAAAGTTTCTGTGTTATCGATGCATAATGTAAGTTGACGGGAACTATAGTTGAGGGGGAAAAAGAATGAGTGCTCTTTGACTAAAGGCATTTTTTGTGACAGACAAGATTGGATGGAACTGGGTTTTTTTGGTGGGGTCAAATCTCACTGTGCTGAGGTCACAGCTGACACATCTGTGCAGGTTAGGAAAGTCTTCTCTGATGGTCATACCAGACCTGGAATCTTCTGTGATGGAAACCGCTTAAGTTTTGGATCCTTTCTATGGCACCATGTGCCTCTATCATAGATGAAAGTTCTGTTAAGAAAGTGTTTTTGTTATGTAATCTCTATATAGAGGCATTATGTCAATAGGAAATAATGCACATTTTCATTGGAGCTTACATAATAAGGCCTGAATTTTAAAAAGTGACACTTTAAAATGACACAGATTTGTCAGAAAGTGTTAAGCAGTTATGGTCTGAAAACCACCGCCCTGCACCTTTAAATAGCATAGGCAGTGTGTTTGGCTGGCTGAGAGAAAGGAACAGTGCTTTATGGCTGGAGGGGAGGTGATGAAAAACTGCTGCAAAAGGAGTCCGAGCAGTCACAGACGCCCTAGGAAGGCAGATTTGATAAAAGGAAGAAGAATGCACCCGAAGCCTCCCTTTGACATGCAGCAGGCTCAAGAGCATATCTAGCAGGGTCGTGGGGAGTCTCTGGCAGGAAGGGTACTAGCCATGCAATTTGGGGCACAGGACTGGTTCTAGGCTAGAGCACATAGGCCAGGGAGGTGGTGGGTTTATGGCTCAGGGCACTCTCAGGGAGGTAACCTTCTCTCAGTCAGCAGGAATTTTCACACAAGCTAAGACAGCACTTGGGGTTTTCCAAGTCGACCATATGACCCGAAGCACTGATGTTCATCTCATCTGGGTACAAGATGTTAGGGTGATGCTGAAAACAGGTGTGCAACAAAGGCATAGGGCACTGGATGCTGGCTTTGGAAAGGGGTGTGTGCCCACGAGGGCAAGCATGTTTGCAAATTATGTTTTGGGGTGCATGCAGCATCTTCATGCCACAGAGGGAAAGAAAGTATCTTGGGGGAAATCAGCGTAGCAGTACATCAGGTGCCGCCCACAGGTTTCCAAAGACTTTTCCAGGTCAGTGGGAAATTTTACGGCGACTCAACTGGAAGTATCTTAATACAACAGATGGGGGGGGCACATTCTGTGGGTTTAGGATTCTGTTTAAATAATACCCAAAAACATGGAGTCATGGGTGTGGATGGGGTATGTAATGTTCTCTCAAAAACACCCAAACCACATTCTATAGGTGGGGGCATGGCTCGGCTATAAAACAATCCAACCAAAACTTCCATGGGAATTAATTGAAGGCAGGATATCAAGGGCTCTGCATACAATGGCCTGCATGTAACTCTCAGATTTATCTCTGGGGCTTGTGTCCTGAAATAGGCTCCCAAGTATTAGCCCATCACTCTATTATTTTTCTTGAGGCAAGGTATCTGCTTTGCCAGTATCGACCCATTTTTAAGGAACAAGGTTTCCAAAGTTGGTACCAGGAGCCAGCCAAGAACCTGAGTGAATTCTGCCAGCCACATGGAACCTGGGGACAAGATGGGGTCCTCACCAACCTTGGAATTGCCAGCCAGCTGCTACATTTAGCAGTGGGCTAGATGGTTATCCATATCCACTTAGTCTGAACGCAAAGGTTGCTGGCAGGGTGCTTGTATTCCAGTGGCCCTCTCCAGCAGTCATGTGGGCATGTCACAGTTGATGTTCTCAAGAATCTGAACAGCCTTGCTCACATTAAAAAGCAGTATTGGTGCTTTTAGGATCAGTGAGCTAATACCTGGTTTTGGTAGGGGACACGGTCCAAGAGGGGACTTGGAACTGTGCAAGGGATTGGGAGGGGCCAAAGGGGCGTTAAATCTGAGGTGAACAACCACTAATCAAGGAGACTGATCAGCATTTATCTTGCAGATAAGCTGTGAGCTTGGCTCTGTCCTATGGCAGTTAGTTCTCAGTCAGAGGCCACAACAACAGTGGTGCAGCTGGGTGCAGGGACTCAGGATGTGTCTCCACACCCCAGATTTTTTTGGAGAAACAGCCATTTTTCCAGAAAAAAAAAAACCTTCATTTACCTCCACACTGCAATCGCATTCTTTCGACAAAAATTCAAAAGAACAGAGGAGTTTTTCCTGACATTTCTATGAGGAAGAAGCCTTTTTCTGAGAGAGTTCTTTTGGAAAAAGGCATGTGGATGGGGAAGAGCGAGTTATTTCGAAAGAGGAGGAAAAAGCACAGGTGCCCTGGTGGCCACTCCATCCATAATAATCACAGCTTAAATGCGAGAAAGCGTCCATTCAGTGTGGACACACTCTTTCAAAAAAGCAGATCACTTTTCAATGCGCTTTGACAGTGTGGACACTCTCTTTCAGAAGATCTCTTCCAGAAAAGCTTTTTCCTAAAGAAGCCTGCATTGTAGACATAGCCTCAGGCAATTCCGATGATTGGGTGTTGGCATTCGGAAGCATACAATACATGTATGCCACCTCATGTGCTCAGTCACCATTCCAGATGTTGGCAGACTGGCCATGAAGATATGGGTATAGATCTGTGGGCATAGGACTGTTTTTCTTGTACACCTGATGACCTAGTGTTCTTAAGGGCTAGCAAGTCTACGTTGGTATGGAAGCAACAGCACGTTATTAGCCCAGCTCATGCCACTGCTGCACAGTCAGCTGTCTCTTACAGAAACCAGCACATAGGAAGAACACTAACTGGGGAATGTGCAAAAGAGTTCTGTGACTGCTCAGGAAAAAAAAAAGGGGGGGGGGGAGAATTCATGCTGATCCAAGTTTTCAGACAGCCATGCTTGCAGTGTTTGGCATCTTGAGGCACTAATTATTCAGGGAGGATAGGGTTCCCTGCTAAAGCTTTGGAGCCAATTTATTTTGGTCAATATAAAAGGGGCGGCAGTAAGAGATTTCTGGGAATCTGACTGGGTTTGGGGCAGAAGCAGCAAAGATAATAGCTGGTGTCTCCTTGTAGCAGATGTCTAGTGCAGGTCCTCCACAGGAAAAGGTACTCATTGGCTTGGAAAAAGGATTTAAAGTGTTCATTAAAGGAGCAAATGGGAGGACAGTTAAAGACTCCAATGGTTGCTTCAGCAAGGAGCCAACTCCCCATTCTTATATCCTACCTTAATCTTCCTATGAGGGGTGATAGATGGTAAGGTCCCAGCACTAAATTTTCTGGAGAGACTTGGATGGAAAAGGGTGGGGGGAGAAGCTGCTAAAAGCCCCCTGGGTAATTACAAAATTAACATGGAATTTCCTGCCCTGGACACTTATGTTCTGGGTAGTCCAAGGCTTCTAATAATACAATTGTGGCCTGATTAAATCCATGTCAAATGTGTCTTGCCCTTCTTTTCATGTAGTTAGACAATCAGGCCCCTGTAGCTTGTCTGAAATTGGGCACCAAAACTTGATACACTTCTAAGCACTAATCACTCTTGAAAATTTAGGCCTAATGCTCCCAGCATTTCCACAAATGTGCCAGGTTTCAGGGAATGCGATTATGATTTAATTAACTTTGCCAAAATATTACGAGAGATGACATCTGCTGGTATATTACATACTTTTAAACATGGGATGATTTCATATTATACAATTTGGTACAATATACTTTATAAAATGAACTACTTGATGTGTCAGACTAGGGTACATTTATCAACCCCATATGGTTTGATGTTATGTCTGATGAAAGCTTGGAGGTTAGATGGTATATTATGTAATATATTTCCTTATTTTCAAAAAAAAAAGAGAGAGAGAGAGAGAGACAGAGACATCTCAAACTATTTAAGAATGATGAAAAATTTGCATAATAGATTGACATTGCACCAATTCAGAATGAATTTACCTGCCCATAAAAATATGCAGTTTATTTCCTCAGGAAGAAAAAGATTGCTTTTTGAGGCTATCTACAGTTACTGCAAAAAAAAATTAACAGTAAATATCTACATTCACAAAGCAAAGCTACTGCCAAAAGCAGTGTTCTGAGTGCATAGTTAACATCTATTGGTCTTTGAGGATGGGTTACTATTTGTAATGCTGATGTAAGTTTACTGTTCGGACACAGCATGTGCTCATCCGGTGAACTGTGTATCACCTGTAATGTGGCCTTGCACATCTCAAACAACCCGAATCCAAGTCTCATCCCTGCTGTCACAAGTTGCTTGAAGGCACAGACAAGGTTCTGCAATCTTTGCAAAGTTTAGCCTCCGGTCAAAAAAGTAGACCCTCTTTCACAACAGGAGCCTGCTGACCTCTGGGTTAGATGTAGTAGCCTCCTCCCTCCTTGCCAATAGAACTCAAAGTAGCAGCAACATTCTTTGTGCAGACTCAAAAAAGAGAGTCAACTAAAAGTCTGTGTTATCGAAAGACCTTTTACCACATTGGGCTACCCCCCATTCTCCATGCTTGTCTATCAGCAGCCATGTGACCCAAGTCCTCCGATTTCAAGTTAAATTTTTCTCTGTCATTGATAATTGTATGCTTCCAAGTCATCCTAGGACCTATAGCTCTTGCTTGTTGGATTTTCTAGCTTCCAATAGAGGCATAATCAGTAGTTGGTTTCCACATTGTGAAAATTAGGAATTTGCAAGATGAGAAAGATGCAATATTAAAAAGTTTGCCAACCTACAAAAAAAGGGAATGTGATAACTACACTTAAATTATGGAAAGAGTTTTTGTATGTGTGATGTTGAAAATCTAGAACATATTTGATAGGTGAATTTTGTTTAGTATGCTCCTGGGTAAGTAAATGGTATTGGTATCTAAGATCTGGGAAGAACTTGGGTTCAGTCTAGTTAAGTACTTCTCACATTTAACTGTAAAGATAGGGATTAGTTTGAGACAGAACAAAAAAACTTCTCCTGTGAGAAAAAGTTACTTATCCATACAATAACCAAAGATCACATTCAACGATTTAGATATTGGCATAGAAAGTACGCTCATTAAGTTTGCAGTTGATACAAAGCTGGGAGGGGTTACGACTAATTTGGAGGATAGGGTCATAATTCAAAATGATCTGGACAAATTGGAGAAATGGTCTGAGGTAAACAGGATGAAGTTTAATAAAGACAAATGCAAAGTGTTCCACTTAGGCAGGAACAATCAGTTTCACACATACAGAATGGGAAGTGACTGTCTAGGAAAGAGTACAGCAGAAAGGGATCTAGGGGTTATAGTGGACCACAAGCTGAATATGAGTCAGCAGTGTGATGTTGTTACAAAAAAAGCAAACATGATTTTGGGGTGCATTAACAGGTGTGTTGTGAGCAAGACACGAGAAGTCATTCTTCCGCTCTACTCTGCGCTGGTTAGACCTCAGTTGGAGTATTGTGTCCAGTTCTGGGAACCACATTTCAAGAAGGAAGTGAAGAAATTGGAGAGGGTCCAGAGAAGAGCAACAAGAATGATTAAAGGTCTAGAGAACAAGACCTATGAAGGAAGGCTGAAAGAACTGGGTTTGTTTAGTTTAGAAAAGAGAAGATTGAGGGGGGACACGATAGCAGTTTTTAGGTATCTAAAAGGGTGTCATAAGGAAGAGGGAGAAAACTTGTTCATCTTGGCCTCTGAGGATACAACAAGAAGCAATGGGCTTAAACTGCAGCAAGGGAGGTTTAGGTTGGACATTGGGAAAAAGTTCTTAACTGTCAGAGTAGTCGAACACTGAAATAAATTGCCCAGGGAGGTTGTGGAATCTGCATCTCTGGAGATATTTAAAAGTAGGTTAGAGAAATGTCTCTCAGGGGTGGTCTAGACAGTATTTGGTCCAGAAAAAAACAACAAATGGGTCTGGTAGCACTTGATAGACTAACAAAACATGTAGATGATATCATCAGCTTTCGTGGGCATAGCCCACTTCTTGTGCCCACAAAAGCTCATAGAATCATAGTAAACTAGGACTGGAAGGGACCTTGAGAGGTCATCAAGTCCAGTCCCCTGCACTTTGTTAGACAAACATCACACGTGGCGACTAAGGAAGGAAGAAGGGAAAAGATAGATAAGGGTTAAAAGAGAAGACTAAAATGAGGGACTGAATTATATACAATAGAAGCTCAGTTAGGAACACTGAACAAATGCTGAACAAAAATATTACGATTGTTCTTTCAAAAGTTTACAACTAAACGTTAACTTAATTCAGCTTTAAAATTTTACTGTGCACAGGAAAAATGGTTCTTTCTACCATCATAATTTAAATGCAACAAACACAGACACTGTTTCCTTACCTTGATTTAAAAAAAAAAAATCATTTATATTGAACACACTCCAGAAGTGCATTGAGGAGGGGGTAGGGAAGGGGCGTCCTTTCCTGCTGCCTGATTCCATTCTTGCTTCTGGTTCCAAATGAGGTATATGGGTAACCAGTCAATTCCTAATTCTGGTATTTGTACCTGAGGTTCTATTGCAAATCCTAACATTCAACTGGAGTCTAAAATCGGCTGGAGAAAGAACAAAGGAAAAAGTATGATGGTTAAAAAGTCAATGAGGAAAAAGCAAGGCATTTTCAGGGAGGCATTTTGAAAAAGGGAGGTCGAGTGCTTAGAAAAAGCAGCATGAAAATGCATGGTATGAAGGCAAGAGTCAGAGTATCTACCACACCAAGTATCAAGGCAAGAAGAATGGGGAGCAAGAGTATGGGCAATGAAAGATGTAAGCAGGCAGGGCTTGGTACAGAACCTTGCAAGTGAAGAGAGATTTGGCCATTATGCAGAAAGACGCAGTGAAGGGAATGCAAGATGTATGAATGATAGAAACGTTGAAGAATTAGCCGGAGTTAAGGAGGTCAGAGGAAAGGCCCTTGGGGGAGGGTCTCTGAGGGGACCAGGACAATGCTCCTCTCCACCCATCACCCTACCCCTGCTCTACCCCAACTCCATCCCTTCCCCCAGACTCCACCCCTGCTCTGCCCCCTCCCACGCCCATTGTACCCCTTCCCCCAAATCCTCAAGTGATGTGGCATGGGTTATTTCCAGGTGCCTGGCACTGTTAGCAGGGGTCAAGCCCTCTCCGCACTCACCATGGCGATGGGAAGCAGAGCAAGCTGGCCTCACCCCGCTACACTCCCCTGACTCCTAAGCACATCACTTGGGAAAGTGGAGTGGGCTGTGACCTGGTCACTCCGCCTCCTGCCACTACAGTGAAGCAGAGCAACCTCAGCTGGGAGGATGGCAGAGAGGACCAGGCTGGGACCAGGTCACTCCACTTCCTGCGGCTCCCACTGACACTAGTGAGTGTGGGGGCGGGTCAGTTCCCTGTGGTTGGTGCCAGGCCCCCCACAGTAATCCCCCAGGCTGTCCTGGGCAAGCAAGAGACCCTCAAATGTCCAATGAATGGGATGGTTCTACAGAATATAAACCAGAGTTTCGTCAGCAGAGAGGCAAAAGGGATGGGATTTGCTGAGAGAGCCGATGGAGAGCTCTGTTTGTAGAATGACTACATGTTCTCCAGGCTACGCTTCCTATTTACAATCAATCTAATTGGAAATTCGGGACTCAACTTGTGATTCAACAAAACCCTTCAGCTAGGTCTACAAGGAAAGAGAGAGAATGAAACCAGACTTCAGTTTGATTATATGTCCATCCTAGCTTCCATTTGATTTGTCTCATCTATTTGGCCAAGGATTGTGTACCCCATCAAGGAAATTTTGAAACTCTGCATCCTTTATGTTTTGTTTTACAGATATACCTTCCCCTCCAAAACATGCCTACACTACGTTCAAAATATAGGTGGCCTTTGAGATAGCCGGTGAGCCATCAATTGGAAATATTCACACCATGTTACTCTGAACCTTAACACCTGAAAACTAGTAGTTTTCTGGAGAGCGAGGGGAAACACACTGTACATGCTTCTTATTCATCACATAAAAGATCACATATGCTGGCCAGATATCACCAGAGCAGAACAGTACTGCTCTGGGGTCTTAGGCTGGGAGGCTGAAAGTTAGAGAGCCTGCGTGTAACAGCTGGGTGTGTCCCCGACTGTCAATTCTGGTGGTCGAGGGCTTCACTCTTCCAGGATATTAATGGAGAAATTCTGGGGTCTGGAATGGAGGTTGGGTGCAGAAGGGAGCTTGGGGGAAGTGATTAGGTGCAGGAGGGAGAATGGAGTCTGGGACGGAGTTTGGGTGGAAGGAGGCAGTTGTGACCTGGGGCAGGGAACTGAGATGACCTAGGGTAGGAAGGATTTTAGAGAGTTGAGAGTGCGCAACAGATCTCCCAGATAAAAACCCAAAACTCATAAGAACAGTCACGCTTGGGTAAACCCAAGGTTCATCCAGCCCAGTTTCCTGTCTTCAGACAAGGCCAATATCCAGTGCCCCAGAGAGAATGAACATAACATGCAATCACCCATCTTCTGACAGAGGTTGGTGACACCATTACTGCTCATCCTGGCCAATAGCTATTGAGGAACCTAAATTCCTCCATGAATTTATCTAATTTCTTTTCCCAGCATCCTTTGGCAAAGGAGTTTCACATGTTGGCTGCATGTTCTACGAAGAAATACTACCTCTTTGTTGTTTTAAACCTGACCCTGTTTATTAAAAAGAAAATACAGGTGCTCAGTTACCGAGTGATTTTTCCAGGATAATATGAATGTACGTCAGGCATGGGAAAGAGGCTGCCAGAGGGTTGGATCCAGTTTTGGGTTTTTATCTGGGAGATCTGTGTTGCACACACAACTCTCTAAAATACTCTTTCACACCTCCTTGCCATATACCGTGGAATTAAAAAAAGTCACAATGAAATACTCCACATTTAACCCCTGTTCTGGTTTTACTTACAGAAGGAGCAAGCATTGGTTTGATAGCTGTACTATGGCATCTGCATCTACCTTGATTAATAGACAGGAGTATTAATTCCCATACCCCCCTGAATGGAACCCCAGATTGCCTTGACTTATAGTCAAATTTGTAGCCTCTTGCAAAAGTAAATGAAGGCAACCCAGCAAGATGCAAAGCATCATCCCTCCCCATCTCAGAAAGGACCCCTATACATCTCATTTAGCTTCACCCTAGTCTATTCTTACCCATGAGCTTCCAGTCCTCAGCCATTCCTGCCCCCCAAACAAAACAAAACAAAAAAGACGTTAGTGGGCATTTCATCAGTAGCACTCCTCTTAGCCTCTAGTCTATCATCACACTTCCTTACACAATGAAGTTGATGGCTTTTCATAATTAGCTCAACTCTCGTGAGTCGTAGCTCTAGCAGCACAAAGCCTTTTGCTTTACAAGGCTGTAAACATTCCCAGTGAAAAAACGACCATTTTATGAACACCGCTAGCTTAAGCAATTAGCTTGTGGGTTTTTGTGTAGATGGATTTACAGAAAGAATAAGGAGTGCATCGGGTGAGGGGAGAGTTGGTCACTTCATTTATTTGCCTAATCTGTCCGGCTATTGCTGGCCAAATTTGCTCTTGGAACAATGAGAAAGGCCAATTAATTTATCAATCTGTACTCCTCTCTGCCATAACATATTTTCCTCTTGCCAACAAAAAATGTGTCCATTATCAGCCAGGTCCCTGTCCTCCCAGGCAGCTCGTGCAGCTGTATAATTACACTTCTTCCCTTGACAACTTGCATGATTGTTTTCCTAACAGTATATTACTTCGTTAGTACTTTCCAATATACGTTATTTTTAAACTGTCACTTTTGCCCAACTCATCCCAATTCGCACTCGTCTGTTTATCATAACAATCATTAATAACTGTCACTCCACGCCATCAATTTAACGAACTCACTCCCTCATTAGCATGTTCTAGCATTTGTTCCATAGAAAGCCTGATTATTTTCTACAACAGGCCAAGCCAATTACTTTAGTGAAATGGAATCACATTAATCAAAACTTAACAAGGTGGCAAATTTAAAGATATCAGATTGCAAAAGACAGCATAACTAATATGTCAATGTCAGAGGTACTATGTAGGTATGCAGCAGCTGTACTAAATATATCTCTTCACGGAGGCCACATGAATTTTGACGTTTCATATGATCTGACAACTACCAAAGTGATATGAGAAGACTAGAGGCTGGGCTGAGCTGCCCCCGATGACTTTTGTAGATTCTGGCAAGGACAACGCACAAAAACGGAATGGCGGGGGTGGAGGGAGAAAATGGTGACCATGGAACATGTATGGTGTCTGGCAGACAGCAGTTCAACACATCCCTTTATGCCAAGACATTTTCTTTTACACTTTAAATGATGATACTCATCAATCACAGCCTGACAGCTGCATCAGAACCAGCTGCACACATGGAAACCCAAGCAGTCTAAAATATGCTGACATCTAACAGAAATACATATAACATGTTTCTCTCAGTTTAAATTGAATGGAGAGAGTGGAGGCACATTCCTAATATAGTGAGTGTTTATTTTATATATCTATACACACACACACACACACACACACACACACACACTGAAGTTTGTGTCTCAAAGTGTTACTCCTTTAATATATTAAGCCATAACACACCTGTATCCTCAATCCTCACGTGCCTCATGATTAAACAATGCCCAGCTCTTTACATGCACCAGCAAAAGGTAAACAGCCCACATTAGTCTTTACTGGGTTGAAAAGGAAATTACAGCTTTATCCAACACACTCACATGCTCTCTACTTGTTCTTTACAAAGAATGGCAAACACTCGTGGTTTATTTTTATGTTTTTATTTAATTATTATTTTAAGGTGGGACAAAGAATCCAAGAGCTTGTAACTTTTGCTATATAATGTTATTAGACTTGGTTTTATCATACAGTTCATGAAATGGTGCTATGATTCATTTTTACAACTTAAATAGCTATTTGGTTGGGTTGCCAGGTTGAACATGATAAATGTATATGATAAAAAAAAACCACACACACAAAGAGAAGGGCCAATGCTTGTAAACCTACATTAGTCAGGGTCTTAACCCATTCCAGCCTTATTCATCCTGACCAAATTTGCTCACTTGATCCTCCAACATCATGTTAAAAATTTAGATTTTCATTGTAGTTGCAAGTTACCGCAACATACTAATTTTTTTTTAAATCATGATTTTTATAGGACAGGTATTTTTAGATAGTCAGTCCCCAACTTTACCACCAAAGTTGAAGACTCAGTGTCAGATTCAGTCAGACCAAAGTCAAAAATGTACTTCTCAAGCACCATATGGTGTTCCTATAAATCATAATTTCTCAGATGATATTTTTGAATGAGTTTGCTACCTAACATGTCCAGACATACTTAGGTTTCTCCCTCGAACACACATTAGGGACCTTATGAACATATCTGTCCCATAATATATACATATGCTATACTGTGGTTAAATTGTAGTTTAATGCAATAGAAGCACAAAACATCTGTCAAATCCTATTATAACCAAAGTGTTATTTGTATAAGATTAATATAGCAACACTAGTCACCAATAGCAATACAACTATCATCTCTGATCAATTAGCAACATAGTGCAAAAGCATGATATGCTTCAAGTTTACTTTTCCTAATTTAACTAAAACTAGTATCTTCTAACACTGAAATGGTCTTCTATGTTTTAATTAAAAATATGTATAACAAGCACACACAGACTAATGATGTTTTTGTCACTAGCACACCTGAGAACACCTCTTTGCTACCTCAGAATTTCAGACTTTGGATAACCTATATACGTCACATTTATTGATATTGCACCTCCCATTCCAAAGAGCTGCGAAAGATACAACTCACTGATAACACTTCCCACACCAATGAAATGCAGCTCTCTCTGAGAAGGAGCAAAGCAGCTTTTTTACAGCACAAGACAGCATTGCCTAATGGTATACAGCACAAATATTTAGTACTAAAACTGTAAAGTCAAGTTTGGGTTGGTAAAATGCCATCACTAGATACTATGCCCTTCTCCATGACACCAGCACTGAAGACTTCGAATTCTTCATCAAGGGTCATTCCTTTTCAAAGACATTTAGGCACCCACCTAAATCTCAAACTCTCACTCTAAAAATTAAATATTCATAATACTGCCTTCTTATAGCACCTCATTTTTATATGTATATATTAATAAAGTGTTAACATTACTGGTAGAATGTTAAATATAAGCACAGTGAAGACTAAATTTAAAAATTCAGTGAAACCACAAGAACAGCACTGAACTTCACTGTGCCTGGTCAAAAGCAAAGTTGAATCACGAGATAGTTGGTATTAGCAGTACTCATTTTTTCAGAAGTACAGAATCTTTCGAAAACCTATTCCCCCCCCCCCCCGAAAGAACCATGTCTAGACAGCGGTTTCACTTTCAAAATATCCGTTTTCAGAAGAACACACGGCCGCCATTATACAAGAGACGCACAGGAAATTCAAATCCCAGCTACATTTGCAATTTCGATCCTTCTTTTAGAAGAGGGATGTAGTCTAGACATAGCCTTAGTGACGGCTACTGTAGTATCTTTAAAGAGAGATATCACTTCTCCTTTTCCCACAATATAACATACATCTGTTCAGAATACATTGACGAGTAAAACCATTGTTAGTTCAAAATGTAACCCTATATTAGTGCAGATGAATCCATTGTCTTAGGTTCTTATAAATATTGATTCTGAATTGAAAGTCTATGTTAATTTGATGGCTACTAAGAGATCTAAACACTAATATCGAGTGATACATTTCATAGTATTTTATTCTTGTCCTGGTTTTGCATGTAACAATTTTCAAGACAACTAATTTATCATCTGGTTTTTGTACTGTTTTTTCCACTTTGTTATGAATAATCTGTGTAAAATAGCCACCACCAGCCAAGAAAGAACATACTTTTGTTGAACATGTTCGATAATTTGGAATAAACCTGCTAAACATCACAGAGTAAATAGCAATGCTCTTTACCAGAGATTATGCTAAACCCTCCACTGTTATCCACTCTTGTGTTTCAGCCACCAATGCAGTATTAACAGCAAACTGCCCTTGGAAACTTTACACTATAGAACAGCATTCTTGAACTACTAGGAAGGATACAACATATATCGTAAATGAGCCTCAGAACTGCATTAAAGCAATTAAAGGAAAATTAAAATCAGTCCAGTTCCTTTAAAATACATGCAAAAATTTAGCTCCTGCCTTTTCCACTGTGTGCTGCATATCGTGTCTACGATTAATCCCTCAGGAGTTTTTTATTTCCTATTCTGCCTATCTTTCATCTTCACCCCAGACTAAGCAGATGGATGTGAATTCAAAGTTTTCTGATCTTTAGCACAAGTTATGGAGGGTTATCTTTGGCTGTATATCTTTCTGCTGGCAGCACTCCCTTGGTGATGAAGGATTAACCACCACAGCTGTCTCTTCCCAGAATGATGCAGTGCAGCGCTCCTCAACACGACAGCATCACTTAATCTTAATGTCCGCTCTTCCAGCGCAGCCGCGCAGGACAAAGCCAATCAACATCAGATGCCACCAAGATGGACCTACTGCTTGGCCCTGGAGTCTTTCACCCTCGCACACCTATTAATCAACATCATCCAGTCCAATCCCAGAGTTCACTTCTCTCAAACCACAGTTAAACTAAACTAGGGTTTATGTTAACAGTCTGAGGAATATAAAAATCGATCTGTAGAGCAAACATGCGTATGCAAAACCACAGTGCACATTCAAATGAGGTTTGTGGAGCACGGTTCATCTGGATAAGCTTTGGATCTAGCAAGTTAATGATATTTGTCTGAATTCCTAAACTGGGGTAATTTGCTTTCTTTAACAAAGAAAGCTGCCAGATCTTTTATCACCGACTACCTTGTGCTTGGAAAGGCTTTGGAGGACATAACTACTGCATCGTAGGCTGTGAAATTTTTATTAGGAACTGCACCAGCCCACAAATAGTAAAGACATCTTTATATTGCTGAAAATTCCTTGGTCTCAAATCACATACTTTCACAACAATATATTATCTTGTCAAGACTTATTTTTGCTACTTTAACTTACCATACGCAGACTGTTTAGTCCTCTCTTTTCCCCCCCTGGCTGCATAGCAATTATAATATAGTACCGTCTTATTTTTTATATATATATATATATATATATATATAAAGGCTAGCAAAATTTTCAAAGGCAAATGCAATAAAACAGTAAATTATAGATAGAATTTACTAAACAAACGCAACCTAGTTAAATTTAGAAAAATCTTCACTTTTGCTTACATTTGCAATTTTACTGCTGAACTACTGGTATTTCTTACTTATGCAACATTAAAATGTATAAGAAATCCTCTTGTGTGCTATATGCAGCAACTACTCTTGATTTATAATACCCAATTTAGAAAAAAAACACACAACTAAACCTGATTTAAATCACAGATTACTCTGTAAAACACAAGCAAGGAACTATTCCAAATCCTAAATGTAATTTAAACATATTTATATTTTACAGTGATATATTTTCCCCATTCCTTGTCTTACTACTGTAAACTTTCTGTAATTATATAAGCAATTTCCCTTAGGTCACAACATTGATCACAGTTATATATTGCTCAAGTATTACAAAACACAGCTAGCAGTAAAATATTGCTGGACATCACTACACTATTTTGTATATAAATTAAATGCAAAACCTGAGGTGCACAAGTGGCAACTTTTGCAATAAAGTCTTTTCATTTAGTCATTGCCTGTCGACCTCACCCTTTGCTGATTATCGTTAGTTTCACCCAAAAGAGTTGGTATATTTTCACACTGGAAAAGGAGTAAGAAATAGAATAGTGTGGGTGTTAACACATTGGAAATAACTTGAAGGGCAGCAAAAACTTTGCCAAAACATCACTTCTTTATGTTCTACTATTTACCTGCACTGCAAACGTATTATTGCCATCCCCTTAGAAACTCCTACGCTAGCCAGGGACTCTCAGTACCACCCCACTGGAGCTCAGCACAATTTTCAGTGCCCCTGGTTAAGCTGGAGTTCTTACACAATTAATGAGAGGAGAGTTTGCAGCTCCTCCATGCACTATGCAAATAAATGTCATTTACGAGCAGTTAGTGTTGGCACGTTGCACAGCGGAGCTGTCGCACCAGTCACTGTTTGCTAGTTAACCAATGCAAGGCTTTCCTTTGGGCAGATGCATATAGAAAAAAAAAAGAACAGAGGAATGCAGAAGTGAAAATAGGGAGAAAGCTGTAAAAATTATATGCATGTAACAGGGCTTCACCATAGCTGTAAAAAAAGGGGGGTGGGTGGAAAGACACCGTTTGATGGAATCAGAGTGCACTTAAAGATTGGGAGATCATACAGTCTTCAGAATTTGTTTTGGAGTTCCTCTCAAAGCAGGGTTTCCCAAACCGTGTCTTACAGACAAAGTTCCATCTATTGTTGCTCAATTCTGGTGAGATTTAGTGAGATGGATCTTTTCACGGAAGCGACCTTGGCAAGTTCTTCCACAGTCTCCTCTGAAACAAAATGTGGAAATAAATGTGTGTCCATTTTAGGTCAAATAATTTAAAAAAAACCCTCATGGTGACTTGTGTAGAGTGCTCTCAAGTGATTTGCCATTGATAGTACGTTAAAGTTTTGGGGACAAATACAAAATTCCATCAATGAAAGATAATAAGCATGAAGATTTTTCATCAAAGAAAACCGGAATTCTTCCTAAAAAAAAAAAAAAATCAAGATAGCTTGATTGCTCAAACCAGCATTATCAACATAGATATGCCTCAGGCACTGTATTTGATCTCTCTACAAAAATTAGGCAAGGAGCACACCTTTGCAGAAAATCATGTCCTGCTCTGGGGAAGAGACGTGGTTTCAATAGTCTGAAGCAGCTACCCAATTGAACTGTGCATGTCAGATAATGCCATGAGAACATCCACCAGCAACTGCTTTTAAAAGTTCAGGAGAAGCAACTAACTGGTAGTTCAACTTCATGTATCAACCAGTGTCTAAATGCACCACAGATTCCAGAGTTGGCCAAGATTTTCAAAAGAAAACTTGCTTTGGTGTAAAGCTATTGCAGACGACAGAATACTTATGCAAGATGCTTTAGAAAGCCCTCAAATATTTCCAGGGTCATGATGAGTGTGGTACTTTTACCTGCATGGATACTAGGACATTAATAAGAAAACAGAATATTGATTCGCCCCATGAGACCAGGCTAAGAACCTTGCTTCATGGCCTCACTTACATGAACTGTCACATAAGCAAGTTCTTCACAAAACAGTCTACCTCACTGTAATGGATGCCTTCTCTCTCAACTGTGGGTTTCATGACACAGGCTCTCAACTCTCTGCAGTGCGGTGGTCCTCAGAGCTGCTTGTACCGTTCTTCAAGCCAGGTTGTGAAGTGATTTAGGGTGCTATTCCCTGCCAGTCTGGCATCTTCTGGCACCAAAATGAAATACACTCTTCTCTCCAGAGTGTAATAGGAATATTTTTTCCATTCATGACACAGAATAAGTCTTTATCGGAAAAGTCTGGATATTGGTCTTTCCAAGTGCCAGTGTGGTTAGCTCCTGAATCAGAATTGATCAAAGGAATTGGAGGAGCTTGTCAAAGAACCAGTGAAATCTGAGAAGTTACAGGACACTTTTCTCTGGGGGGAGGGGGAGGGGAACGGGACTCAGAAGAGAGGTTTTGCAACTATTCTATTGCAAAAGAATCTGACCGACTTCTCAGCGGTAGTGTTTTCATAGGACTTTTCCTAGTCAAGAATTTGGCATATTTTGGTTCTCTTTTGAGAAAAAAAAAAAACACACCCCAAGTTTTTAGTTGAAGAAACCTGGAAAGCTTACACTTTTGTTCTTTCAATCTCAATAAGTAAGGTTCCTTTCCAATGGTAGCAATACTATTTATGTATAGCAACAATATCTATGCCTAGTAATCACACAATCAGAAATGGAAAATGTGTAGTCTCAAACCAATCAATTGGATGTAGAACATCTCTTTTCCGAAAGACAGGTGTGCCCACTCTATTGCATGCATATTTCTGCTTATCTCTCTACACTTACAACTGAAGCTGCTTTTTTGGATATCATTTCCGGTCTGGTTATGATGATAAGTGGTACTCTCTTCACGGTTTGGGTTAGAATCTAATGGGGAGGAAATGTTCTGCAACCTTCTTGGTATGGAAGGAAGTTCTGAAGCTTGGAAAGTTTGGGAAAACCTGATCTAAGGGAAAGGAGCTTTTCCAGGAAGAGAACGGTAGCAAAATGAAAGCAAGGTAGGACCAACATCTTTTACAGACAGTCTCACTAAACAGCCATAATGAAGATTAGCTTGAAAACTTCTTGGAAAGTTATTAGAAAACTGATTCTCAGTACTGGTATGTAACTCATGTATTCTTTTGGGTCAGGATGCATTGACAAAGCAATATATCCTGGTGTAAGCAGAGCATATTTTCCAAGACATTCTTTTATAAATCCCAGTTACTTTTCTATTTTAAATTGCCATGTCAAACACTCATTCACACATACACAGAGACCTCCACACAAAAAAAGGGGGACCTTAACAATTGGAATATGTCTACACTACAGAGACTAGACCAGCATAACTTACACCCCATAGCTATGCCAGTATAACTTCATACTGTGAATGCAGTCTATTGTGAGGGAGGGAGTTTTCCAACTGGCATAGGAACACGACCTCCCCAAAAGCACAGCAGCTACACTGACAGAAGAATTATTCCATCAGCACAGTTGCATGCGCAATGGGAGTTCTGTCAACACAGCTAGTCAGACATGTACATGTTTCACACCCAACTAGTTATGTTAACCTAGTTTAAGTGTAAAGCAGAACTGGATTGTAACAATCAAAACTAAAACTGAGTATCAGTAAATAGCATAGAGTAGCTGAAGTAGCAAATCATTTTCTAATACAACTTGTGTTATTACTACACAAAAAATATTCAGCACAGATTTTCCAGTAGAGTGTTACTACAACGCACTTAGCACTGTGGTAATTCTAGTTAACAGGACCTCATGGAACAACAACTGTAAAAATGTAGGCTTTGGTTTTACATATTTGGGGCTCTCCGTTTCCTGTGAGAGGCAGTGGCCTGCACCCTTTCAACCTGGAAGAAGCCAAGGACCCTGTTTCAACAGCTGGAAGTGAGCCTTACACACCTGCAGTTCTGATCAATAGATATCTGACATTTAGAAGAGGACTCGAGCTTGGAGTTTAATGGTCAGGGGACTAAAGCAGCCTAATATGAAAGCCTATTTTGTAACGAACAGGCCAATGGTTCGGTTTCTGGGCAAAAACACTGTATGTTCATGATGAGGGGCAATAAGGATGGAATGAAGACAAACTACAGAGAATATCCAAATGGTAGGCGGATTGAGTCATCCCTGTAATGAAAAAGGTGTGGCTACATAAACTTGTACTCTGTTAATGCCACAGTTGTAGTAACGGTTAATAAAATTAATTAATGCATAGCAGGTCCGTTTTTGAAAACTTTAAGACTGTGTTTCTGTTCAAGTTTTTAAAACTTGCCTTTTAGATTTGACAGTTTTTGTACATGCCAAAGTTGTGGCACCAGAGGGGGAAGAAAAAAGGAAAGCCAGCTGCAGAAGGAAACCATCACGAAAAGGAAAAAAAATTGTTAGCAACCTCAAGACACCCACTTGGTGAACGTGTAGGCCAAATGTGACACCTCTTCAGCTCACATGGTCAAGCCACCTGCTGAGAAAGTGGCAGTTCCAAAACATTTTCTGATCTAAAAAGAAGGCAAACTGTGTCAACTACCCAGGCATCACATTGATTTATGGAATTGCATTATCATAGACCAGAGATTAAAGTACTCATCTCAACTTTTGGCTACAGACAAGTACTTCGCTGGGAAAAGATAAACACTACCCTAGAAATGAATGGGTGATCTATATAATAAAGTTGGACTCTTCTGCCATCCAAAACAAGGAAGGAAAAAAGTCTCAAACCAACTTTCTTTTACAATTAAAAAACAATCTAACAGTTAAAAAAATAAAACAGGAACAAGTCTGCCCTCATTCAGAAGGCAATATTGGGAAAGATGGAGTAGATAAGAGAGGAGAACCTCGTTTATATTACAATTAAGAATTTAAGACAGCAAAATAGCAATAGAAAAAAAATACCACTTCAACGACTGCCAAATTCTTGGGTGCACTTTTTAGTCAAAGGCTTATACATGTTACTTAAGTCTTTATAAGGCAATTCTTTGGACTTTTAGAGAAAAGTGGTATTTAGTGAAGCCACGGTGCTACTTTTGATCATTTCCTTTGCATTAAAAAATTCTATTTTTAAAACTTTACTTGCAATGACAAACAGAAGTTTTTTTAAATGAAAATCCATTCTTCATTCAAAAAACCTCCTCTGTTTCTGTTCTTAGTGATTTATTTCAATAAAATGTTCAAGTGTAGGCATTAATAAAATTACACATGTGATAAAGTGACTGTTCTTTTAAAATCTGACCTGTAATAAATTTTATAAATTCTGATTACTGGGTATTCAAGCCATCAAAGCTTTGCCAACAATAGCCAGCAGAGGTCTATTACTGAAGTGGTATTAATATAGACATCATCACCAATTCAAAGCAGATAATAAAGGAGTGACACATTTATTATCATTATTAATTAACAGTTTTCTGAGATGGAATTAAATCAATATGCTGCTCTGATATCATTTTAACTAGTTATGCAAATCAAACATTTAGAGCCCATGAACGGATATAAATGCCATTCAAAATTCACTTCACACTTATTACTGTAATATCAGAACTTTCAGGCTTTGCTAGTAAAAAAGGACTTAATGCTCATTTAATTACACTCAGACATAAAGCTTATGGAATGAAAGTTGAAATAGCTGATTAGTTAGGAAGTCAGAGTAAGGCTATAACACTAGGGATAGACAATGAGATAATAATGTGAAAATGCAGAGCAAAAGCTCTGCGTTGTTCTGGCAGATCCTATTAAAAAGAACAATGACATATGTAGGAGAAAATGTTTTAAAATTACAAAGTTGAGGAATCTTTGTTAAAGCTGGAGAGGAAAAGAAACCATTAGTTGTCATCTATATAAATAGAAAAATGCTAGGGTAAATCATGTAATTTTTTTTCTAATTACACCATTATATTTAAACTTTTAGATGTGAAATTTTAACTATTTGTCTGCATCAGTAACAAATGAAACTCTGTTGATCCAGATCACAGTTTTGAGACTATGCAGCAACAGAGACTGCCAGAGTCAGCGGATTAGTAACAACTGGCCCAGCGAAGGGCTTCTGATGGATGCCACTGGAGGCAACGGTCTGTCAAACGGAAAGGGCCTAGGGTAAGGTCAGCAGCTTAGACTGACGCAGCCAGTCATGTCAAGCCTTTGGCAACCCACACTTGCCAAATGTGGTGTGGTTCTAGCCAAACCCTCCAGCATTATGGAAAACAGCATCTCTAAAAAGGCCTTCAATACGATAGGCTGGGAATGGCTGAGGAAGGAAGATCATAGACTCAAGGGTTAGCAAGCCCATAAGCCTAAAGCAATCAAATTGTCAGTGAGAAACACTCTGTAACAGTCAAGGGCAACCTAAGCTAGCAAGTGGGCCGCATGAGAGAGCCTTCAGTTCACTGGGTGCAAGACTGTCATAACCAAGATGATCTCCTGGGATAGGGTAGCTTTGCTAACTATACTTGTGTATCTAGAATTTGTGGGGTGTGCCGACTGAACCGTAGCAGGACTATGACTGGATGCAGAGGGAGCTCACGGCTCTCACGGTCACTGTTGTGTGCAATCAGCACGCACCTCACTTTGCGTGCTCTTGTTTTAAGTACATGTCACTTTTGGAATACTGGTAGGAAAAAAACTACATGGACAAAAACCAGCAGAATCTGGCAGCAAACAAATTGTTTCATGGATCACACAAAGACCCAACGGGCCGCATGAGGCTATAAGGCTGCAGGTTGCTCACTACCACTCTATAGGTTTGTTTAGGGGGCACACTCCAACTACCTCAATTCCCAATGAGCCAGGTGTTCAGGAATCCCATGTGTAAGGAAGTGAGGAGGAGGGACAGGGGCTTGGACGTGTTTCAGATGAGCCTTTAAAAGCCGATGTCCCATCTGCTCTACATGATTATTCCATCATATTTTGTAAGAACACCACAGGGGCTTTACCCAAAATTTACACTCTCAATTGTGGTATCCCATGCTGCATTGCTGGTGATATGCCAGGTGGCAACTTTTACTCTCCCCTACCCTGCACCTCCAAAATGACCAAATCTTAGTAGTGCATTAGGCATAATGTAAAACACTCATCTTGGCTCTATCAGCATTCAGGAAGAACAAAGCTATGTCACTTCAAAAACAGTACCTAACGTTATAATGCTTGCAATTTGTTCCTTCTTAATTCTCGAACAACATCTCCCAAAATCTCAAAAGGAAGCACTCAGAGAGTAGACGTACCTATCTAGGAAAAGGAATCATTTGCTCATTCTGGCAAAGTAGAATTTAAAGTTTGATGTAATCCTTTCATGAGATGATTATGCTACATTAGAAAGGCATCCGACTTCAACAGACTAGTATAGTTTAGACAGATACCATGGTATGAGGTTAAAAAAAAGGAGGCCAGAGCTGGCAGCAAGAAATAGTTATCTGCAGCATATCGCTGTGTGTTGCATTTACTCATGAGCCTTGTTTTCAAAAGGAGTTTGCTTAGATTCAACTCTGGTGATGTTACAACAATGGCATCTCTGTTCTTCACATCACTTCTTTGTTCCTAATTCTGATTCTCAGTTTATCTACTGCTAATGTATGGCCTGTTCCCACAACTGCCCCCTTCCTGCTATTTGTATCTTCTAAAATTCTTCCCATTTGTACCACATGTCTTTTGATTAGTAGGACAAGGGAAGATTATTCCTCCAATGGCCATTTCTCAAAAATCAGCCATTCAATATTCAATTCAGCAAGACTTTATTTCCCCATAATTACTTCCCTAACAACATCCCTACTCTGTACTTTAACAATCACTTCTCCAGTTACTAGGACAACAACTCTTGAGGACCTCGTAGAAGTTTTCTTATTTCCTCTTAGCTAGCATGATTTGCTGGAGCATATGTTGAATAGTGAACATTTCCTGGAAATCTAACATAAAATAGTGTTCTAAACTGATGCTCATTTTATCAAGCTTGCCCTCCTTGATCATATCAAACCCATTTTGTGTGTACTTCCCTGGTATTTGGTAGTCCATATTATTTGTCTTGATGTTACCCATCTCATTTCACTTAAGCTAGTGTATCTAGTTTATCTGTCCATATTATTATTAATATTTTGACCATTTTACTGTGCTTGTATAGGGTTAGAATATTCCAAGTACACTTTTTGGTTAGAGATTGAGACGACAACAGAGTTGCTTCCTTTGGTGTTTGGCCAAGTCACGTTATCATCATCTCTCTTCTATGTCTATTTGAATGGAATTGGTTTTTTTCTCTAACACCAGTGTAGGTTAGATCATCACCAAGCTAAAGCAAATGAGAACGTGAGGGTTAGAATTCTGCTAGAAAACAGATTTGGAGACGAAGAAGTCTCGTATCAATGGTGACGTGTGACGATTCAGCAAACAGTATCTGAACACATACATGCAACCTCAGATCAGTTTGAGAATCAACAGCATGTGTGGGACACACAATATTGTCCATGACCATTGCAGGCTGTTGTAGTGTTTCTTTGAAGCAAGGCACAAGCACATCTTACGTGAAAAGCATGAACAGCGCAAAACTGTGAATAGTAACATTAAAAATTTGCCATCACTCTTGCTCAGCCATGGGCTTCCCAGCTGCTAAGGCCACCCGATGTGCTTTCAAGTTTGATTTCAGCTAATGTAACACACTGTACTGGCCACCAAGAGATCAGTTGGTAACATACCTCCTTGAGTGTACCCGAGTTGGCCAATGAATGAGATGCACAGCCCCATGCTACGGAGTGTTTAAAGTAGGCTTTGAATGCCGGATATCTGATAATGGATTAAGGATTTCAATATTCAGAATCCTGTCCACCACTGGATCCTGCAAACAGGCTGAAGTAAATCGATACAAGGTGCATGAAAGCAAAGGTCATGGAACATTAGCATACAAATGGGGAGAGAAAACTTTCACTAAAACTTGTGAAATAGTGGGATTCAGAACAAAACATCCCAGTAACGAATGGGTATTGGAGGACACATTGCAGAAAGTGGAAGAAATATGGAAAATGAAGCAAATTAAGTCACACAAGAAAAGGAACACAGACAAAGCAACTCTCAGAGTGATAAGCCATGAAGAATAATGAAGCTAAAAAGACTGCTGGAAAGACTAATGAGACTTTATAGACAAAATGTCAAGAGGCGCCCAGACTGCTGCAGCACAAAATGGCATGAGGATTGTGAACAGCATTAGTAGACAGCTGCCAGGAAGAAAAACAAATATTAACCAGCCAGTTCAAGACAACAAGGATAACTTAATGAAGACATCAGAATAACTGATATATGGAAGCAGTACGTTAGTCAACTAATGAATGGCAGGCCAGTGGCCAATCCCCCAAACATCAAGAGAAAATATCTGGGCATTGGACTATGGCTCACCAGAGTAGAAGCAGAGAAAGCAGTAAATTGGTTAAAGTGCAAAGGCACCAGGTCCGCATAACATTCCAACAGAGATTCTTAAGATAGACTTGAAGAGCATACTAGATATATTGCTAAATCTCTTACGAAAGATACAAAGAAAAAATACCAAGGAGGAAAAAAGGGTCAGAATAAAGCTGCCAAGAAAGGAGACCACAATCAACGTAAAAACTGATGGCACATTTCTCTGAGTCTATCCCAAGTAACATATTTACATGTATTTCTCTAGACAGAACAAGTGGTAGTTTCAAGGTTATAACATGAACAGGCATGTTTCAGAGAGAGGAAAAATCATAGATAAAATTGTAACCCTATAATCAGTCACCACTTATGAGTTTTACAGATATTCAAGTATCAGAGGGGTAGCCATGTTAGTCTGAATCTGCAAAAGCGGCGAGGAGTCCTGTGGCACCTTATAGACTAACCGAAATGTTGGAGCATAAGCTTTCGTGGGCAAAGACCCACTTCGTCAGATGCATGCATCGCCGTTTACAGATATTCAAACAACCTTTGTTACAGTAGGCAGAAGAGTTCTATGGAAGTTGCTTTGCCACGATAGAATCTCTCAGAAATTTGTGATCATTCAGAGCTTCCATGGAAATATGCTATGCCATTCAAAGTTACCACAGGTGTCCAACAAGGATGTCCATCACCCATGATCTTTTACTGGTAACAGATTGGTAATGAGACCACAGAGCAACCAATGGACTTTCCCATGGAAGCTAGAGAACCTGATTTTGCAGATTACAGCAGCTTCCTATTCCCATACTCAAATAGATGCAAAGCCAAACAGATGATCTCTAGGTCCATGTGCAAAAATGAGTGAGGTTGAAAACCCACACAGATAAAATATCAAAAACATGTTCTGAGATTGATGTAAAGAGAAGGCCAGCATGTCAGCAGCATTGTGCATTCACAAGTGAAACAGAGAAAGATCTTAAAAAGCCAGAAGATAAAAGATCCAAACATGCATTCGTAATTCTGAAGCTTATCTGGAAACACATCATGCTCTCCAAGCTAAGCTTTGAATATTTCACACCAAATATGTGACCAAGTTATGTTGGTCTTACTACATGGTTCAGAAATGTGGAAACTTAAGACTTTACTGGTCTCAGCACCAAGTTTTCATAAGCAGCTGCTTTAGACAAATCCCCAATATCAGGTGGACAATAAAAAAAGGGCACAATCTAAGAACTCTGGAGGACGACAAAACCAACTGAGAGGTCAGGAACCTCGGCCATCCACAAGACACAGGAGTTTTTGCTGTGTATGGAACCACAACTGCTCAGTAAGAGACCCAGACTTAAGGACCTTCCTTTACTTTCAGCTCCATCAGACCTACAACATATTAGTGGCAAACCTTCAATTTCCATTGTTCCTTGCTCTTAGAGAGAGCAGCTCAAGGAAGATGAACAGAGCATCACTGTCATGCTCATGATCTGAGCCGCTATACTGTTTTGCTTATCACAGGATTATGAATAGATAGCAGAGAAGGGAGGATACAACAGGCCACCAGAGAAGCTTAGTGCCTTTTGCTACAATCAGTTGCTCTGATCTGCAATGTCAGGACTGAGCTCAGGGAGCAGAGGGATTTTCCTTTTAAAGCAGGAAGAGCTGCTGCTAAAAATCCCTGGCTGTGTGTGTTGAACTAAATTGGTGATTATGATTTTCTCTGGGGTCCCACACACCAAACTTACCCCGCACCAATTAACTTCCCACATTCTTCTCCTAGTCATCTTATTTAGGAGAATGGAGGCAGTTTGGAAGAAAAGGTGGCAGGAAACAAAAACCAGAAAGAGGAGACCCCAGATGGTTTCCAAACAAGCGAGGGGCAGGCTCACCATGGAATCATTGATGACCTGAGGCAGGACAGCCAGTACTTGTGGTACATTCCTGAAATCCCCCAGACAGTCTCCAATTTGTGATGCAATAGAGTAGGATGTAGCTAATGTGCAGCTGCAAATGTCTCTAAGGAAGGGGAGGCGGCCACTGGTGCTATGGAAATGTTCCCCCAAACTACAGCACCCAGTTGTAAACTGAAAAATTCCCCCTCTCAGTCCTGAAGGCAGAAGAGAGCAGAAGGGAAACGCTCATGAGAAGCGCTCTCCCTGCAATGCCAGGGTGAAGAAGAAAGCCAATTACCTAAGGCCAGATCTACACCAGGGGAAAATCAAAGAATACTAGAACTGGGAGTGACCTCAAGGAGTCATCAAGTCCAATCCCCTGCCCTCCCGGCAGGACCAAGCACCATTTCCCACAACACACCTGTTAATGCATCCCAAAATCATGTTTTCTTTTTTGCAACCTTGTCACACTGTTGACTCATATTTAGCTTGTGGCCCATTATGATCTCTAGATCCCTTTCTGCAGTACCCCTTCCTAGACAGTCGCTTCCCATTCTGTATGTGTGAAACCGATTGTTCCTTCTTAAGTGGAGAACTCTGCATTTGTCCTTATTAAATTTCATCCTGTTTACCTCAGACCATTTCTCAAGTTTGTCCAGATCATTTTGAATTATGACCCTGTCCTCCAAAACACTTGCAACCCCTCCTGGATTGGTGGTATCTGCAAACAAAGGTACGTAACTCCAGCTACAGGAATAGCATAATTGGAGTCAATGTACCTGCTTAGCTGGACTATGAGTCCCAGAGTCAACAGGAGCATGATCAGCAGTTGATTTAGTGGGTCTTAACTAGACCCGCTAAATTGACCCCGCCCCCGAAGATCAATCTCTGCAGTGCCCATCTCTTGGTAAGTGTAGACAAGGCTTAATACTGTCTTGGAATCTTATTTAAGCCAATTCCTTCCACTCCCATTTCGGGAGAAAGAGGAAGTACTTTTTCAGAAGAAAAGGTTTCCTTAAAAGCAGCACATTCTCACAGGGAATTTTTATATATCCTTCAAAACAGACACTCCTGATGTCAGAAGAACAAAAGATCAAGGGCCATCAGAAGTTTCCCCTCCAAAGCTAAAAGCCTGAGTTTCTACCACCTGAGCTGCGAAGAGCCAAGCACTGCTGATGGGGATAGGCAGATTCACATTCTCCAGATGGGGCACCAAAGAGGAACATATCACACCCTGTTTGGTAGGTCATACATTCAGAAAGAAGATTGTTATATCTGAAATGCTTCAGTAGCAGCCTAATTGAGATCATTGAGCTAGGGTCTGTCCAAATATAGGCAAAGACAGTCCTTGTCTCAACAGTGAAAGATTATTAGTTCTTCAGAAAAATGGAGGAAAAAATAGAGGTCTGCCTTTATTAGCCGATCAAACAAGATTACTCAGTACCTATTACTTCTCAGGCAGTAGAGGCAATGCAGATGAAAGGTGCAATGGTTTAGTGCAAGTAGCCTCTCCCTCTGGAAAGCCTACTAAAGTGAGAAGAAACCGTCTCCTCCTTTCACGCAGTGCACACTACAAAAGTCACCCTACACTTGGATAAAAATTGAGCACAACTGGCAGCTCTGAACCAAGATGGGCCCAGATCTGTAGCCGCAGAAATGCTATTTGGCCAAGATTGAAAGGCATTGGCAGAGCCGTGCACAAGATGTGCCAATTGCTTCTCTTAGCACTCGTTTGAGCTGCTTGCACTGAGAGTGATTTTCTTTCAGGAGCACTAAACAACATCATGACTGAAGGAAGTTTGGAAGTGGTAGCAGGGATAATGGTGGAAAATTTAGGGCTCAATTGTACTGTATCTGAAGTGGGATGCTCTCTCAAGAAAGGTTACGTAAATCGGTATTTTACTAAGTAACTAGTCTCTGAAATTGTAGCCATAAATTGGAACACTTATTTCTGAAATCACTGAACATATGAAAGCTACTCAGCTCCCCATGCTGACCAGCCCCACGGGTCATCATACAACTAGGAGAACTTAAAAAGGACTTTTCCTGAAAAAGCTGCTCTCAGCCAATGAAGGAGACACCCTAGAACTGGAGCAGGGAGTTCTATTAGTACCCACCAAGGAATCTAAAGGAAGCCATTGGACTCAAATGCAGAGGGGACAAAAGTTGGAAGTGGGGGGGGGAGGTGAAAGAGGGAAAGAAGTCAAATGGGATCAAGTCTGGTGAGATCGGAACCACTGTGGCAAGGAGACGCCAGGATAGGAGTCAGGGAAGGAAATGGGTGGCCCGCTGGGAGCAGGGATAACAGCAGCACTAACATCAGATCAGACAAGGAAATAGGGGAAGATTTGGCCTGGCCAAACAAGGAGACTTGGACTAGAAAGTAGTGGGGAAAGAAGAAAAAAGGTTTGACAGTAATGTTAGTACACAGGGGGAGAACTGGAACTGTCTGGGCAAAGAGACTGGGATGAGGAGCCAGGAAAAAGAAAGGGAGAAACAAATTGGATGAAGATCCTGGTGTGGGCGGGGGGAGAGAGAGGGAAGGACTCTGAAGTAGCAGAATAAGGGGAGATAGATCAAATAGAAGGGGATACTGGAATTCGCTGGACAAGGAGACCGGGCCTGAGTTAAGATGCCTGAAGAATGGAGTCTGGGATAGTAGCAAGGGGTGGAGAAGAGATAGAACTGGGCCCACAACAGGTTGGAGGTCACAGGGATGAAGAGATCAAACCTTGAAGAGACTCCCACTGAAAGCACATACCTATCTCCAACATGGAAAGAACTAAAGATTTCTGAGTCTCTGCTGTTAAAAAATACCCATGTAAGCAGCATGTTCCCTCTAATTTTATCTGTCCACGTGCAGAATAGCAAAATTATTTGCATCCAGGCACATGCAGATGTGCACCACCAACAGAAAAACATGCTGCAGGCAGTGAAGGCTCTTTTAAGCAACTGGGTGGCACTGGAATCTCTCCTGGGCAGCCGCCAACACGCCCAGCTTACGGGTAACACTGCCTGTCAGGTGTCGCATCCTGCTTTAGAGAGCTGGACCACACAGAGGCCAACAACCTGCCATCATGGTCAGTTGCTCCAGAAGGTCAAGCGGCCGAGGGGGGAAAGGGGGGGTTCCATCAACTAGTCGATTAGTCGCTAAGTGGAGGAGCTGCAGTGGGGTTAGCGCCCGTGCCCAGCTAACCCTGCTGTGGCTCTGCCTTTTAAATGTATTAAGAGCACACAGTTTCTTAATACATTTAAAAAGGCAGAGCCACAGCAGGGGAGACCAGACGCGAGCCGGGAATCAGCCGTCCCAACTTGTCCCAACTTGTGCCAGAACGCCCCCACTGCACTTCTGATTTTAAATGTATTAAGAGCTGGTAGGCTCTTAATACATTTAAAAAGCAGACGTGCAGTGTCTGGGACTGATCAGAAGCCAGGAATCAGCTGGTCCCTGCTACTCCACTGCTGGCTTTTAAGCTAGCTCCCCCCAGCACCAGCTCCTACTCTCCCCTGCACTTTCTGCAAGGCGGGGGGAGGGGGGAGGGGAGAGGCACGCGGAGGAGGAAGCAACTAGTCTAGGGACTAGTCAACTATCCGCTAAGCTTTTGTTTATCTGATAGTCAACTAGTCACTTATCAGTGGGGGGTAGGATGTAACAGAAGCGGCATGGCTCAATAGCCAATGAGTTTCTCAGACCCATTGGTTTCACAGACTTCATGGAATCCATTTCAAACGTACTGTCCTGAAAACTGTTCAGAGACTTGCCCCCAATCCATCTCCAGTCTTTCTGGTCCACCCCCTGCCCTTGAAACTCAGTTAGCAAGAGACTATTTCTCTGTTCCTTCTTAGTCACTCCATAGTTATCACAAGAGCCTTTATCTTCCTCTAGCTCCTTCCCTATGGAATAGCTGTCCTGTATCTACAGGCATGGACCTCAATGTCTTCATCTTCCTTTCAATTCCAAAGCACTTCAAATATTAAGGAAGCTCTCTGATTTATGGCAGCACTGCCATCCTGTGACGCTCTACACCCTATGCTTGTCCCTTTTACACCACTCTGATCATGTGTACTTTGTACGAAAGTATCATTTGAAAACTCATAATTTAATGATCATCATTGTCCTGGTAAAATGCATGTAGCAACATTGCATGTAAAAAATACGGGATTCTACGGGTAGACACATATTTTATCTCTGGGGAAGAGTCAAAAATCAGTTCCGCCAGAGACAAAAGATTAGCTGAGGCATCAGCCATGTGTCAAACACATATCAAATGGATTATCACCTCCTTAAGGGCCAGAAAAGAGGATCCAGGCCAAAATCTACATCTCAACAAAAGACTAGTGGACGGGCGGGGGAGGGTTCCTGTGTACAGACTTTCCATCTCATGATCCTTGGATGGAGATAATTCTCAAAGAAGAGAAAGGACTATAAAGGAAGGTGCTGGTCCAACAAACTCCTCCTTTCTTTCTCTACCCGTGGTATCCACAACACCTGAAGAACAAAGGAAACAGCTTTGGAGTGAGTGAGGGATCCTGATTACAAGATTCAATCAAGCCAATAAAACTGCTAAAACACGTGGTAAGAGAAACTTTTGCTCTGAATTCACGCTAGCCAACAGCATTGTATACGTAGCTTTTAGTAATAGTTGCATTTTACTTTTCATTTATTTGTAACCAATGACGTAAGTTTCATTACTTGTAACCACTTAAAATCCATCTTTCTATAGTTAATAAACTTCTCACTGTTTTATCTAGACTAGTGTCTTTTGGCTGAAGTGTTTGGGAAGCTCCAGTTAGGGTAACAGGATTTGTGCATATCATTTTCTATTCATAAAATGATAGACTGTCATACATTCTTGTATTTCCAGGAGAGAGCTGGACAGTACAGGATGTACATTTCTGAAAGTCTAGGCCTAGGATTTTGCTGGAGTTGCTCTGCAGCATAATTCAAGGGTGGCCAGCCACGGAATTCTTGCAGTGTAACTGGGAGTGAATCACGTGCTATAGAGGCTGTGTGCATGCGCATAAAAACCAGGAGTGGTAAATCTCACAGCCAAGCAGTGAGAAACACACCCCAGAATGGAGAACAGAGTGGGCACCGCTGTTTCACCAGTCCAGAGCATCCCCTGGATGATGTCACACATCCCTGTTTTGCAGATGGGGAATTCAAGCAGAGAGGTTTAGTGATTTGCCCAAAGTCAAGTGCGTGTGGCACTGAACCCAAATCAACTGACTTCCACTCCTGTGGGTTTTTTCCCTCCAATCCAAAGAGGGAAAATGAGGAGGTGCGAGGGAGAATTAGATGTAATGAAATATAGGAATATTTTTAGGATGCATTTAGTCCTTTGACTCATTATATAACCAATTTCTAAGACTACATGCTCTTTCCAGAGTCCATGACTCTGACTAGATTTTTATTAGTCCTGCTTTAGTAAAAAAGCAGCAATATGATTCTTCTCTGACAAGAAATACCAGCATAATTTATTGCATTATTACTCCTCTGAACTGAAAGCAATTAATTACCTCCAGCAGGATGCACAAGTGAAAATTCATCAGAGGAAAGTGATGAAAAATGTACCCGCTGCTTTAAAATAATAGGTGCTTAATGGTTTTTTGTTTGCTGGCTAATCTAGAGCATCTTATAAATGACTCAGGATTGGTTATCAGCGGCAAAACCACTTTTTCCCCCCTTATATTATTCTATCATCCATAATCTCCTTGGAGGACAGGAAGAAAAATCTGCAACATCCAACAAAAAACAAAAAGGCTGTATAATTTGCCTGTCCTTGCCACATTAAAATCATCATCATAGCAAATGGATAAAAATAGGATAGAATGTGCACACAATTATAATGGCTAGGTTGGTGTGGCTTCTTTTTACTTATTGATGTATCATATCCTTCTTGAAGAAATAGTAACCTTTTACTTTAAAGGTTAGGAATGTGACCTAATGTCACATTGCATTTGTGCAACACAGAAAGTGACCGATTCTTCTTATTGTAGGCAACTCCAACATGCGACACAAAGGAGACAGTTTAATAATGTACCATGCATAATGAACATATACCAAACTATATTTTGGAAAGCAAACACCCTCCACTGAGTACACTTCACGCTATTATAAACAATACTTTCCAGCAAGTGAGAGAACTGTATGTTATTAATAAATGGTGCATATATGTAAATGATAGAAACAGAGCTAAACTCATTACATTTATTTCTGCTTTTCAGAATTATTCACATCTGTATGATTCAGTAATTGTTTTTTCTATAAAGTTATTGGAGTAATTTTGCATGGTATATTCCCGATCAATTCTTCCTCTCAAGGGCACAGTTGAAAAGTGATATTTGAAAATGGCCCCTGATAGATTGCATGGTTAGTCAGCAGCAGAGACAAACAACCTAATCCAGCGCAAATTAGTTCGGCTGCCAGCAATAGTTTTATACAAAGATGTAAATTATGTTGTCAAAATCGGTCGCTTTCTAGCTTGCTGCTCAGCTAACAAGAAACCACTTTGGCTGATAAAGATGAACACTAAGCTTTTCTCGCTTACAAATTTGCAAATCTGCCATTTCAGCATTCTGTTAGCCACAAACAAACAGCCCAGTATAATTGCTTTCTTTTTTTCCTGCAATGGTATTTCTCTCATACTACTATTTCTTTAAACTTTAGAGATGCAGCACTGAAGAAAAATGCCAAGCACGGCAAGACACACACACACACACACTTTTTAAAGGTTCCCAACAGAAGCACAACACACAATGCCCACTTAAATATCACAACTAGTCATGCCAACAAATTTACAGACTTACTGTATGTGGCATCCAATGAATGGCTAAACACAGGGTGACTGTCTTACTAAATGGAAAAATACAAACATCTAATTTAATGTACACCAGAGTCTCTTTGGAACAGCCATGACTTGACAATGGTCCATCAAGATAGGTTATTGTGCATGCTCTTATTTTGGGTGGCAACTTCAGAGGCTGGTATTCCTCTTTAAATGCCCTCTTTAAATGTAAGCTAGATAGATCTAACATTGGTATGAAAAAAATAACACATTGTAACTGTAATTATATTCAGTGCAAGTCAAATAAATAAATTATAAATTACAATTACCCTTTAAAGTTGCTAGTCACACTATTTGCTTTAAAATTAATTGCCAGTGCTCGAGTGTTTTATTACAGTCCTGAAGTTGTATATTTGAAAGAACAGTACAGATGATTCCTGTTTATTTGTTAAATTAAAGCTTTGTTGGTAAAAATTACAGCTTAATTAATATTATGGGTACTGTATAACAAAATAGTTTACCTTGTGCATAATTTATTTCCACATGCATATCTCAGCACAGACCCATTACAGCTTAAAGGCAGCTAAAATAAAATATTCCTCCTTTGCTGGCATTTTTCTAAATAGCAGTTCACTAAATCAATATTATTCACTTGGTATTTTTAAAAGCAGTGTATCTTAATAATTACACAGCATTAGAGTAGGCAATAATTTTACTTGCTAAGCATATTAAATTTAGCAAGCCATCAGTCAAATAGTTTGTTCTTCTTCAGAATTTGTAAGCAGTGAGTGAGAGAGTTTGGAATCATGTTACTTTGGTATAAATGTCACATATAGTTTAAGAGTGCGTATGTGACTCCCTAAGCAAGCACAATGCCATATATCTTTATTAGTTTCATTGGTCAGTGCAGTGACCAGTTGTTTATTCTCATTACTCAAGACAAGGTGAACCATTTGGCACAGACTGCAATCACAGCTAAAAACATATGACTTTGCAGAAAATAAAAATTGTAGACACAGCTACATACAGTGTTGTATTCACTATCAGAATAAGATTTTTTTTTTAAGCGTGGTCTCCAGCTTCCAGTTTTCCAGGCATGCCAAACCATAAATTCTTAACAGCTTGGGCTTCCCCCCCCCCACCATTGATTTCAGCTAGGTCTACACTGCCGAGAATAGTCGGACTTGCAATTTGTTCCACTTCTCTTCTGAAAGAGGCTCCCCCAAAATTTGGCCCATCTACACGGGGACAAATTTTGGGAAAAAAAGTCCGCTTTTGGGACATCCCTTATTCCTCTCACCGAGAGGAACATAAGGATGAAGAACATGTCCGCTTTTTTGTAAACTGTTCCGAAAAAGCGGATGCATTCCTTGGATGTGACAGAGCTTTTCCGGGATAGATCTGGTATCCCTGAAAAGCTCTGCAGTCTAGACATAGTCTTAGTATCAAGCATTTTTTTGTTGATCTTCATCCTGGACTTTGGGGGAGGGGGAGGAGCGAGATTAATTATGCAAATTGAGTAGCAAGCCAAGAGTTATAAAGACACCACAAAGACCTCATCACCTACTCTGATACCCAATCAAGTGTCAGGTCCCCACATACACCCACATACTGGTAAGGTTTCTCCACACTATTCTCAGAGAACACATTTCGTTCAGTAAATGGCCGTAGTCTGAGAAACACATTCCTTTGGTCAGTGCATGGGGTCATCATCAAATTACTGGTATTTTAAAAAACAAAATGATTGCAATTTGTAAATCTACAATAGGTTTTGTATCCCCAAGCATGAACTTTTCCCCCACCACAGACTCTCAACCAGGCATAAGGCAACATGCCATAAAAGGAACAATTGCAAAATTCCTTTCCCCTCCAACCTCCTTTTGCCACTCAACTTCCCCCTCCCCCTTATTTGGAGCAAGTCTCTTGGGAGCAGAAAGACTATATTTCCCTTTTTTGTGCCTGAATGCTCACAAGAAGCAAGGACTAGAAGAAGATGGAGCACTGGAAACATATGACCACAGCTTCCTCTCTCCAAAATCCTAGTAAATCTGTCTCTAAAATAGATATTTAGGAGTGGAAATCTGCAATGCCAGCTGGCTAGTGTTTGCTGCGAGTCCAATGAGCAGAACAACATTTGGTAATAATTATACATGCCTTTTCTTTTAAATGTTAAAAAGTGGGAAGCGTCTGCAAGTAGTGGAGCCCAGACACTCCGGTGTCTGGAGAAATCTGAACAAATGCAACATTAAGGGCGTGTCTACACTTCAAGACAGAGGTGCAATTTCCAGCTTGAGGAGATGTACCTGTGCTGGCTCTCTTTGAGCGACCGTGCTAAATCTAGAAATGTTGCTGCCATGGCACAAAGGGAGGAGGGGTTGGCTAGCCGCCTAAGTATATCGGTCAGAGATATTAGGCACATAACCAGTCCTTCAGATGCTTACACTACACAGTGATGCTTCTCTTTCTAGAGCACCCGGTCATACAGAATGCAGTGGAATTACACCTCCACCCCGAATTGTAGGCATCCCCACAAATGGGTGGGAAGAAGGACTTGTGGCACAAGAGGGGTGTTTTGATAAGAAATCAGGGAAGAAAGAGCCAGGGAGGGAGGGAGACCAGGAAACAGAAGATGACCAAGTATAAGGCTAAAAAGGAAGGAAGAAGGCAGAAAAAGGACATGAGAAGGATGAAGTGAGAGGTAAGCAAGTGAAACTGGACAGGTATAGTTCAAGGACTACAACAAGATAACTATATGACTGATAGAAAGATTGCATGTCAGGACTAGCTCCCAGAATCTAGTATCCAATGGTAGCTACCATTTATGGGATTGTGTTGTTCCCTTTTAAAGACAGATTAGAAACCTAGATTTCTGACCCTGCATCTGCCGAGCAACTGGCACAAAGAAAAAGAACAGAACGTATGTTTGGGCAAGCAAAGAACAAACAACTGCATGCTCATTCTACACCAGCATCCAGAGACCAGCCACAGATTTTCCTTTCCAGACAGCATTGTCACAGACACCCATTCAAGCCACTTACGAGGTGCTGTCTTGGGCAATGAAACACAAGGGACATTTCTAGTATTAGGCCTTAGCATTCAGCCTAGGTTTAACTCCTTAAGCCCTCAAAGCAGCAGTTGTCTTGGTCGGAGACCTGAGATGGGAAGGAACATTTGAACATACATAACACAGGGCGGGAGGGACAGCTCAGTGGTTTGAGCATTGGCCTGCTCAACCCAGGGTTGTGAGATCAATCCTTGTGACAGCCATTTAGGGATTTGGGGCAAAAATTCATCAGGGATGGTACTTGGTCCTGCTGTGAAGGCAGGGGACTGGACTCTATGACCTTTAGAGGTCCCTTCCAGTTCTAGGAGATAGGCAATCTCCATTAATTTAATTTAACACATTATGCTTCATCAGGATCAGCAGGCTGGCTCACTGTGAAATAGGTATGCGGGCATGAGAAGTTACATCAAAAGTTAGAGAATCAGTCCCCTCAGAAGAGAACGTCTCTACACACCAGTGGTACTGCAGCTCTTTAGAGACTAACAAGAATGTATGAGATCATGAAACGCTTTGAGTGCTCTCTCCAATGAAGGCAGATCCGAGGTCATTATGCCTAGTTCTCAACCTGTATGTTTATAACAATATCCAACTCCACAATGCCATAAAATAACCCAGTTAATTTCTCTGGGCTACTTTCCATAGACGTGTCCTAATGAATTTTTAAGCACTCTGTGAAAGAAAGCTAAAGGGTGAGGACTGAGCTGTGTAACTATCTCCACCTCCAACAGCAAAAGACTTGCCTGAAGGATCAGAACACACTCAAGGGCCATGTGATTCCAGTGGAGAACCACAAAGGTCAGTTGCTGGTCCTATGCAGTTTAACATTTTTAATGAATGCCCTAAAGAAAACATACAACTGCCACTGGTAAAGTTTGCAGAGGACAAAAACTAGGTGAGTGATAAACAACAAAGACAGGTCACTGATTTAGAGCAATCTGAATTGCTTGGTAAAATGGGAGCAAGCAAATAGTGTGCATATTTCACATGGCTAAATGAAAACATACAGCTGGGAACCAAGAATGAAGGTCATACTTACAGGAGAGAGGGTCCTATCCCGGGAAGCACTGATTTGGGGATCACAGTGGATAATCAAGTGATCATAGCGTGACAACATGGCCAAAAGAACTAACCGAGATCCCGGAGTAGGGTATATGATCTGGGGAATCTTTACACCTTTAACCTCTGTGTACTTGGCACTGGTGTGACCGCTCCTAGAATTCTGAGTTCAGTTCTGGTGCGCACAATTCAAAAAAGCATGTTGATGCATTCGCGAGGGTTCAGAGAAGTGCCGTAAGAATGATTCACGGATTAAAAATGCTTCTCCGTGATAGACTCTATGATCTCAATCTATTGAGCATAATAAAGAAAAGGTTAAGGGATGATGGTTACAGTCTTTAAGTGGGCAACATATTTAATAATGGGCTCTTTAATGTAGCGGGAAAAGGTATAATGTGAGCCAACTGCTGGAAGATGATTCTAGACAAACAAACTGGAAAGAAGGCATAATTTAAAGGTGAAAGTAACTGACCATTGAAACTATTTACCAAGAATCATGATGGATTGTCCACCATTGACCATTTTAAATCAAGATGGGAAGTTTTTCCTGAACCAGCTGCACGTTGAATTATTTTGCGAAAGTTCTATGGCCTCTGCTACGCAGGAGGTCAGATGAGTTGAGCATGATGGTCCTTTCAGGCCTTTGGAATCCATGAGGCCGTTTCTAAAATTAATCTCCAGTGAATTCTTCTGACAAGTCTCAACTTCATGCTGAAGATCTCATTGTAAGCACAAACCAACATAATGTCTGTGAGACAATGGCACAGGGGTGTTGCTAACAAGGTGTACCAAGTCCTTCATCTCTAGGGTATGTCACCAGTTTAAATTCAGGACTACATGAGTCCTTACCACATGAACAGTGTTTGGCAAGCTGGTATATATGAAATGAATCGTCTTACTGTATGTCTCATGTTCTTTCAAGAGAAAAAGCTAGCAATCTTATTCTAGTTCTTAAAGGGCAACACTTCCATCTCTCTCTCTCACTCTCCTACAAAGAGGACTAGGAATTCACAGGCATGATGACTGACATATCCCTACGTTGCCTTGGAGTGAGAGCTGAATTTTACATAGCCGGGCCTTTGGAAGCTTGTATTCTCAAAGTCCATATTGCATTTGTTCTTCAGAGGGAAAAAGTGCCCAGTGTTGTCAATCCAGAACCTTTTTCACAAGCACCACTACATTTAGTATTAGTTAAGTTTACAATCTGAAATTAATGCAACACAATTACTGCTTCATTAACTAATAAGAGAATGATAAATAGTAAGTCAATTTGCTTGGGTTGGTATTGGAATTCTTTTTCCAAACAAATAAAAATGCAATTACCAGGAATGTAATTAAATCTGATAATTTTCACAAATGCAAACATACTTCATGATATTTTTTCCTATAACAAAACGTTACCATAAATTGGACCTCTCACAACAGATATCCTTTTCTTGATAAAAATGGCTAGAAAGATTCTGAATTTCTACAGTCTAAACCTTTCTTAATATAGGCTGCAAAGCCACAAATGTTTATATCTATTAAGAAAGTAGTTTGCCAATTGTACATGTTCCTCTCCCCCCAAGACAGAAAGTTTTTCATTTTGCAGCTTTGCTTGTTTCTTTAAGGAAGATTGTGGCTTCTCAAGAGACAATGAAGAGTATGTTTCAGCAGCTGCTGCATCAAATTCCCACAATAGTGATTTTCTTCCCCAACCATCACAAGTTTTAAAAGTGCCTGTTGGAGGGGAAAAAAAGTATCCTAGGCTAGGTCCTTCCATCTTGCTGATGTCCCACGATTACAAGTTGTCTACGTCCAGTCATCTACGGCATTATTCAAAAATTTAACATGAAAATGTAGCGTGAACAGCAAAGCTGCTACTCAGTGAGTATGTATTACAATCATCTGACCTGTGTTTGTGTCACCAGATAAGTGCTTACACATAGGTACAAACAACTGAGCTCCTTTTCCCTTAGAGGAAAAATAATTCTGGCAGGCAGGGGGAAAAGAGTACTAGAGAGGGTTTTCTCTTGTGTGCCTCCTCCCCTTGCCCTGGACCGTGCTATGGAAAAACAATGGCTTTTCTGAGGCACTGTGCAGACAAGGCAGCTCTGGAAAAAAAAATAATAGCCATGATTAATGACAACGAGCTAGAGGAGAGTTGGGACACAGCCGCCACATATATCATCCTTTCCCATCAGTCTCTGCTCCTCCTTGCCCCTCTTCCTACTCCCAGCAAGGCATTATAAAAACGTCTTATCTGCTTTTTGACTTTTTTCTGAAATAGCAGCCCCTGCCAGGAGAGAGAGAGAGAGAGAGAGAGACAAAGAGGCGATAGGGTGAACAAGAAAATGGCATGTAAAATAACTATAAGATATTCCAGGGGAAAATGTGCAGGCTGAAATCATTCAAGATTTCAGCAACTTGACTCTTCACATGCTGAAGCCACATTTTCAAGGTCTTATCTGCCATATGGTTCCCTGTTTGGATGATTTATTAGGTGTAGAAAGCACACTGATAAATTTTACTGCATTTCCCTGAATAGGCAACCTATGGTGTCAATAACAAAGCTCAGGCCGCTTTAATGAAAACTGTAAGCACCAAAGGGTAACCATTTATTTATGAGTCGCTATAGTATTACTAGGACAAAATTTATCTTCCCTTCTCACGCACTCTGCAGAAACCAAAGCTGGTCAAAGAAACGGAGATCACATCCATATGTCAGTGACTTACTAAGATCTCTCCTGCGTGGACTGGTGCTTATTTCTGAACCAAAAAAATGTCGCTTCATCCTATTGATTAATTTTTATTTCAACAATTTGGTTTTAAATTTCAATAATGTTGTTTATTAAATTTAAAAGTGGTGGGAGTTCATACTTCTGCAAAGGAGAAAAAAGTTTTCTAGGAAGAACGAAAATTGGGGTTGTGGTATGTAATTATAAAACCTTAATTTTCTTTGTTAGTTTTCAAACATTTAAAGAAAAGTCCCCCAAGACAATCATGTTAGTTTGAGCTTTCGCAGTAGATGAGAAGATTGTCCAAAATCACTTCTAAGAGTCTGGAAGGGGGAAAAAAAAGCCATAAACAAATGACAGCTTTTAAAAAAAGGTCTGATGCAAAGCCACTGTTTACTATTCCATCAAAGGTTTCAGAAAGATTCATGGGCTGACACTTTGGCCTTAATTCAACAACCATAAAAAACTCTTAAAATATCTTATATGCATGTTTCTGTCCACGGATTTTTTATGGCCTTCACGTTTTGTTTAAAAAGGAATGTGTATCAATTGAACTCCCATTTCATATGCTGAACTTTACTTATGTATTTTTCTCATAATTAAAAAAAACCCTAACTTTTCTTTTGTAAAGTTGCTATTATCATAAACTGAACTGAAGCCTTTTATTATTCCACCTGCAGATAAACTGTTTTGCTACCTTGGGCTGATCAAGAGCAGCAGGACTGATAACATTTTTTTTCCTTCCTCTTCCCCTACTCCCAATCCTTCCCTCCTACAACAAACAAATGAGGAAATAAAATTTAAAAATAAACTCTTTAGAAGAAGAGAGGGCAAACATTCATGTGTACATAGTTGTTCAGTGTTGCATCTTCCAATACTGAGGATCTAGTTAAACAGAAAGATTTGCAGAAGTAAGCATTACTATCTGCGCTAATTTCAATTCTACCACCACCATCAATGCACTAACAGTAAGACCAAAGACTAAAATGCCAGATGTTCAAAAGGTCATTAGAGCTGCTGGCAATTTGTGAAAACCTTTGCTACTTCATCTTGTCTAAATGGGAACCGCTAGATGGCAAACTCTTGAAAAATCTGCCCTGAATGTCCACCTTTTAACTCAAATCCATAACACATTATTGGTACATGTGTGTCCATTTTATTATAACCATAAAACTGAGCACTGCAGCCCCACTGAATAGATCTAGTTAGAAGTGACATACGCACTGCCTGGCAAAACTCCAAATCATCTCAGAATTCTAGTTCTTGGGGTATACATTGCAAATGTATTTAAAGGGGGTAAAGAATTTTGGTTTTGTTTAAGGCAGGAAGTTTTATGTTTGTTTGTTTTTAAACCTTTCAGTAACTGAACCTCAGAATGGCTTTTCCTTGTAAGCGAAATGATTGTCATGATTTCATTCTGGCTCTTCACATGCGTATGTGTTTATCAACCCTACTTGGGAAAGTGAAGTGCTAAGATGACACGTTTCAAGTCAAAATGTTGAAAATAAAAAAGTCTGGACACTAGTAACCAATATTTTCTATATTCTAGAACACCCTCTCTTGCTAGCAAGAGACTGTAGCAGCTTCAAAAACAAAAAATCCAAATACTATACAGATTTTCTTATTTCACAACTGTGTAGGGCGACTAAATCCAATGTCTGTTAAGCACTTTGAAATCCCAGGTGGTGGTAAGTGCAAAGAATATATTAAAAATGAGGGTATTTGTGCATGCACACACATGCATGTGTCCTGCAAATTTAGTTCCTTAAACCTGACTACTTCCCCTTGCCTCCACCCAGCATGAGTCTCCTGAGAATCACAGAAACTGATTTACTGAGCAGATTTATTTGTGAATGACACAACCTTCTGTCATAGCCTTTTAATAAGTCAGTTTTATGGAGTAAGAAATGAATGGACTGCAGCAATTTAAAATCAACAATCATTTTGATTTGTCTATCTACTGCCAATACTCCCAATTTTTCCCTTGATGAGGAAAATGCACGTCAACCTTTTTTTAGGCATAAATAAAAGCATGGGTAGTAATACATGAGCCAGAAACAGCATGCATAGTACATGTGAAACATGCGACTCTTTTAAAAAAAAAAAAAAAGTACAAATTTTGTTTGTTTTTAAACATAGACCAAACCACAGAGCCCTTCCATTTCTTGTTATTATCAAGCCAAGGAGATTACTTCATAGTTGAAATATCTGATTCCTAACCAACGCGAAGTTTTCAAGAAAACTTTAGCCACAGCTTTTACACCTGCCTTCTCTTCCACCGAAAGCCTATATGGGTAGACTCTTCTAGGTAGCTTCCAAGGGCTTGGAGAGCAACACTTGCCTGTTTCCTGCAGTCAACTTTCTCCTCCCACGTGAGTTACCAAGTCACACAATGAAATGCTCACTGCACTGCCCACCTGGGTCCTTCACATTGCGCCATGAAAATTACACCAACTATGCAGCATCACCTGCAAAATGTGGAGTCCCTTTTACTGAGCTGATGACAAAGACCAGTACTGTGAGCACCTCCATTTGATAGGTACATCCACCTGCTGTCTTGTCCTACACTTGGGATGCAAGCCCTTCAGATGAGGGGCAGCATTTGTACAACACCCAGTGAACAAGGAGGCTGCAGACCGATTAGCACAATACAAATAATGATAATGTACCCTTCTCCTTTCCTAATACATCCAGCTGGGAGTGGTCAGCCGCTCTGAAAATAAACTGCTTAGGTGCTTATTATGATGCTGGCAAACCAGGAGCCAGGTCATGCCAAAGTCCAAGGTCAATTCACTTGTGTACTATAGATCAAAGCAACTGTTAAATGGAGAAGAGTATTTGGTGTTTAAAGCTTGTGGAAATTAAGGGGAAGTTACACACATTCTTTTCACTCATCTGTATCCTGTTATAATGAAGCATCGAACGTTTACATTGTGCACACCCCTGTAATTAAATAGCCCATTAAACAAGAGAGAAGTGCTAATTTCAAAGCAAGCTACCGTTGTGCGTGATGACCGGAGGTCCAAGACTGGAAATGCATTCCTCACTCTCCGTCAAGGGAAAAAGGCCATGTAGGTAGTGCCCTTTGTCAGCTTGTTTTTTCCAAGTAGCAGCTCTAAATTGGCATCCAAGGAAAGCCCTAAATCTCTGAACTGTTTGGAGAATAACAGGTCAGAATGGCTGAACAAGAAGAAGATGGCAATCCCCAGACTTAATGCTGGGTAACCCCGAGAGACTTTTGGGGAACTAGTATATTACTAAATCGTTGCCACTATTTGACGTTATAGACTGAGACCCACCTGCACATATATAGCTCATCTTTAAGTAACTCCCTCCCTGTTCTTGGCTAATAAACTTTTGGCTAGTGGATTGCTACTTTTTCGGAGGCCAGGCTTTGGACAAGTCCAGCTACTGTTTTTCTATCTGTATATTTTTGTAGGTACAGGTTGGACCTCTCTTGTCCAGCACATTCAGGAGCTGAGCAGTCCCAATTGAGGGGATTTGCTGGATTAGGGGCGGTCCCTCCCAACATGGCCCATGCTGAACTCCTTCCCCTTAGCTAGGGCTCCACCCCAGCACCACTGCTGCCTTTCCGGCCACGGCTCCCCAGTCTGGAGCTCCTTAGCTATACTAGTGGCTGGACCTGAGGTCCACAGGCACAGTCAACCCCACCACTTCCTGGCAATGGGGGTGATGGGGGGGCAGAACTCTCAGCTGTGTTGCCCTCCCCTACATGGGGCTCCCACCTGAGTCACCGCCCCCCTCCCAACGCACTCCTGCCCAAAGCCCAGACTTCCCTATACCTGGGCTCTGTGGTCCAGGAACATCGCTGGTCCTGACAGACCCATGGATGTTGCCGGACCAGAGAGTCCCGGTTAAGGGAGGTACAAAGAGAACCAAAGATGACGGAGCAACTATATGCTAGCTTCCAACGCTATCAAACACCTTTAGGTTCTTCTGAATAACCTGAAAATTCTTGGTCCTGTACAGCGCAGTGTATCTGGAAAACTGCTGTTATATATTTGAACCTTTAAAAACAAAGGGTGATTCTAAGAGGAAAGCTCTTAACCTTATTTGTTTTGGGGCTTTCAGGGTACGTCTAGACTACAGGCTTTTGTTGACAGATACCGTCGACAAAGCTTCTGTCGACAAAGAGCATCTAGACTACATTCAGTTCTATCGACAAAGCAAGCTGCTTTGTCGACATAACAGTGTAGATGCAAAGGACAGTGTAGATGCAATAACACCTTCTGTCGACAGAACTCTGTCGACAAAATGCGTTATTCCTCGTAAAATGAGGTTTACAGCCATCAACAAAACTGCTGAGTTCTGTCGACATTATGTAGTGTAGACGCAGGTATGGTTTTGTCGACAAAAGTCCACTTTTGTCGACAAAGCGCAGTAGTCTAGACACACCCTCACTGTCCACTTAACGCACACATATGCATGAAATAATTTAGCCGATTACTATCCTTGAAATGCTACAAGAGTTTAAAATTTATCATTATGAAAGGGTTTCCAACTTTTTTAAAAAAGTCTAAGAGGAGTCAGGATAGAAAAGCGTATTTCACTCTTTTTATGAAGCTGTTCTTGAGAGCTAAGCAATTTGTTGTAAAAGAACATAAAATATTGAGAATGGAGAAAGATATTCATTCCATAAATCGCTGTCCCTCTTAATACTTCATTTCTGCAACTATAGCACTTGATCTCTTCATAAACGACCCTCATGGCAGCATGTGAACTGCTTTGTCCAGCAGGCTATTTCAAACATATTGAGGGTGTTTATGATGGTAGTTAGATTTCAGCCTAAGGTAGCCATGCTAGACACAAAAGAGAACTTTGTATCATAGGGCTTAATAGCAAAAGTTCAGATATCCGGAATGGTATGATCTCCAGACAAATGTCAAGTTGCGTGTAACTTCTTCAAAAAGTGATTTTTTTTAAAAAATGGAAAATTAGAGTGGGCTAAGAATGTAATGCAAATTTCATTTGCAAATTGTAGCAGAAACTAAACTGGGTTTGAATAATTTTAGTATGAAATACATTTAAATCAATAATACTCACTCAAAACGTACGATATGGTAACATAGGCATATGTTGAACTAACAGGATGATACCTTCAACTTGGAGTGAGTAAATTTAAATTCTAAACTGTTTATACCAGTTATGCTTTCATTCCAGTCTGTAGTGGTTACCAATCGAATAGGAACCAAGCACATTACTATGCTGAAAAAAAGTTATATTTTGAAGGAACAGGAAGAAAATTTTAAATTAAGATATGGCAAGTGGAAAGGTCAAAAACATTAAATCAAACCCTGTGCCTTGGTTTTGTATGACTATTTCTTCTCCTTACTCCCTTACCTCTTTTCCACATTCCTGTGCTTTGAAACCAAAAAGTTGATGCTCTTTCTCTGTAATAAGGTTTCTCACAAATTGTTCCATCTTCTCTTCTAAATCTTGGTTCTTGCTCTTGTTCTATGTTGCCACAACCCTGCAACCTCTGATCCTGGGTTTCACATTCCACTCTGCTTGCCTGTGCAAAATGCTGAACCTAAAATATCATTTTTCATGCTTGCAGTCCTTCCCCATCACTCTTCTCCTCATTTCCCTGCATCAGCTTTTGGTCTCCTTCTACATCAGCCTCAAATGACTCTTACTGAGTTCTCATGTCCAACAATTTAATCTCTTTCTGTAGTTCGCCTGTAGTCCACTCCTATTCCAAGGTGTAGACCCCCCACATTCCCTTCTCCAAGTGCCTCCATACACATTTCTACCAGCGATTCCATGGTTTTGCTCATACTGCTTGTAATGCCTAGGTTTCCCTGGCTTTACTCACAATGCAACTTCTTTCCTCCTTTGACTGCCCCCTAAAAGTATCACATAGCTACATATTTAGCACCAGCCACTCCTTTCCCCAGACCCAATTTTACCCCTTGTTTAACTAACAATTTTCTTGGCACTCCATTTCCCCAAAAATGTCTATAATAGAAGTCACTCCTATGTAGTAGCAGAATTTCAAATAGAAATTTGGGTGTGCTAAACTTAGAGTGGATGGGCAACCTAGGAAGTTCCTGCCATCATAGTACACGGTTCAAAAACAAACAAAACACAAAACAGTGAGTGTGCGCACCCGTTAAATTTGCTTTAACATGGCATTTACACAGCATTAAATTTAGGTGGTCCTGAAAGGCCCAGTTACATCCCATTCCTATAGCAAGCTAAACCTGCAAACAAAATAAGTATCTAAGAGACACTTGGATTCTTATATTGTTGTAACCTCTCCTCTCTTTGTGCTTGGTCATCCGATATTATTGGATTGACCAAATTTTATAAACGCTCATTTGGGTAGGGACCAATCAAAATGTTTTCCTGTAGAGCGATAGACATCTTAGGCCTGTCTCTACATAGACAATACGGTTAATTGAGAGGATGCTGAGACTGTTCTGATTTCACACAGGTATAGGGCCATCATTCAGTGAGGAGAGGCCTGCTAAAGGGAAGACAAAAAAGGGAGTGATTGTTTGTTTTCAAACATCTCTCAGCCTTCCCAATCAACAAAACCCCATTTGTTCCCCAGCAGTCTCGGCTCCATTTTCTTTGCACACTCACACGTATATTTTAGAGTTTTCCTCTTGCAACTGAAAGGAATATAAAGTTGAGTTAATGTCTTTCTTTTTGAAAAAGAGGGTAGGATATCAAAATATGAGGTTGACTTACATTAGCTCTGACGGGGTGCTACACCTTTTAGGTTTTGTAATGACTATGATAAGGTCACTAATGGTTTTTTTTGGGGGGGGGGGGGGGGGGGGGGCCTTTACCTCTTCAAAAAGCTAGACTGAAGCATTTCTGCTCTTTTCTGAGCTGAGTTTTGTTGGTGCACTTTACTAGTGATACATTTCATGCAAAGATCTGATGGGATCTTAGACTCCAGCTGGGAAAAGGAGGTTGTACATATTCCAATAACCCCATGGAGTAAGCAAAGCAGATTCTTGTGCTTGGATTGGTTAATGGATGTCAAAAAGCTTAGTGATTTGCCTACTGTAAAGTTACTGAAAAATAACTACAATGATTATGCAAACTGCTGCCCAATTAGATTGCAGAGAATGGCATAAATAAGGAGAGAAAGCTGTACTGTACATCCCTATCTCTGACCACTGGCTAATACGGTTCAGCAGTATTCCGATTTACAACTAAGGGAAGTGAATCATTCCACTAAGACAACACAACTACCATCTTGAAGTTGTGCTATTCTCTACACCATATAAGTTCACAAAATCAACTAGTGTATGTGCACACAGCAGCCCTGTTAGTAGAATGTACAATTTATATATAGAATCAAGTTGCTTTTAAGTATCTAACATCATAAATATATGGTCCTATTAAATTATTCTACTCTCACTTTTTAGAAGGGTAGATCACAGTGTACAAGAGTAATGTTGTGTTGATAGTGGTCACCCGAGTCTTTCATTGTTATTGCCTTTGTTGATTTCCATCCACCTCTCAATGAACTTAAATGGAGTATTTTTCTGTCTTTCATTTGGTTTCTGTGGATTCACAAAAAAGTCTTTGACATCAATTTGAAAGGGGGGTAGATGTGCCACCCCTCCCCCCCAATAGTGGTTGCCACCAATAGCTACTCTCACTCAGATTAGTGTGCTAGCTGACTCAAGATCCCAAAATGCAGTGCTATGGAAGCCACTAGTTAGAGCTGAGTGAATTGTTAGGACCAACAGCAAGCCAACCGCTCAGTATGGCTACATTTGTCTGTTTAGCAGCTGCTCAGTTTAGTAGCTCTGCCTAAGAGCTCAACAGGCTGTCAAAGAATGCCCCATGCAAAGAAGATAGGCAGGTAGGTCTCAAGCCAAACAAGCGAGCTTGCTCACGCTGAACAGAGGTGAGATGAAAACCAAGCAGCTGCACACAAAATTCCACAGAGGCTGTAACTCCATCATTTACATTGGGGGCTCGAGTGACTAACACTAGCAGGAGTCAAGACTGCAGGGAGCCAGGAAGCCATAGCTGGAGCAGCAGAAATTTTCACAGGCAAGCAAGCAGTAGAGAATCTATGGAGAGGGGCATAGCCAGGAAGCCCAAAGATAGAGGTGCAGAACAGCAAAAGGAGAAGAACTTGTCAAAATGAGGCCTGGCCTGGGCCCTTAGGCCTAAGGGCTCCTGGATCTTATGGTGGCCAAGAAGCTGCTTCTGAGCCAATTGAAGTTGTAGACCAGGGCTGCCAGCTGAGGCAGAATCCTGAGATTTATCAGGTAGGTGGGTAGGCGGCAATGCTCATGGGATCCCAACCAAATCAGGCATCCAGTCCTAGGCTTGGAAGAGCAGTGAGGACTGGGCATCCCTGAGAGCTGGGAACATCCACATTAAACTGTACAGAGGCTCCTTTTCTCAGAGCTCTTAATATCTACATCTGAGGTCCAACTTGATCCTTTGTCCTCCATTTCAGAAGATGGGTGTGAAATTACCAAGGAAAATGCGTTCTTCCTGATACTCTCTCTCCCAACCAAACAGCTCTTCCTTCCACCTCCAAGCCCCTCACAGTATGAAACTTGTTTTCTGATTTCTCCCATCATTTTGGGGGGGTTGAGGGAGGCTCCTCTTTCTTCGTTGATGTTCCTGCAAAGCAGAGACACAAGCACAGAATGAGAGCGAGAGCGAGAGAGAGAGAGAGAACGAACAGATGAAAATAGATCTGAGAGCTGGGGCTGCAAAAAGAACTGTAAGGGATGAAGTCCTACAAAAGGTGGATCCCAGCCCACCAGTGAGTGGTGGGAAGAGATTAAGTGAGAACTGAGGGTTCCTCCTACTTAAAATGCTGCTCCAGAGCTCTGCACAACAGCTCCTAGCAAGGAATGTGTCTTCTGAGGACACGCCCCGAAAGAGGCTAAAAGTATTTGTACTGACAGGACCAGACAATAGCATTTAGGTTCCTAACTCCCTTTTGAAAATAAAACAGGTTCCTGCATAGCTTTGGTTTCGCAACCCTGAGCACAACAATGCCTAAATACCCTTCCAAAAATCCTGGACAAGAGCAGAGAGCTTGAAGAAAATTCATTGCTTTCATTACGTTGTCATCAAGCTCTCGACAATCTTTTCATGGAGAAAAAGTGAAAAACCGATTTCCAGGTTGTGATGTCTCATGCCTCTTCCCCAGATGAAGCATAGCTAATTAAAGGAATAAACCTCTGAAGAAATATAAAATACACTCTGGAGTGCAAGCTGATCATCAGATCGGTGAGATTAAACTGAGTCACAGGAAGAAACGACCACCCAAGAGATTCTGGACAGAGACCCTCCAGAGCAAATACTCTACCACATGAAATCCTATTAGATTCCTCAGGTGATCAAGTGCTTGGGGGATTTACACCCCTATGCAAACTCCAGCAAAGTGCGCTAAACTGCAGGGATATACGCTGATCCAGCCTGAAAGATAATGGAGCACGATGTAGCCTCATTCAAAGAAAAGAATGATGTGGGAGATTCCTCAGTAGCAGTTATTGCGAGAGCAAGCCAGCGGTTCCGGGTGCTTCCGGAGTAACAGAGTGCTTCTGGCCCAGCACCCAGGCACTCTTCACCCACAATGGACTTACTAACTGGGGATCAGCCCAGCACACAAGGCACAGTGATGACTCAGAACAGTGTCTTGCCCAGTGTCAGCTGAGGAAAAGCAATTCAGCAGCTGGTCGAGGCAAAAGGGGCACACAGAGAACATGGAGCCCGAAAGCAAATTCTTTGATGCAAGAGTGGTTTCTAATGAGCCTCCAAGGAGAAGAATTTAAGAGTGGACCTTGGGTAGTAAATTACCTGACAACAAAGAGGCACAAGAAGCATTTCATTTTCAGCTATTGTGTAGAGATTCCCTCCTCCCCATTATTATAATGCAAATCCTTTAAACTAGATTTATTTAGTTGTACCAAAGCTATATCTAAACTAGCAAACCCCATGCTAACTATTTGTTATTTCAAGGAAGCATATTCAGTCAAAAGCTAACTTTTTCTATTTCCTTCTGTACTCGTACAATGGCTATTCCTATTTGTACTAACCTACGTGGCAGCTTGTGCGTGCGTGCATCTAAACAGTTTTCAGAATTATGCTACAAACAATATTTTAGGACATTGATACAGTCATTCGTTCTAATATCACATCCATGCATTATTATTAACGCAGTATGACATTTCACAGTAGACTCCATCAGCGTATATTATAAACAAGGAACAGCATCATAATACAGAATTCACATGATTCAAAGAAGCTTCTAATGACCAAAAATACATTGGGTGTTTGCTTTTTTTAACCTTTTTGCCACTATATCCTTTATACAAAATCTTTTGCACAACCATTTCTCAGTTGCTTCAGATCAAAGTACTTCCTGTCTTATTAAAGAAACTTTAACAATGGTAACTTTATATGGAGAGCAAGTTTTTTCCCCCCCATAAGGATTTCATTTTATCCTTTTTACAAAGTGACTTGTATGGGCTGTTCAACTTTATTTCTTTTAGTTGCAAGTATACTGTATCTAATTTGAGAAGAGTTCCAGTTACCTTATAATTCCTGTTAGGAAATGTATGACCTTACCATCCCTCAACATAAAATTCAGTAATCTACAGTCCAATGTTTGGAGTCAGATTTTGAGCTACATATAATTAAGCTTTCCCATGATATCTGTAAACATTGTATATGTTTCACATTTCAAATAAGAGACGAGTGAATATGAAATTTTAAAACTAACAACGAAGAGTTTCAGTACTTTTTCCCCCCATATATGACCAGTTGTAGAAGAACTGAGGCACACTGACATGTATGATATTCCATCATAAATTATTTTAAACATATGCTTAGTTAGTCCTTTGTTCTAAAAGCTTCTCTGTAGAAGGTGAACCATAATTCTCTTTGGTAATTTCCCTGCCATCCCGAGGACAAGTGGTCAAATTTATTTAAGGACCAGCAAAGCTACAAATAAATTGAACATGTTCAAAAATTGCACATTCAAGTTTCTTTCTAATAGCTAGCGCTGCTCCAAAACTAAGGGGAGCCATTCAATGTAAAAATATGGATTTGCATTTTCAAAGAGGTTTGAAAATGCATTACTTATAAATTAGCAAAACAAGCAGAGTCTGGCGTGACAGCTTCACTTGACAAACCTTTGAATGTTTGACAAGAAAAGGTCATGTTTTGTAAAATCCTCAAAAGGTCATTCAATAACAAATCACATGAATGAAATCACAAAGGTTCAGTGGGGTTAACAGAAACACCACAGGCATTAAAGTGTGTTTTCAAGGTAAACAAGGTAAAAAGAAAAACAGTCTCTGCCTCAGTATTGGAAAAGGGAAAACAAGCAATGTCTCATTTGCCAAACACTGTAATTTTAGGACATTTTCTCTGTACTGGGTGGTTTAACACTAAGTATTATTTCTCATGCTCAATGCATTTAGGGAAGGATTAACAGATAACAAGAGATGAAACATTTAAACTCTTCAAAGGTCTAGGCTGACCTTATTCTCCCCCACCCCCACCCCAACTTGTGAGTAGACACTTGGAAAAAAAATAAAACAATGCTCGTGTCAGCTAAGCCTCAATCTCAAAACTTCACTGCTTGAAACTCTGCCAGCCTTTCAGCTAAACACTTTGACCTGCTGGTGACCTCTTATTTCCAGGTCTATTTTCTTCTTTACCAAGAGCACACAACATTTTTCACAGGCAGGAATAACAAAGCGTTGTTTATATAGGGTAATTTAACCACAGGATCAGCGCTGAGAGCAGTGAGATGTATTTGATCCACAGACCGGGGGAGAGGAAAAAATAAAAGGACGTTCACTAGTGGCTGAAGACTAGACTATTGAATAGTTTCCCTGGGGCAACCCAGCAAACTGGGGCATATCTTCACGTCTAGGCACAGAAGAGAAGCATTCAGGAATGACGCTGGGTCTCGCTCTCCCCAAGAAGTTGGGCCATTGGCTTATCACAAGCCTCAGGTTCTCAAGGCCCATGGTGCTGCAGAAAGGAAGTGTTTGCCTACATTAATTTAATGTTATTCAATGGAATTCATGATGCAGGGGAGGGAGCTCGCTTTTAGGGTGGGCAATTCGTTAACATTTTGCCGAGCAGACAGATCTCCTAGAATGGAAGGCAATACAAGTGCAAATGGTAATTTACCCTTCAACCCTCTTGGATGGAGGTATGCAGGGAAGTTTTCGTGTGCACCATGAAAGGCACTCTGTACATGAGGCTCTACTAGAAGGAAGCCTCCAGGGAGTCAAAATTCCCGTCTCCAAGCTTGAAACCGAAGTGGATTTTCAAGGATCCTATTGCTGTTGCTCTGGGGACAGCATAGGTCAGTGCTCTTCAAACAAGGGGGCGCAAGCCAGGACTGGATGGTGGAATGTCAGTCACTGGGTCTCATTACTGCGGGGGGGGGGGGTGTCAGGTGAGCAGTGGGGAGGCTAAGGCAGCTCCCTGCCTGTCCTGGCACCGCAGACTGCACTGCTCACCAGAAGCAGTTGGTAGCAGGCCTGACTCCTAGGTGAGGGCAAAGGAGCAGAAGAGCGCACAAGGCTCCGTGCACTGCTCATGCCCTGAGCACTAGCTCCGCACCCCCATCAGCAGGAAACCTGCTGCAGGCTGCTTCTGGGGCACAGCATGGTCTGTGGTGCCAGGAGAGGCAGGAAGCTGCCTTAGCACCCCCACTGCACCGCTGACCGGGACCCACTCGAGGTAAGCGCCTTCTGCCCTAGCTCTCTCACACCCCACCCCAAGCTGAAGCTCTCATTCTCAGTTCCACCCCAGAGCCCAAATTTGTGTCAAATTAGGTTGGGTTCGTAGGCACCAACAATTTTCTTCAACTGGGTCCGGATAGAAAATACAAGTTAGAAAACCACTAACCTAGAGCGCGTCCAAATGTGTAAACAGTTGAACAAGAACAGGAGCACAGAAAAGAAACACCTGGCTCTTAACCCGGATGAAGTGTGGAAATCATTTAAGGGATCCAAATCCCTCCATTTTATAATTTGGATCACCAAAAAGGGTGCTGCGTTCGAACGATGTGGTGACAAACCGTATTTAGCCAAGTCATCTACCCTTGCACTTGTGGGCACAGTAGGCTGCACACCAGGCAGTTGCTAATAGGTAGTGCTCCCAGAGTAATCAATATTTGTTCTTAAAGAAGCTAAGGTGTTATTAATATTAATTTAACTTTGTGCTAGATAGAACCCACCAAAATTTGATCAACACTACATTCCAGTGCTCATTCCATATTCAGGCAATTTTCATTTTAATTCTGCACTAGTATACTGGTACCATGGTAAGAAGGTCACAGAAGTAGCCCTCTGCATTCTTCATATCATGGGACCTCAATACAGCATAAAGCAAAAGTCTTGTTCCTATTTCTACTACTTCTTACTCCAACCGTTTTATGCTATGTTCAGCAACACAAGGGATGACATTCTAGTTCTGTTCTTCCCGCACAATGCCAAGAACAAAGAGCCAGCGGTAAACGTGCTATATTGTATTTAAGGTTCGGGCTAACTTCCCCCCTGCCCAATTATTCTGGGGTTTGTATTTTATTTTCAACTGTATCTCCTCTAAAAATACCTCTTGTCCATTAGTGCTATTGTTTCTTTAAAAAGCTATCCCAGTTCGCACGAGGACTGATCAAACTGACTATCGGAAACAAGACGCCTCATTTTGTCTTTCTTGCCAACTATTTTAGCTTATTTGCCATGAGCACAGGGTATAATTAATATCACACAGGAGCCAGCATTGTCATTTTTCAAATCATTTCCCTGGAAATGTTCTACACCTCTTAATGGCCCTGCTAATGCTGTAGCTGTCATGTTTTGGACAGCTGCGCTTTTACAAGACAAACTCAGCTGTGCCATGCGCCTCTCTGTAGACTTTTTAGCTCAACGGCTCAGAGGCCATGAATGCCAGCTGGTAACAGCTATATGGAAATCTTTGATTAATTTTTTTACCTCTCGGTGCTGACTGTTGCTCAAGTGTCACCTTCCCACTTTCCATCCCCAGCCAGCATTTTTTTCCCTCCTCTCTCAACATTATCGGACGGACGAAGGATCCACTGAGTGGGCCAAAAAAATCATATGACTAATTAAAGGCAGGACAGTCTGTCCAGATGTGAAGAGAACAGAGTCTGGCTAGCCGCCAAATTAGTCATGTTAAATGCCACCATGTTCAAGAGACAAAGCCCTTAACTAAAGGTAGGAGGATACATTTTTCTTAGTATTTAAACACACACAGATAGTACATCCCTAGATAAGAAAGTTATACCAATAGCTGATGTGAAGCATCCTATGAAAGAATCTGTCTGCATAGTTTATAGCTTAAGCAACTGGGGAATACTGGTTTGTACTAAAAGGTTCTCTAATAGCAGTATCACAGACGCAGCATTTACAAAAAAAAAAAGTCAGTACCAAATTTGTTTGGCTTTACTTGCTAAAATGTTTCATGTTGACAATGTCAACAGATTAGTACTGGTCTGCAGTTTTCCCAGAGGGTGATTTTCAATGCAACAATTGATTCTTCCTAGGGAAAAAGAAAGTATTAAACGCTTCTTACTGAGCCCAAAACTGGGAGGTATGATTCATGAACCAACCAAATGTTTTACAATCCTGATACATGCGAGGTAAGCCAAACATGCATATTTTAGGCTCAACATAGTGCTGCTTTCCTGATCTCTTCATACTGCATTCATTAGTGATCTGCAACCCTGAGAAAGGATGTTACAAAAAACTTCCTCTCGTGCTGCGCCTGAAAAATGCTGCAGAAAGTGGCGTTCATCTGTGCAGCAGCAGCAGGTCTCCCCGTTGAAACCAGCCAGGCCAGAAAAGTGACATGAGCAGGATGCTGCTAAACATGCACAATACAAAAATACACACTGTATTCTCTTCTGCATGATTTGCTGCCATTTAAGAGACAATAAACAGCAACTTTAGATTGCTAACAACATGTCATTTAGGGTTTTCTGTTGCTCAACATCAAGAAAAATCAATGCCAACTCTACAGGGGCAGAAAACCCAGAGAAGTGAGCTCCATTTCAGGTCTGTTTGAACTCATTTCCTTTCTCCATGGTCGCCTCCTTGCACACCCCCTCAGGCATCCCCTCACTACAGGGATGACAGCTTGACACATTGACAGCTTGCACTGAATGACAACTGATTTGTACAAATTTCAAGCCTTATAAATCTACCTGTCACAACAACAACATAAAAGAGCCTGGACCCAGCAGGTAACTCAGAAAAAGCTTCCCCTGACAGCACTTTCTGAAAAGCAATGGCTTGCCTCCTGCCAAAATTCCAACTATCATCCTTGTATAACTTTGAATAAAAATTCAGGGCCCATTTTCTTGCCAACAGGCTACCAATCGTCTTATTTAAAGATTAAAAAGAGTGAACAGGAGAGGAGAGGAGAAAAAAAGCCAACCACACAATTTCATTTTATACTGATATGAAAGTACTACCACCTGCTATGGCAGGATTACCACACCATTTTTCTCGACAGTGCTCAGACAGAGTAAATGAGCAAGGCTTTTTACGGTATTTAAACAATATCCCAGATTGCAATGGTGCTATGCATCCAGGACACGAACTGTTAGTCAATGCTACTCTCCCTGCTAAAAAAAGTTCAAAGGTTTTAGTTTGTAAGTGTGGGGTTTTTTTATTCCTCCTGTTTTTGTTAAAAGTGAAATTGTAACAGTTAAAAAAAAAAGAGAGAGAGAGCTTTTACGATATAAGCTACCTTTTGCTGTCCAGCTCTTATGAAAGATAACATGCATAGGAGTTAAAATGCAAACATCACATTGCTTTCAGAAATATACAGCAGGATAACGGCACTTGATAATTCTGACAGTCATGAGCATAGCAATTCAGAAATGATCTTTTTAAAAGAATTAACTGAACATTGGGGGCAGAGTTTGTAATCTGTAAAGGGGATGCAAAAAAAAAAGAGTATCAAGAAAAGGATGAGTCTGTAATAAAGAAGCAAAAAAGTTAAAAAAAAATTTTTTTTAAAACCTGGTTTTGGAACAGCCATGGACTTGCTGGAAACATGAGGATAAACGCTAAATAACAGCTTGTACATCTCAGGTGGGCAGAAGGACGCTTGTTGCACGGAGACCAACAAAAACAATTGAGAGATTTTTCGAGCTTTGAGAACACTTACGTTTTTGAAAGGGCAAGTGAAAGTGTTTTAGCAGTTTGCAGTCCGAAGGCACAAAACTCAAAAACTATGGTTTCCACTCTGCCAAGCCTGCTAGACATATTATAATAGTGATTAATTCAAGCAATGGGCTGAGATCAAATCTTGGCTGGATCACTCATTCAACCTCTGGGACTTCAGAGAAGTTGCTGCTCTTCTTTTTACCTCAAGTCATGTCTCTGCTACAAGTGTACACCACCACCGCTGCGGCAAGGCAGCTGTGCTGCTGTATTGTGTTGGCTGACAGCATCTTCACCAGACAAGAAAGAGCTCTCCATTTGGCTTAATACCTCCGTGAGAGGTGAGTGAATTAGTACAAGCTTAAAGCACTTCCAAAAAACAAGTGCTGTGGGTTTTTCTACGTGGATGGTAGTGCAGGGGGAAGTAAAAGATAAAACTTGGGTCAGAGCCTGGGTAATCTGCTGTTGACATAACCTAAAGCTCCAGTCCTCCAAGATGCTCTGCACATACATTGGCTTCTACCTGCACAGAACACCCTACAGTTCAGGGCCTAAAAAGAGTCCTGCAAATAACCACAGACTTTTTTTTTTTTTTTTGCGCTGATCACCAATCAAGAGCAGATACAAATTCTGCATCTGCACAAGACTCTACATAAACCCCCAACTGTACACAATCGAGCCATTTTAACAGAAGTTGCTTAGCTACAAACACAGAAGGATATGAACTACATAATTTATAATAATGGAAATTTACACCTCTTCAAGTTCCTTTACAAATTAAAGAGTGGTTTCTTTAATACTCTTGTGAAAAGATAATGTTCTCCAAGCCAAATTATTTTAAACTACAGGGAGGGAGAGGGAAAGCTTGGCAGGAAGGGAATGCAATTTTTTTTTTTTAATTCTTGCAAACATTCAGTGGACTTCCCTTTTTTTCCATCTTCAGGATCAGCTTAAAAAAACAGGACATTTGAAACAACACCATACACACTATTTAAGTGTCGCTTTGGGAAATTCTAAGCGTCACAGAGAACGTGAATTAAAATGAAATTAGTATTGTGCTAGAAATATTTCTAGCTAGCAGTTTGTCAGGACAAAGACAACAATATTTCATTTTAAACACTTCCAGCCAGGTTGTGTCCCTTGGACCTATCTCTGTGTGCTACTCTGGTGGACTGGAAAGCTCTCTTAAAACACCATGAGAAGGAGGGGAAGAACGCTTACTTAGCCCAGGGACACCACAGTAAGCTGCGTGCCATTATGCCGCTGCAGGTGGTCACTGTAACAACCCAAGGTAGAAAATTTCCAATTTAGGGACATGGATGGAGCACGCTGTCATCTGGGAATTCACACGCAGTAGGTCAGCACTGCTTGTTAGAGTAGCCCCAGTGCTGCTCTAAATTACACTGGGGAGCCCTACCACTCCCAGCCATAGGAGGAGGAAAAGGGTAGCGTTAACAGCATGTTAGTATCCCCATGTCACCTGTACTCAACCCTACCCAATGTTAGAGAACTCACTCCGCCAGGAGCAATGTCCCTAATTTTAAGCACACCAGCACGTCCCCTCACTCCCTGACAAAGGGGAATAGCCAGCGACCACAGTAAGATCCCAACAGAGGACCATTATGCCACTGCGGGGCAGGTAGACTAAGAAGGGCACCGTTTTTTACTCTTCTACAGAGAGAGGCTGCATATTCAGACCGCTAACCCACTTTGTAATACTTCATTTGTATACAGCAGATAGAACTTACTGCTCCCAATGGAAGAGCATGGCCAGGTAGTGTAAAATAATAATATAGAAGGGGCACGTTCTAGGATCTTGCTCTTTGGGCTTGTAGAAGTCAGTAAATTTTTGCCACTTAGAACAGTCAATGTTATTTGTAACTGTCAGAGGAAGAGAAATCTGTAATTGTTAAGAGGGAAGAAGCCTGTGCAAATTCTTCCCCGTGCAAAGTGAACAGTCAATCACTTTTATAAGGACAGGAACAACTGAAACTATCCATTCGTATACTTTCCTTTAGTCAACAATATTACCTTTAGTAATCTGGGGAATGTGCATCCATAAATTACAGAAAGTGTTATTGCATTGCTGAATAAACAGCAACATTTCCATCAGCAGCAGTGGCAGCCCCACAAAGGTATAACAAACAGACTCAATCATTTTCTTGTCAAGCTTTGCAATGACTGCAGAGTTTACTGCTGGAGATAATGTTGCTTTCCTCAGCATTGTGTGCCAAACTGCAAACTGCTTATTAAAACAAAACCTCTTTTTCTGAGCAGCATGAGTTGGATAATCACTTATTGCACTCAAGACAAAACAAAACCAAAAAAAAAACAGGTTTGATGCCCAGAGGTGGTTAGCAATCAAGCATACGCGTTAACATTTGGTTTGTAAAAAACTGGTTAAAAAATAAATGATCTGAAACGGAATTATAAGAACCAATGCCCCCGGTTGATCATTCCACTATGGCTTCCAAAGAGAAATTAGTGAACTAAGTTCAAGAGGCAGCGAAATATAATCACTGCATCTAATTTAGAAGTGTACTTTTTAAAAGACGCATATTCGTTTTAAGATGAATAACTGCACGGGCATCTGTGCATTCCAAGTGCAGGTGGCAACTGGCTCTCCAGGGAGGCAAAAAAAGCAAAAACTTAAAAACTAGTCAACTGTGTCCAAGATATTTCTGTAGCACGCATCTATTATTACTATCCAAAGAAACAGCTTGGCATAACTAAGCCAGCCAATACCCCTTAAAGCCCCAGTTCAATTTTCCTGGCTTAAAATAGATTGACAACCATTTTACTTGGCTGAATAACAGGAAAGCTTGAAACCCAAATGAGCAAGCCCTGCCATGTCAAGAAAGCACTGCTCAAGGCAAGCCATTATTCTTGACTTTAGAAGGGCTTCTACAATGCTCGTGTCCTTCTCATTTTCTTTTCATAATGGATTTGAGAAATATTAATATCAAGGTGAGTAGACAGCTTTCTTCTTGGTATCTTGATAACGCCAATTTCCTTGTGGCACAGAGGTATCAGCGGTTCAGGAGGGAAGCCTAGATTTTCAAGATCCAAAAAATAGTGATCGGCAGACTTTATAATAAACTTTGAACAAGACACAGAGCAGTTCAAACAAGCAAAAAAAAGGGAATTTGAAAGAGCAAATGTTAATGCTGGCTCTTGATGCTCAACTTTAACAAGACTGTAAGAGTAAAACCCAATCCATTGTGACACTGAACGCAAGTACAACTATTAACAAAGCTCAGGAACCCCGATGGAGAAACCTTTCCAGGTCTTCAGAGGTTGAGCTTCTGAACTTTTGACTCCAATCCCACCAACTCTTGAAATAAATTTTTTTGAAGACATCCAAGTCCTAGAGTTTAACTTACCTTTAATGGGTGGACAGCAAACATCATAGCTTCACTGCTGTTAACCAAAATATTAGGCAAACAAACCTACAACCATTGCTCGTTCGCCTGCTAGAAACCAGAGTAAACTTACGGTAACTAATGCCCATCTCAGCTTTCCTTGTCTGCACATCAATTTTTTTGCTAATTATGCAATCAAAAACCAATAGCCAGTATAGATGCCTTGATACAAGCTCTAGGCAAGTCCTTTCAGTCATTTCAGAATGTGCTGGCACTGTAGTTTTATTTGGATTAAGGATGCATCCCATATTTTGGCATTTCAGACATCTACATCAAATACAATTGTGTTATAATCAATTAAATGCATTCATATAAAGCTTGAACCTCTGAGTCTGGCACCCTCGGGACCTGACCGGTTCCAAACCAAATAATTTGCCAAACCACGAGAGGTCCATATTTTCTACCAGCATTACCAACACTTCTACTGCTTACTGGGCTCTTAGAAGATATTTAGGGGTAAATTAGAGCTAAACAACAGCACAGAGCACAGAGCCAGGATTGGTGGCTATAAACAAACTTTATGGGACTCCGGGAAAGCTGGCCACACCCATGATAAGTGGACCTCCGGCTAACGAAATTCATGCCAGACCACGGACGTTGCCAGACTAGAGAAATTCAACCTGTACTTATATAATGTGTTATGAACATGGGTGGAAATTTAACCCCAACTGCAGGAATCCTGCTGGGGCAAACTACACAGGGAAATGGTGAAGGGGGAGGAGGGAGGGAGAGAAAATAAAATCAATCTACAACCTTTCTTTTCATCTTTACATTGCTCTTTGCTGGCCATTAATTTTCATTCTTTTGTCTCAATCTCATTTCCCCCTTATTCGGTTTCCTCCTCTGCAAACCCAAGCAGACCTTCGCTTCCCCCTTGTTCTTTCTCTCTGTCCCACTCAGAGTTCCCCATTCTGTTCTATGATCCCCTTGCTGTCCAGTCTGCTTTTCCCCACCCCAAACGTTTGCTTTTCCATCTGCTTCCCACTTCTATTTTGCCCCTCCTTTTCGTATTTTTTCTAACCCCTGACGTCTTGATCCCGCCACACGTATAGCACCTAAATCCTGCGGTTCCACCCGTTTCCATCCCTCCCACTCCTGCCTTTGTCCAGGTCCCTTGCTCTTCACCACCTTACATCTCCCTATTTCTACCCCAGATCGTGCCCCTCCCCTACTCCCTCACCTGGGAAACAAGTGGGATGAATCTGTGCACCAAGCAGGTAGGATGAAAAGCGTTGGAGGCAAAAAAGCCTGCCGAGTTCTAATTCCTAGAGAAGACTGCGTCAGGAGCCCCAGCACAAGCTTGCTGGGCCCCATGAAGAGAGGGGAAGTCTGTTTATTTTTGTAATATGGGCTCAGATATGAATATTGCAGAATAGCCATTCCCCCCCCCCCCCGAGAGAATAATGGTCCTGTACGTAGTCTAAACGGTTGCAACTCACTGTGTCAGCACCTCAGCACATTCCATTCCTAAACAAATGCAGTAGGACGTATGGGGGGAAGTAAGGAGGATGGCTGCGTTACTGCAAGTGATTAAATATGCAAATAGTTTTAAAAAAAGCAGCATTGGGTACCTGCACTGCCGCCCCAATGCTCTGCTTTCCTATCATTATCTACTGAGATGTTCAAATGATTCCTCAGCTGCTTGTTAATAAAAGAGCCCAAAGGTGCTAATATCATTATCACCTTGTCAGCAGTTCCTGTCAGAATATTGTTGGCCATTAATCGCCTGCTGTTGCAGTCCATCAGAACCCTGTGACATACTCAAAGAATCACAACAAAATGTCTAGTATATTAGAAGTCTTTTATTTTCTAAAATAGCAACTAGCTGGTACATGCTATAAAATGCTGGGCTGGCTAACTCCAAGTTATGTAACTTTTAAGTTTCCCAGAAAAGACTGCATCATTTTAAAAGGTGTAGCCATGCAGGGATTCCAAAATGTTTCAAGTATTGTATCCCTAATTTATTATTTTATCCTATCAATGCTGCCAATAAAGTAATTGTCATCAGATGAAAAACACCTCAATTGCTAGCATTCCATTTACTGAACAAATGCTAACACGCTTATAACTCTCATTATTTCAATGGTAGATGGAATTTAAACAAATATCTCCAGCCCGAAATCAGAGCATATCTGGGACAAATGTTTCCTTCTCTCGTTGACTTCAAACTTCAACACTGGAATTTCTGACAACCTGAATGGTCTCACATTTAGCAAATGCAAACATTATAGCAAAACAATCTTATATGGGAACATGAAATCACATGAATATGATTTCATCTCTGGTAGGAAATACTTCAGAATTAATGCAATAAAGAAAAAAAGGAGACGAATATATTAAACAGATATATAAAAGAGGGAAAAATCAAAATAAAAAACTGTTAAGTGCACTTCTACTGCATGAAGACTACTTACAGAACAACAAGATGCTAAGGCCATCAGAACTGGGTCTTAACGTCAGGTTCTTAAGTGAGTTAGAAAATGAATTAAGCTTGCATTGATCTCTTCTGAAAATCCCATCCCTAATCTACTTTTAGGCATCTAAATTCACTGTCCTGATTATCAAGAGTTCTGGGTATTTGCTCCCATCAAAACAAGGCAGAGCTGTCTGATAAGTCAGGCAACTTATTAGGTCCGAATGTGGATTGAGGATGGGTTTTTTTCAGAAGCGCTCAGTGCTAGCCCAACAGCTCCCATGAAACTCAATGGAAGTTTTTATGATAATTTACTTCATTATTTAATTATGGACTATTACAAAAGCAGAATTAGGCCATCATTGAGAACTTCTCAAAGTGTCATTTTTGACAATTAAGATCATGATCTTCAGAAATGGGTGCATAAAGTTGGGCTTATAAACAGAACAACGTAAAAAAAGCAGCAGCTTCTTAGACCAACTGGCACAGGAAAATTATCTGTCCATGCACACGTGGAGGCAAACCGTGCTACAACCATGGCAGATTATAGCTGTGTTTGTAAACCGTTCAGCAACCACAGATCCATTTCACTCACTGTCATCTCGCTAGTACAAATCGAGAATGCTATGGAATATGCCGAAGCTCTTCAGCTTTGCCACAAGGCATACACTTCCCCCAGATTCTGAGGAGGACCACTTTGCTTTGGGAGGTGAGTTTAAGTCAGACATCTGAACAGGGAGCCAAGATTAGATCATCCAGGTCTTGTCTCCACTGTAGTTGGGTCAACTTAAAGAGATTAATGACATCGGATGGGGATGTCCATACAATATTCCTTGTAGCGCAGGGGTGAGGAAACCATTTTTGGGTCCAGGGCCACTGACTCCCAGGAAAATCAGCCGGGGACCACACAAAAGTGAGAAGAAAAAGAATGTGTGTGTTCCAGCCCTACGAGGGGTGAGGGGGGGGGGGTTTCAAGCACCAGCGTGGGTTCCCCATTGCTGGGGGAGGGCCTTGAGCCTCAGGGGCTGGATCCAGGCAAGCTGGGGGCTGCATCCGGCCCCTAGGCCTGAGGTTCCCCACCCCTGTAATAGTCTGTCCCCAGCTGGAGCTCTTGCACAGAGGGTTGCACTGTTGGCAGATATCCCACTGTGCACCTCACTATCCTGTATCCTGAAATGGATCGCAGTGCATCGTGGGAGTGCTCGCCCGCCATCTCTGCCTGAAAGCATGGAGCCTGAACTGCTGACGAGCATTATGAGCACAATGCAGGTGGTCCTGCAGTATTCATAAACTGGGAAACTAAGCACATCTGTGCTTTCTGCTCTGCTATGTGCAAGAATAAAAAAACATTCAAGACTGCAACTGGTATTCATGGAGCAACTGCATACGTTGAACCATAGGGACTGGACTTGAGAAACAGACACTGAATGATGGTATCACACTGTGATGCATGCCTGTATTATTAGTACAGGTTGAACCTCTGTAGCCCAGCACACTCTGGTCCAGCAGTATCTGTGGTCTAGCATGATTTTAGTGAAATGGATGTCACCAAGTTTCCTAAGTCACAAAGTTTTACAGCTACCCATGCTGGCTCTCAGTGTTCTGTGCTGTTCTTCAGCTCTAATTCACCCCCTAAATGTCTTTTATGAGCCCAGTAAGAAGTGGAAGTGTTGGTAATGCTGCTAGACAGTATTGACCATCCAGTGGTTTGGCAAATTCTCTGGTTCAACACCCGTCAGGATCCTAAGGGTACCAAACTAGCTAGGTTCATCCTCTAGTGTGGTGAGCAGTGGAAGCAGAAATTTGCGCATCCAAAAGGCACCTTCCAGGAACTGTGTGTGGAATCCACCCTTGCCCTGTGGCCATTAGAATGCAAGCAGCTCTCATAGTAGAAAAGCGAGTGAATGAAGCTGGCAAATCTAGACCATTCCTGTTGTGAAAAAGTTTGGAGCTGAGAAGTTGCTATGATGCAAGTTTGCCGAGCCATTAATCACCCCCTGCTACAAAGAACTGCAACTCTGTGTAATGTGCACAAACTTAAACATGTGGCTCCTTTTGTTGCCTGGGGAGGTAGCAGAATCTCCATCACTGGTGATTTTGTTACCTGGGGAGGTTGCAGAATCTCCATCACTGGTGATATTTAGGAGCAGGTTGGACAGACTTCTCTCAGGAAATGATCTAGATGGTGCTTGGTCCTGCCATGAGGACAGGGACTGGACTTGATGATCTCTCGAGGTCCCTTCCAGTTCTAGTATTATAGGTTTCATACAAAATGCGCTGACAGTGCATTGCATATGCAAAATTACATGCAGTGTACTAGAAAAAAAAATCCAGTAAACTTTCAACTAAGCCATTCTCACACAGGAAAAAAAAAATACACAGACTTTGTAAAGTCTACAAGTCAATGTATTTGGGCTGTGTTGGACTAGGGAGAAAGTGAAGTAAACACCAGGTTCCAAAAACCTTCTAGAAAACAGACTTGTCAGAGCCACAACATACTCTTCTTCATCCCTTACTTTCTTTTCCTGATCAACTGCACTGAAATCAATATTAGCTTCATTGGAGGCAGCACTGATTACTACAGGTTCAACCTGTATTAATTATATCAGTGAAATGCTACATGTAATCACTTGCGTTGAATGTGGATGGGGGAAAATACATATGTAATTTATTTCTAGGCATATTAACTTTTTATCATTTTTAAAATAGTTGTGTGTGTGTAAATATCCCAGTATACTTAAGTGAAATGAAAATGAAAAATGCTTTAAAGGTTTCTTTTTAATGTCTATATTACTTTGATTGTATGAAAATTTTACACCGATTTTTATTACAGTTGATTGCTGAACTGACGGGGAGAAAAAAAATATTTCCAGGTTTCCCTCTGCTAACACATTAATAAAAAGCAATTTTTAAGTATCATTCTGAACAGAAACTGAAACAATTTTTGAAAGAACAGCTTTCACTTTATCCCCACTGATAATGAATAATAATAATGTCAGGCTTAGTTGTATTTAAAAAGTAAAGGGCCTCTTCTGATCTCTCGTTAATCTGATTTTTGCAGAACAAACTAGAATATGCACATGCATACACCAGCTCATTTTACAAGCTATGTTTTCAGACAGACGGAATGTACATTAGGAATAGGCCAAGTTTTGCTTGGGGGGAAAGGGAGGGTGTGCAAAATGTTTGCCTTTAGCTAATCTTTTCCTCCTGTATTTTACACTGACGGTCCAGAATTCTCAAATATAGACTACCCAAACAAAGATGCATAAATGGGAACAATGCTCTGAAGATATGTGCACAGCGCTTCTGAGAAGTCAGCCCCCGTTAATATGTCTCCAGTTTAATATCCAAAAATCAGTGGCGTCTTTTGAAGATACTGACCACTGTCTTTCCACCAAGAGGAAACTCAAAATTATTTCACCCATATTTTTACAGCTGATGCAAGGTCTGTGCTGTATTACGAATAAAGTAACTCCTAACATCTAAACTAACAATCTTCTATGATTGTGTGATTTATATATGACATATAGACTGCATTTTGTATACATTTTCATTACAACTTCTCTGTTCCCCTCTCCCTTGCCCCACACAGTCTCTCCTAAGTTTAAGACGAAACCAATAATTTTCAAGGATAAGTTAAACTTTTCACCCCATGCTGCAGAAGTGGGAATAAAGATAGATACCACACAAGTTCATTCATGTATGAAATTCTGTTTATCTTTAAAATATCACCACCTACTTCTGTCTTTTAAAAAAAGATACACCAATTTTTGAGACCACTAAAAGTTTCCTAACCCAAGTAAGATGCAACAGCAAAAAAAAGAAGAAACACTGGTTTAATCAAGCTATATACATGAAAATAAGATCTCCAGTAATCAAATCTGATGCTTGCCCTAGTGTGAATGCTAGACTTGTAAGGTTGAAATATACTTACGCTATGTCTAGACTATGCGGAAGATTCGAAAGAGGATATACAAATTCTGTGTGAATTTGCATATCTTCTCTGATCTCACTTTTGAAAGCGGAGCTTTCGAAAATGCAAGTAGTCAGGATGCAGCTTTTTCGGCAACCCCCCCTTTTTCGAAAAGCCATGTAAACCTCATTTTTTGAGGAAAGCGGAACTTTCGAAAGTGAGATCATAGGAAGATATGCAAATTACCATGGAATTTGCATATCCTCTTTCGAATCTTCCACGTAGTCTAGACAAGCTCTTAGTTATAAATAGAGGCTCAATAATTTACATGAGAGTCTCAATCTGTTTTGGCTTTGGGGACTGGAGTTTGGCATATCAACTATTTGTTGAATCCAAGACAACAACTGCCCAAGCAAAAAAGTGGAGAGATTTTCAAAGACCAAGTTATAATATGAAATGTTCTCTATTTCATGAGTCTTTTAAAAAAGTAGGAATACATACAGATAAGTGTGATGAGCCAGTATCCCAGGGATGACAACTGAGCTATTACTTAGCCTATTCTGCCAGCATGGGCCCCCATTAAACCCTGTCTCCTTGAGACAGACACAGAAGCCTCCTTCAGCAAGCTCACAGGCAGGACCACACCCAGCTGCAGAAGTACAGATACTGAGATTAACCCTGGGAAAACTTGTCTTAAGAGACTTTCCCCAACACCCAGATGTTCATCTCCCCCCCCCCCCCCTTGGGGTACAAACCAAAACTTACTTGAAGTTTCTTCCTTTCTCAATGTGAAAAGATAGGCACTCCCTCGCCCGTTATAAAGCAGAATAAGTTTGACGATCAAAAGGTGTATTTTAAGTAGTTCAACAGGTAGCAATCAGAACAAAGATTACTAAGAAAATCTGAAGCACTCAGTCTAAGAGATTCATTTTTTAAAAACTGGTTACAATAAATTTCTCACCGTAGATATTATTTAGGTAGAATCCTTCACAGGCCAGATACCTTTTAGCTTAGATCCAGCAATTCCTTCCACCCCACCCGCAGCTACAATCTTTTTGTTTCCAAGTGATTTCAAATATCCCTTTCGGAGGGGGATGCAGTTAAAGACCATCATTGTTCTCCTTCCCTGTCTTATACAGAATTTCCATAAGGTAGGAAACCTTTGTTTGCTTCTTGCCACCTACCAACTCCCATGAAACAGTTCATTGGTCCAAGGAGTTTGTAAATATCAAGTGACCTGACTCCACCATCAGTAAGTCAGTGGCAATGTGGAATATGCGCAGGAAGGCCAAACCAATTCACAGTCCGTTGTATTAGTGGATGGCCCATTAAGCCCAGTCTGGCTTTTCCATTGTAGTCCCTGAAATGTCAGCAACAGGAGTGACCCAAAGCAACAAATATGAAACAGATACAATAGTCAAAATTCCTAACTTCATCTACAAAATGATACATGCATGCACATGGGGTAATCGTATTCAGTAAATCACCACCTGTCCAATGACACTTTACACAAACCTTGTTGCATAAACCATATCCCAGTAAAGTCATTTATAACATAAGCATATGGAATGCCACAATAATAGGTCAGAAAAGCTAGAGTGACTGAGGGGCATTGAATCAAACTTAAGTTCATCTTTGTGGACAAGAAAAATATACAGAATTCATATTGCCTACAAATATAGCCATGGTATATCCAACACGGGCCAGCCTTCAGCTAGTGACTCAGTTTGCACATGCCCTGATGCCCACGCAGAGCGACAAGGCTGTTTTTCAAAAGTTTGAGGTTTCTTCTTGTATTTTTTTATGAACATTGAAAAAAGTTCCTATGAAGAATGTACAAGTCTATTCTGAAAACACAAGATAAGATATTGTGCAGAATATGAAATCTTTTATTGAGTACGTGAACGATTTTTCTATTTGTCCTTAAAAAGCACCCACCTGACAGCTGATTCCTAACTGGATAGGAAGTGTGGGATGGACTGGGCTCTTTTTTCCTCTGTAAAAGCAACGCATCACTGAAGATAGGCATTTTCATGGATCAGATACATATTTTATTTCTGCCCCATAATCCTTTGAAGTTGCCTCCAAACCGAAGTTAGTCTGACGGCGCAGTTCTTCAGCCTACATCTGAGCTCTCAGCATCTCTCTTGCCCCCATTTGATTAGGATTTAGCCTATGCTGACAGATTATCTCTGGAAAGGCCCCTGGCTGTGCCAAAAAGAACAAGTTAAGCAAAGGATTAACCAATACGCTCTCCCTAATGCAGTCAAACTGTCACCAAGATCAAAGACTTCCCCAAGAGACAGAAAGGCATTGCAGCAAGTGTCCCTCAATAAATTAATGCAAAAATACATGAACAATCAAACTGTGCCCAAGTAAAAGAATACAGTATTCTGCCTTCCCTGCTCAGGAAACTGCCTTTGTGTTTTAAATGAAACCATTCGTTATTTTTAAAAGAATAATACTTGTGTCTTCTTGGCACTTCTAGTGAGGCAAAAGACACTAAGAAAATCCAATATTTTACCCAGGTTTGATAATATTCTTACAATAAGAAAGCATTAAACAAGTGATGGGCATTATATGAAGAGCCAAACTTGAATAATGTCAAAAGTAGCTGAAGCTTTCCTCTGCCAGCATGCAAGCAATAAGAAATCCAGAACTATATCCTAAGAGATGTGTTACACTTAATGCTTTACATATCCACCTTATGACGGAAATCATCATGACAGATATAAACAAATACCTAATAGGTTATAAGGTTAGGACACAAATTCTAAATGTTATAAGCAAATACTTAGTTGGTAGAAGGATCACGGTTTACTGAACCATGTGGGCACAGGCATCTAATAAACTGTGACATGTTAAACCAAAACAAGGTAGGTTAGCATCAGAGACAAGGTGATGGGCGCATAAATTGGACTAGAATTTAGCACCAAATTCTTAGCCACAGAACTGAAACAGGAGAGCGACTTGGCATAATCTGGAAGTAAATTTAGGATGGCACATTCCAACCTTTTCAATCAGCAATCCAGCAATGGTATCAACTCTGATGAAAAGGAAAAAACCCACAATGCTCTCACCCTGCTGGTGATAAGGAAGTAATTTTAATAGCATCTAGCAAGGAAAGGCTGAGGGGGTAGAGAACTAGATAAAAGTAAGTGAATATGATTGGTACATGCCTGACAAAAGATTACCTTTGTCTACATATTGCAGCTTCACAGCCCTGCTCTGCTGGATACCGTGCCTCTGATCTGTCTAGAATGAGGTTTTTTTTGGCATAGTTTCTTCTTGGAACACAGTGACTTGGAAGCAGCAAGACATGCTCTGTGCATTTTTCAGTGCAATCACTAACTTCAGCGGATGTCCCTCGTAAAGGCAAGGTTCTCTCAGGGGGCTCACACAACACTCAGTAAGTCAAACATGCTATCCATCGCACAATCCAAAAAATTAGCCCTGGAATTCAGACATTGTGACATGAAGGGGGAAGATAACTTGAAGTTGCTAATGTGTAACTCAAAGATTTATGAAAAAAAAGCTTTGTGACGAAGATATAGGAGTTTGTTTTAAAACAGCCAGATGAATGCAGATTTAACCAGAAGGAGAAATTACATTGGAGGAAATTACATAAAATGGCAGAAACATTGGGAGTTAAATCCTTCAGTTTAATAGGGCCATTATTAAACAGAACATTGGCAGGATTCACTGACTTTTTTTTATGTCTCCAATACACTGAAAATAAAGCAAAATTTAACGAACAATAGCAACATACCTCTTGGGTTAACACTTATGATCACCCACTGTTCTGCATATCTGGTTTGTATTGTCTGTTTAGACCTAAGCAACTATTTGCAAAGGTCACGTGTCTTGGAGAAGCAATGAGTACACTGACAGCACTTAATAATTTAACCTAAAAATACATGAACAATCAAACTGTACCAAAGTGAAAGAATACACTATTCTGCATTCATTCGTGATCTAATGAGGGAGTACGTGGAGCACTAATGAAATTCCAGAACAGAAGTTATGAAACAGAAATAATAATATAGGGTGGGCTAAAAGCAATGTGGCACTTGCAACACATAGTACATGTGTGAAGCTCATTTCTCAAGCACTGCTTTAAAAAAAAATGCGAGCTGAATCTCTAATCTTGCACCAAGATCCACACTCAATCCACTGATGTCATATGTTTGCACATAACTCATTACAGATTTTTATACATTAGGTTTATCAACTGTTACAGTCAGGTCATCCTTTAAGCAGGTGACTTCTACATAGCAACTGGAAATTCAGAGGTCCCACTTGATCCTTCCCTTGTGGAAAGGAAGATTTTGATTCTATTACTGTGACATTACCAGTCGGAGGATACAACATAAAACAAGTTCATCCAAAGATCTCAAAGTAGGTCATCAGAATGCACATAGGTCCTAGGCCATCTTCCTCTGGTACATCCACCAATTCCCTTGAACACCTAAATTCAGTCATCCAGAAATGGAGGCAAATAAAATTAGGAACACTTTGGACAACATGGGTCTTATCCTTGCTCTGCTCTCCATCCCCACTCTGCAAGGGGTGAGCAATGAAACAGACTAGTATCTCTAGGATGAAACAATGTGCTCAGAATCACTTTGGAGACCTAGAAATGAAATGCACACAATAAGTGCAAAGTATAATAAGTTGTGACAGAAGTTTAGAATGATCTAAAAAAAAAAAGACGGAACCAATTTCCACGGAAACACGATGTTCCAGATGTCTGGCTCTTCAGCCTAACAACGGTCGTACAACATTGAACCACCCCACCTCCCTCTACACAGTAGGCCAACAATGAGTTCCAGATTCCAATTTGCCAGATTGCATCTTGCTGCCAATTCTTTTCCTCCTGCAATACATTTCCTTTCCATTTCACAAATGGATTATGCCTCAGAATTAGACATGATCAGAAAATTGTCCTTCCTAGCAGAAAAATCGGCAGTTTTCAACAGAAAATTGAAGACAAATAGTTCAGCCAAGCCCCACATTTTTTAAAAAGAAATCCAGCCACAGTGCCTCAAGCTCTCATTCTCTGTGGACCAGGCTACCTGATCGGACCAAATCTATGATTTTGCACTATAATATCTCCTGTTGGTGACCAGTGTCAGTGCACTGTTGCAGTCACATAGCTGTGGTGCATCGTGGGAGAGAAAAATACAACTAGGGTAACCCAGCCCATAAGCAAGAATGCAGTTCAGGTGCCTCTTATTCTCATCGACCATGAAGATCAGCTGTGTTTTCAAGAATCTAAAATGTTTTCATATTTTCCATTGAATAAACAAGTTGAAACTTTCCCACAGGCAAGCTTTTTTTTTTTGTAAAGCATCAGGTTTAATCAAAAACCCATTTTTTCCATGAAAAACAGTTATGGTGGAAGATATAGAACCATCCCTGATCACACCCCTAGTTTTAAAATAGTAGTTTAATTTATCACCATCTTCAAAGCCTCCCCACTTGGTTTTGTTTGATTACTGCCTACTGTTCAGACCGTATAGCCTCTGGCTCAGAAACTATCTTTATTGTTTATCTTGTTCAGGAACATATAATCCTAATTTAACTAATAGCAAGAGCTAGAACACCACTACCAGAACAGGATAACCCCACGTAACCACCATAGGTAAACTCCAGTGCCATCTTAAATTTTATCCTAAATAATCAAGACAGGCAGATTCACATCCTCAATTAGTTTTTCCACCCATTCCTTTCCTCTTCATTTTATTTATTGAATTCTCTCGTGACTCCCCATTAAAAGTCAATATACTGCTTGTTCACATGCCCTTCATCGCTAATAGTTAATCTGCAAAAATATTAAACCGAATTTTGCTGTGTGAAGAAGTCTGGCAAGTTCACAATATGGCAGCACAAAAACTAAATTAATGCAAGTTATTGTTAATGTTAAGGGCTCTTGACAGCCACCCTTTGGAGAAGCATTTGTGCTCAATGTTTAAGAAAACATACAGCATTTCATCACTGTTTATACTTTTAAAAATATACAGTTTGATTAAGGGAGAAAAATGTTAGAAGTCTTACTATGTGCCAAATTAAGAAGAGAACTTGATAAAATAGGCACTTCACCTTGTGAGTAACTTGAAAGAATAAATGTTTTTCGTTACAGTTTCAGCTCCCAGCAGGTCATACATAAACCATGCTAGCTGCAGTTCAAACAAAGGTCTGTCCAAAGGATGGTCCCAAGATGTGGAGGAATTATTATTCCAAAACCAGAGCCAATCTTTCTCCTCTCCCACCAACACCTTTCTCCCCACCATTTTAATAAACTGGGTTCAACTCAGCACTTCTAAGAAATGTAGTTTATTGAAGAGACTTTTAACCATAACTTAAATGTTCTATTTGTTGTTTTTTCAACTTTCGTATGGAAAATATATATGTACCATCAATGAAGCTGGCGAAAGTGCTGGTATTTTCTCTAATAACGCTAAAGTGAGTCCAATAGCTTGCGGGGAATCTAGTTATGCTGGGAAAAGTAGCAGTGATGTATGAAAAGTTTGAAAATAAGAGGTAAAGTTAAGTACTTTTAGAATAACTATATGCAGCATGGCATTTTTGGAAAAATGGATCTCTAACTTGCTCACAACTTGAAGTTATCCACTAACAAGCTTTTTAATCACTCTTTACCTCTGTACAGAAAAACACCAGCATGTTACCAGTACCACAAAGTGTAATCACATGGAGCTACAAACAAAAGCTTTTTACTCTCTCTCAAAAGGTTTCTTTTAACCCTTTTTGGGGGGGGGGGGGACGGACATATCAACGTATGCGCCTCAGCCATGCACAAGAAACCACTCATGTAGAGCCTTCAAGTCAATGGAACTATGTACAAGAATCTGCCTGCAGGATTAGGGCCTTGGAGGTGACCCACTCTAGAGTGCTAGGATGGATTTTGGAGTTACCCACAGGAATGCCATTGAATACCAAAGAATTAGCACGTCATTACTAAAACCTTCATCTCCCTCACAGAGCGCCCTTCATAATGACTTTGACAAGGATAAGGATGTTACATATTCACCTGCAGGGGTTTACCATCTGCATGGAAGCTCTTTTTTTACCTTCTCCCGTCTCCCAGTCTATTTCCATTTCCGAGCAATTGATATTAACCCACCTACTCTTACAATGTGAGATGTATCTTAAAATCCTGTTCGAGTTTTCCGCATTCATTAACAGAAGTGCCAGTCATAGTGGCAGATGTTTAGGTTTTGTAAAGCAAGTTTTGGGGTTACATTTCCAGTGACCTTTGCTTAACTAGGTCTTTTGATGATGGTGCCAGATATGAAATGTTGGTTTGGAAAGGCGTTGGGTGGAGTTGCATAGGTTTTAAGGACACCACAGAACATCGACTGCCATAGAATAGCACACAGAGGTTCTTATATTAATTAGTAAGATACTGTCACAAAAAAGGAATTCAAATCCAGGACTACCAAATATCAGGGTTATTTAACTTAAGATCACATTTCACAGAAGAAATTATATTCAGGGAAGAAAGTACCAAATTGAAGTGCCAAAATACATCTCAATCCAAAAACTACAGGAGAGTTGAAAAAAACTAAACTAGATTAGATCTTACTTCAGAATAAGTGGAGCAAATAAACAATACTTCTGCTGTGCCCAGGGAAAGAGTCAAATCATTGCAAAAATTAAAACATATCCTAGGTTAGCAAATAAAATAAAATCAGAGAATGATAATTGAAAAATGAGATGGGAGCAACATGGAACTCTCTCTATTAGGAAGAGAGGGAAGAAAAGAATGAAATCTATTTTTTGAAACCCCACAGAAATAATGAATACACAACATTGCAAAGTTCTAAACTCATCTTTCTTCTTTATATCCCCATAAATCGAGTCCCCTGGCACGTGGAGTAGGGGAAGTGTTATATAAGAGAACAGTTATGTTAACAGTTCCCTGTAAAAAAAGCAAAAAACAAAGCAGCTAATTTTTTCAAGTGGGAGGGATGTGTAGCCTCATGTGAGTAAGGGAACATGCCTAAGTTATTACTACAGGAAAGTAATCTGTCAAAGCCTGGTTGTTTTGGCACAGTGAGTACCACTGGTGAGATCAGAGAATCAGATTCTGCTTGCAATTATTGCTCAAGGACCTTGGATTCAGGCAACTTGCTATCTATTATACCCCTGGCCTCAGACACTTTGGCTTGTCAGATTCCCAGTGTCCTCTGTTTTGTAAGAGTTCTCCAGCTCTTGGATGTTTTTTGTGTATATATTACTCTTAAGTGTCATTAACTATTCAATTAAAATTTCACAGCAACTTTCAAACTTAAGCACATTAGCAGAGTCAGTTACTGGTGCGGCTAAAATAAAGTCCAAAGACAGATAAACATGAATTGAATCTCAAAATTCTGACTTCAGAAGTCAGTCTTTCATATGAATACCCTTATACATAAAACACTCCCTACCATCCCAATGAAACGGTATGCTTGATACCCTTTCTCTGCTAGTGGCACTATTCCCATGGTCAGTTTCATTTTTCGTATGAAACAGAAATTCTACTGTACTTTAAATCATGTAACTTCTTGCACTGGCTCTTTTAGTAAATTACATTTAGAGTACTACAGCAGTTCACATGCATAAAAAGACTCCACCTAACTAAAACACACTTAAATTTTATATTACCTCTTTGTTTCATTAGTTTCCCTTCCTGGGAGAAATTTTCTTGACCGATTAGCTCCATCTTGAAAGTGTAAATGGCAATTAATCAATCTAAAAAGGTATATTACATAGGAGCTTTATTATAGATGATCGTGGAAAAACACACACACACACACACACACACACACACACAATTTTCACAGTTAATAAATAGTCTTAAGGGTTAGGGTTGGGTTTTTTTTAAGTGATGTCACTATACCTTGTTAAAAAAATTGAACTTAAGGATTTTGAATGAACTTCGAAGTTTCAGTCCTAAGCCTTTTCTAAGGCAGCTTTTCCTCTATACCCTCAATGGGTTTAGTCATGCAAGGAGAAGATTCTTTAGTAACTTTAAAGACTTTGTTTAAAGCCCAAGAAAATGTAGACTGTCAGCATCCTTTGTGTGTATTTTGCAGCTTAAGCCCATTCCCCTGTACATTTGCGACCCTCTACCCCAATTCTCTAGTTTCTTTTGGACATCCAATTCAGGATTATTGTTTGATTCCCTTCTAGGTAAAAGGAGATTAAAAGCCCAGCTGCAACATCTGACAGACAAAAGGGAAAATATAGTTTAGCCCCTATGTTTATCAGTGTTTTCCCCCTTCCACATACCAATTAATAACATTAACCAACTTCCCTGCAGTGTGAGGGAATACAGGGGGCATCTCCCCTTCACAGTGTCAAACACAAGAGTTGTCAGTTCAAGGCAAAAATGATTTGCATGTAAATTTGGATCAAAAGCAAGCCTGCACCCTGAAGTTGTCAAATTTTGCTACCAATTTGACACTTAAATAGGCTATAGCCAAAAAAAAAAAAAAAAAAAGAAGAAGAAGAAGAAGAAAAACCACCACCTTCTATTTAAACTGAAGAGTAAAAAAAAAAAAACATGGCAACTCAATTACCCCTTGCAGATCAGATCTGGCAGTTCAGGTCAAACTTTTCACCCTGCCATTTCTCAATACCTGATGCCTTAAACAAACAATATGTATTCCTCCTACAATCCTGCCAAAAAAAAAAAAATACATTTCCCATGGCTCTCTATTGTGCCATTTTTCTCCAAATGCTACTCACAAAATATTCCAAACAACATTTATTAAAATCATCTCTTCTGCCATCTCCACATAGCTAATCCATGGCAAATTTCCTACATGGAAACACATTAAATCTTCCAGTTCATTTTTATTTCCCCCCTCCCCCTTGGTACTATTAAAAACATACTTCCCTACATCAAAAAACATCCCCTGCCATTAGCTTGAGAGATACTAATTCTCATCTTCATGCACCACTAACATTGAAAGTTTATTGTGCCAAGTAAGAGTTTCAAATGATATCTTATAAGGCATTTGTAAAAAAGTTATTCAGGGCTATATTCACTCACAATGGTGTCGGTCTCCAAATGAACTAGAATAGCTTAGCCCTGATTTTCATATTACCTATGCAGTTGCACACTTAGTGGGTCCAATTACCATAACCGCATGCAAGTGAGTCTTTTGTCTTTGCAACTGCACATGTAAGTTAGGCACACAGCTGTATGCAGAGATGGAATTAAAAGTAATTGCACATAGTGCCATAAAAATAAAGTTTGAAGCATATCCCTGACAGTCAGTAACCATATCCACTTAAAGCAAGCTATTTTTGTGTGTGTCACGTGGTTTATTAGGTGTGCATCCACAAATGCATCTTTCAGAGCTAACTAGTGAGTATTGTAACCACGGGAATGTGAATACAACTGACACAAGAGGATGTGTAACAGTAAGGTTTATGGGCATGACTGAAGAAAGAGGCATTTCCCATTAAACTCATATAGGTATGAGTACAATCAGGTAGACACTGAAAGAAACTTGAGGTAGAAGGCAGTCGGTCAAACAGCAAAAGCAGAGTCAATACTGAGTATCCTCCTTCTCTCGCCCCGGATAATCTGGTACATCAGATAACTCTGATACCCCTTACTGACCTTCAGAAAACTTAGAACTTGTATGACTTTTTTAAAAAGAATTATTTGGTTATGAAGCAGGCAAATATTGCCTGCATTTTTAGAGAGAAAATTTTAGAATAGGTAAATTAAGGACAACACCTTCTAGAATTTGCATCTTGAGTTTAATATGAAAATCGTGCCAGTCTTGTAAATTAATCATGCCCTCAGTGTCTCAGACAGGCTGAAGACTGAACATTAGTGACCACTTTCAGAGGCTAACCTTGAGTTTTCATTCCAACATCATGCCCCCCCCCCCCTTATGATTTTGGGAAAGCCTCTTAAATTATCTTGCCCTCAGTGAGGATGATATATGCCTGCTACAAACACATGAAAGTCCATCATTGGCAGAAGTTACACTGCAACTGTTTTTAGTCCCCAACCTTGTTAAAACCACAGTCCTTCGTGAATCTGGCAAAGCATCGCTCATTCCCACAAACCCTGCAAGTGTGAAAAAATAGACAACTTTGAATAGTGTACTTTAAGCCTGTTTTATAAGAGATGAATACCAAAAATATAACCATCCGAGTGCAGAAGCATTCAGTACCCTTTCCATTATATCGCACAAGTAGACTAACTGCTTGACAGAAGCTGGCATCTGTCATTAAACTAGCTTCCAACCTACAAAAATCAATCTAAGACATGGAATGGATTTTTTTATATTTTTAGATTTATAGGGGAAATCTCCATTTAATCATAGAATCATAGAACTGGAAGAGACCTCAGAAGGTCATCAAGTCCAGCCCCCTGCTCTAGGCAGGACCAATTCCAACTAAATCAACCTAAAAAGACCTAAAAAAGACTTATTACTCCTCTTGTCAACCTAGCCACACATTCCAAGGGGTTTTGGGAAGGACAGGATTATAACTGAACACTATCATAATTTTCCTCCCTTCTTGAACACTATTAGGTTTTCTCCCCACTACTTCCTAGGCCAAGCCCTCCGTGATGTGAAAGTTTTCTATTCATGTAACAGGAACATTGTATGCTAGCCAGAAAGAGAAGAGCAGAGGTCCTCAACCTGGGGCACATGTCCTCCTGCGGTTTTGCCGATGTCTAACAAGAAGTACATCAGCTCATCTAGTGATTTGCCTAGTTTTACAACAGGGTTCATAAAAGCACTAGTGAAGACAGGGAAGCTGAAATTTCATAGCCAACAACATTATTTGTTAATACTGCTCTGGAATAGACACTGAAATGTAACTATAATATACATTTTCAAGCTGATGTTATAATTATATGGTAAAACTGGAAAAAGAAGCAATATTTTAGTAATAATGTGCTGCAACACTTCTGTATTTTTAGGTCTGAGTTTGGAAGTTTTTGAGAGAGGTGAAACTTGCGGGGGGAAGGGGATACACAAGACAAATCAGACTCTGGAAAGGTGTAGTCAGGAAAGGTTGAGCACCACTGCTGGAGAGAACAGGTTTGGCACAAAAGTATAGGGATGGAGCGGCAGGGGAAGTGATGACCCACACAAACCTTGCAAAGCTTGTTTGTTGGGATGAGCGGGTGGACCAACATCTGAAGGTTGTTGAACTCATTCATAACTTTGGGGGGGGGGGAAATCAGGTTTAAGGTCTTCAATTGGTAGAGGGGTAGCAGATTGCAAGTCAGTATGTGCATGGGGGGGTATCCCCAAAAGTAATCTGCTCACAGCATTTCATGCCTTCTAAAGAGGCACGTTGACTCTACATTGCATCCACCTTCAGGCTCCCTCCCCCTCCACACACATACACCCCCACACAATAATGACCTGCAGCTATTCAAAGTGAAGGTGAGCAATGCATAGGTCCCTGGAGAAGAAGCAGCTTTATTTCCCTGTCTAGCTGCAGATGGAAGATGACATTTCTTGTAGTTGTCGCTACCCAGTCATCTGGAGAGTTATTCACTTATCTTTTAGCTTGCAGGGTGCTCAGATTCCAGAGCCAAATCTCCCGAGGGTTGAGAGAGCGCGAGAATTAATTTAGTTTATTTGTCATTGGTTCTAATTGACTTTTAGAGAGTGAAGGTCTTTGCCCCAAGCACACATAGGCTGGGCAAGGGTAATGCAAGCCACCCTCGAGCCAATCTAACAAAACACTGCAACTTGGCTCTATGGAGCTTGGATTTTGAAACAGGGCTACTGTTCTTATTTGGAAGATTTGGACAGATGCATTGGTATCCGAGCATAAGCTTTCTCTAAACACCTTTTAGGGTTGCTTTGATTATTTGGCCTACTAGCCTAGAGGGTCTCCTGGAGTATTCGGAGGCCCAGAAGTGCTGGCAAGAAACCAACTGCTTCCCACCTCCAGTCACATGGCCCGTTTCAGCATTCTGAAACACCAATACCCTTAAAGGTCCCCCTTTAATAATCCCGGGAGTAACTGGAGAGTTTTCATTGAGAATTTCAGACATTTTGCCATACATATTTAAAATCTGTGGCATTTTAAACTAAAATCAGTCTGACAACTTTATGAACTTCCAAGAAAAAAAAAAAAACCATTCTGATATCGTTTTACTGAGTTGAAAGAAAAAAAATATGAAAAGCTATGCCAATGTATAAGCACAGATACTTGGCTGCATGCAATCGTCTGTTACCAATCAATCAATGCGCTAAAAGCTTTGCCTCCACTGCTTCTATTCAATGAAAAGAGTTGAAGTGATCATAACCATGCAAATGTATCCAGGCTTATTGCTGGGATTTTTTAAGACCCTTACAAATGACTGAAGATCTGACTGACCAGAATAATTTGTTCCCTTGAGGCTCAAGAAGTCTAAATCAGGTTTCCTTAGTATCACCCTTTATCAATGCAAAACTTACCCCCTCCTTTCTGCTCACAGCTAAACCAGATTTACAATGGTCAAAGCACAGGAGGACAGATAAATTAATCTTCCCTTCATGAGTTTACATCCCAAGCATCTGGGCTGCTGATCTGGCCCTAACAAGCACAGGGTCTCTACAAGCAGTCGTTTAAAGTTGATGTTTTCATGACTGGAGATGAATTATTCTGTCATGAGAATCTTTTTATTCAGCACTTGGAGGGTGGGGTATTGGCTTGAAGATGGGATGATTTCATGGGTTAAGGTACCCTTGATGCATTTGCTCAAATCTCGTACACTCAGCCCCAAATAGTTTATATTTAGGGCCTTTCCCAAATACAACAAGCTTAAAATTTCAAATATAATAAAGTAATTTTGTTTTTCTTAAGTATAACACCAAACAAAAGAAAAAACAAAGCATTTTGTAAACCACCGCCAAACTAGGATTCCTAAATAAATTTGGGGGAGGGAAATGGTCTCACACTAAAATCAGCCCAAAACAAATTTTGAAATTTCTCATTAACCAAAAATTTGAGGTTTCAGCCCCCTCTAGTTTAGACAGATATATTATTATTATACATGCACACACTGGTGTAGGTAAGAAGTGCAACTGCTCGTGGGAGTGCTAATTAAAAGCATGGCATGGCATTTCTTGACCTGAAAACCGACTGATTTGCCTTTGCACTAAGAGATCTTGTACAAGTCAATCTGTCCTTCTAAAATGGATGTTTTCAGTGGCGGCCCATCAATACAGGCGAATTAGGCGGTCACCTAGGGCGCTAAGATAAACAGCCGTTGAAGGCTTTGGAGGCGGGAGCGCCGATCGCACATTTCGCCTAGGGCGCTAGTTGCAGGCAGCTCGTGTAGGGCCGCTCCTGGATGTTTTCCTTCAATGTATATCTATCTGACCAAGCAGTTTGTAGTTTTGTAGGTCTAAAAGTAATTGGATAGAACAATCAATCAAAGGAGGAATTTTCCATCAGAAGATTGTTTCAAATAAAAATACTGTATAAGCAATGTTCTTGAACTGTAGTTTTACATCTTAGACTATTTCAACAGGTTAGCAAGATCATTTGCCAGTATAATTATTTTTCACATAAACTTTATATTTTAAAATAATGAACTGAACCAAGACCTACAGGATCTTAAAGAAAGAGATCAGTGTTAGGTATTCATGACTTTAGTCATTCTCTCTCAAAACAACAGATGAAATAAAATGTATGACATTCCCAAGGAGGGAGTTTCTAGTGTAATTCATCTTAAAATGCAATGTTCTGTCATCTCAAGTAACACTTACTGAAAGCAACCATCAATACTTTTTGTCAAAAACCTGCACTCTGTGTAAAATGTTCCATCAATCTCTATTTACATAAAACAAAAACCAAAAAAAAAAAATTTCAGCATGGTTCTAAAGCAGAACCATTCAGAGTCTGTCTCCCACTTTCATGCTCTGTTGAAAAATTATTTTGACTGGCACAAAAACAACCCTTAAAATATAAGGTAGGAAAGCTTCTTTCCCCCCCCCCCCCCCCCCCAAATTGACACAAGTCCTTTTGCAAAGGTGGCTTTGGTAAAAGGAAACATTTTTGCCACTCTCATTGCACAGTAAGAGCTAAATACTGCTTGCCTTACTCAAGTGAGTAGTCTCCGTTTGTCAACAGTTTTGCAGAATGTATGAGTCCTTGGTTATATTCCATTTCACTTTTACAATATTTTTTAAGTGCTTCTCCAGGGGAAAAAAAAATAGAAAGTAACTAAAGTCACAGGAAGCCTGTAAACACTTCACATTCACAGGAGCTGTCCCATTACTTTTCCAAATTGTCCTGATTTGAAGTCAAAGTGATCCATGCTCTTAAAGAGATGGGATCCCCATTATTAGACTTCATTAACAGACGCCATTCAAAGTGTGTCATTTGGTCCCGTCGCTAAGAACCCTCAAAACATTTATTTTATACAGTATTAGCATATTAGGAGAAGAAACCCAGTGAGATAAAACTGCTCATTACATGCAGGCTGTGTCTAGATTGGCAAGTTTTTCCGCAAAAGCAGTTGCTTTTGCGGAAAAACTTACCAGCTGTCTACACTGGCCACTTGAATTTCCGCAAGAACACTGACTTCCTACTGTCTGAAATCAGTGCTTCTTGCGGAAATACTACGCTGCTCCCGTTCGGGCAAAACTCCTTTTGCGCAAAAGGCCAAGTGTAGACAGCTCAGATTTGTTTTGCGCAAAAAAGCCCCGATCGTGAAAATGGTGATCGGGGCTTTTTTGCGCAAAAGCGCATCTACATTGGCGTGGACACTTTTCCGCAAAAAAGTGTTTTTGCGGAAAAACATCCGTGCCAATCTAGACGCTCTTTTCCACAAATGCTTTTAACGGAAAACTTTTCCGTTAAAAGCATTTGCGGAAAATCATGCCAGTCTAGACGCAGCCGTAGTGTGTTTCTGGCATATTAGCCTTTTTACCTCTGGAGATCCGTGTTCAAAAATCCTACTTCGAAGTAGGAATAAGAGGCTCTGGAAAAGGGCGCTTTTCCCGGAGGATCGGGGCCAGTCTAGACGCTCTTTTCCGGCTTTTTTAAAAGCCGGAAAAAAGCGGCGGACATTTTTATTAGAATGCCGCGGGGGATATTTAAATCCCCCGCGGATTTCCCTACGACGACTCATGAAATTTACATGCCCCTTCCGGAAAAGGGGCCAGTGTAGACGTAGCCCAAGAGTACCCACTGCAAGCAAAGATGCTGTAGAATTCTGCTTTGATTTTCTACACTAGGCCCATCTTGCTAACCATAAAGCCTAGATAGCTATTATTGCCAAAGGTGAATAATCTACTTGTAAGCAGAATATGCATGCTAATTTTTTTTTTTTTGTTTACAATTTTTACTGTGAGGGAGATGAGGAGAGACATGTTCCCCCTACTCCCACTTTTTACTCGCAGTGTCTTTTCTACTCACACCCATTTACCACTCACACGCTTGCCCTACCACACCATGCCCATTTTCTCTTCTGTCTCCATGGTCCATTCAGTCCTTGACTCCGCTGTCACGTTAACATCAAGAATGCCAGTTAGGGAAGCTTTATGATCATTTCATTGCTTTAATTGTTTAAGAACAGAAAAGAAGGGGGGAGGGGGAAGACAGCCATTTTCTGTGTTCATGTTCTATCCCTGTTCAGAAAACATTCCACAGGCATGACCGTAGAATCTAGCTTCTCAATTTTTTTGAAATGCAGACACAACACATACGCCTTCAAGAATTAAGTAAACATTGCCAGCATATACATAAGAGCAAAATCTGAACAAATTTTAAAATAATTCCAGACATTTTTTCTTTCGGGGGGGGGGGGGGGGGGGGAGAGAAATCTTTCAAAAGATACTAAATACTCTAACTAGACCAAATCAGGGACAGATCAGATATAGAATCAAAGTGGTATTATAATAAGCTTGTAGACTTGGGGGAGCCAAGCTTTTAAAAAGGCAATAAGGCTTGAGGATCAAAATCTTAATTTTTCATTTATTTTAAGGAAGAGTCTCATTTTATGGCAAGAAAACCAAACTGTACAAAAATCCTTCCCAAGGTATAACAGATACAATGGATAGATACAGCTTTTCTTGGTGATGGTTTCATTATTCTTACAGCAAACATCTGTCAAATTTTGTTTAACAACTACGGTAAATTCAAGCAAAATAAATAACAGTCAGTTTTCTGCAAACTCTTATATCCACACAGGTATACTTTAAATGAGCTACGCTTGACATAAAGCACACACTCAATTTTCTGGCAGTGTAATATTGCTGGGAGATGCAACCATGAAAGCTCAGCAACCAAGATGCAAATACTTCCTCCATCTCCTCCTCATGGGATCGAGTCCCAAATAAGCACAGCCCATCTACATCAGTTATTGAGAACTCAGGTGACTTTCCTACTCCTAACATCAACAGTTAATAAATCAGTCACGAAAACTAATTCCACTTCAAACCACTGCTGTAATGTTAATAGGGCCTTTGTTGTCAATAAACCTGCATTTGACTTCTCCTATTTGTGTGTATTTTATTTATAAATTACTAATGCTTTTCCTAGGGCAAAACGGTTGAAGTAATAGTCTACACCAAGCTATAGCCCTGTCAGCTATAAGAAAAAAAAAATACAGTACAAATTGACTCAACGAGGGGGAGCTATTAGCAGCGAATACACAGGCAGTGCTCAGCGCCGCACAATCATCATTACCTACACAGTTGAACGCTTACCATCCTACTTACCAAAAGTGAACAGTTCCTAAGTGCCAGCAACATTATTTCAGAGATAGAGAAAATAAGATGCAACACTGGGGGAAATACAGTAGCTTTATTTTTTCCATTTTCAGTAATAAGACCTTGAACTTGTATAGAAACTCATTTTAGAGATCTAAAAGCCCTCTTTGCACTTCTGTTATTTTAAAGTCACACACGCAAATCAGAAATGGGGTGAGATTCCTCACTTATGTCACTGTCTTGACTTTGGATTACACCCTAGGTGACTTTAGCCCAATGACAGTATTTTAAAAATTCTGAAACCACAAAGGTGAGACACCCAAGTCACAATAACAGGTATGTCACCAGAGCTATGATTTATAAAATGATTAAAAGGCATTTAACTTGGCAATCAACCCATTATACGTCCTAAGAAAGTCAATGTCTTTTTTAAAAATACACGGAAGGTATTTGGATGACTCAAGAGCTGTGAGAACAATTATTTGAGGTGTTCCAGGAAAAGGAAAGATTTTAGTCAGGGACCCTCCCCTCCACAACTTGCACAATAGTGTTCCGCGAAAAGACATGCAAGTACTTTCTCCAGTTTCCAAAGGCGCAAGACATCTCACCACTTTCTTGGACAGAAAGAGACACTTGCTAATACCGAGGCCCAGCCATCCCAGAGACCAGGAATGATCCTGTTCAAAACTAACAAATTGTGAGGCCTGCAAAATGAGTGGAGAAGGAGTTAACACCATCAGCCTGACCAGACACAAAGAGCAGTGGCAAGACTGTTGCTAAGCAGAGAGTCTCTTATGAAGAAGCTGGAACAAAATACAGATTTAAAGAGACACAGACCAGGATATACTCCTGCTGAGTCAAGCTAAACCTACAAGCAAGGCATTTGGCCTGGCAATTTTGTTTCTCTATGTTTACACTGCAAAACAAGGTAAATTCTTAAACTGGTTTAGTTAACTTGCATTACCTAACTTGGATTAAAACAGCAATGAAGACGCAGCAACTTGGCATTTAACTCTGGTGACCAACTCGAGTCCAATCCTGGCTCCAGTTTGAGCTTCTTAACCAGAGTCAAAATTCAAGGTGTTGTGTCTTTACCGCCACACTTCTCTGCCCCCTCCCTCCATGTAGATATACTCTATCGTTTACTTCAATTCTGCATTTTCCTTTCTTTCATTCGTGGCTGGTTCAAGCACAATTGGAGGCCCCCTCCACATGGCCCGGGCTCACTTCTGATGTCATTTGTTGCCTTCTCTTATAGATACAATTATATGATTTATGTACAGGTTGAACCTCTCTAGTCCAGCACTCTCTGGTCCGGCAAATATCCACGGTCCAGCAGGATTTTAGTTCACTGGATGTCCACTTATGGGTTTGGCCAAGTTTCATGCAGTTCCATAAAGTTTGTTTATAGCCACCAGTCCTGGCTCTGTGTTCTGTGCTGTTATTTTAGTTCCAATTTATCCCTACATGTCTTCTAAGAGCCCAGTAAGCAGCGGAAGCATTGATAATGCTGCTAGACAATATTGACCTCCTGGGGTTCAGCACCGGTCAGGTCCTGAGGTTGCCAGATTAGCGAGGTTCAGCCTGTAGTAGTATACAAATTAGGATACTTCTTGCTTATACTTGAAGACATACTGGAAGAACTGGGCTGAGAGGAAAGGACAGGCTGGCTGGAGATGGGGTAGGTAAAGTGGAGACAAAGAAGAAAAGATAGCCAGCTGAAGTGGCAGAGATTTGAGCCCGTCTAGATGGAAACTGCCAGCCAAGATAGCAATCTCCAGCCAGGGAGGGCCTAAGTCCCCAATTTAAGCAGCAGCCAGAAGTAAAATCTTAACTGGATGTTGTACCAAAGGGCAAATCACAAGCCAAAGAGAAAAGGGTACTACTTGGTGCTGCTAACTCATTTTCATCACAATATTGTCTCACGATATTTCATATTTTTCTTAAAATTGCAGCTACTGGATTCACACAACTACGCAAGACTCGTCACAGCTTTCATATACAAAAATCACTTCTAGACTCATGTCTGTGGAGGAAAGCTTGAAAATATGAAACAAAGGCATCCCAAAAATTCAGAACAGGAGGCAAAGTCCAAATGTATTTACCTTTAAATAGGATATTTTTAGACCTGACCCAAGATTTAACAATACCAGAGTCTCAAAATTTCTTCTTTCCCTACCAACACTTCCCTTTGTGACTCTCGTGGCATGAAGACAGATGTCTCCTCTTCAATCAGCTCATAAGTCATTGCAGGGCTGGCTAGCCGAGGACTATGGAAGGAAGTGGGGGGCGGGGAGGAACCCACCACCATCTTTCCCTGAGTTCCCTCCCAACCATAACTTCCTACCAACCTACTGTGCTATAGGCTTGTGAGAAACACATCTAATTTTACTGCAGTACCTACCAAGCCACCATCATTTAAGAATGGTATGTCTAAGCTCCACAATATTGTATTTCACACACACACACACACACACACACACACACACACACACCCCTACACCTTCACAAAAAGTTATATTAGGCTGCCTATGTATTTGCTCCCTTTAAAACATCAAATATTACTAAAAATCTGCAACATGTTAGTATTACCCTAACTGAAAGGTAAGAAATATATTATGGACTCCAACAGAAGGGTGAGCTTTGGACTATTCCCAACTGGTGAGATGTAAACCAGCCGTTACCGTAAGTCAACCAGAGGTCAACTATGGAAGTACTAAGGAGAAAGGGCTCTGATGTTATTACAATTATCCTGTCTAGATGTGTTCTGAGCAGGGTTGGGTGACACCAGCTTTCTTGCCACTTGTTACTACCAATAGAGCTATCTCAACAGTGTACAAGAGCACGTGGCTTCACTGCAGATTAGCCAGAGGTTTTGTATTGGGCTCCATATACAAAAACTCACCCAGGTTAGATGGTGCCGTCAAGTTGGGCTCGCTCCCCCAACTGCTACAGATCAGAGCTCAAAAGCTGCTTCCCCTTGGGCCAACAACCCTCTCTGAAATGAGGACACACTGACCAAGTCACCCAAATGCCAACAGTTCTGCAATGCCTTCTCAATTCTTCTCGACTGTCTTTCTGGACACCAAACTCTCCCACAACTCGCTCATTCCCCCCTCCCCCCAGAGTGACTCCGCTTCATACATCCCCCAAAAAACCTGGGTTTTGCCCCCCACAACCAACATATTTGGGAAAGTGCCATATAAAAGGTGGAGGGAGTGACTCCAGTAAGACTTTTCAATGTGACACACATAGCTGGGGGTTAACCACCTAGGCTAACACCGCAGTGAAAATGCAACCAAAAAGAGACCCGTTTGGAATGACTGCATGACTATTCTGTAGGTAAACTAACGTAATGAAAAGGACCTTCTCATAGCAACAGCTAGGATAACCCCACAATCCAGACAATAGAGTTAGATGCCTATCTTCACAAAAGTACCCTCGAACAATATGCATAATCAAAATGTGAAATATTAGAAGAAGCTATTTGTTTGATAATGTACTCGCCTTCTGAAGTATCTCTCAAGAAACCACATTTCACTAATCATAGGCACAAGACATTTCAATCTAAGTATGCCAGCTATTGTTCTTCAGACATGTTTTTTCAGTGGATTTTCTTTGGGCTTTTATCATATCTTCATGTTAATTCACATATCTCTCAATGCTTCATGATTCCAAAGTCATTTCTGTATGATTATTCCAACTTAAGATTTTACAGGTCACTACTGCATTTTTGTTTTAAAATTTAGCCCCTACACTTAAGTACATTCAAAACATATGAATGTTCCACCAACTCCAAAAAGTCATTACAAACATGTAGCTATCCGTACTTATTTGCATTAACAATGATAATTCACCCTTTTACAGAATCTTCCATCCAATAATATTTAAGAGCTTTGCAATCCACTGGCTACTAGGTATTGCTACAATACTCATTTGAAACATTGGTCAAATAAAAAACTTTTGAAATAAGCTACACAATTTGTGAAGCTCAAATTGTGTAGCTTATTTCGAGTTATGGGTGCAGTGTAGATGCACCCTAATAGATTAAAACAAATTGATTGTTACTATGTACAAATCAAACTGGCTTTGTCTTCGCTCTGTACAGTCACTGAGAACCTCTATGACTACATTCTCCAATCAATGCACATTAATTAGAATTATCTGTGTAAATCCTTAGCAGTCATCAAGGAAAGAGTTACAGCTTCTGGATTTTGTTAAGAAAACATTTTAACTGAAGTACTGGCCAGATATCACTCAACTGAGTATATTTAAAAAATAAAAAGCAATAGAAAAGTAAAGCTGCTCACCTCCCCGCCCCCCCCCAACACACACACACACACACCCACACACACCCACACACACCCTTTTATCCGTGTTGCCTTGCTCCTCATTTTCACCATGGGACAGCACAAAACTACCAGTGAAAGCCACTAGTCTGGAAAAAGTATAAAAAATAATCCCACCCTGTTCATTTCTCCATCCTCCAAAATAAAAAGGTGTGCAAGTTTTAATTAATCACTTCCAATTAAGATGTTGAAAAATGGCTTCTGAATTTTTGTGTTAAGTGAAAACTAGAAGCCACATGCTTAATATATTGCAATGTGTTATCTGTAATGTCTTTCAACCATAGATAACAGAATCAGCCACAAGAAATTCTAAGATCCATGCCAGGTTGTGGAGGGAAGGGGAGTATAGAGAAAAAAAAACAGCAAGATAATAAAAAAAGATGAGAAGGTTGTATAAGCAGAGAGACTATTATAAGGGTAGAAAAGCCATTGTTAACACATTCCAAATTAAAAGACTTTTTTTTAAAAAAAGAAAAGAGAGAGAGAGAGAACAAAAGCCTGCATTAGCCAAGGTTAGCTCCTTCAAATCCTGTGTTCAGAGAATATCCAACAAGCACACACATAGAGCGCACTAAGAATTCAATTTGGAAACCATCATCTAAAGCACAGAGGAGAACAGGAAAGTCATATTGCTATAATGCTTAGATTATCAATCATCTTGACAGTTTATTGGCTTTATCACCACACATACCATTAAAATGATGTCTGGCCTAGAATGTCAGGAGGCAAACATTAAACAGACCAGGATTAAAAAGCAGATCCCAAACAGCACTCCAGTAAAGTTTCCCTTCCACTCTGAAATTAGTTAGAGCTGACTAAGTAACTGGCGCTAGACTTTGAAGAAATATACAGCCTAAAAGGCGCAGAGTCAACACAGACTTGACAAGCTGATAGGTAATGTCATGTTATGGCAACTGTAAAGCTCCTACGGTTGATTTATCACGTACTGTGTGCAACAGAATGATTGCTAATGGAGGGTGGGAAAAAAAAAAACACCATAATTTGCTTCTTCTCAGAACCAGGGGTTTGCATCAAAAAGGGCCAAGTCAACTCCTTGAAGTCAGGCAAGAATGCTCATAATTTCATATTACTGAACAAACATATTAACATCATTCTGTGTGTTCAAGTAATTGTACAGATTCAAGAGAATCTAACAGGGAGAAGAGATATTCATAATTCAATAGCTCCAGACAGGGAAAGTTACAAATGCCGAATTTTTAATATACAACTGCATGTGTCAATCTGGCAACTAAATCCTGACATAATTAAGACTATATATCAATATGATACAACTGAGAACTGTGCACCCATCATGTGTTAGACAACATATTTACAGACACTCAAGAATCCAGGGGAGGGCAGTTACAGCTAATTATAATTCCCTTCTTCTGCCCAAGGAAAATTATTCACACATCTGAAACCATTTTAATTTTTTTCCATTATATTGTATTATCTTCCTGTTTAATTAGTCTAGTCTAATAGTAATTAACATATTAATACTAACTGCAAATTAATAGCAAAAAATCCTAAAAACTCCTATCCAAACTAACCAAATAATTCAAGCTATTCCATTTTGTAATATATTCCATTGTTTTCATGCTCAAAGTAAAAAACTATCCATACACAAACAAAGAGCTCAAATTTTATGGGACTGATTCAACAGTAACAATAGCCACCATTTCAGAGCCTCAAAAGGGTGATTCTACCACCCAAAAAAGGTATTGGGAGGTTTATTGTCTAGCAAGTGCTTACAGAACTTTGCTGTACAATCCAGCAGAGTAATATTATTTCAATGCTCTCACAATCGGATTCAACATCATTACTATTTCCCCAATAGTCAATTACTCACACTGTGATGGACTGAAGCAATGAGGTTTTTAAACATAGCATCAACACATTTGAAACTAAAAACAATTAATGGAAATTCTGTTTCAAGCAATGTGCTGGCCCCTAAGTTTACAATTTGATAGATCTGTGTCATGGCAGTGATAAGTGAATCACTGTTTTATCCTTCGCTGAGTCATTCACTGTGCATCAGATGACAGAAGAATCCAAGCAGATGCCGTGCCAAAGAACAAGTCTCACAGCTGAGCAAATGCTGAACTTTTAAACCCCAGTGAAGACTGGAAAATTGAAGTCTGGAAACACACAAACATAGCCCATCAACAGGATGGGAGATGAACAAGACCCTGAGTGTTTAGCTAACTTCAAAAAGATATGGACAAGATTGCAGACATCTAACACCACAACAATCCTCAAATGTATGAATGGCTGGAGTGAAAATTCTAAGGGTTCTTAACTCATTTACAGTCTTAACCCATTTACAGACTCCGAGGATACTCAGAGGCAGGCTGAGGGCTCGCTCAACCGGCAGCACAAATCTTTCCCGCAAATGGACCATATTGCTCAATTCCACACACACTATTAAGATACTCAGAGAATCAACAGCCAGCCACAACTGCTTTAGGAGTGTCTACCTCATTAATATTTTTCACCCAGCTGATTCTTTTTTTTTTTTTTTCTTTTTTCAAAAAGGTAATCCACACAATGCAGTTGCATCAGTGGAATATTTTAGATAAACTGAGGCATTAAAAGTCACACGGGTATTGCAGTTAGTTTTCCTTTTCACCAAAATAGCATCCACTATATTTTAACTATTTGCTGTAGGTGCTGAATTTCTAATACCTTAACATCATATTTAGCAAAAAAAAACAACAACAACAACAAATGGTCTGGTAGCACTTTATAGACTAACAAAACATGTAGATGGTATCATGAGCTTTCGTGGGCACAGCCCACTTCATAGCAGAAGTCCTAGGCACCACCAGTAGTTAATGGCCTATTAGATAGCAAACCAGCAGGTGGCAAATGCTCTAGGTAACAGACAAAGTCAAAGGATTACAGCTATTATTAAATGAATAGTCATGGTTTTTAACAGTAATAGTTTTAGATACAATTCATACAAGTCACCCAAACTATTACAGAAGTAAAGAAGTTGTCCTATAGTTCTTTAACATTGGCAGAAAGGGCCTAGCTGCTCTCTCAGCACCAAGAAAGTCAACAGACTTGCCAGATCTCTGGGCAAGGTGGGTGGGGCCTGGCGCCATGCAGCTGGAAGGGGCAGGGCCTCAGGCAGAAGAGGGAGAGGCCAGAGCAGCCAGCCCTGCACACCACGCTGCCTCACCACCCCAAGTGCCATTCAGTGTGCCTAGGGCTCTAAAACACACTCCACAGAGCTCCAGCAGCAATTTAAAGGCCCCAGGACTCCAGCTGCCATCACTATTGGAGCCCCAGGCCTTTTTGAATCACCAGGCCCCCTTTGTACACTTAACCCTCCAACTCGGCACACTGAACACAAATGGTCCTTCGTTTTAATGGAGCCACACCAAAAAAAAAAAAAAAAAAAAAAAAAAGCCACCCAAGTTAAAAGTCGCCATTAGTATTACTAACAGGTCACAATGAACAAGTAGTATTGCTAAGAGTGATTATTCCAAAGGCTTTGTGATGCTATTGTTATACAGCTTAGCCAATAAAACTAGCATCCTACCTCCCATTTGCTTCCTTTGTTTTCCATGAAGAGTGGAACATTAGTGATAGCTGTGACAAAGAACGATTAACCTGCTGCGAATAACCTATTTTTAGAGTTGCCAGATGTCCGGTTTTGAACCGGACAGTTCAGTAGTTGAGCTCTCGGTTCAGGAAACAAATTGAGAAAATAGAAATGAGAAAATAGAAATGTCTGGTATTTTCTAAAGAAGATGTAATGTAGATTGTGATGCAATATCAAATGTGTCCGGTATTTTTGTTGAAACCATCTGGCAACCCTACAGATTTTCCATTAACCTACTTTCCTTGGAGAATGTAATTCACTGGGTTTGCACTGTCTAAAGATAGTCCATTAAACATAATTTGCATGGTATAACATGATACCACAGACACTTCATTATTCACATGTTCAGATCTCCCTTCAGATTCATTTATACAGCCGGAACTAAAAGGCCTCAATTAAATAGCAGGAAAACAAAAAACAGCACAACTCTGAGTGATTGTTGCAATGAGGCAGAGCCCAGGTCTGAGGGCTCAGCAAACATGCAAGTGCAACAACCTCTTAAATATTAGGCCACCGGGAATATCATCTTTCAATTGGGAAAACGGATGACTAGAAACAAGAGGAAAAAGGAACAAAATTAAACCTTACACGTTTAACTGGCATTAGTGGTATGAAACAGAGTCCATTAGAAAGCCCTGTATCATGATATAGGGAACTTGTAGCCTCAATTTTATTGTCAATGGATCAGGATTAGGATGTTGGATTATATGCAGACTATATTGATTAGCTATTTTAAAACTAACTACATATGGAAGAAATCTAGTCAAAATGAAAATGTTGGCAGTTCAATTTGTACCAGAGTACACCTCTTTTGGCTTGTCTTTCTAAAAATACAAGACTTCAATCTCAGGTCACTGGCTAAAGCCAATATATTTTAGACCTTTTTATTATTCAAGTGAATTGCTATGATCTGGTATGACCTGTAAACAAGAGATCTTTTCAACATGGAAATCTGGGACGGTTGGATACCAAAAGTCACAAAGCTCCACAGGCGGAGGAGTGGGGAAGCATGAATCAATGCTTATTCCACGCTCCCTGTCAGTACTGAGCCTGGACCAGAGAAGCCAATGATGCAACCAGCAGACCAAATTCAGTGATGAATCCAGGTCCGATTCCATGTGAGGCACATTGCACACATGCTCAGACAACAGAGGTCTACCATGACAAGTTAGCATGGAGGAAGACAAATGGACTATAGTGTCATTGGAGTTTTGTTGGCCCCAGAATATTAGAGAGGTACAATACAGGAGGTAATATCTTTTATTGGACCATTGGTGAGAGAGAGAAGCTCTAAAAGAAGAGCTCTTCTCACCAATAGAAGTCAGTCCAAGAAAAGATATTACCTCACCCACCTTGTCTCTCAGAAGTGAGTGGAGTAATAAGGAGATTTAGATCTTCAGTCCCAGGTAGCTGGTGGGGAGCAGTGAAAAGGAGGGAGATATCAAAAATAGGAAGGCTATTTATCTTAAGGTTTTCTATAGGACCCAATCACCATAACATGTAACAATGACCCAAGTGAATTAAGTCTGCAAGGAAACGTTCCTAGAGGACTTCATGAATCTCCTACTCTTTTTCTGTTCTTAGCAGAAATTAGCTTTGCTTGGGATATACACCTATGTGATAGGATTTTTTCCTCACTCCCTCTGTCCCTAGGTAATTTAGCTACAATATGAAAGTACCATGAAAAAGATTAAGGCCTTGCAATATATCCTGCTAACGTACACTGAGTTACCACCTTAGAGAAATTCCTCAATATAAGAAACTTGTACTCTAACAAAACACATTAAAAAATAGACATTTGCACATTGAAATCATAACACATCACCAGAATACAAACACACATTTGTGGAACATCTGACATGTAACTTGAATTTTGTTGTCTCAGGGGAAAAAAAAAAAAAAAAGCTTAATATCTGGCTTCCCACTGATATTCTGTATTTCATAGTGTAAGTTGAACCTCTCTGTCCGTCATCCTCAGGACCCGACAGGGTCCCAATCAGAATTTGCTGGACCAGGAGGTCAATATTGTCTAGAAGAATTACCAACACTTCCACTGCTGACTGGGCTCTTAGCAGACATATATTTATTTGAAATACTTTTTACCTGAAGCATGTTTATCTTTGCACTGGAAGACCAGGGTCCAACTGGATCAACTGAAAGTGGGAAATCAACCGACATGCCCATGACTGGGTGTACTGGCACCGCACGACAGAGGAAGAGGTTAAGGCAAAGCACTTAGCAGCAGGAGCTCCTTGACCTTGCTGGGCAGGCTCGAAGTGTGGCTTTAGTTTAAAAAGGGAGCTGCACAACTCCCCCCGAGCTTCAGCTGAGGAGCAGCCAAGAGACTGGACCAAAGGGAACAGGAGATGCTGCAGCCCAGGCAGCTATCTGAGCAGCCATGGATGCCTCAGGGAGATGACAGTTACCCGAGGCACCTAAGACCCCATAAACTCCCAGATTCAACGACAGGAGTCAAGCCAGGAAGCAGCTCAGAGAAGGACCAGCCGGTAAAAGGGATACTTGTCATTAACCGGCACAATACAAAAATAAACTCTTTCTTTGAAATAAAGACCGAGATACAAGGTTGATGCATGATGAACTAATGCCATCGTAGAATTGTTTCGGTCCACAGATAAAAGTACGTAGTCAGAACCTTAAGGAAAGCACATCTGCCTTCAAGATTCAGTTACTGTGGCATCTAGGATGGCTGATTCACTGCTAATGAAATGAAGCACAAGTTGTCCGATATTTGGTGGTGTTGCTTACACGTGACATGGGCACGTTCTATTCCAGGAAAAAGGCTACGCGGGGACGTTAAAGAAGTCAGTTAAATAGTAACCGTGTAACTGCTGAAAAATCTCAGAGCCTGCAGCAAAGCCTCCACAGGAATGAGACTGCCAGCCCAGCTTCCAGGGAGGAGACTTCCTTGCCACAGAGACACTACCTCCCTGGAAGCTGCTGCCAGCCCCTGATGGCTCTGCTCTTGGTGAGGCAACTTCTCTGCCACAGCGAAGCTTCCTCCCAGGGAGCTGGCTGGCTAACTTATTCCATTAACCAATAAGCTGACGCTTGTTGGTTAAACAGACTTGGTTAAACAGACTTGCAACAACATTATGGGTCATAATAATTAGGGTATATTCTGAAACAAAACAGTAACAGTCACCAAAACTTTCCACTTTTGAGTCTCTACACTATTGAGTATCCTATGCAATATGAAAAATTCCAAAGTGACTTGTATTTATAAGGCACTACTAAGCATTGCTCATGGTAACTCCCTCATTTATATACTAACCACTTATGCGCTAAATTCTCTGTTCAACCTCATGTTTAGCTGCGACACTCTTGAGTATCTTTCCCTTGAAAGTATCTCACCAACAGAAGTCAAGTGAATTAAAACACACACACACACACACACACACACACACACACCACTTCACCCACCTTTTCACTCAGTGCAATAAGCTTTTCAGAAGACAACAGCTGTACCCAGGTATAGTTTAAGAATGCCTCCCAGAGAAAGTCAAAGTATCACAATGTTCCCTTACAGCTTTAATCCAAAAACTTCTCTGCTTCTAGCTGAGAAGGAAGAGGAAAGCAGGCAGCATCAGACAGCTTCCTGGTCCTGGGCCCCTTGTCTGGATTTCATGAAATCCGGAGAGAAGTAGTTCTATACAAGTTAGTAAAGCAGCAAGATCACTGCACCAGGAACACAAAGTTCACTGGTACCAAAAATTCACTGTCCTTTAGTCACTTTGGGGCCTGCAGTGAAGGACACTTCTTGATGAACTGGAAAAATGTATCTAGAGCTTGTTAATTTTTTAAGTTGTCCATTAATGAATCTGCCTGCATAAGCACTGAGGTATATATTTGCAATTAATAAAAGCTGCCTGCTAGTAGAAAAGCATTACAATCCAGCATGAAATAAGAAGTCAAATTTGACTGCATAGAGGCCACATTGTCTTTAAGAAAAAAAGCAACAAAGCCATCCATAATAGTCTTTCAATGAGCAATGCTCAATAAATGCTCAAGCCTTGAAGCTTTTAAATGCATTAGAGTGATTATGATATCATTCTTAAGGCACTTCAGCAGAACATTAAGAGAAACAATTCTCCTCCACGCTAACTGCAAACAACAGTAACCAAAAAAGTTGATTAAATGCACATTGTACCAAAAATATTTGCAGTATGTAAGTTTATAGACTAAGTAAAACTAGCAAGAACCTATAAAATGTCTTTTTTAAAAACACACAAGAGCAGGCAAAGGAAAGTAATAAATATTTGGTTTAAGTTTTATTAGCAATATGCTAAGAAACCACAATTTTAAATTATATAGTGAATAAAGAGACCAATACTAAATAATAATAAATATCTGGAAGAAATAAGTGTTGCCATCTACTATAGTTAAAAGCTCAAAATGTATTCAACTCCACGCAGGCTGCTGCTCCTGAAAGTCACATTGTTATAACCACTGAATATATTGCCTTTGTTTGTTTAGGTAAGGCACAAATAAAATTGTGATGACAGTTAAAAAGACACAGCCTTGAAGTAGTCTACCCAATAAATTTGGAAAGAATGAGAAAAGGGAGAGAAGGGGGAGAAGTCTAAGATTTTCTTTGTTGCCTGCTTGTTAAGGAATCCTTCTGGTACAACGGAGGGGATTATGAATTCACATGTGAATTTATCCCCTATTAAACTTTTAGCAAAAGGGTCAGTTAGCAGGAATGATAAAGCTTAAGCACAGCAGTCACATGCTGGCAGCGCATCTATGGTGAGCACTACCCAAGCATATTCCTGTTTCCTAGGTTTAAAATGAAAAATAGAAAAAAAAAAATCTGCCAGTCTCAGGATGGAGACATGATCCGGCATAGTCCAAAAATCCTAATTATGTTTTAGACAAAAAAGGAAGCCTGGTTTCTCGTTATTCACAAAAGCAGTGCGCTAGGCACCACACTTATGCCTGTTTTGCACTAGACAAGACAGGTCGGCTTAAGGTACGCCATCCAGCTATGCAAATCCAACACTCCTGTGAGCTTCCCTTACTCCTCACAGAATAAGGAGTACATGCACCAGTGGGGGATGCCCTCAGCGTTAGATTTAGGGGGTCTACACTAGACCTGCTAAATTGAATTCTAGAAGATTGATCTCTGCAGGGTCGATCTTCTTTGTAGTGTAGACAAGCCGACCCAGTGAAGAACTTTAGCTACAGAACACTCCACTGCCCAGCTCTGTTGTTGCTCCTCTTGGAACTTTTGCAGCTTTCATTGCTTGACAATACACTCCATTGCCTCCACCCCCATCATTCTACGTAGCATCCTTTTGTTCTGGGCACCGCTCAGGGAATTACCACCAGAAGATAGGAGACAAGGGTCCCCACTTAAAGTGCCAATGCCAAAGGCTAGAACTGATTTTCTATATGACATCAGGAAGGGATCAAAAACAGAACGAATTCAGAGAAATCCAGCTTTCGGAGTCAAAGTTATCAGTTGTGACAACTTCCATCACATCATCCAGAGTGGCTCCCGAACAAGCACGCCAACCACAGGGCAGACTGTTAAAAAGCAGGGTTGACCACCCAAATAAGTGGTATGCTCTACAACTGGATTTCACCAAGCCAGTAACAAATGTGAACTCTTATCGTGGAGTCACAGGCAATCCCCTAGACACTCCAGTCTCTCTTGCCACCGAGGCAATGTAAGTGTCTCCCCCTGGCCAACTGGAGCACGCTTACTTGGGGGACCGTGTGAAGGGTGCAAACGCACCCCCCGTCATAGCCCCTGCATACGAGCCTCGTAAGATAAGCCAGCAGCAAGTCAATGATGATCCATATGAACTCTATTGCTGCTCAGATCAGGAGTGGCTCTGGTTGGTTAGCTACAACTGGGATTTCCATTCCAGAGCCTTGTGCGCCTCAGTTTACACAGGCTGCTCTTTCATTTCCAGGATTTTACTACAAGTACACTAAACATATGCAGTCTTATAATAAATCACAGCTCAAAAATATGTTCTGTGAACACACCCGAGGCAAATGGAGACAAAGTTATGTGGAAAAGAGATTCAGTGTCTAGGAAATATTTTACTTTGAGAACATAACTGATCTGTGAGAGAATCCAGGAGTCCTACGCAGACCTATCACAACATGGTGTGTACTTCATCCAACACACTGACAGCCCCCCAATAGCAAGTAGGGAAACCAGACAATCGCTACACTCTCAAACGATCTCTCACATGAATAAAAAGGACGGAAGACAAAAAAAAACCACAAACCCACACACCTGATCATTTGTGAGTATACAAATATCAAACCAACACTTTATATATGACCTATCAGGCCTCATCCTCAAAAGGAAACTACCACACATTCAGAAAACTGAGCCTGGGAGTTTAAATTCATAACTTTGCTAGACACTAAAACTCATGCACTGAATAGAGGCACTGTTCTAACAAGCTATAAATCCAAACTATAGCCCATTAACACCCCCCTTCATTTTTCCTCCCTATAACTTTAGGGGCATTAACGGGCCATTTCACCTTGAAATATGCATTAACCGCTTATGCTAAACAAACTGTTCCGTGTATTGAGTAGCAACACACTGAATGTGTTTTCCTGATCTGAAAAATGGGTGCTGTTAACTTCAAAGCTCATCTCTCTCACCAACAGAAGTTGGTCCAATAAGAGATATTACCTCACCCACCTTCTCTCCTGTAACAGGCTAAAGAACCTCAGTCTACCCCAAGAGCAGCTTAAGACCAGCCAAATATATTACTGAGATATTGGAGTGACACTAGTCCCAGTTCAAAAATCTACCCAACAGTTCAAAAGTGATGGGTTGTCTCCAACAATTATAAATACAAGGATTTTGGAACAGAGGTTACAGGGGAAGAAATGAGCAAGTAGTTTGGAACAAACAACTTACTCAACTTTGGCTTTGTTTTCAGCTCTCAGAATAGACACAATACCAAGTCCTCGATATAGTTATTTGAATTGCTTTGAATTTTCAATTTCTCCCTCTATGGTTTGATTATAAATATTGGAAATCAAGAGGTGTTGTTGGTATAGTTGCGGTGGTAAGATCATCCTTTTGCATTCCCTTCAGGGATGCTCACAAACATTTCCAATAAGAATGCTTGCATGTGCAGATTTAAAAATTCAGTTTCCACTAACGTTTTACCAGTAAAACTCAAATTGCTTACAATGCATACAGAAAGCAAACAGTAAAGGTGCTCAAATAGGATCAAAATATAATCACTTTAGAATGGTAGCAAGTACACATACATTTTTTGTTTCTGCCGTATACAAAATAATATTGCCTTCTTTTTTTTATTAAGAGTGTTGCATGTGTTTTTCCTATCATCTTAAAGGGGATTAGATAGATATTTTTTAATTGCCTCAATTCCAACCAATAATCCCTGTTCAAATATACTACTAATATATCCGTTCATATGCACATTATTTATGTACCTTTCAACTACATCTTATGATGCTTGTGATATATATTCCATTATGTATATTTTATATATAATGTAGGTACAATATGATAGTTTGGTGGGTAGGTCACAAGTTTTACTATGGCACTAATAATCTTACATCTTGGCCAAGAGCTCTAATGGAGAATACTGAAATAGGGAACAAGGATTTGCCCTACTAAAATATATGCACAGTATTAAGTGTCTTAATAAAATGAAAATGATGGGGAGGGAGGGGAGAAACATGTTTTGTGCAGTTCCACCTTACTAAAGACAGGGCTCGTTCAGCCAAAGACAGCCTTGGAGATGCAGCATTTGCAATGTGCATCACGTGATATTACATCGAAAAAATCTTGACTTTCCAATCACCACCGCAGAATGACCAATAAAATGTGTGAATGTCATCACCTTTCCAGAGATGGCTCAACCGTTTTGTGTGTCACAGAAAATGCAAGCGAATAGCCGCAAACGTAATTTTAAATTCATCTGAAAATGCAAATTTTCTATTATCCAGCCTTCTTTTGTTGTTGTTTCGACCACTATGTTTAGAAAGAATAATACAATGAAGAAAAATAGGAGAATTTGTCATCAAAAGCATTCATGGCTCTGACACACAAACACCTGTCAGTGGAAAAAGTCTTCAACTTCTTTACTATGAAGTAAACGCACATGAAGCTTTCAGACTATTCTCTTCGAGTGGTTTGAAGTAGCTTTCAGTTCACATGAAGGCTAACAAATACAAAAAGGCAAAAAAGAGAAATAAGGGGGAAAAAAGTGACAGTGTAGGGACTGAGAAACACTGAAAGTCCCCTAGTTGATAATTACTCTTTTGTTGAATAACCCCCTTGCACAGTTAAGGGTACACAACATATGACAAATAAATATACTTCCTGATTTTTACATTTTGTGATGCAAGTGCCTTAATTTTTTTCCGCTTCCTATAAAAATCTCACAGCATTAAACAATTAACCATACTGCCAGTGTATGCCTAGAAATTACATTTTCTTTTGCTTCAAAATTAAAAATCTTACGCAATCGGTTAAAAGTTGTTTAATTTCTACGACAGCAGTCCAAGGAAATATTACATTTTTCAAGCCAGCCTACAAATGGATAAAACATACACTAATTTAGAACACTATTTCTGAATAAATGAGCAAGTCCCAAACTAATTTCATGTGAGTAAATGGTACAGATTTTGAAGTGTGTTGTGGTCAAAGCCTACCTAAAACTAAGAGAGAATATCTGTGTATACATTTGGAACAATATTCTGAAACTTGATCAGAACATGATTCAGACGTGAAATTAATCCTTAGACAATTTTGTATTATTGAAAAATATAAACAAAAATATCAGTTGAAATTACAGCAATCTGCAGTCACGAAAACATCGGTAGTGTTTGCGGTTAGATTAGTCACAAACATTGTAATGAAAAATGCCCTCTCCACTCCACTCCCCAATCTCAAGCATACCTTTTCTCTGAAACAATTACACTTGGAGTTTTGGACTCCTGGTTCAGACTAATCCATCTAACGACAGAATGCACCTTTCAAGCTTCCATCTGACAGAAGTCCATCGTTCATCATTTGCTAGTGCATACGCTTTTTGCTGACAGAGCTCCATTACTAGAAAAAGCTCAGTAAGTAAAGCTGATTTGAAACTACTATATATTATAGGTAGCCTGTATATGACAGACTGATTTTAAGTCTTGAAAATCATAATATAAAAGAGGGCTCTGGAATGAACTACTTAATTATTTAAATACTTTCACTTCCTACCAACTGCCTACAATGTGATTTATCAGCAGTGTTAATAATTTGTAATTTTCTTGGGGAGGTAGGGAGCAGAAAAACATAACTCCAGATAGCAAGTACACATCATGCTTTGTAATTCTTCTGCTTGAAATGATTACGTCTCGTTGATTAATCCTCAAATGCTGCACTAATGCTACCAACATTTAGACCTGCAACTGCAGCTTGCTGTAATAGCACAGTCCGAAAGCAATATGATACGCCATAAATTCAGCAGCATCCTCAGCAACTCATTTGAGTCTCTATCTTCACCAAACAGTGGGATGGCAGAGTACTCTTGACAACTCTTAGGCATTTAAGCAAGATTTAGCCGGCATTGCTTGGGTCCTTCACCGCAGGGGAGGTGGAGACATGGGAGGGCGCAGGAGTCAAGGCAAGAGGATGAGGAGGGGCTTAAGGTGCAGGAGGGATTACAGGACTCCACGTTGGGGAGTGAGGAGGAACTCAGGACAGAAGCTAGAGGTGTGCAGGATGCAGGAGCTGGTGGGGCCCATGCTAGTCAGCGACTGGGCAGTTTACCTCCACCCCGTGACCTCTCCTGCCTCAATGCATTTATAGCTGTCACAGTCCCCATCTGTCTCCTTGCTGCCCCCCATGTTCATTACACAGTATAACAGTCCCAGCTAGCAGCCCCCTCCCTTTCCATGTTATGGATAACAATCCCATTTCAGGCACATCCCATTGTCCCTTGCAATCAAATCCTTATCTTTAAGTTATGATATGAAGAAGCTACATACCAAATGTGGTGGTCCTTGCTCTTACTATTTAGGAGTTCTTGAACAAATCTATGGCCAGACAGACTTGCTCGCTCACAAACTCTCTCAAATATATAGTAGATTAAACCTAAGAGCTCTGTGTGATCAGGTACTTCAATATCCATTTTGCAAGGTAAGAGAAGCTAGGTAATTTAGTGAAGATCCAAGTTTTCCCAGTCATCAGGCAAGGCTGCTCAGCCTATGATTAAAAAGGCTCATGCTCCCTATTTTAGTTCAAACTTAAACTTAATATTTTTCAAATGGAAAATGGAGTATGGCTTACACTGACAGACTTTTGCAGACTCCAGAAAGAGTGTGGTTTACAAGATCATAACTGGAAGCCAAGGAAGGAAAGGTTCAAGCTAGATCATCAGGAAGTAACTTACATCACTGCTAGTTGAAAACTTGCTAAAGAACAAATGGAAGCAAGAAATATTAATACGTTCTGGGAAAGGATGGATATTCACTTCCTGGGTTTGTCAAGAAGCAAGAGGCAATTTAACTAAGTGGAAACACTTAACCTACACCCTCAACTTCCAAATATATAAATATACATAGCACTAAGATATCAGCAGGCACCACCATTTCAAATTAGATTTTGGGATTTTTTTAAACAATCATTCCTGTGTCTATTTGAGAGAACCAGCCTTATCTGTTGGCCTCAGAGTATTTTCTACTTAGATTATACAATTCCTTGGGTCAGGGATTGTCTTCCTTTGTCTCTTGCACAGAGCCAAGCAAACGGTCTATGCAAAATATCAGAGTTCGGTGAAGGGAATACCATCCAGATCGTAATGGGGAAAAACAAAAATCCCTTTGCCACTGATGATTCCTCACAGGTATTAATGGGCAACTTATGCTTAGGAATTACTGCTGTTTGTGCCCATTTTATTTAGCCACAAGTATCTTGGTTTGCATATGCGCTAGTGGCTTGCCTTTCCGGGACAAGACCTAAGTTGAAATAAAACTGGTATTAAAAATTCCAGTTAATATGACATTCTGTATCAGGTAGGTCTGGAACATAGCTATGCACTCTATTAAGAAAATTTTTATGCATGCATACAGGGTGAAACCAACTGTCAAATCCAAGTAAGGAAATCATTTCCTTCCATTCGCACGCCACACCTGCCAATTTGCAGGGCACAATGCCAGGAGCCTAGAAACAAGGTTGGAAGGAAGGTGTGCTTTTTTCCTCTGGAGCACTAAACAAGACCCCACCTAATAAGATTAAATGGGCACATCCCACACAATTAATTTCTTCTAACTACATAGGAGAAGGAAGGATATTGGTGAACCTTTTAGACATTGCTCTTATTCTAAAGCTCGTCCATAGTCACAGTGCAAGGTATACCAGTGGTTCCTACATTAAGCGTAAGGATCATATTACTAGTGACAGGATACTCCTACCTCCCCAAGGCATTATTAAAAACAAGTATTGGGTGCATTTTTTAAAAGTTCTTTGTGTTCAAGGGGCCAAGCAAATACAACAGCGACTCCACATTAGAGAGTCTGGTACACTGACGTGGGAAAGTATTTTTCATGTCAGAATCTCATGAATAAATTTTGACAAAAACTGAAGATGAATACATTTTGTTTTGCGCACCGAGGCATGTGAGGATGTGCACCACCAGTGGGCACTCTGCTAGTCAGTTGTGCAGGATTTGATTCTCACCTGCGTGGCTCCCCAAGTGTTCAACTTACAAGTAACACTGGTTATTGCAGGCAAATCAGGGATCATCTGTAAAACCTTTCAGAAAGTCAAGCATTTCCCAAAATACAGCTATAGCCAGGAAAATGAAAATGTTAAAAAATGGCTCCTACTTACACATCATACCTCTTTCTTTGTGTGTCTGAGACCTAGGTGCTTTGCTACTGAAACAAGATTTTAATCCTGTTGGTTCTGCAGGGCCTCTAAAGCTGTTGAAGGAGCTTACTGATTTCTATTCTGCCTCATCTAGCATTAACAATTGTTAGCCAAGTTCTTTATTACTGGTAAGGAAACAAGAGAGGCACAAAGACAACAAGTTGAGTTTGCAAAAAAGTTAGTTAAGGAAACTATAGGTGGTAACCAGTCCAAACAAACATAAGGGATCAGATACTTTTATTTGTAAATCATGCAAATTTGACATGGTTGTCACCAGGGTACTTTTCAAAAAGTCACAGTCTCTTTTCTAGTTATTGCTCATCTCAAAGAGGAAAAAAGGATTGACTTTCCTTTGCTGTATGTACTTTTGGGTGTGGGGGGAACACACACTAAAAGTGCAATAGACGTTTGGGATTCTAACATGACATTTTTAGCCATTTCATAATATGCCATAATGCAACATGACAGATTTCATCTTTTCATGAGATTTTGCAAAACAGGCTCATTGGGAAATTACACTGTAAGAGTCAGATTTCAAATAGTCATTAAAATATATCAGGGTTACTTGGCATAGTTTTTGAAGTATCCTGCATCAGCTTTGGGTGAGGACACACTCAAATTTAAAAAAAAAAAAAAAGTTTTTTGAAACCATTAAAAAGCAAGTTACTTGTTGCACCAGAAACCAAACTTATTTGGACTGCCTGCAATAATTAAAGCAATCTCCTGGCAGATATTAATAAATCTTTGGAGTTCTAATTCATGTAATAAGATATGCAACTTGTGTTTCAAAACACAAATAGTGATAGTTATTATGACAGGGTTACAAAATAGAAAATATTTGTCACTGTCCTACTATACCAAATGAACAGTTTGCAGAAAGGCATTCTGGTAGGAGCTGCAGAGGGTAGCCGAGTTAGTCTGTTACGGGGGGGGGAGGGAAGGGGAGAACAACAAATGGTCTGGTAACGCTTTATAGAGTAACAAAACATGTAGATGGTATCATGAGCTTTTGTGGGCACAGCCCACTTCTTCAGATGACCGGAGTGATGAGTTTGGGAAGTGAACACTTGAAATAAAGAGGAGAGGGGAAGGCGAGGGAGAAAAAGGCAGTGGGGGTGGGAGGCAGAGCAGCAGTAAGTATCTGGAGAATGGGTACTTAAACCTAAACAGAGGCTATAACCCAGTAGTCACTGCTTTAAAGGTACTAGAGTTGCCAGATGGCTTCAACAAAAATATCGGACACACTTGACATGACATCACAATCTACATTACATCCTATTTAGAAAATACCGGACATTTCTATTTTCTCAATTTGTTTCCCCTGAACAAAAAGCTCAAGTACTGGACTGTCCGGTTCAAAACCGGACACCAGGCAACCCTAAAAGTTACCACAAATTTAAATTTTTCTAGCTATGCACAGCCATACCTCTACATTTTTATACAATATGCACCAGAATGAGAGTCTGGCTTCACCTCCATCACAAGCCTTCAGAGGACATGATAGAAGTATACAAAATTATCAGAGGTAGCGAGAGAATAGATCAGGAATGAAAAGTAGGGGTTCTCAATGATGTCGTAAGATGGCAATTTCAGCATTTGCCCCAAATAATACACACTCACACTAGACTGTGGAACTCATTGAGGGAAGAAGCCAAATCTATAATTTATAGGGGCTAAGAATAAACGTTTCTTTGGATAGAATACTCACTGTTGCCTATTGAAGAGTTTCTTCCTTTGAACTCTTGGTACTAGGCATTATGAGAAAACATGATCCTGTACTAGATGAACCATTGACCTGATGTAGTATGATAATTTCTGTTTTCAACATTACTGTAATTTGTTTTATTATTCAAGCTGAAGGGAAGGGACATTAAAGTACATGATTTCTCTTTTACATTATTGTACACTTCATTTTCTCCCTTTGCAGACATCTGACACACTACTTTTGGCAGATTATACTCAGTGGTATTCACAAGATTACTGATGACCAAATTTTATCACCTGCCTTTAAATGTGACATTTTTAATCATGACACATACATACAATACTGAAAAAAAAAAAAATGAACTACCTCCAAGCTACTAAACCACTGACCACCAAAGGGGAAAAAAAAGTGCATGCAAATAGGGAAAGGTTAAACTGGGACGGGGGGCAGGAACCAATGTCAAAATAGGAGCTTTTTAGAGGAAACCGAAAGATACTGATGCGGTATGTCTCCCATCTCTTGATTACTACGTGTCAAAAATAAACTAACAGTGAACCGTTCCACATCAGTTACAAAGACTTTTGCCTAGGATTGGATTTCTAAAGACTCCCATCAGCACATTTAGATGCTTAAATATGATGCTGCCTTCACCATTTTTTAACCTAGTCTCAAAACCAACTTATGACAGATAGACAAGATAGATAAAAATTGACCGGTCTTTGACATGATGTGCACATGCCAAGAGTCCCACACATTACTACTGATCCATCGAAAGGAAGATTATTTTTCTTGAGTAATTGTCAGTTTAATACTGTAAAAAAATACCACACACAAAACACTAACGGTTCCTATTTAAATGCCAATTGCAACCGAGAGAGATTGGGAGAGAAATGAAGGCAATAAGACACAATAGGAACAGCATCATTTTCCATTGGGGAGAGAAGTCTCTTCCTACTGAGTGACTGGCCTAGTTTGTAACAATAATGAACTAACACATCATAGGTGGGATAAGCAATTAGAAAAAAGGAATAATAATTACTTCAAACATGACAACTCAGACTGCAATAGAAGAGAGGTCTGTCAAAGTCAATAATTCTTAGAAATTAGCAGCTAGGCGATTACAATGTATTGCTCATGAATTATACTGTTCATTAATGATGTTGTACACAGCCCTCAGTCTGATTATGCCTTCATCAGAGTCGCTAGGAACACAGGACTCACGTTGCGTTCAAATTCTGCCTCTCCAAATACTGGAGTCATGTTTGAATATTTGAAAAGAGCTCCTATTGTCTTTATACACACCGGACCATTTTCTGTTGCAAACTGTGCTGGCATTCAAAAAAGCTAACATTATGAGGTCAGGAGGACATGTGAACGCACTTTTGGTTTTATATTCTTCATCTGTATGTGCACACGTGTGTGTCCAGGACTTAACCATTGTTCTTAAGTCCACCTCCTACTCCCCTTCCCCCCCCCCCCCAAAAGCAAAAGTGATTAATAAGGCTTCGACGGAATTTGACCAGGGTGCAGTAGGTCCTTTAGAAGGCATATATCATTTCTCCTCCATCATTAGACCTATTATAATAGGAGTGACCAAGCCAGGAGTTTTTGGCGTGTACCGCCTATATCACCACAACTACTGCCAGCCTGACAATCATTCCTAACACAAAAGAGACGGTATAAACATAAATGAAAGACATTTCATTGACACTGAAGGAATCTGAAAATGGTTTCTTCCCTTGCTTTCCCTTTTTATCCCCATCTTACATTTTTACACCTAGACTATTGCTAACTGGCCCCCAAATGTATCCAGCCTCAAAGACCCATATTATGTAGCCATATTTTAGGCCTGGGTGCAGGTCATCACTTTAAATGCAGTAAGTGACATCTTCAATTAAAATAGCCGTAGTAGGGACCGTTTGTGTCAGGGCTGTGTTTGTTTCAACCAAGTGTTGTATCAATTTAGATGAATGTGGTTTAAAAAAAAAATGGGTAACAGTGCTATGTATTTCCCAGATTGGATATGAAAGAAATCTTTATGGTGTGGCAGCAAAAAAAGTCATTGTAGCAGCTAAAGATAATCAGCCCTTTTGAAACACGAGCATTCAGAGTGTCTCTGCTTGCCAACTCTGCGTCAAGGTCAGGGTCCCCTCCCCTTTTTGTTTAGATTTGTTTTTAAGATTATTTAAAATCTGCCTTTGAAGCTCAGAGAAACCCTTTGTCCCAACAGGGCGATGTGTAAAGATTCCATTAAAATTAAATTGGGAGTTTCCCCTCCCGGTGAGAGAGAACTTGACACGACAAAAGACACCTGATGAACTACAAAGGGTGGTAGGAAATACTCTTTGACTTTGGTCACAACTAGGTGAAGAAGCCTACCATATACGCAGCAAGCTAATACCTGAAACAGCACAGCTGGAATCCTTTAAGGCCCTAACTCAAACACATGCTTATGTGCTTTGCTAAGTCCATCCCAGTTCAGCAATGTATATATTTAAGTGCTTTTTGCATCAGTGCCTATCACATTTAACAAAATAATTACATGTCCTAATTTTTTTTAGTTCTCGCACAGAACCATTACAACAAATTGGATCTGCTACCATGGCGACACATGGTCTACTGGTAGCGAAAGCTTTCTTATGGACCTTCTGCTGACATTATAACTGATTCTTTGGTGTCAACATTTTATCCCTATCCGCTTAATGAGGCTGTGTCAAATTGTTATGGCTTTATAACTGCGCAATAGAAAGCACTGTCCACTGACTCCGTACTGTCTAGCATGTTGGTTCTTGACCATTACAACTTTCATACTAACAGATCTCTTTGGGAACCTTTCTGAAGTCAATGCCTGCAGAGTGTTCTCAAATAAAATTAACATAAAAGGACCAGATTGTCAGCAGCCAGTACTTTACATCACGAGTAATCCCATAAAAAGTCAATGGAACAACTTGTGAAGTAAGTCGCTACTCCGTGTGAGTAAGGGTATCACACTCGGCTTAATACTAAAAGAATATATAGATTTAGATGGGATTTTCCCAGGCCTGAGACCTTAAGAAAGTAGATTAATTCATGGCTCACTTCCTACTTTAGGTCCCTAGTAGTGAGAAGGAAGGGTTAAAGTGCAGTGCAGATGGCTAGTGCTCACAAAACACTTCAAAAATAATTGGTAACACTAAAAGGTGCCCATACATCTCATTTTGGCTCCAACATTTTTAATAAGCCCTACTCCAGCCCCTCCAATTTGTATGGCAAAAGTGGGCATTTGTCTTGTTTGGACTTGCTAACGGAACAACCTGACACAAGTGCACATTTCCCCCATTCTGATAAAAAAGTGGGGTGCAGAGCAACACACCAAGATGGGTGTGATAATGCCAACCCAGCCACAGAGGAGTGAGGGGAAGGCAGGGCTCCGGGAGAGGCCAGGCAGGCTCGGGCAAGCAGCCATGTCAGTCCCCAGACTTTAGGAAATATGGTCACCCTATCTAGTATGTGCATCTGCCTGCCCAAGCCCTGTCTGGGAAGGGCGGCTTAAGCAGTGAACCTGGACAGCCAGGGGACGAGGGCTTGGTCTGGCCCCACCGTGGGTCCTGTTTTCCCTTTGGAAAATATGATCATCCTAGGTAACATGAATGTGGTTTTTACTGGAATTGTTGAAGAGTAAAACTTTATACCTTACACCCATGGGACTTTGTCTATCCATACTAGACGCACAGTAAACAGAAATGTATACTGTAATGCAAAAAAAAAAAAAAAAAAAAAAAACACCCCAAGCAAAAAACACACCCACCCACACACCCACCCACCCCAAAACAAACAAAGGAGTGAGAAAGAAGAATGCTTCTTAATGTTGCTGGGGGGGGGGGGGGGGAGTAAAGAGTGTTGTTTGTGAGGACAACACTTGGAATGCTTGGTTGCATCCCTATTGCTGAGCAACATGCCCAGATCCAGCCTGTTTTTACACCATTCATCCTTCCACTGAACATTTTACAATGATAGTAGCAGCAACCCAGCCAACTTTCAACTGTAGCACTGCCCTTCCAGCCTCAAGATATGCCAATGCCAGATGGCAGATATGGCATGAGCATGAAAAAAAAAAACACGCCTTTCCAATTTAAAAGCGTTTACAATATGACAAAGCTCCCACTTAACCTTGGTGGGTCCCGCGCTTTGTGGCAGATTGCTTGCCTCAAAGGCTCACGGCAGCCCTTGATATAGGCACTGTTCCTAGGGCACCAGCTTGCTGTTTGTTGTGCTATTCTCATCATAGGCCGGCATACAGACCAGAGGGAAACCAAACACCAGAGTCTCAGTGAAACCTCCGAATGAAACAGGGCTGAATAAACTCCCTTTCTTTCCCCAGCCAGACCACCCACTCACATAGAAGGTGGTGAGGGTAAACCTGAGCCCACCCTCTACTCCGGATTCCAGCCCAGAGCTCTCTAAACGTCTCCAACACCAGCTGCATGATAACAGACCCCTCAGCTACTTCTCCACACCTTCCCCAGCACCTTCTTTATCTCAGGCTCTTCCTCCTCGTACCCTCTTGTGTTTGCTCCTTCTGGATCCTCCACAGCTCCTGTCTCCTCAGTTCCTTGTGTACTAGGATGGAGGGGGGAAAGGAGAAGAGGGGATTCTTTGATTTTTCACTTGCTGCTATGAGGCAATATTTGGCATCATATATTCTTCTAGATGTGGCAAAATGGGTCTAAAAATTTAAGCTCATGCCTGTGTCCACAACATCACAAAGAATCTAAGGGTCTTAAAACGCATGGCTTTCAATCACTTTGGAACACCACCAAAATTGCTTTCAACTCACACTTCAATTTTCCTCCATCTGTTGAAAGAATTATAGATGCTTTTGTCATTCTGCATAAATTTGCTAACACAAGTTCCATGACATCCTGTCATTAGGGTCAATTTTAAGAAATCCCACATATCCGGTTATAAACATTTTGTTTCTCTTTCAACCTGGTGCACCATTCTTGAAATTTAAAAACTTGTTTATGAGTGAAAAAGCAAACGTACTATTCCAATGAGTTGTATACGTTCTGGAAGTTTCTTTAAAAGCTAGGCCACAATTGCTTAAAAACAGTGAATTCCTCCGAATAAAAATTTAAAAATGTCTTTGTATGGAGAAATTGCTTTACAATGGTTGGAAGAACTAAGTAGACATTTAAAAAAAAAATGCTCCAAGCCTAACCCCTCAATTAAAACTGGTGAAAAAATAAAATACAACTTTGGGTTTGCTTAACATTTGATTTAATAAATCCAGTTCAGATAACATTTGCCAAAAATGTCATTACAAATCAGTCACAATATGCACTTTGGAGACAGCTTATGTACAAGGTTAGCCATAAAAGGAGGCTGTGTCTACATTCGTTTTTATAGCTTTAGAATAATTTCTGTTCCTTTGTATAGACGTCTAGTGTTTTGTTTTGTTTTTTTAAACACAATATCCTCAGTGCAAAGTTACACCTGTCAAACTTGTGGACTCTACACCAAAAGGAACAGATACCACAAATCAAATAGAAGTCAAGCCCAACATGGTCAGTCCATTTTCCGCTGAGTGCTATCAGCAGGAATTCGGTTACAGGTTGAACTTCTGTAATCGACTTCCCTAGTTCAGCAGAGTTCCTAGCCTCAACCCACTTGTTTTTCCTCATGAGTACACCAGCCCTGACTACGCTGTACCAGGACCATTGCTAGTCTGGGGAAAAACAGACCCCTAGGCGCCAGGGCAACAACAGATTCCCCAACGGTCCAAAGTGGAGCAGACCAATAGCCAGGAGCAGAGAGACCTGTTTTGACTTCTCCTGATCCAGATAATTTCCTGTTTTGGGACTGGTCAGGTTCTGATCCAGCATCCCGAGGAAGGTTCAACCTGGATAAGACTCTTTAGTGAAGACATAGCTCATGAGAGGGGCAAGATCTGCCTATCAACTTAAAAAAAAAAAAGTGTATCCATGTTGCTCAGGGGTGTGAAAAATCCACACCCCTGAGTGTGGCAGTTATTCTGACCTAACCCAGCAGAATGTCAACAGAAGAGGCTCTCCCCGTCAACATAGCTATGGCCCCTGAAGGAGGCGGATTAACTATACCGATGGACAAGACCATGGCCCTGCCCTTTCCACCTGAGGCTCCGCCCCTTCCAGGAGCCCCCTGAACACCTTGCCGAATGGCTCACAGAGGCCATCAGCTCCCCTGGCCACATCCGTTGTCAGCAAACAAGTTCCTAAGGTAGACGAGGCTTAGCACGACACAGCATAGGGTTTCGGAGAAGGAAAGAAATCATACTACATCCATCTGAAACTGCTGGGAAATGTAACAAAGTAAAGCCGAGACCAACGTGGCACATCTGACAGTGCTATAAAGCCTGTAATTGCTGCTGGATATTGTCTGCTGTTCTTTGACAGGAATATAATCTTGCATAATGCTGACCCATGTCAGGTGACTGGGGCTAGGGATTAAAAGATTAGTCTCTTCCCAACACTCCTGTGCATCTAACATTAATCCACAAAGGCCTCCAATGGTTCTGATTATAAAAAAAAACCCCACTATTTCAACTGACAATGCTTCAAGAATAATTCACTATTTCATTATTGCAACACACCCCATAAAATATGATTCTCCTCAAAACAGATTTGCTTGGGCAACATGTGATGTCATAAATCATGTTTTCTTAGAGTTTAAAAAAAAAGTATCAAAAGCCAGAACCATCATCTTCTAGTTTTGCCAGAAAAATGCATTTGCATTTCCAATACGTCTGTCTTCACTTTTTCCCTCTTGCCCTCCTACAGAAGCGATGTGAAGACAAAGCATCACAGAGCACATCAAGCCATGAAGCCAGCATGAATAGAATTTTTTCCTACTCCTTCCAAATATGAATTCCTTTTGGTTGCATTCTGGTTTCCTTCCAGGGAGAGTAAATATATAGTTGTATCACTTTGAAAACTAAGTCTACTCCAATCCATGCCTCACACACAGGCTATTAATCAGAAGGATGGCATTGTGTGATAGAGGCCATGAACTGAAAGTAAGCCATTTACCAATAATACAGAAGATGATTTACCCTTCTGTTTTTGTTGGCACTTGATTCTGGCTTTCATGAAAATTCTTGGTCAAGAAAAGAAAAAAAAAAAAAAAAAAAAAAAAAAAGGAAAGCGTTTGTGCTTCTTACATTTTAACCAAAACATGAAGACATCTTTTTAATATAAAGTTCTTAGTGAAAAGAAATCTCTTCAGAACTATGTTCATTAGAAGAAAAATGTTTAAGAGGACTACTGTGAGAAAGAGAAAAAGTTTGGAGAAGTGGGGAAATATTCGACAGCTTGAATGTTAGTACATTTATTATCCTCACAGTCTGAGAAAGGTCTCAGTTGTCTAGGAGACAAATAGATGTAAAATGTCACAATTGAGGTATTACAATAAGACTGAAAGATGAGGCCACATCTACAATTATGCACATTGTATCTGTACCTCTAGAGATACAGTTCTCATCTTCAGCCTCATTTCTGAATAAAGAGTTGATGCATGCAACATCTCTTATTTTAGAGGACACTTACCAAGGGACAGTATGAGTTGAAGGATGGCTTTGCAGGGGAGATAGACAGCCCCACGTTATTGATGTGCAAACCAGCTTCCCATTACATCCACATAACCTATGTCGTATGGCCTTCTAAATGGACATCTCACCCCACAAGGACAGCTCCCAGGAGAGAGAGTACCAGGCAGACAGTGGCGCAGGGCCTGTAGCAGAGACTAGCAAAGAACATTAGGTCACATGGGGGAGGGAAGGGAAGGCTTTGAAGTAATCAAAACCAGCCTCAGCCCCATGAATCTTATGGTTTGTGTGGGTGTTAAAAAAAGACTTCTTTGTTGACAGATACCCGGGGGCACCAGAAGGCTTTGAAGACAGAGGATCACAGAAATCTTTCTGCCTCAATTGCACCACAAGGAGGCACTCATCCAGACAAGGTGCCACATCTAGGTCAATACTACTACAAAAAAAGAGACTTTCATGAGCATTTTCTCTGCTGCTGCAATGGGAACAGGAAATACTTAATGGTGGGTGTCCCCTCTGGAAACAAACTTCTTGTGCAACGGGTGAATGTTCACATTCAAGTACACGTCTTTCATATGGAGAGCCATGAACCATTCCTCAAGACTCCGTTCCTCAAGGGTGAGATAGAATGCATCGGCTTCTTGTTGAAGAATCTGTTCTTGGGAAAGACCTCCTGGAGGTGATCAGGTAGGAGAGCAAGGAGGCAGGAAGGAAAGGAAGTCTATGGAGTATTCAGAGGGGGATGATCTCTAGTACCCAACTCTCTGTGTTGATCTAGCCCCAATTATAGGCAAATAGGGCATGATGGCCACCAAAGAGGACATGTGGCACAGCATTTGGCTTCAATGGAGGTTCGTGATTCTAGCCCTGAATATCAAACCTGATCCTTGGCCAGCGATTAGAGGTGGAAGGAGTGATTGAAGGCTGAGGAGGTGGCAGCCACGGAAACTGGGAGTTGAGGGCTCAGGGACTGCTGATGTTTCCGTGGGAGCGCCTGAAGGTGCCGATAATGTGACACGTAGGTCCAACATGGCAGGTTTAAAAGGGAGTATTTCTTCACACAACGTACAACCTGTGAAGGTTAGGACTTTAACAGGGTTAAAAAAAAGTGCTAGATAATTGATAAAGGATAGGCAGTAGAGACAGCATTTCTGGTCAACACTCAGATTTAAAAAAAAACCACACACCAAGGGCAGGGCAGACAGTTTTTCAAGTCCTGGATGGTGAGGGACACAATCACCCAACCAGTGAAGAGATCTATTACACAACACAAGCTACCTTCGGGACACTAGAATATAAAGCAAGAAATGATTGTCATAGCCAGCTCCATGCAAAAAGGGACAGGGTTCCAACTCAGATCATGCAGCAGTAAAAAGGGACTTAGACTTTATTCCTCAGTCAGGAGCACTAGGGAACACACTGTGCATGCGTAGGTCAATGGACAATGCTTGGAAGCAATTCTGAATTCTGGCACACGCACACCCATGTGTGGAATGCACATACAGACCATCACCCAAAAGAAGGTATTTTTACAAAGAATGAAAATTAGGAGTTTTTTTAAAAGTACAAAAATAGAGTAACTTGATGTTTACAAGAAGGATTGGCAGTTTGCATACCCTTAAGACAAATAGTTTTGATCGTTAATTATTACTCAAAAGTTTGTAATACAGCCTCTCTTCCCCCTGCATTTCTCTTCCAGGAATTAAGACAATTTGGACAATACACGTGACTGCAAATAAAACTAGAAAAATTCTAGGACTCCCAGATGCTGCTGTTGTGTGCTACTAAAATGAAGCAGTCAGTATTTTCAAAATGTTTCCCTCTCGGTCTCTCAATTCCAGAAATTATCAAAGTTTTGACCCTTAACTCACATTACAAAACACAACATTTAATAGTAGCTTGTAACCTAAGTAGTAGTGCAACTACCCCACAAACGAGGACAACACACCAACCTTCTACGCCCTCAGTCCAAATCGGTGGTGGGAGGGAGGGAGAATCTTTAGATTCAAAACAAGACTTCTCTCCCCCCATGGAAGAGCAACAACTATGGACAGAATCTTTTAGGGTCAAACTATCAGAAGTTCCAAATCAACTTAGACTCACACCAAAAAAGTCAATAGGACTTAGGCTTCTAAATCACTTAAGCAAATCTGATCCTTTGCATCTGAACTATGATTTCCAGTACTACTTTTGCACTAGTTACAAAAGGGAGAACAATGAATTGCGGCTCTCAGAGTAGAACTTCGTTAAGCAAAAAAATGTTATACTTCAATCATTCTCCTGAATTGAACATTTTTACTGTTCATGTGGGAGATTGACTGCCATGCGCCAGATGTGTAGAAAAGAGGAAAGTGGGGGGTCAGCGTGATATTTAAAAAAAAAGTGCAGTTTCAAATTTTTGAAACGTGAGGTCAAGCTTGTTCAACAGTCCTACAAATGTATTACATTAGCCCAAATTTAGTGGGTGATAATTGAAATCAGAGCTCCAGTCATTACCACCGACATGTTTCTAAATACTACCCAATAAATTTTTGCCTGTTTTGGATTCTATATGACAGCTGGCAGTGCAAAAATCAAGTTCTTTTGAAGGACGTTCCATTCCATTCCATTTTAGAATGAAATGTCAAGTGGCAAGACACAAAACTCCATAAGTGATCCCCATGTACTCGAGCAATAATTCAGAAGCATACTTCATCCTAGAGCACTACTCCTGCAAGTTATTGAGGGCTCAATTCCCACCGAGTCAAATCAGATACATAGCACCTCTGTATCCAACAGGACTAGGCCCTTAATAATTATACTATTTCCTACCTGCGGATTTTGACAATGAGTGTTTTACAGATATTCCACTAAAACCTATACATTGTAAGCAACACAAAGCCTCTCTTGCTTTAAATTCTTTTGTCCTATGCATAATAATGACAAGTAATCAGCAGACATAGGGTACAATCTTGGCCCAGTTTAAGCCAACAGATTTTTTGTCACTGACTTCATCCCAGTGCCATTCTTAGCTCTACCATCGTTGTCATGCCTAGAGTGATTCACTAAGGGTTTGTCTATTTTACATGGAATATCCATTGCCAATACCTGCTGAAATCTGGTGCTGAGTATAGCTTAGCACCAAACAGCCCCATTTAGCCCCATTTTGGAAGCATTGATGGAGCACAGTTTTCCACCACAATTTCTGGAACTGCATAGAATTGGCTTCTACTTGCTGCTAAAATTACTCTTGGCATCTGTTGGCGATTCCCATCAAAGGTTTTTCCTCTCCATCCTTCAGTTTGGCCATCTGGAATGGAGGTAGCACTTATTTACCTCCGTAAAGCATATTGACACCTGACAAGGAAAAGCACTCAACTAATGGTAAGTATAATTTATAACTGTGCCTACAGGTATGGTAAGCACTTCACAGAATACAAACAAGTAGATGGTTCCTGCCAAAATTGCTTATCATTTAGCATTTTAGATGACAGAAGGTAGGGTGATGAGTAATGGGTATGGAACAGGGAGAAGGAAGTAATATGAATATATGGGTACTCAGTTTAGAAATTTGGTGGCTGGTAGCTTCCTCTCTAGCTCCCCCCCTTGTTTGCAAACTAAATCTGGTCTTATAAAGCGATGCCTGGCACAAAGACAGTAGCTCCTTCCCAAAGGCTTTGTTTGCTTTTAAGGGAAAAGCAGCAAACTTCTTCCTTAGTCTAGTTTACTACTCTTCTAAATGCCATTTAGCGGAAGAAAAGAGTTCGTTTACAAGCTGCCATAGTTGTAGATAAAAAGTAAAAAAAAGTTAAGCTAGAGGCTATGCATTCTTTGGTCTTTTTTGATCCTAGGACACTAACTTTATGAGGCTTTGCTAGCACTCACATTGTTTAACTTTGCCACCAGCCTCAGGAATTAAAAGCAACATTGGACTCTGTTTTTACTAGCCGATACATTGCAATCTGTGGTTGACACCTCAGAAGCAAACATATTTATCAAAGACAAACATAACTGTGGTGCTCAAAGTTATCAATAGAAAAAAGAAAATAAATATTTTCAGCCTGTCAGACTTCACTTCTACTGCTGAGCTATTTTGCTGGAAGCCAGTGTAGAAAAGCCACACAGCCGGAAGGAATGAGCCATAATTCAATTCATAGTACCATGAAATAAAAGCCAAACACAAGACCTATATTCAAGGAACATATTAACAGTTCTATTTCAAAACTTCCCATTTACTTTTAATTTATCTTCTTATTGTCTTTAAATCTAAGTTGACTCACCATATGTTTGTTTCCATGGCTCAACCATACAAGATACTTCCAAATTACAATATACAATACAAGTCTTCCAGTTTGGCATAACACCAGCAACGTTGCCAATCTTATCTACAGATCAAGGCCCCAGCCCTTCCTTGGGATCTCCTATTCCCAATGCCTGTGCAAAGTCTCATTGAAGAACCAGACAGTCAACTAGTAATAGCTGCATTTCAGAATTTAACAGGTCAACGACATACCTGTATTGTTAGCAGCTAGGATGCTGAAGTGTTGTATGACTCTTGAACCGAAGCACAAAAGGTCTGTCAGCCTCATTCTTATGCCACACATTGCTCTTTTACTTGTTTCCCCCCCCCCCACCCTAATGGCTCAGAACTCCATTTTCTCCCTCGCCTTTTCTTTTGTAGCCATATACATATCCACAACGTGTGTAAGTATTGATTGATGTTCCAACAAACAGAGGACCCACAGGCCTAGGGCATGTAAGGTAGCAAACTAATCAAGGTCTAGGTTGGCATTTAACAAAGGATCACTTGGCTGTCATTTACGACCGTGCATTCACAAGTGAGGAGGTAGTAACAAGTGTAGCCAGTCAGCTGACCAGTATAAAGCAACAAACAGGGTATAGGTATTTTTAGAATTCCTGAAAGGAACTTTGCAATTGAAACTCATGGGCATTTACTGCAGTAATAGGGCAACAACTAATTTATGTAAATGATGGCGAGGAAAATGGTTAATTAAACTACAAGAGGTGGGATGTGAAAGTTCAGATAAGGAAGCCATCGTGAATATGCATAAGATAAAAGTGATTGTTAGCAAAATAGAATATAAAATACATTACCTGGCATAAGTAGGATGTGAGATGCCAGGATAAAGACCATGCACTGACTTTACCGATCAGTGGGACTTATAATATGGTCATCTTGATCTAAAGGAGGGTGATCAGAGAGTCCTGGATAAAGTATAATTATAAAAATGAGCAGTCGTGTGGCACCTTAGGAGATTTTATATATGTGTGTTTTTCAAGTTACAGACTAACACAGCAACCCCTCTGAGTACAATTATAAATTAGGCTACATCTTCTTTGGTGTTCTCAAAGCATCCATTACAACAAAGAGGTTTAGTAATTTGGGGTGACTTTAGTGTATTATACAATTCTCCAGGTACTCAATATATTTATTAATCATTTTCATACGATTAACGGAATAACCCACAGTTGGCTATATTCATTATATTATTCATCAATCTAAAAAACAGGAAAAAAATTGGAGAGGAGCAATTTCAATATTTCAAAACAGATGCAAATCACTACCAAGCAGGCAACAGCATATTTTTTACTGAGACAATTCTATACTTGTCTGAATAATAAACAAGTAATAAACCAACCATAGCTTTAGAAAGTATATTTCTCTTCCATCTGATAAAACTAATTATGCCAACACAACATCACATTTTCCTAAATGCCTTATAAACTGATCCAGTTACTCAGAAAATATTATTTTTACTCAGATGTGATAGATGCAAACTGAAATGTTCAGATTTCAATTCTGGCACCAATTCCCGAATCCCCTTCCCGAGTAATTTAAGGACTTCCTCCACATAGTTTTTCATATTCTTTTAACTGACACTTTATCTTTATACAGTATCTCAGCAGAATGAACATGCACTAAAACAATGACAGCCCTTCTTTGGCTGTCATCTCTCATTCTGGCAAAGACAGATGTCTTACACTGGCTTATGCCAATAATAGAGCCGACAAAAAACAACAGAGACTACCTGCCTCTGATGTAAAGGCACCAATTCACATTTGTGACACTCATTTGTCAATTAACAGATTTCTTCCATTGTTGACACATGGGACTTAAAAGATGTGGGCTAGAATCTGATGAATTAAAAAAGACAGATGAGTAAGCTATGAGCTGCAAAGTAATACTATAATGTGCTTTGGATAGGAATATCAACTGACACCCCTGACAGGCCATACAAGGTTTTATTTCATTTTGCACTGTATCTAGGCTTCATACTTTGTCTTCTTTGTTCTCTTTTCATCAAGCTCCTAACATCTCATTCTGACAGCCAGAGACATTTAAGGCACTTTCGCTTCAAATGCAAGTTAGCGTACTTGATTTGTCATTAAAATGCAAAACGATTGCCAATGCAGGTAAATGTAGGTATGCTTAAAAGGTTGTATCTGCAAAGTAAAAGCAGAAAATGGTTTCCGGCTGCTTCGCTTAACTCTTTCACTAGCCACCAAGCTTTTCAACGCAAGTATTACTAGGCTCCAACAGAAGTGTACCAGTGCACTTTCATACATTTAAATCATGTGAAGGTTTTGAGTTACAATGTCTACACCAAGGAAATTCGGTCAAGTGTATTCATTTAACCTAGGTACAGAATTTCACTCAGATTTAAAAACATAGACAGAGTCTATGGTTCTAAGCTTTATGCCCAGATGAACTGCATCATCTAGGCACCAACCAGCCACTGAAGAACAAAAGAACTTAAAAAAACCCAGCCAACCAACCAGCCAAAAGACACCCACCCCAGGTCTTGTCTTCACTTACTGGGAGAGCAACACTGCAGAGATCAATCTCCCAGGGGTTGATTTAGGGGGTCTGGTAAGGATGCACTAAAATCAACTGCTGATCATGTTCCCGTTGACTTTGGTACTCCACCAGGTCGCAAAGAGTAAGGAGTAAAGGAATGGGGATACCGTGGTACATCTAACTAAAATACGTTGACTCCAGCTGAAATTGCTTAACTTACTTCCACTTTGCCCCCCTACTGTAGACCTTAGTTGCAGTTGGTTTAAGCCAGAACCTTTAATGACTTTAATAGGGTTTTAATATTGGCTTTCATTTAAGGCACAATAAGCAGCTATTGGACACCCCGCATTTCAATAGCTCTTTACATATATACTCCTTTGTTATCAGCACCTAACTTTCTGCATATGAGCATCATTGTGAATGTACATACCACATTATGAAGTTATTTCTATTCACAGTAGCCAGAGCACAAAATAAACAATGTTTGCTGAAGCAAAGGCTTGTTCATGCTGTGTTTGACAATACAGGAAGGATTCAGCAGATCCTTGGTTTGAGAAAATACAAACCATGTCCCACTTTACGTAAGTTTCATAACTGTTATTATTTTATGTTTTAATTCCACGGACATGTTCTTCCCACCCACATTTAATTTCTGTGGCTCAGATGGAGTACCCTCGTAAATTTCATAAGCTGACAATCTTGGGGACCCATACGTCATAAGAACATATGACAGACCAGACTGGGTCAGACCAAAGGTCCATCTAGCCCAGTATCCCATCTTTCAACAGTGGCCAATGCCAGATGCCCCAGAGGGAGTGAACAGAACAGGGAATTATCAAGTGATCCCCCTCTCATCATCCATTTTCAGCCTCTGACAAACAGGGGCTAGGGACACCATTCTTATTCATCCTGGCTAATAGCCATTGATGGACCATAAATTCATAGAGGTTATCTAGCTCTTTTTTAACCCTGCTGAAGTCCTGGTCTTCACAACATCCTCTGGCAAAGAGTTCCACCAGTTGACTATGCGCTCCATGAAGAAAAACTTCCTTTTGTTTTAAACCTGCTACCAATTAATTTAATTTGGTGACCCCTAGTTCTTCTATTATGGGAACAAGTTAGTAATTTTTCTTTATTCATTTTTTCCACACCGGTCATGATTTTATCGACTACCATATTCCCTCATTCACCCCTTTCCCCTTCCCCCTCTTGTCTAAGCTGAAAAGTACCAGTCTTTTTAATCTTTCTTCATATGGGACCCGTTCCAAACCTCTAAATCATTTTGTTGCCCTTTTCTAAACCTTTTCCAATGCCAATAGATCATCTTTGAGATGAGGTGACCATATCTGTACACAGTATACAAGATGTGGGTGTACCATAGTTTTATAGAGGCAATAAGATATTCTCTGTCTTATTCTCTAGCCTTTAATGATTCATAACATTTTATTTGCTTTTTTGACTGCCACTGCACAACAAGTGGATGTTTTCAGAGAACTATCCACAATGACCCCAAGATCTCACCTGAGTAGTTATGGCTAAATTAGTCCCCATCATATTGTATGTATAGTTGGAATTATTTTTTCCAGTGTGCATTTCTTTACATTTATCCGCATTAAATTTTATTTGCCATTTTGTTGCCCAATCACTTAGTTTTGTGAGATCTTTTTGAAGTTCCTCAGTCTGCTTTTGTCTTAACTATCTTGAGCAGTTTAGTGTCTTCTACAAATTTTGCCATCTAGCTATTTACGCCTTTCTCCAATTCATTTATAAATAGGTTGAATAGGATTGGTCCTAGTATAGATCCTTGGTACTAGTTACCTCTTTCCATTCTGAAAGCTTACCATTTATTCCTCCCTTTGTTTCCTGTCTTTTAACCATTTATCAATCCATGAGAGGCTTTTCCCTCTTATCCCATGACAACTTACTTTAGGAGCCTTTGGTAAGGGACCTTGCAAAGGGCTTTTTGGAAATCTAAGTACACTATATCCACCGGATCACCCTTGTCCACATCTTTGTTGACCCCCTCGAAGAATTCTAGCATATTAGTAAGACGATTTCCCTTTACAGAAACCATCTTGACTTTTCCCCAACAAATTACGTTCATCTACGGGTCTGACAATTTTATCTTTTACTATAGTTTCAACTATTTTGCCCCCTTACTTATGTTTATGGGTCTGTAATTGCCAGGTTCTCCTCTGGAGCCCTTTTTAAATGTTGGCATCACATTAGCTATCTTCCAGTCGTTAGGTACAGAAGCTGATTTAAAAGGTTACAGGACACAGTTAATGGTTCTGCAATTTCACATTTGAGTTCTTTCAGAACTCTTGGGTGAATGCCATCTGGTTCCAGTGATTTGTTACTGTTTAGTTATTAATTTGTTCCAAAACCACCTCTAATGACACTTTAATCTGAGACAACTCCTCAGATGGTTTCCCCTAAAAAGAATGGCCCAGGTTTGGGAAACTCCCTAACATCCTCAGCTGTGAAGACCGAAGCAAAGAATTCACTTAGTTTCTCTGCAATGACCTTATCATCTTTGAGTGCTCCTTTAGCATCTCAATCATCTCGTGGCCCCACTGGTTGTTTAGCAGGCTTCCTGCTTCTAATGTACTTTAAAAACATTTTACTATTACTTTGAGTTTTGGGCTAACTATTCTTCAAACTCCTTTTTGGCTTTTCTTATTAGATTTTTACACTTAATTTGACAGAGTTTATGCTCATTTCCTCACTAGGATTTAACTTCCACTTTTTAAAAGATGCCTATTTATCTCACTGCTTCTTTTACTTGGTTTTTAAGCCATGGTGGTACTTCTTGGTTCTCTTACTGTGTTTTTAATTTGGGGTATACATTTAACTTGGGTCTCTATTATGGTGTGTTTGAAAAATTTCCATACAGTTTTTTGCAGGGATTTTACTTTTGTCACTGTACGTTTTAATTTCTGCTTAACTAACCTTCTCATTTTTGTGTAGTTCCCTTTTCTGAAATTAAATGCCACAGTTTTGGGCTGCTAAGGTTTTATCATAGGGATGTTAAAAATTTATTACATTATGGTCACTGTTTCCAAACAATCCAGTTGTATTTACCTCTTGGACCAGATCCTGTGCTCCACTTAGGACTAAATCAAGAATTGCCTCTCCCCTTGTGGGTTCCAGGACCAGCTGCTCCAAGAAGCAGTCATTTAAGGTATCAAGAAATTTTATCTCTGTATCCCATCCTAAGGTTATGTGTACCCAGTCAATATGGGGATAGTTGAAATCCCCCACCATTATTGGAATTTTTTTATTTTGATAGCATTTCATAGTCACTATCACTATCCTGGTCAGGTGGGCAATATCATATCCCTACTGCTATATTCTTATTATTAGAGCATAAAATTACTACCCATAGAGATTCTATGGAACATTTTGGTTCATTTAAAATTACTTCATTTGAGTCTACATTTTCTGTCATAGTGCCACTGCCTCACCAGCACTTGTTCTGTCCTTCCAACATATTTTGTACCCTGGTATGACTGTGTCCCATTGATTGTCCTCATTCTACCAAGTTTCCGTGATGCCTATTAGATCAATATCTTCCTTTAACAGGAGACACTCTAGTTTACCCATCTTCTGATTTAGACTTCTACCATCTGTGTATAAGCACTTTAAAAATGTGTCACTATTTATCGGTCTTCCATTTCTTGATGCGTTAGACTTTAATTTTATTGTTTTGCATCTGATCTTACCCATACTTTATCATCTTCTATCCTCTCCTGCTTACTAGAACAGAGAGAATCTCTATTAATAGACTTTCCCCTAAGAGAGGTCTCTATCCGATCCATGTGCTCTTCCACATTCATCGGCTTTCCCCCAGCCCTTAAAGAGCTGGTCTACAAATTTTTTAAAGTTAAGTGCCAGCAATCTGGTTCCATTTTGGTTTAGGTAGAGCCTAAACCTAAATTTTAAAAGGATGAGGTCCCAACTTATTGGTCCACTCATCATCTGGAGCCCTGGTTCCATTTCTTTTGAAATAATTGGAACTTGTGTCTTTAGGGAGGGTTGGAAATTTGTTGATAATGCGTAGGTCCAAAAATTGTTATACCTTATTGTTCCACATAAGAAAAAAAAAAAAAAAAAAAGATGAGATCCTGGTTTAGGTTCACTCCAGACTAATTGATAAAAAAACAACACCATTGTCATAATCATATCAAGGGAGGTAGCTATGTATGCCAGCTTTTTCTAAAAAACACACGTGCACACACACACAGCACTTTTGCTCCTGAATGGAAGGGAGCATTACAGTTCTCTCCCCATCCCCAGAATTATGATATCCATTAGTGCACAATCAGGTATAACAAAGAAAGCTCAGATTTGACATACAGTTTATTTGATTTGGCTTAAAGGACTTGGTCAAGTCCTTGACTACAAAGTCAAGAGCCTTCATTTCCTGAAGTGGAACACACAAGGGAATATTTCTGATCACACCTATTCAAGCGTTTGCACTTCCTTTCTCTCTATTGGATCCACGCATGGAACAATGTATCACACAGGGAAAATCATGCTCACAGAATGCCAACATAAAACAAAAAAGTAACAAGATTGTAAACGTCAAGTGAACCAAAGCATGAGCAAAAAAAATCCAGATGGTAATGCATTAATTTGCTGTTTCAGTTTAGGGATTCATATGCTTTTGCTCAGTCATCTAAATGAATGCACTCCTCTCTAGATTCAAGCCAACCAAGATTAGCAAATCAATCACCACAATTTAACAACCGATGGCTGTTGGTGGCCTGTGTGAAGCGTGTGGATAATCACCATTGAAACTCCTATTTGACAGGTGACCACATTACAAAAGCTACCATTATAACTGGCACGAATAGTCACCCCTGTTGATAAGCTTATTCCAGAACAGAAGGCTGTGAATGAGCCAGGAAACAAGCTATCCCAGAGTTGGTCCTTCCAAGCCAGGGTTCAAACACTTCAATAGGACAGCACATAAAGCTTTGTACAATAGGACAGCACATGAAACCTTGTACAATTGTGGTAGCTGCTTTACTTAGCCTATGAGAAAACAGAAGACACTATTCTCTAAGGCTGGCATTCAAGCTCCTCTCATTGAGTATGTGACAAAAATAGGTGCTCAGCACTCAGGGGCCCACCCAGGAGAAATTCAAATGCTGCCCAGCTGATTAACAAAATGCCAACAGCATGTGTTTGTTGGTGGTGCACATCTGCACATGCCTTGATGTACATAAAATTTATTCTGCACACGAGTGGAAAAAATTAGATGGAACTCTGCTTATACCCCAGTCATGTTTTCAAGCTTTTTCTCACAGCCTAAGAAGGCTAGAAAGATGTTTTGGCTGTTCATTTTATTTAAGTAGATATTCCAATGTGATCCCTTAACTCCAAGACCCAGAGCCGTAATGCATGAGATTATAATGCTAATGTTAAATCTGGCTATGGAGAAGAATAGGACAGCAGCCAGCCAGGGACTCTTCCTGTCCAAAATGTAAAATACCTTGACTAAAATTCGGTGTGTATCCTGTATTAATTAAAAAGAAAACCAAGAGGGACTTATTTTCCTCTTTTGGACTTCTCATTTTGGTCCCATCCCTAGAGCCCTGCGTGGATACAGAATTGGTATCTGCATCTGCAAAAATGATCCGTAGATGCAGATACATGCTGTTTTGAAGGACTCCACCCATTGTCACAAGTCAAATGTATCACCTCTTTTAACTGTCACAGATAGGATGCCTTCCTTTGTAGTGGTCAGGGTTAGGTAATCATTTTCTATCTTTCTACAATGGCATCATTTGGTCACTGTATTCAAGACTGCATTTCAGGTCATCTCAAAACATGCTGTAGTCCCGGGCTAGATTACTTGGAACACGTGGTTTAAAGGTTTTTAAATATAATGGACCTATAAATATTGCCAGTTTAATGCTCCACCTTGTCCCTCAAACTTTTGGTAACTACAGGCTCTTAAATGAAAAAGGCCATACTTCCAATGCCAGCTTAACAGAGTTTGGAAGTTACTATGGGTATGGGCTTACATGGCCATGTAGACATGGTTAGTGGGTCTTGAGTTTGCTGACCCATACTAGGGAACTCTGAGAGCTTGAATGTTAAAATACAACATAGGCTCCAAGACTATTAACCCACTCTCAAACCTAGAGCTCTGGTGTCCATATTGCAGCATTCAGTTACAAGTCAAATAGCCTTATCCTAGAGTCCCTAGTGCCAACTCTTCCCTCTTCCAGAAATGTGGCTGTTATAGTCCTAGAACTGCAATGCACTATAATAAACTTTACTGCCTGCTCAATACATAAGACGCTTGAAACCTTTTGCTTTGCAAAAGGCTAGTTTTGTTTGCTCTCCATTCCAAATCAAGAGGCTCAGTGTGTGCCTGCAGACTGCTTCTCTTCTGATCACCGGAGGCCATGTCTTCACTAATGGAAGATTGATTCTGCTGCAATTGATTTTCCTGAGTTTGATTTAGCGGGTCTAGTTAACACCTGCTAAATCAACTCAGAGCATGCCTACCAGTCATAAGTTGGTACCCCTGCTTCTGTAAGGAGTGGGGACAATGGGGAAACTTAAATAAGGTATGTCAACTCCAGCTACATAATTAATGTAGCTGGAGTTGTGTATCTTGATTTGACCTTTCCCTTTAGTGTAGGCCTGGACTGAGCTACAGCTGTTCTCTAAGAGGAGGAGTTGGCTTCTTTTTTCGAGATAGATTGAAGATTGTTGGAACAAAAAGGACTAAGGTAGTTGTCCCATGGAATTGTGGGATAATTCTGGCTGACTTCCAAGACCCGAGTCAAATGGGGCTGTGGCTACACTGCAAAGTAATAGTGATCATATCCTAGCTTAACTCAAGCTCAGACAAACAGAGTCCTGAGACCCTAGATCAGCAGAATTGCAACACAGATGCAAGGAGAGGTGATGTTTGAGCATGGACTCAAGCACAGGCTTGCATTAGGGAGAACAATTGTTCAATTTTTGCCCGGAATATCTGGTCAAAAAGGGTGTATGTACTCTGAACCCGGAGCTTGAAATATGCTACACAATTTAAGCTATGCAAATTGCATAGCTTATTCCCCGTTGATTTCAAAATAGCTTATTTCAAATTTTGGTACGGTCTTCAGAGCACTTATTTTGAAATAAATCACTATTCCAAAACATCCCTTACTCCTCATGGAATGAAGTGTGCAGAGAAGTCAGAATAGCAAGCCAGTTATATTTCAAAATAACAGGCATGCGCAAAAGACACAAGATACCTCCAGTATCCCAAAATAGTGCTGCAGTGTAGACGTAGCCAAAGGGACGCTGACAGCTCCAAATCAGTGCCATTGACTGGGCTTTTGATTGTCCCGCCTGCCTCTGCACTACATGGCTCCCAAGAAGCAACTGGCATGTTCCCCTCCCTCCCCCCTCCCCCCCATCTCCTAAACATAGGCACAGCCAGCGGGCTCTCAATGCTGCCCTCACTGCTCTATTGGTTAAGAACTGCAGCCAATGGGAGCAGCACACAGAGCTTCCCCTAGCTGAGCCTCCACCTAGGACTGGAAGGGGAGGGAGGGAGAACATTCTGCTGCTTCTGGGCATTGCCTGAGGTAAGTGCTGCCTGGAGCCTGTACCTCTGACTCCCCCCCCCCCCCCCCCCCCCCCCCAGCATCTCAAACTCCTTCCCCCAGCCCTGACTTTGGAGGAATCCCTCTCCATTGTGCTTGCATGATCTGATTTTACTTTTACACCTTTAGCTCTTTCAGCCTAACACAGAATCAAATGCCAGCTACCCAACTGCCAATCTGAAAAGGCAGCTGCTTTCTGGACTCTGTTGTACAAAGAATGTCAACTACCTTTCTATAGCAGGCAGAGAGTTAAAATGGAGAAAGAACTACTGTAAGGAAAAGAGATCTCTAGATAAGCAGACAGCTGATTTTCTAGCTCTGTCAAAGACTTTGTCTCTGAGCCACCCAAATACAAAGTCTCAGCTCAGCCTGACTGACCAAGGAATGAAATGAGAGGAGTCAATTAAAAGCCACATAACTTCACTTGACTGGCAGCATCTGTTGAGTGAAGCCCAGCACTGAGATAAACACTGCATTAACTTCAGAGGTGTAGCCGAGTTAAGTTTTTCCTGTTACAATCTAACACAACAACAACAAATAGTCTAGTAACACTTTAAAGACTAACAAAACTTATACATGGCATCATGCGCTTTCATGGGCAAAACCCTTTTCTTCAGATGACTGGACTCTGACCCTCAAGATAGGTATATACCCGTGTTCTGACATGCTGACTTTTTAGTATGACAAACTTGTCTGCCTTTTGCAGTTCCATGAGACAGGTCTTCCTATACTTCTTCCATTAGGTGAGGCTTTTTAACCTATAAAAATATTCTCCAACAGGTTTTATGTATTATACAGAAATCATACACCATCAACAGGACAAAAAAATGGAAAGAAGTACACAAACAATGCACTGATATATGAACTTCAAGAAAGCATATATCAAATGCCAACAAATTGCTTTCATAGTGGAATTATTCAGGGGGTAACTAGGTGGGGGGGGGTGCAGCAATAGTTTCCTTCTTACTCCTGCTGGAAGTGAGCATGTGTGTACTGTTTCTTTAAAGCTGCAGCAGGAACCAAACCAGACATGAGAAGGGGGAAGGATAGGGGCACAAACCCTGTAGCAAAGGGGGGGGGGGGGGGGAGAGAGGAACTTTAGGGATAATGGTGTTTTCCTCCTTCTAGTGAAGTGTCTTGTTCAGTGCTGGATACCATCTCCTCTGGCAATTTTTTTATCATTATTATAGCACAGCAACAATGGGAAAGTGATGGGGTTGTTTTATTTTGTGGGTTCTGTTTGGTTTTGGGGGAGGAATAAAGGGGGAAAAAATTAGCAACATGGTTCATATAAAATTCTAGAACAGCCCAACTGTTGTGATCTGTACAGACTGAAGCTCTCTCGTGCAGCACCCTCAGGACCAGACCAGTGCAGAATCTCAGATTTTGCCGACTACAGGAGGTCAATATTGTCTAGCAGCATCGCCAACTCTTCCACTGCTCGCTAAGCTCTGAGAAGACATTTAGGCGTAAATTAGAGCTAAACAACAGCACAGAACACAGAGCCAGGACTGGTAGCTGTAAAACTTTATGGGAGCATGGGGAACATGGCCACAAGAGGACACACAGCTAAGTAAAATCATGCTGGACCACAGATGTTCCTCGACCAGAGAATGCTGGACTGAAGAGGTTCAACATTTACCAGAGTTATTTATTTATTTATTTTTAAGAGAGGCAGGAGGGTGTCCTGAATCCTTTAAAAAAAGTTAACACTATTTTCCTTACTTCTTTAGCCTCACAGCCACCAGCTAACCAAGCAAGAGTGGTAGAGAGGTTACTTCAGGGACTACTGATGTCACACCTAAACAGTAAGCACAAATCAAAATGCACACTCCAAGTGCTTACATTTCCCCATAGGTGATAATAGACTGGTTACACTGGCAGATTTAGTGCTGTTGAATGTGGAGAGTCCTACAAGGAGTCATGGATTCTGCCCCTTTTCAGACACTCTTAGCTAAGCTGTTTTTCCACAAACCTTAACACACAAAAAAGTTGAGGATTTTCATTTGTGTTTTACATTTCGTTTTAGTACTCACAATAAGTGCCAGACAGAGCTCTAGAGAGAAGCTCTCAGTTTAGCCAAAGAATAGATCCAGCACAAGCAGCGTGAGATTCCCAACACTGCTCGTCAGATACCTCAATCACAACCTGCAAGGACCAAGACAAGGTCAAGAGGTAGTTCTCCCCCACCCACGATGGTCCTTTAAGTTCATGGCGTCTCTTTGAAAGATGCCAGCCAACACAGTTCCTATTTACAAAACTACCACTCCCTGGTCAGTAGTGTGAACTGTCATCTAACTAGGCCTAGGTGAAGTGTGAGGGGCTTTTGTATACTGACTCCAACTACTAGGCCGCACTACACCCACTGAAAGGGATGTTGCGTACTAACTGCTGCAGTTAGGCCCTACGGTCACAACAGGAGGGCTGGGGGTTTAGGACTGAAGAGAAATTGCTGGACGCGCGGGGTTAGGGTGTAACTTTAAGAGCCCTAGGCATTTAACTACTCCCTCAGGGGGACTGGGGAGTGTACAACCCCACAACACACATGCAGCAAATAGAAATCTAATATTTCACACTACAAGTTTTACTTCACTTATTCATTATGCATTTTTGAGAGCAGGGAGGCAACATTTATGGTCCCAGATAGGTCAGCTGAAACTCAAGTCAGATATAAAAAAAAATACAAGTTGGACCGTATTGTGTACTTAGTTGACTTGATGTTGCTTACATCTAATGATTAGTTTTCTGTTGGTCTACAAAGTAACAGCAGAGAAAAAAAAGACTAAACACACACACACGCAAACATGTAAGTTACATTAACATATTTACACTATGTATTACAATTCAAGCAAAAAAAATATCCAAAAGGAAACTTTCACCATCAAGCTTTAGGCTAACTAAATACTGAAAAACATACATGGCATTTACTTGACTACTATTTCTAAAGCTAGAGATTATTGGGGCAATAATCTTTTATTCTTACTATATAGCCCAACTTTAAAAAGATTTTCCTCATACATTATCCAGATCATATCGGTTCTCTGGTGAAATGCCACTTTTTAGAAAGCGGGGGAGAGGGGAAGAGAAATGACCAATTGTGTCCTTTTTATTTTTCTATCAACTAGTAACACTGAAATAACCATTGCAGATGAAAAATGATAGTTACTGTAAAACCTAGATGTTCCTTCACTTCACTCTTGCAACAGATGCATATATATTTAATATGCACAAACTCGATAAAGCTTTTTCCTCAACAGCTCTCTCTTCCCCTTATCACCACCAGATTGGTCTTTAGTCCCATACAGAAGAGTAAGACTAGTTCATAATTATTTTTATGAGAGAAAAAGGATTTGCATCTATACTGTTTAATACTCACGTGAGACTATCTGAAAGACCATTAAGTCTGAAAATTCTAAATATAAATGATTCCTTGTATATAAAATAAAATTTTATGATGAAATATTTCAAGTAGCAAATTGGATTTCCCAATGAATTGCATGGAGAGAAAGCCAGTGTTAAGCACTGTCAGTGCACATTTATGATTCCAAGGCATGGACAGCAGTTTAATCCTTTTTAAAAACACTCTCTCATGAAATGGTGCAAATATCTGTATAGGAATAAAGTTTAAGTAACTGCCTGCACTTCTAAATTAAAAAAAAAAATAAGTTTGACAGACTGCAGAATACATGTTTGACTATTTAGTCATTTGTATGGATACTTTTCTCAGGTTATAGAATCTGGGAAAGAGGGTCAGTCATAAACGTCCATTTTTAAAGCGCTGCACAGTTTGAAGTATAACATTTATAAACAAGGTATTTTAAAGCCATACTTCTCAGAATGGCACTCTTTGCTTTACGAAAGCATTTAAAAATTCCTGTTACTGTTAAGTATTTTAAAAGTCAGCTGAATGATACACAATCTTCAGTCAATACATTCATTCTCTTATTATAAACTATTTGAAAGAAAGCAATGGAACAATAACCACATGGGTCCAATACTCTCATTGCAGACAGTGCAATATAGGCAGACTGTAAGTAAGCAACTATAATGTGAACACATTGAAATAACACTGGGATCCAGTTGTGGTCCAAATGGTTCTGTCTGAACAGAATTTTATTTGGAGAATGGATAAATGAGAACATATCGTATCAGCAGATTTTGAATGAAGATTCAGGTTCTCTCTCTGGCTACTCTTTGTGGATCAGAGAACCAAAAAGGAATAAAAGAACAGAAGAGTGTCTCTAAATTCAGGCCACACCTAAAAGGACTAAAATAAACCACCAACCATTTGCTACCATAGCAATGAGCACAGCTGCATTTTCTTCTCTGTGGATACAGAGGTCATTTTTTCCTTCTTTAATAGTAAGAAAAATTGTAATTCATCAACTGTAAAAGTTAAGGCATACAGAATGTTTTGTTTTAGATTCAATGTTCAGTCTGATGCAGAAAAATAGCAGTTTCCCCTTCTCCAATTTCAATCTTTTCCCCCTCCTATATAAAAAAGAATGGGAAAGAGAGTCACGAGAAGACAGAATGACTTCAAAACACAATCAGGTATTTGTAAACAATACTTTTTGCCTTCAGAAATCATCTGCAACTGCCAGTTGCAAAAGAAGCAGCAGCATGTAAGATAAATCAATTAGCTTGCTAATTTCTCCCCTCTCATTTATTTAGCTCTGCACTGTATTTGTCGTAATTGACTATAATTATGTTAATTACTAACTCCAGTATAATTACTGTATTTATTGTCATTGAGCACACTACGTACCCAAAGCAAAGCTGGCATTTGTTGGGCATCAAGAAAAAGAAGGCACAAACTGTCAGGAGGAGTTTTTCTAAAAACCGGCTGATACACCTTCAGCAAATGAAAGGGCATAAGAGATTTCATGCAATGCTAGTTTGAAAGCACTGGTTCATTAAGGATATTAATTTTCTGATAACTACACATTTAAGCATGACACACTGGAGCAGTATCTACAGGATTTAGCAATTATTAATGCGTGACAGTTTCAAATGCTAAGTGAATCAATTAAACAGCAGCATTCACAATTTGAGAAGAGATAACTGCTTCATAACTGCCTAAGTCTACAATTTTCACATGACAAAAAAGGGCCATTCAGGCTCCTTCAAATCCTGACAGGTCAAGAAAGAAGTTTGAAACAAAAGCACCTTATAACCATCATCTCTCCTCTTTACTTGTCAGATCAACTTTGCTAGTGTCTCCGCTGAAATGGCATCACCATGCCAGCTGCCACAAGGTGATTTTTCATGTCTTGTCAAAGAAATCTTTTATTCTATTTGCTCTGCATTAACATGTTACATTTATTGATCAAGCCCTTTCTGCAGCCACAGCAGGGCACTGTGCTCTTATGCCTAAGGGGGCTTTGATGTCCTGGTGACATTCTAGACCAAATAATGCACATACTAAATGGATTTAATGCAGAAATGTGTTTGTGCATGACAGCTACATTAATAACAGCCCCTCACACTGATAAATATGCAATTGCAACTATTAAGAGTTACCCAATTACGGTGCAAATATTTGTCTACCTTATAAATAAACCCATCCAAAAGTTTTAACAGTAGTGCATTTTCTTACATATTTCAAGGCTGTAAAGATCAGTCTCAAGGCTTTAAAAAAATGTCACGTCTTATCTTGGGGACATTGGGGTTTTTTAAACATTGTGTTGTTCATCACCTCCCTGTTCTGTGCATCTTTACTTCTGCAACAATGGCAAGATGGAAAAAAAGAGTCAAAACAAAACAAAAATATAAAACCTTCCTAGGAGCTAAGAAGAACATGCACTCAACAAAGGGGGGCAGATTCTACCTTGCACTGCCACATACGTGCAGGCAAGAGGAAAAGCATAAAGAGGTGAAGAATTTCCTACTCCCCACCAAAGCATGGAGACATTCCACCAGCCTCAAGGAGTCATGGAAAAGCATTCCAGCGTAAGGTTTAGGATTTAGGGGATTTTTGCAAACATGCCCACCCAGCTCAACAGTGCTAATTATGCAGGTGCACACAGAGCATAAATTATTCATGCTCCTAGCAGAAATAATCTGCACACTGGGGAAGTGGGAGAGATACCTATCTATAATCCAAGCCCAATTATTGGGTTAAATCTTCCCTCATTGGCCAAGAGCTGAAGAATCACTCTTCTGCAAGTAAAACCAAGAGGAAAGTTCTGAAAGGAAAAAGGGAAGAAAAGCAAAAATTTCAAGCACTCAGCAGCAAATTACACTGGCTTCTCAATTAGCCAATCAGCAATATTATTTAGCAGAACATGGCACCCATACAGATCACGTGTGTCACCAAACACTAAAGTCCATGTGATCTTGAGCATGAAGAGGGGAATCCAGCACAGATGAACCCAGATGAAATAATAAATAGCACTTAGAAATCTAGGTGTTTCCTGGATGAAGGTAAGGAGGCTAGAGGAGAATCCAATACCAGTAATGACAAGTCTGCAACTTTCTTGCCAGGAGCAGTGGTTCACGTATCTCATCACCTGGTCAAACAATAGTATATAATCCTCTCATAGGATTGAGCAGAAAATAGCTGCAAGCATCATTATGTTTAACAGATATTTTGCTTCTTAATGCTATTTTTCACTCACCAGATTTATCATAGTGATGCTAGATAAGATGTGAATGCAAGTAATTTAGTTTTAAAATTACAAAGCTTCCTATTTTAAATGTGTCAATTAAGTTCTCTTGCTTTTATTGCTAGATTAAGACACATCTGGTCACCCTTCTTGGCCATGTAACACTTAAGGCTTCTTGTCTACCATGCGAGGATGGTTCCCTAGCAAGCTCTGCCTTGCTTCCATTAACATCAATAGAAAGAGGACTGGACCCTAAGGCTATGTCTAGACTGCAAGCCTCTTTCGAAAGAGAGCGTCTAGACTGCACGTTGAACTTTCGAAAAAGCGGCTTGCTTTTTCGAAAGAAAGCATCCAGTGAGTCTGGATGCTCTCTTTCGAAGAAGCCCTATTTACATTGAAGAACGCCTTCTTTTGAAAGAGGAACTTTCGAAAGAAGGCGTTCTTCCTCGTGAAATGAGGCTTACCGCCATCTAAAGAAAAGCCGCGTTCTTTCGATTTAATTTCGAAAGAACGCGGCTGCAGTCTAGACGCAGGTGAGGTTTTTTCGAAAAAAGGCTACTTTTTTTGAAAAAACCCCTGAGTCTGGACACAGCCTAAAAGAACACATACTACATTTTGTTTCATTCACAATATAAACTGAATTAGCAGCTTCTCCCATCAGATCTGTTTCTTGTTTTCTCCCCACCCTATAAATTTTTAATGCCCACCAAATGCTAAAAATCTATAAATCTGCAAGCATTCAAGTAGTTAACTGTCTAGCAGATGGTAACAGTCATTCCAGTTATATCAGCCATTTCTATAGGAGATATTGGGGGAAGGGGAGTAAAAGAAGTTTGCTCTTTCCATGCAATAACCTTTCAATGGTCAAAAAAAATCTAACGACCAAGAATGGTTAGTGAGATTGGTATACAAAAAGGAAAAGGGAGAACTATCCCATAGGGAAGCATCCTGCCATTAATTTTATTTTTCTTTTAATTTAACTCCCAGCAAAAACATAAAACTTCCCTTATCTTATTTGGAAAGATCTGACTTTGCCCCTCAATCAAGCCAAGTCTCCACCTCTCTCCCCTCCAAATATCAAGAAGCTATCCAGCATGCATTTCCCCATTTCCCCCAGAATTCCTTTCAAGGAGACCAAAATCAGGCTTTCACCAACACCACAATCAGAAAATTACACACTCTACTACAGCATTGTCAGTTCTTCAAGCAAATAAAAGTGTATTCAAGTGGGATGAAAGGATTTCACTGTTGAAAACAAGTTCAGCCCATGCCCAGGACTTCCCTACCAAATGCACATCACTTAAGGCTATACACTTTCACGAACATGTGTTTTGTCTTATGCTATAACTGATGACACACTAGGTTTTCAGACATCAGTAATACAGAGGACACTATGTGAATTTGTATTTTTATCATGGTCGAAAGTAAACAAGGGAACCTTATTCTCTCCCTTTCCTCCTGTTAAAATAAAGAGAAACCATTATCCTTCTCAGCTTATGTCCTAATTTCCATCATTCCAAGCAACTCTGCCCACAGTTATAGCCATTACAGCTTCATTCCATCCTCTGCAAGATTAGTCCTTTGTATGGTATCAAGCGTCACCACCCTAGATCGAAGGTGAGCAAGGAGATAAGTCTACCCATTTAACTCTCAGTCCCTTTGAGGTCTATCTATCTTTTCCCCTCATCCCTACAAGGATTTCACTCTTAGTGAAGATACTATTTTTTTTAAATGTTTTGTCACCTCCCTCCTTCCCCAAAAACATTATCAACTTCAGAGCATTTTATTTATTAAAGTCTTAACATTACAAATGAGTGCTGCTTAAATATTTCAGGAATAAACAGAATATTTGAGCACAATTACTGTTCAACCTCTGGCAGAAAAGAGGGAACAAATTCTTTTCCCAGATCCGTTACTTCCATACACCCAAGAACAGAAGAGCAATCCTGTTGGCACACATACAGGAGGAACACCAGAAATATTTTGAAAAAAGCACCAGCAGAAGTTTCCATATAATCCCATCAACAACATTGTGTTGTCTGTTCAGTTCGGTTTAGAGGATGTCGTCCTCGGTGAGCATAAGTCACATGTTAGATTGTGACAGTCATCAGCATCTACAATGCACAGACTGTTCTCCAATGCCTGATTTGCTCCGCTATGTCTTGTGTATCTGAGATCATAATCAGTGTTTGAGTTTACAGTGAAATGAGGTATCTATAATACGTTTTATCTACTGATTTTTATTTATCTATTTAGAAAAACAAGATACTACAGTGTTGCTTTCAACTGTGAATTTTTACAAATAGGCTTAGGCAGGGGTTGGCAAATACAGGCCCCTGAACTGGATCCGGTCTGCCAAGATTAGCTCCTGGCAAGCCCCAACCACTATATTTACCTGCACAGCCTCAGGTACCGGCAATTGCAGCTCCCATTGACCACATATCACCATTCCTGGCCAATGACAGCTGTGGGTAGCAGTGCACCACCAAGAACGGTGATCTGTAACCAACGGAAGTTGTGATTGCTAATACCTGCAGATGGGCAGATAGACAGTGGTCGCTCTCCAGGGTTCGCCTCTGGCAGACAACCACCACTCTTTCTCGTTCCATTGACGCCCATAGAAATATTACCATTACCACACTTGGAGAAAAATGCCTGCTTACAACAAAGTAAACTGCGGAATTCCAAAATTTGGGAAGTATAACCTTTATGCAGCAGCCCAGTCAACTTCAGACTGAAGCCAGTAGGATTCTATTCAAATTACTATTAAAGAAAAACAAACAAACAAGTGTCTCCTTTCAGTTTTGTTTTTAAACCAGTCCAATGGAATTCTTTACGTTGAATTAAATTGTAGAGGCCTTTTGTTTTAACAGTTCAACACTCATTTATTTTAACAGACAGTATTCCAGAACATTGAAAATCACAACTGTCAACATGCAAGGAAAATGGGAAAAAGGAGAGCACACTTACTTGTAAACGTTGATACTGGTGAAGCACTGTTGGACTCATTCTCCATTTTTTCCCCCCGTAGAAAATTGTTGGTTTGCTTGTTTTCCCGCAAAGAGCAAATAAAGACAAATGCAAGCTTTGCTTTGTACATTATCTGGATTGATGCTAAAAGCTTTTGATAGACTTACCTGTTCATTATTTCTCCACATGCTTTAAACATGTTAACTGTAAGAAGAATGTCTACAAAAACAGTACTACTATTTTACAACAGCAAAAAATATATATTTGATAACAATTAAGACAACTTGATGTATTTTTTTTATCCTTATCCAAACAGGAAGAGCATGTATATATAGCAACTGAAAATATGGGGGGGAAATGAAAATGTTTAACTTTTGGAGACACAGCCTAACTTTGCTTATACTGCATTTGATAAACCATACATTGTCACATACCTTAACAAGTTGAAGCTAAGGTCTAGCCTTTTTGCAACGCTTCCATATTTTCTTCCTAGAAATTCTGGAATTTCTTTGCAATCTTGACTAATATAGGACACCTGCAAATTTAAAGAGGAAAAATTTAATAGGTGAACACTGCATATTTTCTCTTATTGTTTCTTCTTACTGATCCAATGACATGGCAAACAAAACAACATTCACTACCATCTTCCATACTACATCAATTTCAATACGATGGACTCCACCCAGAGTCTCACTTCTCTTTTAACAGCTGTTAATTCACAGCCAAATGTAAATAGAATTGGGATTGCTACATTTGGGAAATCAATGCTCACTGGCAAGTTAGTAGTTTATAATACTTCACACTCCCATTAATACGTCGATCTAAAATTCTCCAAGGTGAATATAGTTTTCTGGATTCCCAATTTGCAACACCTTAGATGGAACTGATTTTCAGAAGGCTCAACACTTTCTAAACCTTTTGAAGTGGCTCAAGCCAAAAATCACTAGTTACTACAGATGTTAACTATCGGTTACACACTTATACAAATAGCAGATTGAAATTTTAGCAGTTACACATTTACACAAAGGTGGGGGCAGGCGGGAGCCCTCTCTTCCTGCATCCTGGGGCGGGGAACAACAGTTTGGTGGAGGCCAATATGCACGGGGGGGGGGGGGAAGAGTCAAGGCAGGAGCCGGCTTTTAAGCCAGCTCATCCTCCCCCGCTGTCTGTCGCAGGCAGGAGGGAGCCAGCTCCATGGAAGGCAGTACACTTGGCGGGCCGGCTTAAACGCTGGCTCCTCCCTCTCCCCACTGCCTTGATGGGACACAGTGGGTGGGGGGAGAAGGGGGCAGCAGGAGTACATGCAGTTGATAGGATTATCCGGTTGCCCAGACTTATCGGTTTATCACATAGTTGACTACATGTTGACATCCCTACTAGTTACCTCAAAGTTTAGACCAGAATTTCTAAAGCCAGTCAGTCAGTAGAGTCAGTCAATCCCTTTTAACCTATAAAAGGCAAATCTTATACCCATCTGTGTAACTGGGAAATAGTAGAAAGGCTATGTAAATTGCCAACAGACAGCAAGGAAGCTATAGCAAATCAGATCCAAAATTAAGCAACCCTGAGGAGCTCTTGGTTTACAGCCCTGTGCTCAGAACACACTCCACCTTTGTGTATAATGTTTTACATATCATGGGGAAACTAAGTATTGAAGTGCATAGACAACCAAGATTTCTCCTAGCCATGACAAAGTGACCTACATACCTCCACAGTATCTCCAAAATGGTAGGATTGCAAATGTTTTTTATATATAAAAAATTTATTTGCAGACAAAAATATTTTTAACAATTTTGGTTTATCTGTTGGGGGATTCTTGGAAGGAATCAGGCCTAAGAATCCCCCCTGAACTAAAGAGCAGGAATGTCAGACACAAGCTATAATACATTCGCTATTTACCCTGGATCCTCTCTCCAGTAAGTCATTTACAGCGAGGAAATGGCAACCCTGACTAGCTACCAAAAAAGTCAATAGAATTAAGAACAAATAAAAGCTGACATCTGTAAGTTTTGCACTACAGAAATCCCTCCTTTTGCAACAACTGGCTGCCTAGTTGGGTATCACAATATTTAATACTGTGCGATATAAATACTAGAGTCCCCTTTTACAGCTGGTCTACAAGATGCTTAACCATTCAAATTTCAGACAAGGAACAGATTAATAAAAGTAATTCAGGTTCTCTTAATATTTATATTTAAGAGAACATGAAACCAACCTTAAAGGACAGCTTGTCAGTGTAGTCAACTTTACTAATCATCGCAGTTTCATCCAGTATTAAAATAACCACAAGCTGGTAATACAATATTGTAGTACCTTTAATTCATTCTTGTTCAGTAACCAGATGAGAAGATAGCTGACTACAGTGAAATCATTTTTACTTTCAGTACAAAACCTGAAAGAGAGGCCTCAAAGTTCAGCCTTGCAATTCCTTCTCTCTTCTTCGTACGACACATCTTTCATCATGACTCTTGTAATAAATTCCAGTACCAAGACACAAACTTGCCTTTTGCAACTATGAGGAAGAGGAAAAGGGATTTCTTCAAATAGCCAATATCCCAATGACTTGGAAATAGTGGAAGCCCACACACACACACACACACACCTACCTTACATGCATGTGTCTTACTTGTACAATTCCTTTCTTCCCAAAGAACCACAAAGCACTTTACAAGAGGTCTGCGCATATGTATGCATCTATTTTAATAAATAGATGATTCAATTAATCCATTGCTGAAACATAGGTACACTATGATTTTGCTACCATGATCACAGAAGTCAGGTCAGCAAGCAAAAGGTAATTTCTGTAGCAAAAGCGAGAGCAATATGGTGGCATGAGGTCTAGCCAACACAGTACAAGACTGGGACTCAGAGGGGATCTATTTTAATCCCAGCTCCAGCATCAATTCACTGTGTTACCTGAGGCAAATCACTAAGGCCCAATTTGCTCAACATATCGGAAGACTCGACCCTTGACCTCTCTCTGACCAGGTGGAGTACATTCTCCCTAGTGCAGTGACACTTCTGCATTCTTTATGTCTGTATTAATGGCGCTTAAGTATTGTTGTAGATACATCTTTCTATTAGTCATTTTATAATATAGGAACTTTGTAAGTCTTAAGTTTGTATTAATCTTTTTATAATGTCTTATAGAAACTCTGTACTCGCCTTACGTAGTTTCTACAATATAAAGCATTTTAAGAAGACTTTGTATTAAGTGCTTTCATCATGTGTATTAAGTCTTTTCACATGGTAGAAACTTTGTATTGTCTCCATAATATAGAAACTTTGTATTAAGTCTTTTTATAATGTTATAGTCCTTAGGAATAATTAAGGTAAAGAAAACATCTTGGTGTTAGAAATAGAATAGATCTCCCCCTTTGACTTGAATGGGGGCCCTGTTGAAAGAATGAGGTATGAATGAATGAGGTGTGTAGGGCATGCACCTCCCAACAGCTGCAACTGTTGGAGAGAGGAATAGGAGCCAAACCCAAGGACATGAAGACCGCTCAAGTGGGCTCACTGAGAAATGATCAGACAGTAACAGCCTTGAGAGTCAGAGGCAAGAAGTCAATTCAAAAGCCCTCTCCGAAGATGAATGTAGCAGCACTGAGGACAACACCCAGAAAAAGGCGCCACAAATGACTAACTGACACAGCTAGAATGAGTAGATTTGCGTGAGAGGGAATTTACTTACGAGGGACTCCGAGTCTCATCTTGTCAACACTGGAACATCGATCCTGATTGGCAGAAGCCCGGCTCCTCCCCTCTCACATCTAACTCAGCTGGTCAGTGAAGTTAGGGGGGAGCAACTAGTTGACAACAACAACAAGACTGAATGTGTTTGTTTGTGTGTGTATATGTGAGTTCGTGAGTGTAGTATATCATAGGCATGTGATATATTATACGTACACACACACACACACACACACACACACACTGATGTAGCCCTCCACTAATAAAAGTGGCTGTTTGCCTTATTCCCCCTCCCCTCCCCCAAAAAAAGATCCTGTGCAGTACAACATTGTAACCAGGCTATTATAGGGCATGGGGGTGAGGGGGAAGCACATCAAGTTTCCTCCATCCTGCCCTTGCCCTGCAAGGAGCGAGCAGTGCTTAGAAGCACCATGAGCTCCTGGCATGGTGGGAGGAGACTTCACATGCTCCCCACCCCCAAGCTCCGATTGGCCTGGGGGCAGAATGGGGAGCCCACAAAGCCTCCTCCCACTGCCAGGGGCATGAGCCTCTGGGTGGGGGCAAAGACTTCACACACTCCCCTGCCCCCAGACCAATCGTGGTCTGTGGGTGGGGAAGCAGGGAAGTATCCTGGCCCCACCACTTCCGCTTGAGGCCCAGGGCCAATTCAAACATTTCTAAAGTGGCCCCTGCCAAAAAATTATTGCCCACCCCTGTGCTAGTGCAAAGTATTCTACTGTTAACACAGCATCTTACCAAGGATTTAACAACATTAATTAAAGTCTCCCAGCACCTTTTTAAGGCACTATTCCCATGAAACTTTGGTACAGACCTGTAGGAAAATAAACTTTCCATTTTCACTTTATAAGAAGATATTTACAACTCTGATTGCAAGGGGAACTTCCTGCTTTTCTGCCAGCTTCTCATGACAAGCGTGAAATTCCATACCCGGGACAGAGTGACTTTTGCAGCTTGTTGTATTAAAAATAAAGTTTTGGGTCTGTTTGTTTTTTTAAACAAAGCTCACTTCCAAGAAGCCATAAAAATGCCAGTTCCCACCAGTAATTCACCTCCCCCCAAGCTTATTTTAGTGGCCTATGAGCGTCTGCCCAACCACACGGCCACACTTCGCAGTAGGCTTCATCAGGGGAAGAATAATATGCCAACCAAAAAGATGCTTTTAAACCTCTCTAAAGACATGGACATCAACTATAACAAGCCAGTTAACACAGTACTACTATAGATAGAACTGCTTATGGAGAGGTCCAACACCTAGACAGTGGAATCGTCACCCATCACTAGAACTCAGGCATTATGGTAATATCAGAATTTAATAAGATTCCCCCCCCCCCCACCCCCACACACACACACACTTTTTACATCCAACTTAAAGCAACTTGCCAGAATGTGATACAAACTACCGTCCAGGCCAAATCCCTCCTCCACTTCCTTCAAAGTAAGGATGATCCTTCAAGTTCTAGTTCTTCAACATCCCCCATTGCTCATAGACACTGAAACATATGGTGGTTCTCCAGTCCAGCAATAGCTAGGTAGCATGGAGCACCATAAGGACCAAGTCTCATCCGTTGGCTCTTCTGGATAGTGGACAGCTTTTTTATTTGCTCCCCAGATAGCCCAACAAGGTGGGAGGACAAAAAAAATGTCATGGATAGATAATGGAGTCCAGCACATTCCATGCCTAGTTTTTTATCATTCAAATCCAAGTCAGACTGGAAGTAACACCAAAAGGTGTTGCCATCTGAGAGGTGTCTGGTGACATGTATGGACCAAGTTTATAATAAAACTTGGGTTGTGAGAGATTTCAGGTTTTATTGTGAATGTTTCACACCATTATAGTTTTCAGTAAGTTACGGAGCAATTCAGGGAAGGGGGGGGATTAAATACATATTTTAACTAGACAACATCACCTTAACTAGCTTCACTTACCCCTCTTTCTATACTAGAGAGTATGATGCAGGTTACCTTGGCTGTGACCATTTTGCAACACTGCATTGAGTGTAACCACACAGATCATAATGCAAAGTCATTAATTCCATGAAGAATGTTTCCAATTAGGATTTGTCATTAAATTTAAAGAGGATACATACTAAAGACTGATGCAGACTCACCACCCCAGACCAGAAACATACAGCTAGAGAGAGTGTTCTTAATCAATTGAACATTATACTGTACAATTCTAATAAGTCTATGTATGTTCACCTGTTAAGTATTGTGAAGAGAAAAATCAGATATTAAAAAAATTTTCTAGCTAGCATATGAATATCATGTCCAAAAGAAAATCCTGTTTTGAAGCTAACTTCATACCACATTCACATTAAGAAAATATTTAGATTAGAAGGGATATGATCAGCCTCTAGGGAAGGAAGAACCATCCATTCCACACCATCATACACCACAATGACCACAGAAGCCGTTTCTTACAACTGCTACACTGTTAGCCAACTCCCTGCATGATCACCATTTCTATAAGCTATACATGGAATTCTCTTAACTAACATCTCTCTAAAAAGAATACTCCTGTTAGAGAAACATTTAGCCATGCAGCACTCTCAGTAGGTGATACTGTATTCTCATATAAAAAGTGGCTGTTTTGTTTTTTTAAAGGTCATAGACCCCCCCCCCCCCACACAAAAAACCCCCACAACACTTAATTCATAAGTGGGAGACTTAAAACCAAAAGGGTCCTGAGTCCCACAGAAAAGCAATGGAAGTTAAATGCCTTACTCCCCTTTGAAAAAGTCTCCCCATAAGCAAACGACATTATGCATATGAATCACGTGTGTTTCTCTGCCAAATGCAAACATAATAAACCACTTTTAGTTTCCCACCCCCACATTTTCGTTTACTGTTTAAAGAAATTAGTGATTTTAGAGCAGGTGAAAACCCTTCCAAAAGGAGAGTCATCCCATCATTCATAATGATACAGAATCAATACTAATAATATAAGCTTTCTCCCTTTATCCACATTGCCCTTGCAGTAGCATTTCTCCCCTTTATCCATGAGTCACTCTCAAAAAAGGTTAAAGAACTATTCACTCTCTGTGGGCTATTCACAAATGTACCACCTATTAATGATAAGGGTGATTGTAGATCTTGGATACCACCTCTATCAGAGGGAGGGGTCGCATCTCAGCAGGTGTAAAATTGTGACTGAAGTTGATGGAGATGACAGTTTATACCAGCTGAAGATTTTAGAAGATACCCTCAAAACATTCAAACACTACCAACCAGAGTGAAACTGACCCCATGATGTCTTCACTTATAGTCTTTTCTGTTATCTGAAAAGTTCTGCAAACTCATTCCCAACTCTTAAGCCATCCAGTCAATGTATCATTACAAAACTTGACACAGGCCACAGAAAGGGAAGCTCCCATGGTAAAAAGACAAGTATCAGTGATCTTAGACAACATAAAACACATCAAAAATAGTTTCCTTTTGTTGCCTTCGTACCATTTCCTTTGCAAAAGTTACACTCACTATGTGGATACGAATTGTATATCTGTGTTCTAGCAAAGTGGAAAAGCCTTAGCAAAACATACAGCTGCACCGAAGTGGTTAGCAGTTATACTTAAGAAATCTATAGGTGTGGCCACTAAACCATCTTGAGAAGCATTAATTTCACAACTGCCGCATGTGATGTGATTTATTTGTTGTGTTTGTTTTTACAAGCACGACTTTCCTCTGCCAAGCGGGTGAACAACATCCACATCCCATCTGAAACACATGCTAAGGGCTTCCCATGGAAACACATTTAAAACATATCCATTCATTATAAACACAACCATTAAAGAAATAAGAGGCTCCTGGAGTTTGTGGCTTTCACATCAGAGAAACATACTACCACCTCTCAGGAATAAGAGCGTGTTCTAGTTACACCTGGGCAGGCAATTATGTTGGTAGGACTTTATTTGAAGTAACTGATAAGTTTTATAGGGGCATAACCTGAAGGTAAACATCCAAGAGTCCAACCCCTGAAAAAGCAAGTGACTAATGTTTCTATGCAATTCCCCCATAACTTAACCTGGACACAGAATGAGTAAAAACCAAACTCTAAGGGTTTGATTCAACTTTGGATAGGATAGCTCCTCCCTGCCCCCACACGCCCTTTGCACCACGAATTGCAGTTAAGAGATAGGTTGGGGGGGGGGGGTTAAATTACTGGAAAAAAGCAAGACAGGCCTGGTACCCCCCCCCCCCACACACACACACACACCCACACACACTTCACGTGAAAGCAAAGACAAGACATGGGGGGGGCACTTTGGAGGCACCCAGAAGCAGCAGAAATAAATCTTGCTCCCTGCAGACGCATAGGGAGGGGGGACCAAAAAAAGAGAGACGCAAACCCAGGCACTGGGCTCTCTCGAGCTGCAGACACAGCGCGCCCTGAGGGGACGGAGCAGCCAGCGACAGGCTGCAGGAGAGAAAGGAAAAGACCCGCCAAAAGTGCTACTGCGGGGGCTTGCAAACAGCTGGACACAGGCACTTACTTGAGCTCCACTTCCCACGACCCCGGCCATCTCTGCACACTACACACGGCCTGGGCTGTGCCCCCTGGGTGCAAGCCACGGGGGGGAGGCAGCAGGGGTTGGGCTCAGTCAGTGGGGGCTGTGCTTTTGGGGGGGGCGGGGGTCAGGCACTCGCCTCTCTCTCTGCCTCTATTAAGGGCTCAGCAGCTGCAGCTGCTACTTCCTCACTCCAGTCAGCTGATCCCGGGCGGAAGCGCGGCTCAGCTCCGCTCCGCCTGTTGCCTGCTCCGCTTGCGATCCGGATTGCAAAGCCCGGCTCCGTTTACACGGGCTGCGGGAGCAGGCTCGGCCCCATAGAACTCCTGCTGGAGGGGGGCGCGGGTGGGAGCTGCCGCCAGCCTGGGCTAAACTGAGTGGGCTTCCCGTATATCCCCTCTTACTAGGGCACCTCCACCCAGAGCCCCCTGCCTGGGGTGTCCTATAGGGACTCCCCTTGGGTTGCCCCTTTAAAAATGCAGAAGAACCCAGCTACTCTCCCCCAAAATACACCTGTTCTCCCCACTGCCAAAAACCAGCCCGAAGCTGCCCCACCACTGCCAGTAAGTGGGGTCCCACCAAAATGTCCTGGAGCGCCACTCCGCATGGGCAAAACCTGTCACCAGAACTGGCCCGCTGGAAAAACACTTGCAAGCGACTCCCGGCCACCTGGGTTGTCCTCCCACTGTGGAAACAGATGGTGGACAGTTGCCATCAATCCCGATTCCTTCCCCTCCCCCTCTGTCACCAGCACAAAGGGGAGTCAAGTCAGTGATGGGATGGGGTGGCATTGTTGGAGAGGAGGGGTGACAAGGTAGGCAGGGAATTGTGCAGCCTTAAAGACTCCCCCATCAGGAAAGAGCGAGGAACAGGTCTCTGCTCGAGAGAAGAGACATCAGGGAGGTAGAAGCCTGAAGGTGACCCCAAGAGGGGGAGCTCAGGTGCAGTTGCCCTACACCAGCTATAGATCACTTGTGCAGAAACTACGGACAGTGAGAGGGGACATAAGTCTTGGGGGCATCTCTTCAGGTAGAAATATGCCACAAAACTATCTTTGCAGTTCATTCAGTGAAACTACTACTGCACTTGCTGCTGTGTCTCTTAACCTCATCGGAAAGTACGGTAGACACAGCTATGGCATGGTTGCTTCACTAAAGTCTCATTCTCCCCTTTTTCCTCTGGCTATGCTGAGGGAAAACTCAGAACAAACCGGTTAAGGGCCATTTAAAAACGTTTATTACCATTCTTTTTATTTCTCCCCGCGCGTTTTTATTTCGCACGTTAAGAACAAAAGTACACACGCAAAACATACACAATGAATCCACACATCACTTCAGGCCTGATTCTCCATTTCCTGGTACTTTGTGTAATCAGTTACCTTTGGGCTAAGTGGAGGCCAAACACTGCCATATCCAGGACTGCCCATCCAAAGCAACTCCACAAAGCCAGCACAGGCTGTACTTAAGTACAGGCCCAACCTGCAGCAGATTAAAGAACGTAGGGGCTCCACTCAACTATGGTGATTGCTCCTACCTGCTCTCTCACTCCCTGTCCCCAGGAATGGGGAAGCCTTTTGAGGTGGTAGCAGGGAGGGGGGAAGTACAAGTCCTGCCCCCTGGAAATTACAGAGGGGTAAGTGGCTCATGTCCCATGGGATTGACTCAGCTCTTTTCTCTGGGCTGTTGACTCTCACCCACAGTGCAGATGGGGCTCTCCCCTTCACTATGTGATTTCCCATCCCCTTCTGAGCCCTGGCTGGAGGGAGCTGTGTCTTTCTGTCTCCCCTTGGTAGCTGAGGGCCCTGTGAGATGGGGTCCCTATACAAATGCAAGTTGGTTGATCCACACTACTCTGAACCACATGAGTAGCCCCACTGGCGTCATGCTTAAATTTAGGCACATACTTAAGTACCTTGCTCATTGGAGTCTTAATTTATTCCCGCACTTTGGAGAGAATCTGCTTAGGAGGCAGCTCTAAACCACGTATTCCTGCTCTGCCCAGCAAAGGAGGTCAGATTGGGGATATGCCTCAGGATGAGAGAGAATGACTAGAGCCCAACAGCTCTCCGGTGAATCCCATCAACAGGAACCATTGCAACAGAGTACAAGTTAAAACAGCTCTGAGATGTCTCAATTTTCACCAAACAGCCATCTGATCAGGGAACTTAAGGTGTCTCCCTCAGGTCCTTGACCAGGCAAGTATGGGTGAATAAAATAACATTTCATTACCTTTCTGACTGTGCACAGGTGTAATTGACTACACAAGATGCAGAGCAATGGCGAATCAATCGGTGATGGTGAATAAACATTCCGACACATATACATAAAAATACTGTATCACCCATTCAGTAAGAGTTTCTGCATCAGGGCCCGTTGTTAGTTCAATCAGCCACTCAGCCTGCTTTGGACACACTGTACATTTATTTTTGGATTATACAAAGTCAGCAAATTAAGTGTGCCAAGAACAACAAGTTATATCGGGATTGTATACAAAGCAGAGCAACATCCTACTTTCTACCCTCCCTTTACCTCTCATTCAAATGGAGAGTAATATGTGGCCAATTATTATCCATCTGATTCTTAGAGGGCCACAGGACATTTGGTATATGCATACAAACTCAGTAGACAGGAGAATTGATTTTAAACTTCAAAAAGGAGAGGTTCTTTTGAACTGGAAAATGGACCTCTTCTTTCTGAAGCTATCCAAATGTTCCATTTGACAGTTTCAAAACTTTCCCCTCACATTTTTTTCCATGAGTCGAAATGTATCAACACTGATCTTTCCCACAAAAAGTTCGTTTTAATGAACCAGCGTTTTCCACACCACCCTCACCCCCCCCCCCCCCAAAAAAAAAATCTTATCTTGGAAAAAAGCCTAACCAGCTCTGGGAATTGTGTTATTCTGCACATTTGGAAAATTTGCCCCCAAAATTGTCAAAACAATACAACTGGATTGGTTGGCAGCCCTATCTAAATATATTAAAGAAGAAGCATGGTTGCCCTTGTCTTTATTTTATTTTATTTTATTTTTAAGTTTCTGCAACAATCAGGTGGCGCACTACATGTTTGGGCTAAGCTGGTTTCATTTGCACTAAAGAGCAGTGGAGTAAGGACATTTTTGTCAGTGTAACCCACAGGAAGTGGAATGTGTTATTTGGATGTATTCAGGATTTGTACCCCAATTACTTCAAGTTGGATGGTGCTTAAATATGATGAAAGCAAGAAAAAAGTACAACAAAACTGTACTGATCAGGCCAGAAAGGAAAATAATGACCTTATTGACAGCTCCCTCAGGCAAGGTCTATACTAGACGCAGAAGGTTGGGTTAAGGTATGCAACTTCAGCTGTGTAAAATACAGAGCTGGAGTTAGTTTTTAAGCTGAGCTTGGCACAGTCTTCAGAGTGGGACACCGACAGGAGCAAATGCTTCCGCTTCCCTTGCTCCTCATGGCTGCAAGGAGTACCGGTACCAACTAGAACCACCCTCAGTGTTCAATTTAGCGGGTCTTAACTAGACCCACTAAATCAAACTCCAGAAGATCCATCTCTGGTACATAAGTGGAGACGTGGCCCCAATCTGCATTGGATGGAAGTAAATTCTCCCTCCCTGTCTCCAGTCTGTTGTTTCTATCCCCACCTATATGCAGTGTACCAGTCATCAATACATGTAAGTACTGTGAAAAGCCTTTAATGCACATACAGATAATACACCAATATTATTAGATGGATGATGTTGGTGTGAGAGTGTGCATATTAGTCCTCTGAGACTTGGGGCTAAGAACATCCAGACTGGTTGTATGTTTTGTTGGGAGTTTTTTGTTTGCTTGTGGGTTTTTGTTTTGTTTTGTCTTGTTGCAACTAAGGGACTAATATGATTGCAGTGTGATCTTCTTCAAAACACTGAATGCACACGCTTGCCTGTTTTTCAGCTCTACAGAAAAGCTGCCGTCAGACTGGAAAAACAGCCAATGAGAAGTGATGGATATGTAATATACTGGCCCATGTAATGCATCTGCACTGGTGTGAATATGACACCCTTAGTCAATGGCCCAGCCTTATCTTTCCCCATTTTTCTAGAGCACAAGATATTCACCAGCAAAGAGAATGAAATCGATGCTTTCGCTTTCACTCTGAGTTTGAATCTCAATCAGATTTTTACCCTTTCCCACAACAAGGTGGAGGATTGTCTTGGCTGAAGCCTTTCCTAATTAATTAAGTTGATTCTCTTTAGCATCTTTAATTAATTCCTCTTCCACTCCACAGTAAATAAAGAAACTGGCATGTGATATGAATTGCAGATAGCTCAATAGCGATGCACCCATGTTAAATAGAGGAATATTTCACAGCTCATTTATAGATAGTACAAAGGGGGGTGCAGGGTTCAAGGCTCAGGCCAGGGGGGTCAAGGCAGAGGGCTGGGAGGTTGGGGGGGGCACACATGGTGGTGAGAGTGATGCTACTCTGACGCCTGCTCCTTCCAGGGGGCTGGAGCTATACTGCCCTGGTGTCTCCTTGTAGGGTGAGGAGGGCTGGCCTTCCTGGCCGGCCAGTGTCTCCTCATGCGGGGGAGAGGACAGGGGTAGGGGTGGGCTGGGGCTGGAGTGCCCAGCCTTCTGGTGGGGAAGGAGTGGAGTGGTCACACAAACACACAGCATATCGGAAACATGGTCAGCCACCCCATTCCCCTTGTGGCCCTGCACCCCCTCCCATTCAGTCCCTGGATGAATGCTGTCATCCAGCTAGCTCCTGTGCCCCTAATGGCCTCTCAATAGCTCTTCTGAACCCCAGTCTGTGCCACTCCTTCAGCCCCATGTGCCCCATTTTCTGCCCCCCCCCCATATCCCATGCCCCCGCACGTGGTCCTGTGGCTGGGACACAGTGAAGAGTACAGCCTCTCCTTCTCCCTACCTGCAGCTAGCAAAAGGTGTAATTGCAGCACCTCTCTAGCTGAATATTTTCTGCAGAGGAAAAACATGTGGGGGACATTAATTCTGTGCATGCTCATCAGCACAAAATTTGCCCAGGAGTCTGCAGTTGGCCATGTTTAGCCGCCTTTGTTAGGCTCCTGGGTCAACTAAAGTCACCAATGCCTGTAGACAACAGCGCCAGTGTTCATTTCAATTACCCTATTCACAGACACTCCTACCCATGAGCTACCCCAATCCTTATTGTCCCAATTTGCTCCCTTTCTTCCCAGACAGTATTCATTATAGTTTGGACTGCTGTGGTGCTCTCTGAACCCCAAAGAGAAGAGGGAATGCAGTGCTTGTAATGTGGGGAATCACAAGGAGCATGTTCAGTATACCAAGTTTCAATTTATCTTGTTTTTACCCCTACTATTGTACCTCTGTGCATTTTATCTTAATGGGACCTTGAGGGTCTCTCCATTCACCCCATCAGAGCAGCTCAGACAGATAAGAAGGAAGCGGACGTGGAGTGCCATGTTTCAAGAGATTATGGAAGCCTCTGGTGCTACAGATACCAAACAAGGGCTTGGGTGTTGGGCTTGTAGACACAGTGGACTGGGATAATGCAGAAAGAAGAAAGCACATGAAAAGAAGATATGAAGCAGGAAATGCTAGCGCTTCTCACGTGGCACACAGAGATGCTGGAGTCAGAGTATGTTTGTGAAATGGAAATGACTGTTCTTTCGCCTTCAAACATTCTCTTCCCTCCATTTATAAAGTTTTGTTCTGTGGCAAATATGTCTGTTTGCATGAGTTTGGGGGAAAAGTCTTTTTTATGGAAACTTAATTAATCTTTATTGGTTCACAACATTTTCTGGCTGGGGCTAACATCATGTGCCGTCAATAGCTATACATGCATTTGCTGTGTTCTGTCACTACCTGCATTACAAGGTTCATACCAGGGTGCAAAGAAAACTACGTCAGGCAGTGTTCTTAAAGATGCCTGAATCATGCCACACACATTACTTTGGCTCACCCTTAAAGAGGTTTTTCAAAGCCTGCCTAAGTCGTAACACGTTCCATTGAGCTCTTCTTATAGCCCTGGTATCTGGCTGCTCAAAATTAGCAGACAGCTGCCCCACCTCTACTCTCCACCCCAGTGGAAACTGTTCCCCATTTGCTTCCAGATATTATGAAGCACACAGCAGGCAGCTATAACCAATGGACTATCTCTGCCCCTCCCCCTGCTGAAGTCTGATCTTGTGGTTAGACAGCAATAGTCGCCTTTTCAAATAGCCTGTACCTGTTGAATCTATAGTTGACAGCAGCAAGAAGCAGCAAGGTTGCTTAATGGGCCATTGGAGTAAGGAGCAGACTGGGTCTCCCAGGATTAATATTGGCATTTCAACCTCCCCAAAGGTAATTCTCTGGTCAGGAAAGAAAGTCCCTCCTTGCAGCTTTCTGACAGGACCATGTTCTTCAAGATGCCTGCCTCATGCACCTTCCCTGATTGCCCCGGGTCGATGTCGGTAAAACATCCCTAATGATCCACCAGCACTTGCAATACGATGGAAAAGTAACCCTTTCTGTGGAGGGTTGTGCCCTAGGGCTGGTATCGCATGCCCGTCAGTCACTGCAGACAGTCTGACACGTGCTTTCTCTTTGCTGTGCCTCTTCCTGGTGCCATCCTGAGCAGCTCCTTGATTGGGCTCTTTAATTTAAAGATTATGAAGGCCACCGAATGATTTGGTCCCTTGTGCAGCACACATCCCCATCAAGTGGAAGAGGAGAATCCAGTTTGTCTGAGCAGCAACTGCTATATAGAGGCCACTTCCATTAGAATTATATGCACACACACAAACACACAATTTCTCTATCCTAGATGACCTACTCACAACCCGAAGAGCATCGTTTGTCTGAAAGCAGTGATACACTTGTGTGTATCAGATTGGCTGCTACATTGTTTTGAGCAGGCAAATTACTATACTGAAGCAACAGACAGATTGTTCTGCATTTATGACTGCTTGCTCACAAGAACACAACACAGAAGCAGAGCTACAAAAAAAATAGGTAAAGCAGGAATGAAGTCTACGTTTAAGCCCACCAGCCTTCAGCGTTCCCTTTTAAATAATGGATTGTGGGGGTGGGGTTTAGTTTTCACTGTGTGACGTAGTCTGGTTTCCTCCTCCTTCTCTCCCCCCCCCCGCCCCTCCCCTCCTAGTCTGAGGCTGTCTCACAGTCAGACACAAAATGAAATGGTTTCCAGCAATACCCAGACAGCATACACACACAAAAAAGTTTAAAAAAAAATCAAGCAACAAAGGAAGTGGCTTCTGAGGTCAGCTTGCACTTGAGCAGAAAGGGAACTTGTATTTGAGCACAAGTGAGATCTCTATTCTTCTAGTCCTGCTAATGTTAGCTCTGGCTGGTCAGATAGTTAAAGAATTGTGTAGCACAAGGAGCCAGCGTCAACCCCAATGCCCTCCAGGGGACACCAAGCCATCTGTCCACACTACTGTCCCTTCGAGGTGTTCCACCAGTAGAAGGTAGCTTTAGTCTCCATAGGAGTTTGCATCAATTATGTACTACATTCCCTTACTCTCCTGATCATGCCTGCTCGCTAACTAGCAGCAGCCATTTTTCATTCCAATGGGTGCCTAAGGATCCCACCATGGAGTAGAAGTTGCAGCCCCTGTGCATGGCTATAATGTCCCCCAAGGCACTTCCTACTAAAAAAGGGCCTTATGCCCTGGTTCACTCTGGAAAAGGCTAGAAAGAAGCAGGGAGGAGTTTAGATCAAGTGCTGAAGGTACCTGAAGTCAGCAAACCTATTCCAGCCCAGTTTCAATGCTACACTCAAGGCCTCATCTTTAAGCCTACGAAGGAGGCTTATTTTGTGCTGGTTAGATGGTTAGGGTGAAAACCACAGCCTCCCACATAAGTAACTGCTGAATAACAGTGCCGCTGAAGAGAGATCAAGAAACAAGTCACTAGTCCAATCAGCTTTCAGCATAGCCTCTCCTGATACTGTCAAACTTAAGCTCTTTAAGAAATGCAAGTTTTAGTTCCTCCCCTTGCTTGTTGTAGAGACAAATTCTACTCTTGTTTACATCCGTCAGAATGATACAGTTCCACTGAAATCTATGAAACTGCTTGGTATAGAATAAGAGCAGAATTCAAAACAATAGATTCAACTTCCAGCACCTTTTATAGAGCAAAGGATGCTATTTGCTCACACTGCATCATTAAAAGTCATCTTCGACTTCACTGATCTATGTGCAGTCTTCTTCATGACAGAAGGGGTTTTCCCATCCATGTCCCAGAAAGAGTGAAAGATGTGTAGCATATCTGAGTATATAATAATGGTAAAAAGACTTCTTAAGGGGTCTTCAAAAATTGTTTTTATTTCTGTGACATGTGGCCAGAAAGGGTTAAGCATCCAGCAGGATAAATGATACAAATTCAGCCTTTTGGGACATACTAGTAAATAATGTTTGTATTTTACATATATTAGAAGCTAACAATGTGACCAAATGGTTCCTGTCTGTAATGTATTCATCTCTCTTTGAAGTGTATAGCAAATCTGCAAATGATGGGCAATTGTTTTATGTTCCTCTGTGTAGCTCATTACCAGTGATGTTTAGGAAATACGTCTTCAGGATTGCCTATTTTTTGCCTAATGACTCTGAACTGTGAAGAGACACCTGGGACTGAATACAGACTTTTGGGATTTGATCCTTTTTATCTCAGATCTACTTAAGCTTCATTGGGGGAAATTTGAGTCATAAGACAGAGCTCTAGTCCCGTCTGGATCACCCTGATTATAGTCATTGGACTTTAACCTACACACTAGTTCTGTAAGAACTCTTTGCAATTACAAAGCTCAACATCTCTACTGTGAATCGGATCTCAGAATTGTACTGATCTCTTCTAACCAATACTCTTTTTAATACATTTTAGCTTAGTTAATAAGAACTGGCTGTACGTGTGTATTCAGATAAGATCTGAAATATTCATTAACCTGGAAGGTAATGTGTCCCATCATTTGGCACTAGTAGAACCTTTTTTTTTATGATTAATAAGATTTTCAATGATGCTCACCATATTTGACTCAGATGTCTGGCTGGAAGTCTACCGCACGGTTGTCTGAAGGGAATAGTGTTGTTGGTTTCTGGATAGCCAGTAAGGTATTATAGAAGTTGTTTTGTGCTGGTTTGGTAAATCTTAAGTATTAGACTATCCACCTGGATTGGGGATTGATTGCCCCCTTCTTTGCAAAATTGAGTGACTTCATTTTGTTCCTCTGGGACTCGAGTCACAACTTTCCTTGAGGGTTTCATACGGTTGATTCAAAAGCACATCTAATCAGGTAGAACACTCTTAGAATTTCAGGGCCTTGATTAGCAACACAGAGGTAGGTTTTTAAGGGGGAACATTCTTCAGTTCCCCAGTACCTTATCTCTTTACTCTCTGAGCACCCACTTTCAGTCAGCTACTCTTCTGGCCAAGGACAGAGGATTCCAAATCATCCAGGAGTCATTAGAGAGAAGGTGCATGCAACCAAACAAATGATGCAAGATGAAGGAGATGAACAGACAGTAAGCAAATGCAGGAAGTCAAGCGTCTATCCATGGAAGTCGCAGGTCTCCTATATCTACACTAGGAAACTATTTCAAAATTATTAAATTCAACTTAATTTAACTCCTGATTTAATGCATTTGAAGTAGCTTGTCCTCACTACAGGGAAGCATCGAAATGAGTCTGCGGCAGGCTTCGTTCACGTGGACGCACTACTTCGGATGTAGAACCCCAGGAAGCACTGGGGAGTAAGTAGTTTGAAATACTCTGGGGAGTCGTTATTTTGAAAGAGCAGCACTAAAGCATCGACACTACTGCAATTTTGAAATAACTATTTTGAAATCAGCGTTACTTCCGATGAAAAGCAGGAGTACAGATTTTAATTAAGCAGCCCCATTATTTTGAAGTAACGGGTTTAGTAGTGTGGAAGCTCCGCTTAAAAATTTGTACTATGGGGGGTTATTTCAAAATGAAGTCCTAATGAAGACCAGGGTTTGGAGGCAATATCTATACACCTTTTGGGGCTGGAAGAAAGTAACACGCGGTGGCTTACTTTAATTTACCTCTTCATGCACTGTCTTGTTCATGGCTTTTCATGCTTCGTCCATCCCTTCTGACCCCTTAGCACCCACAGTAGCTTAGATGTCACTGAACTCCCGTAGATTCAGAGGGCAACTCTACATGCAATAGATGAATAAAGCAAGAAGATGCAGTGAAAGGAAGGTCTTGCCAACAAGTTAAGGGAGTATAGATTGGATAAATGGACATCAGATGGGTGGAAAGCTGGCTAGACTGTCGGGCCCAATGGGTAGTGATCAATGGCTCAATGTCAGGTTGTCGGTCAGTTTCTAGCGGAGTACCCCAAAGATCGGTTCTAGGACCGGTTTTGTTCAACATCTTTATTAATGACCAGGATGAGGGGATGGATTGCACCCTCAGCAAGTTCGCAGATGACACTAAGCGAGGGGGAGAGGTAGATACGCTGGAGGGCAGGGATAGGGTCCAGAGTGACCTAGACAGATTAGAGGATTGGGCCAAAAGAAATCTGATGAGGTTCAACAAGGACAAGTGGAGTCCTGCACTTGGGATGGAAGAATCCCAAGCTTTGTTACAGGCTGGAGACCGACTGGCTAAGTAGCAGTTCTGCAGAAAAGGACCTGGGCATTACAGTGTATGAGAAGGTGGATATGAGTCAACAGTGTGCCCTTGTAGCCAAGAAGGCTAATGGCATATTAGGGTACATTAGGAGGAGCATTGCCAGCAGATCTAGAGAAGTGATTAATCCCCTTTATTCAGCTCTGGTGAGGTCACATCTGGAGAATTGCATCCAGTTTTGGGCCCCCCACTATTAGAAAGGATGCGGAAGCATTGGAGAGGGTCTAGTGGAGGGCAACCAAAATGATGAGGGGGCTGGAGCGGGTGACCTATGAGGAGTGTCTTAGGGATTTGGGTTTGTTTAGTCTGCAGAAGAGAAGAGTGAGGGGGGGTTTGAGAGCAGCCTTCAACTTCCTGTAGGGAGGTTCCAAAGCAGATGGGGAAAGGCTGTTCTCAGTAGTGACAGGTGGCAGAACAAGGAGCAATGGTCTCAAGTTACAGTGGGGTAGGTCTAGGTTGGATATTAAGAAAAACTATTTCACTAGGAGGGTGGTGAAGCACTGGGATGGGTTCCCTAGGGAGGTGGTGGAATCTCCATCCCTAGAGATTTTTAAGTCTCTGCTTGACAAAGCCCTGGCTGGGTTGATTGAGTCCTGCTTTGGGCAGAGGGCTGGACTTGATGACCTCCTGAGGTCTCTTCGAGCCCTGGGATTCTATGATTCCTCTACCTGCTGGCTATCCCATACTGATTTCCCTCACTTCTTCAGTCCTGCACCTACTACAGCTCAGCCATACCCCAGGATCAGGATGAAAAACACAAACACGTGAGACTTCTCATGAAGCACCCCCTGTACTGGGTGGAACGACTCAGCAGAAAAGGGAAACCCAGCACCTGTTTATTTCTGAGCAATTTAATTTATGTGACAGGACCCAATAAGAGGGGAATTTTCACCAAAAATAGCATCGTGTATCAGGGCTACCGGAGAAAAGAATAAGACAACGGATTCATTTAAAATAAAATTCACTTCCAGTCTGGCTCAGACCCTGAAGTGACTTAATTCACTGTTCAAAACACTGGCGATATGTAAAGTTAATTGTTGTGATGGACTGAAGCATCTTTATCAAACAGCTGAGCCTCCAACATTTTTCCAGTTTATCAACTTCTTCTGTTTTGCTATTGCAAACAAACCCCACAGCTATTTTGCCAGTGTGGATATTAAGGTGTCTTTTATAAATGGATTACAAAATGTCAGCGTGATCTAAGGTATAAGCCTATGACTCAGAGTGCTCATGTCTATAGCAAGCACATCAGAGGAGACAGCAATAAGCCTTGGTCAAATAACCTATTGGATCTGTTGGACTTGACAACAATGGATGAACCCTTTATAAACAGAACTTTCACTTTTCTATAGCGGATGTTCTCACGCTATGGTCTTGTCAAAGAGTTGTGTTCACCTCTCATGAGCACCCACTGGCCAGGTGTGGGCCTGCAGCTCTTTCTGTCCGTGGTGACCCCTTTTGGCAGTTTCTCTGTCAGTTTCTAGTGTCTCAGCCCTCTGGATCACAGCTCAGACAGACGCTTTCTGGGCTATTAGTCCATCAAAGTCTTTAAGCATTCCTGGCCACGGTGGGGGAGTCCTGCCCCTGGGGTTCCTCCCTGGAGAGTCTTAGCCCTCTCTAGTCTGTTCTGACCCCGCTCTGCAGCTGGGCCCCTTAACAGTTCAGATCCCCTCCTGGGGTTTATCCCTGACCAACTGTAGGCCGCTTCCCCCGTGAAGCATGGGGTGCACCCACCATTCTGAGGCCTAGTCCAGAGACCCTAAGAATAGCAACCACATACCATCGTGTCTTTAACTAAACCACTTCCATTCTCCTTGGCTGCTTTCCTGCATTATCAGCTTTGGCCAATGCTTCACCCTTAGCTCAGGGCTCTTCTGCGTTCATGCCCAGCAGCCAGCCAGGACCTCGTTCTTGTTCCTCCCCCACGGAGATGTCTGTGGTTCTGCCGTTCCCTTTGGCTGGCTGGGAGCACCATCTGCACTCCTCTAGCGCCAGCAAGGCATTGACTGGCTAGGCTGTGGTAGGGTTAACAGGTAGACCCCCCAAAAAAACTGGACACACTTGATCGGACACACTTGGGACCGTCCAGGAGGAGGGTGGGGCTGGCTGGGAGGAAGGGGGGGCGGGAAGCAGAGCTGGCGAGGGGAGGAGGTGCAGTGGCGCTGGCCAGGGGAGATCAGGAAGAGGAATGGGCCTGTGGGAAGCAGAGCTGAGGGTGGGGTTCAGTGGCCATGAGGCTAGCCGGGAGGAAGGGGGGGGCAGAGAAAGGGGGGCGGGAAGCAGAGCTGGCGGAAGAGGGGTGCAGCAGTGCTGGCCAGGGGACATCAGGAAGAGGAACGGGCCAGCAGGAAGCAGAGCTGGGGGGCGGTGCAGGGGGCCTGGCCGGGGAAGATCAGGAGGGGAAGTGGGGGAGAACCAATGGGCCGGGAAGGAAGGAAGGAAGGGGTGAGCAAATCAGCCAGCACAGAGTGGGACTGACCTGGGCACTTGCAGATCCCAGGGCACTGCCTGTTCCGCGCAGGGTGCCAGCGACGCACGAGCGAAGAGGCAGCTTCCCCTCCTCCTCACTCTCAACCAACTGAGGGCTCCCAGCTGCAATCGCGGCCCCGCCTCCCAGCTGGGACTCTCAGCTGCTCCCCCCGCCCACACCAGGCTTCCATCCGGTGCGCACCAGAAAATCAGAAAATACTGGACATTGCGCATGTCCGGTATTGTCTGATTTTTTTTACCGGACAGAGAGTGCAAATACCGGACTGTCCGGTACAATACCGGTCACCTGGCAACCCTATGTAGTGGCAGCAGCTCTTTTTTATATGGCCCTTGTAGGCCCTGATTGGCTGTTCCCTGCCTCTTTCTGACTGACTACTTGGGAAAGAGGGAACTTTGTCTCATCCCACTTTAGGCTGCTTGGAGGACTCTTCTACTGCTCCTTTCCTGGGGCAGGCGCGGCAGCATCTTGAGTGTAATCCATCACAGATCTAGAAGGAATTGAGACAATGTTAATTACCTCCCCAATGATATTTTTGCCAAATGCATTGGCAAATGGGTGGACAGGCAATCCACCTGACTGCACGAGAAGGCCTTCACAAGACAATCTGTTTTGAAAAGTAGTTACATTCCATTTCAAAGAATGGGAAGCGTTCCCTAGTGGGCAGAGCCCTAACTCCCTACATGCCCTAGTGGCTCAGGTCTGCAACTGGGAGTAGCACCTAGTGGTCTGAGTCTTCAATGCAGCAAGGAAACCCAAGCTCTCCTATTACATTGATTTCCTACCGAGCCCTGCGGTTGGCAGTTTCGGCCTGCCACATGAGCATGGGTTCTGCATTCCTGCCTCTCCAGAGGCCCAGTGAGGGTTTCGCTGTTGGCCTGCAATGCATACTCAACTGGAAGGGGTCCAGAGGTTCTTCCCAGCCATCTGCAGCTCCGTATTAACATCTGTTCCAGGGCAGAGTAGAACTCCTGCTCTATCCCACCAAGAGCTACCAGCGTGGCTGGTTCTCCGGCACCACTCTGACTGCTATGTGCTCTTTTAAACTTCCCCTCCACTCTGAGCATGCCCAGTAGATGCGTCAAGGTGGAGTTTCCTGGGTCCCATGGTTCTCCTGAATTCTCTGATCCCCTGCGTGAGGTTTGCACATCTCATCAAAAGTCCACTCTATGAAAAAAAAATGACAGCACCTGCTCGGAAGCATAATTATTAAAAACCAGTTTGGTTTTAAGTAGAAAGACGAACAGCAAATCATTCAGTTATCACTAAGCCTAGAAATAGAAGTGACCAAACCGAGGAGTCGATAAGCCCACTGGAAGAATTTAGAGATTCCGTTTTATGTGTAATGGCTTCTTATATGATTGTAGCCACAGACCCATCTGTTGACAGATTAGAAATAACATTTGCCATGTTAAATCTACAGGGAAATGGTTATTAATGTTTCTCTTTTCCTTTTAGTGCATGGAAATAGATATTAATTTCCTTTCTCCCTTTATTGCCTGTTTTCAAATTGTATTCACTGTTCAGTACTATAATTTGCCTACTAGTGGAAAGATTGTGAATAAATGTGCTCCTAAAATAAAAGTATCTGCTCATAATGATCCACGTTTATTATTTCTACTGGCTACTTTAAAATAGAGAAAAAATACTCAGCGTTTGCACAGTGCCTTTCATCGGAGGATCCCGACGCGTTTTATATGTATTATTGAATTAAGCTTCACGATACTTCTATCCATTAGACATTAATATTATCAGTCTCTGGTTAGATCTGAGGTTCAGAGAGGTCAGGAGACTTGCCAAGGTTCTCACAGAGCAAGGAATACAAAAATTCCAATACTGCCATTGGATTAAGAAGTGTTTGCCAGAAGCTGGGAACATGCGATAGGGGATGGATCACTTGAAGATTGCCTGTTCTGTTCGTTTCCTCTAATCTAAAGCACCTGGCTGACATTGGCCATTCTTGGCTAGATCAGGGGTGGGCAAAAGAGCCTCCTCGGGCCAGACTTGGCCCGCCAAGCAGGTGGATCTGGCCCACAGACGCCCTGCTGCTCCCCTACCCCCAAGCCAATTAGGACCTGGGGGTGAGGGAATGCTCAAAGCCTCCTCCTGCCCTGGAGCAGAGTGGAGAAGGCTTTGGGCACTCCCCTGCCCTCAGGCCAATCAGGGCCTGGGGGGCGGGGGAGCTGCGTGAAGCTTCCTTTGCCCTGCCCTGGCCCTGTGAGTAGCCCGCGGCTGATTGGCCTGGGGGTGGGGGAGTGTGCAAAGCCTCTTCCAGGGCATGGGTGCCTAGTGGGAAGGGGGGGCAAAGGGGCTTCCCCACCCCCAGACCAATCATGGTTGGGGGTGGGGATAGCCCCGTCCCTTCCTGTTTAGGTCCTGCCCCTTGTGGGGTGGCCTGGGGCTACTTCAAACATTTTTGAAGTGGCCCCCAGGCAAAAATTATTGCCCACCCCTGGGCTAGATGGAGCTTTGGTCTGCCCCGGTCTAGCCATTCTAATTTTTTTATGTCATCTAAAACAGCACTGTGCACATTTGTTTGCTGAGGGTTGATTTGATTCACGATGACACTTTGGGTCACTTTGTTGAGGTCGATTTCCACATGCCGGGCATTGATAATGCAGCGTGCTACCTCTCTGCCCAAAGAAATAAGCCTGGAGTTCAGATCCTCATTTGGGGTACGTCTAGACTACAGGGTTTTGTCGACGGAAGTTTTATCGACAGATACTGTCGACAAAACTTCTGTCGACAGAGTTCTGTTGACAAAGCAAGCTGCTTTGTCGACAAAACCCTGTAGTCTAGACGCAACCCTACAGGCAATAACACCTTCTGTTGACAGAACTCTGTTGACAGAAGGCGTTATGCCTCGTAAAATGAGGTTTACCAGCGTCGACAAAACTGCTGAGTTCTGTCGACGTTATGTCGACAGAACTCAGCGGTAGTGTAGACGCAGGTATAGTTTTGTCGACAAAAGTCCACTTTTGTTGACAAAACTCAGTAGTCTAGACACACCCTTGGTGTGAGCTTCTTCAGCTCAACAGACTTCAGTAGTGCTACCCAAGTGGAGGACCTGGCTGGGATTTTGAAGTGTTACTGGCAGTTGAGGTCCTAACTCCCTTAGGCTTCTTGGAAAATCCCAACCTACTGGACTAGCTACACGCGCATGCAAAGCAATTACGGTAGCCAACTTCATTATTTTTTCGGCATCTAAGAGAGATCCACCACTCTCGCTCTTGTTGGGTAGAGTCTTCTCCCTGATGCAATGTGTCTCTGCACCGCAACTCACCACCTATAGGAGCAGGGCCAGATTATGGCCTGAGCACATCCCCAGCTAGCATGGCTCCATTGAGGACCGTGCACTGAATGAGGCAGGAAAAGAAAAAGAGTATGGGAACAGGAAATGAAAGACTGTGCCATCCTGCACAGATAAGAAGTTCCATTTAGAGCTGCACATGCAACCTCAGCACCAGAATGTCCTAGTTTTCAACGGCTTGATTTTGCCATGTGATGTTCTTTTACAGAGCTTTCGTTCTCGGGCTTAGCGGAAAGCACAAATGACTGACACAGAGAGTCTGGGCCAGATACTTAGATGTGTAGAAGAAGGTTGCCACCTTAAAATACCACCCTCATGGTCAGGATTGGCCCCGTTGGTGCCCAACCCTCAGCACCCCCTGCAGTCACGGCAATAATTGCCTCTCAGATCTAAAAGCAAGACTCCCCCGTTTTGTGGGGTCTGATTTATTACCTTGTCCTTAGCCTCCGATATCCAACCACTGGGGTGGGTTCCCTCGCGAGGGGGTGGAATTTCCATCCCTAGAGGTGTGTAAGTTCCGGCTTAACAAAGCCCTGGCTGGGATGATTGAGTTGGGGTTGGTCCTGCTTTGGGCAGGAGTTTGGACTTGATGCCTCCAGAGATCTCTTCCAGCCCTCGGGTTCTATGAACCCTCCTTTTCCCTGCTTCGGAAGACCCACAGCTGAGACTGTGCTAACTCAAGCTGGCGGTAGCCCTAAAGCAATTCTCCTGGACAGCCCCTCCTTACTTAACCCTTTCCCTCCCCGAGCTAGGAAAGGGTAGCCAGCATCCACCACTCCTTCCCCTACTGGCCTCTCCCTCGTATGAGAGAGAAAGCAGCACATGCCCTCTTTCCCCAGGGCTCTTTCTGGGGGTTGAGAAAGAAGGACCTTTGTCCCATCCTGCAACACAAGGTTCCTAGTCCTGGAACCTTACAGACATAGTAGCCTGGTTTTTCCCAATCATTAAGTATTCTCCCACCCCTTCGTCCCCACATGAGATCATCTTCCTCTCCCCTTCCCCCAAACCTGCCTTTGCCCTTCCATGGAACAGAAATCAACGGACTCCTAATCCTTGCTACCCTTCAAGGACCCCATCACCCTATTTGAGTGTTTGGTACATCTAAGGATAGTGGTGGTAGGGCAGGAAGTAGGTGGTTTTCTAACACCTTTCCACCTAGCCACACCCAATCTACTAAATTCAGCCTCCCAGCAGTGTCCACACCCTGTATTGTGGGAGGTGTGCTCCAGCTATACCCCCACCTGCCTCAGGGAGGAGACAGAAATTGATAACAGAGCCAAATCTTTGACAGGCTGGTATGCCTCAATATAAGGGGAATTCCCCAGCTACTGCCATAGGGCGGCTCTCCATCTCCATGCTACAGGAGTTTCACAGTGTGAATGGAGAAAGGGCATTTTTAATCAGAACAGCTTTGAGATAGGCTCTGCTATTTGATTTTAAGCCCTAAATTACTCGTAGGGTCTTTATATCTTTCTAAAATCAAAGGCAGCTTTGTCATTGCAAATGGTGAAAAAGAGCACGCGAGTCTCACGACGATAAAATCATTTACAAATGTACTAAGACATAAAAAGGTTAGGGTTAGAAAATACACAGGCTAAAAATATTAACCATTCCCAGATGCTCTGGTCTTACGTGCTGGTTTTGTAAACTACCCAAACATTTTTCATCATCCCTAAAGAAGTGCCATTCATGACAGCGATATCTCAATCACTACTATGCATTACGCAGTTAATATTTCTTCCAACTATTCAAATCAATTTGTATTAAATAGTAACGGCAGACACTATTCAGTTTACATTTATAAATCTTTAATAGTTCAGGGTATGGTGCACATTAGAATAATTTACATTAGCTATGGTGGCTTTTTTCAGGTCATTTTATATGAAGTGATTGAGCGGCAACTTTTAAACATTCTTGCTACTGAAAACAAACAAACAAAAACCCCACACGTGTATACACTGGTCAGAATTGACCAAAACTGATAAAAGAGCAGTGACATTCAGAGCTGAACCCACCCATTAAAAGTGAACTGTAAAAAGAAAAAGATTTTTGCAAATAAACTAAAAGAACCCAAATCAGCAGCAGGATAAATATGCAGAGCTAAAAATTGCAAATACTTTCACATTTAAGAACAAAACCAGGGAGCCCTGTCTGCCTTATTTATCTGAAACTCAAGCCTGGCCCAAGTAAAAGTTGTTACCATGGAGTGGCTGTTAGGCAGTCTGTGTGAAATCGATTGATAGTCTTAATCCATTTTCCAGTGGGCAGGTATTGCTGTTGCGAAATCCAGCCCTGCAACTGCGGCCTTTGCAGAATCAGCAAGACTGACCTGCTCTCTAATCACATTGGCAGAGCAGCGCAAGGACATTTTCACTGCTTCTCACAGTGCTGCATTTCTGCCTTCACTCCCTGGTATCACCTATCTGGCACCTTTCATGAGCACTAAATTAACTTTTCTTTAGTTAAAGAGCCTGTCTCAGTCCCTAAGGCTGTAAGGGTGAAAATCACCCAGGTTCCTAGTGGCCGTGGAAGACCCTAGTCTAGCAGAAGCATACTGACCTAAGGAGTAAGCTGTCGTGGAACAGAATTACATGTCGAGCCCTGACATGTTACAGAGCCTACTACTGAGCTGGTGCAGTACAAGTGGCAGTTTAGGGTCAAGCTGGAGAAGGAACGAGTGCATAACCACTGTACTAACATGATCCAGCCTACTGCTGCTTACATAAAAGAAATGATGGGTGGTTATTATTTATAAAATAAATAAATACAATTATACAATATAATTATATAAACCCATTATAAAATATAAGCAAGCATGCAACCCATGCTCTGGAGCATTTAATGTTCCCATGGGTGCACTGGCTGCACACCCCTCTCCAGCAATGCATATGCAAAGAGGACTACAACATGGGGACAGAAGGGACTACATTTCCCAGCAACCCTCTCTTCTCCTGGGTTACTGAAAGAGGTCAGCTTGGAAGCAGCCTGAGCTAACCTGGGGAGTTGCAGCCCACCCAGCTCATGGAATCTCAGCCTCAGACCCTAAAGTCACAGTCAGCTACATGGGATTGTATAAACATTCCAGATTGGTCCCCAAAGCAGCTTGTTCACACTAAAAGTTCACACCCTCTGTCCTGTAGGTGTTTTTTTTAGAAGTGTAACAGAAACAAGCTGGGGCTGGCCAAGACGATTTTCGGATCCAGCTATGAATGGCTGTTTAGAACTGTAACCGTCCTGTTTGCTTAACCTGATGCCACATTTGGAAACGTACTCTTTTCCAAAAATACTCTCTGCTCTAATTTTAAGTGGCTTCTTCTCGGCTTTCTATGCTACTAAGCAAGAGGACTGCTGATTCAGAGTTACTGGTTTTTTTTCCCTCGCTAGTTTATAAAACTTATGCACTGTTAATAACAACAGAGAGGATGAAACAACTGCAAACACACACACAGACTGGACTCCAAAACTGTAGGCTTTGAAGAGGAGTGTCAACGGTGCTATGTAATAACATACTATATTCTTATAGTTTCCTTGCTTGTTACAATTTTGGGAGGAAACAGTTTTTTTCTCTGGATTCATTATTGAGGCATGTGGCTTGCATGACAAAAGTGTGACCACTACACAAGAGTAGTTGCTGAACCCAGACAATTCATAACCGACGCCCAATTCCATCCTCATCAAAATAATTGAGAATGTTTGCTTTATATTTCTATGGGAACAGGATCAGACCCTAACTGAGGTAGCCTCCAAATGATTATATTTTCTCCCTCTGTCGTGGAGCTATCCAACCAGAGAATAAGGTTATTTAATGTGAATAAATTACATTTTAGAAATTGTAATTTGTTCACTGAAGTTGCCCTTGCATATTAATAAAATTCAAACAAGTCGACTATCCACAGACAGTAGTAAACTTTGCACCTATCTCTCACCAATATGGGGATACTTTATGAGATAAAAGTGCTGGATCAAACCCAGTACCATCCTGCACATCTAAATTAGATTTTTAAAGGACATGTGGCATAAATGTCAACTCTCAAAGGGCCAGAAAGCAATTGTATGTATTTATTGCATTATTTGTATTTTGATATATCATATATATTTTGGTGCTTTTGATTGCAGGAGAGAATTTTCTTAGGTGGAAAAATATAAGTGCACAGAAATAACAGGAAATAACAAAATAAAACTCCCAGTGGCACTAGCCTATGAAATAACAATATTTCATAGAGGCAAACGTGGTGGAATGAACTAAGCATTGCATCCCAAACAAGAATGCGATCACCCTCTTGATTTGTATATGGAATTCCGCAGCATGATCAAATATAGAACGACGTGTGATGGGCTCCAATCACCCCACTGGCATCTCTCGGTGGTTGTTCTGGGGATTAACTCTTCCAGTTGGAACTCCCACTCCCGGTGGTGTCTCGCCTGCTGTCACTTCTGCTCCTGGCCCCACATCACTCTAAGAACCAGTGTCCCGTTCATTGCCTTTTAGCCATGCCACAATCCGCACTCCCCCTTTTCTGGGGCTAGTACCACAGTCCAACTGGCCAGTCCCTTCCACAGTGGCAAGTGGGAGCAGAGGAGAGATCTAGACCCATCCTCTATTCCAGATGCCAGCACGGGTACCCTGTATCTGTCAGCTACATGCTACGCCACTTCCAACCTCTCAGTACATTTCCCTAAGCTATTTCCCTATGGCCCCAGCATCTTCATCCTTACCTCAGGGCCTCAGCTGGCCAGTCTTAGCAACCAGCCAGGAATCCTTTCTAGCTTCCTCTTGGGCTCTATAGCTACGTCTACACTACAAATTTTCTCGGCAAAAAATATGCTAATGAGGGACTCATTTACATGAGTCGCGATCTCATTTGTATATTTTCTGCTGATCCGTTTTTGCACTAGGAGTTTTTGCACAAAAACAAACATTGTGGACGTTTTCTTTTTGTGCAAAAAACCCCTTTTCCGTAAGATACCTCCTTTTTTGGGGCATAAGGATCTTGCTGAAAAAGGGTTTTTTGCACAGAAAGAAAACGTCTATGCTGCTTGTTTTTTGCGCAAAAACCCCTAGCACAAAAAAGGATCGGCAGAAAATATGCAAATGAGATTGCAACTCATGCAAATGAGTCCTTCGTTAGCATATTTTTTGCCAAGAAAACTCATAGTGTAGACATAGCCTATGAGCCCCTTGCAGACCAGTGTGGGGCAGATGCCCCATCACACTGCAGATGTAATTCTTACCCTGTATCTGAAACACTGAAGTACTTTGATACCCATGAAAATGGGGGCTGGCTCCTTGAGGGTGCAATTAGCACTCATATAGTTCTTGAAGGACCCAGTTCAGCCTTTAGTTACACCAGTGAAATTGACAACAGAATGTGTGACTTGGCACATTCAAAGTACTATGCAAGCATTAGGTATTTAATCCTTATTCAACCCCTTTGAGGTAAGTGAGTATTATTACCCCATTTCACAGATTTGGAAACTGAGACAATAAAGTAAAGTGACACTGAGTAAGTCATTTGCCGATGTAGATTAGAATTCAGGAATTCTTGACTCTCAAATCAAGGTTCAGTTCTCCATGACTACACTGCTTATTCAAGGAGGTTACTTGAACAGATGCCTTACTTTCCTGCTCAGCCCAATTCTTTCCCCAGCCACTCAGGATACAAACCTACCATGAATATTGAAAGAGGTGGGAGTAGAAGAGGAGATGTCCTTTTGATAGAAAAGAACTGCCACAAAGGCCAATCTTCCTACAGGCACAAGATTGCCAGTGCATGAAGGAAAATATTGCAAATCATGAATAGAAGAAGAGGTGGGAATAGATCAGTCAGTCCCTATTTTCCAGTATTTTCCCAATCCCTGGGACTTTTGGAGGAATAGGGCACCCCCACCCCCAGTTCATTTTGTTGTTCACCTTAAAAACTTGTTCTAGGACACATGATCAAAAATGCTCAAGTGAGAAATTTTGCAACAAGTGTCTTTTATAGTCTTTGCACGCCTCCCACTTTTCCAGTTCCTGATGTCGTGCAAAAGAATAGATCAGAAATATCAGGCTAAGCAAAAACCATGCCCAAGGAACTGAAACAAACTGCTGCATGGATTGTTCAGGAAAGATGGTTTGCCCAATTCTGGTTCACAGAGCAAAAGGGCTGAGTCAGAGGAAAGGCCACATGTATTTGCAACTTCTGCTTTTCGATCCAGAAACAACAGGAGCATAGCGGGAAAGTGCAGCTTATTCTAGCCCTTCCTCCTCCTTTCTTCCCTTTGCCAGGGTTTAGAATTTTAAGCTATCCCTTTCCTATTGCAGCTCCAGTAGCCCACAAAGCTCTTAGTAAAATACAGGAGAGGATGACTGTACATTTGGGAGCTGAAGCTGCAACGTGTTCTCGCTCTACCTCTGGAACTCCTTGCCAGAGGATGTGGTTAAGACTAGGAGAGGAATCACATGAGGATTACCTGTTGTGATCCCTCTCTCTGGGGTATCTGGTATTGGCCACTGTTGGCAGACAGGACACTGGACTGGATGGACCATTGTTTCTGACCCAATATGGCCATGTAGTGCAACAATAAGCGCATAGGTGGCTGTCCTCTTGAAATGATGCAGTGCAGAAAGGTCACACAACCATTCAGAGCCTGGGTCAGCCCTTTGGTCACTTCTCCGACTGGTTGGCGACAGACCCACTCTGCGTGTGGCTCTTTCTTGTCAAACATCAGCCCTTGAAAGTCAACAGTGTGCCCTTGTAACCAACAAGGCTAATGGCATATTAGGTTGCATCAGGAGGAGCATTGCCAGCAGATCTAGAGATGTGATTATTCCCCTTTATTCAGCTCTGGTGAGGCCACCTCTGGAGTACTGAGTACAGTTCTGGGCCCCCCACTACAGAGAGGATGTGGACACATTGGAGAGGGTCCAGCGGAGGGCAACCAAAATGATGAGGGGTCTGGAGCACATGACTTATGAGGAGTGGCTGAGGGAGTTGGGTCTGTTTAGTCTGCAGAAGCAAAGAGTGAGGGAGGATTTGCTAGCAGCCTTCAACTTCCTGAAGGGAGGTTCCAAATAGAATGGAGAGGGGCTGTTCACAGTAGTGGCAGATGGCAGAACAAGGAGCAATGGTCTCAAGTTACAGTGGGGGAGGTCTAGGTTGGATATTAGGAAAAACTATTTCACTAGAAGGGTGGGGAAGCTCTGGGATAGGTTCCCTAGGGAAGTGGTAGAATCTCCATCCCTAGAGGTTTTTAAGTCTCGGCTTGACAAAGCCCTGGCTGGGTTGATTTAGTTGGGATTGGTCCTTCTTAGGGCAGAGGGCTGGACTTGATGACCTCCTGAGGCCTCTTCCAGCCCTGGGATTCTATGATTCCACGATTAAAGCCATTAGGATGGTCAGTGAGGAAGGACGGGTAACTGAGCTGCCAGCGTGCTGCACCGTCTCCTTTGACCCAAGTGGCGTGCACAAGTAAATCACGGTGGATGGATGAGATGACCACGTGTCCACACTTGTATGAGAGCTGGCTGAACGAGGTGGCACACAGAAAAGATGGAGATACTGGTGGTGGTTTGGGGCAACCAAATGGGAAAATGGCAATGTTTCTGCCGGGTCCCTCAAATTAAGGGGTACCCCCTTGGTCTGCCACTGTGCCATTTGGGGTTTTGTTAGATCTTCCACTGCCCCAGGATATTCAGGTAGCAGAGTGCAACTTTTCCTCCTCTTCACCCACTAGTAGCGTGATCTACACTGGGCTACCGCTGGGGATAGAATCATAGAACCATAGGATGATTTGCAAATCAGCCGGCTAGTGCGAACCCCGTTCCACGAGGCGTACAGATAGTTCGGATTAGAAGCCTAATCCGAACTATCTAGTCCGTGCCGCGTGTAGCCGCCCAGCATGGGGTTCGCACTAGCCGGCTTTTAAAAATGGCGGTGCCGGCTTTATGCTAATGAAGCCCGGGAAATTCAAATCCCGGGCTTCATTAGCAAGTTCGGTATGCATACATTACCCCCCTAGTTCGAACTAGGGGGGTAGTGTAGACATACCCTTAGTGTAGATGCACTACCTAAGACTTAGGGTGTGTCTAGACTACAGGGGGTTTTTTTGGGGGGGTTTTTTTTTCGAAAAAAGTGGCCTTTTTTCGAAAAAAATTCCCCTGCATCTAGACTGCTGCCGCGTTCTTTTGAAAGTAAATCAAAAGAACATAGCGGGTTTTTTTTACTGCGGAAAACCTCGTTTTACGAGGAAGAATGCCTTTTTTTGAAAGTGCTCTTTGGAAAAAAGGTGCTATGTAATGCAAACTGCGCTTTTTCGAAAGAGAGCATCCAGACTGCCTGGGTGCTCTCTTTCAAAAAAGCGGCTTGCTTTTTCAAAAGTACTGGTTGTAGTCTAGTAATAGGGATGTAGCAATGTTAGTCTGATCTTGCTGAAACAAAAAAGCAACAACTATGCAGCACTTTAAAGACTAACAAGATGGTGTAGTAGGTGATGAGTTTTCCTGGGCCAGACCCACGGCCTCAGATCACATTCTGGAAGAGAATTGGCATGACCATATATACCAAAGGAATAGAATGATTCCTTTGGTATATATGGTCATGCCAATTCTCTTCCAGAATGTGATCTGAGACCGTGGGTCTGGCTCAGGAAAGCTCATCACCTAGTAAACCATCTGGCTGTAGTCTAGCCACTCTTTTTCGAAAGAGGCTTGCAGTCTAGACCTAGCCTTAGAGCCCTAGGAAGCACTGGGGAGTCATTAGTTCGAATTACTCTGGGGAGTCGTTATTTCGAAATAGCAGTACCGGAGCATCCACACCACGGTTTTTTCGGTAACCTCTCCAGCCCACCGAGGTGGGAGAACTGGATCCGGGCCAAGAAGCACGAGGCTTATTCCTTGGTGCTCCTAGAGGATTTTTTCCTACAAATAGTTTTCCTTTAGCGCTCTGCCATCCTCCTTCGTCCTCGCTGGGGCTGTTCTCTCCATCGCCCGTCTCCCAGCGCTGGCACCTTGGGCTTTGCAGCGGCAGGGCTGGGCTGTACAAAAGCTAGCGAAGCAGGGGCAGGCAGGGAATTGGAGCTGTAGGGCCTGTTGGAAGCGTCACCAGCAAACTCCTCCCCTGGCGGAAGCGTGGCTCCAGCAGCACCTCGAGCTAGGTCCGCCCGGCCAGTGGTGGCTGGCTGGGTTTTGTGCCTGCAGGTCTCTTGCGGTGCGATGTTGCCCTGTAATCCCTGCCTTGCTCCTTCCGAGGTGGGGGAAACTTGGCTTTTCTCGCTTTTTCTTCCTTTTTTAAGATCTGTCCAGCTCCCCCACCCAGGGTCCTTTATTTAAAAAAATAATAATAATAACCCACCCGATTGGCCGCATAATTCTTACTCTAGCGGGGTCTGTGTGTTCGAACCGAGCGCCCCGTGTAAACGCACAGGTAACGTGGAGACAGCTGGGGGGCGGGCGCGTGGTGTCGGAATCCGGAGCGCAGCAGAGCGGTAAGCTTACACTGCTGCCTGTGACACAAGAAAGCGGGGCTGGTTTTCTCGCTAGGGCTCGGACCGGTCCTCTTTGCAGCGGGGAGCTCCGGCTGACTCTAGCCGTTCGCTGGCTGGGTTACAAGCTAAATGGGGACGGATGACGGTAACAATATTAGAAGGTGTTTTTTTCTGTTCATAAGCAACCCGGGTGTTTTCCAAATGGCAGACGCTGGGCAAAATCCACGACAGAATTGATCTGCCTCCATCAGTGACAATCTCTCTGTGTAGCTAGACGTGTGTGTATGTGTGTGTGTGCGTGTGTGTGTTATAGGCAAATAAACAGCGTTGTGGTTCAGTGTTATGTTACAATAAAGCTAGGGGAAAAGCAATACACCGGTCTGCAACCAGGAAATGCAAGCAGCGCGGAGTTGGTGTATTTCATTTACAAAGTACATTTGATTTTTTTTTTTTTGTCCGTTGCAAATCTGCTTTTAGCTTTGGAACTCACTAGAATCGGCTTTCGTCCGTCGTTCCTGCTAGGTAGATAAACTTAAATACTGTTTTCGGTAACATCCTTTTGTCCGATGAAAATGATTGCGTGTGTTTCCTCAGAGCCAAGCGTTACAGAGGATCTGGACGAAAAATAGATTCTGCAGAACAATATGATCTTTTCCTCTGGCTGGTTCATTTTTTTTAAAAAAAGCCAGTTATTCTTTAAAGAAATAATGAGCCAGGAAAGAAGATGAGTGTTTCTTTCATTAACCTAATGATAATTGCGAAAAGACTCCTCTTTTGTCAGTTTCACCTAATCAAAACCGAATTTCTGTATGTGGCACTGACAGAATCAGTAAAACTTCACCTTCGACTTTATTGATCTGAACAGACAGGCAGAGTTTTCTATGGTGTTCAATTTAGGGAATTAAAAAAAATCACTCCACTAACAGCATTTGGTACATTTCTAACCCATATGTCACCTCAGTGCTTTAAATAATTATATTTGCATGCAGGGAGTGATTCATAAATATGTCAGGATTGTGAAATATAGGCAGGCATTTCAAACTTTCTATTTAAAAAACATGAATTATGGCCACGAAAAATGTGTTCCCATTTAAGGGTGATACGAAGTATTTGGTGTCTAGTACGGAGGCCCATCCATCATATAGACAATAAAGAGAGTTTTTGCCTGACGTTGGAAATTTATGGTTGCCCTTCTCCTCTCTAATAACTCAAGCATTGTGTCAGCCTGTGACAGCCTTTGCAGAAAAACAGCAACCCTGTTATCAATCAAAAAGCCCTTTTACATTTTTAGCAAAACTCGGATCATCCAGACACCCTTTTAATGTATATATTACATCATTATAGATCATTCTGCACTTTTACTGCAACTCAACAAAATGATCCATCACATCAGGGCAGCCCTGATGAACGCTGATGTAAATTATTTGTACGTCACTAGTACAGTCCACAATGAAAAATGGACTTTAGGAGGAATTAATTTTAGGGTGTAAAAAATAAAGATGAAAGTAACTAGGATCAGGGGAAAGACCTAAAAAAGTATCAATAGGGGGTGCTTGGAAACAAATTCACTTCTGAACGTTATTAATTTTTAAAACCCTTTTCAGGATCATGGACCTAGACTATTATATATCTAAAATTGGGGAGATGGAAGAAACATGGAAATATATAACACCTCCGCCCACACACACAGCTAGTGTGTAATTATTCCAAGGAGTATAACCAACTTGCCAATTGTGCATGGAGCAAAAGGTACCTGGATTGCAAATGTCAATTGTATATGTAGCTTACAGCTTTCCTTTAGATTTAAATGCGCACCACTCCCAATACTGCTAAGCTACATCTGTTAGATCTGCATACTTTCCTTAACAAACTTGTCCGTAAACCAGGTCTCAGTCCTGGATCCAACTAAAGACGCTGCAAGATTGTCTCCATTTGCGTGACTCACTGTTAATTTATGAAGGATTACTGTAACTAAATATGTGCAATATTATTCTCATACTCCCAGGGCTTGTATCAAAGAAAGCTTAACTGCTTTTGAGATTTCTGCAATTCCATGATCAACCCAACGTGTTACTGCTAGAAAGTTATTTATTTCGCTCTTACAGTCGTGGCAGTAAATATTAATTTGTTAAAAGGTTCCGAATGTGGACTTATGAAGTTATTTGACGATTGAGAGGTTAGCCTTAGTACATTGAGTTGTGCCACCTGGATCCTACATCTACATGCATTTAATGGGAAACGTCACAACCTTTTTGTGTCATCAAACTCGTTTGCTTTGCTGCCCCAACTCCCTTTAAAGAGACCTTAAAACTTACTTAAAACTGAATTGTGAACTAATAACCACGCTGAACATAAAAGAGGCAGGCTACTTTTGGAACACAGCTGTTTAGTAAATAGATTCCAACCTAGGGGGTAAAATCTTCACGCACACACACAAACACACAAAAGAAACTCTTGCAGCAATAGGCGAGGCTGACAGAGGCTTTAACAGAGAAAAGTTTAATTTCATTGGTAATGTTAGCTTCTCTTTTCTCTCCTAGCATACTAACGGGGAAGGGGCCTGACAACTCACTGTAGGAAACATTTTAGGAACATGCATGTTATCCAAAACAATGGCAAACATGTACATTCCTGCTAGTTGGTTCAACAGATCACTGACAATTGAAGCGCATATTAAGTTAAACACGACTATTATCTTGCAGATGGCTCTAAAATGACCACTGCTCATAAGAACATATAATTGTATTTCCTGCAGAAGAGGCAAAGAATGCATTCAGATAGGTCTTGCTTATATATTTTAAGAAGGCACTTACCACCCTGATATTACATATTTTTGTAGAATTAGCCAATACAAACAGAGGCTAGGTTTAGAAATCTAATCCGCTGCTGGCAAGCATTCAAAATATGTTCTTTTATTAACACGCGCAGCATTGAAAATAATTGCCCCCCCCCCCATCCTCTCCTCCGCCCTACGGCGGGGTACCGGTGCAGATAGATCAATTTCAGTGTGAACACATCCCCCAGTCTCTTATTTAAAAAAAAAAGTTTTTCTTTCTCCAAAAATGCACACGCAGTATTTCTGATGGACCGTATTTCTTAGTCATCGTGTTTGCAGTCAAACAAATCCGCAAAAATGCCTCCCTTACGACTATTTGTGGCAAGGCAAATCTTTTTAGAACTCCCTTGCGTGGGTGAAGGGAGGCAAAATACAAATTAAGCCGTGAAAGAGACAAATAGGGGAAATATATTCGAGTCGGCCACACAAACCAGTCAACTCACTTTTTGGGGGAGGGAGGTCTCTCTAAAAAAGCAAAGAACTGTGGGTGTTTTTTTAAAAAATAATTAGAGGCCTGGTGAGTGCTGGTTGTCCAGTTTAAAAGACCAAACGTCCTTTCGCAACACGAGCTACACACTGTGGCACTGAAATGCCAAGAGAAAGAGCCAGATTCCCAAGCAGGCAATGTGATGCGGGGATTTTTTTGCTCCGGCCTTTCCCGAGGGGAAAGAGTCCGGGATTTTTGGATGATCCTGACCAGGGTTTGCAGCTCACCAGCCTGACCTGTCAAGCGGATTATTTTAGAGGGAGATTAATAGGGGAGGCGGGCTGCAATAATAATCGTTTTGTTTGATGTGACAACTTTGATAGGCGTTGATTTACTTACAAACTGATAGGCTTTTAATTGAGCGCCTCCATCCAGCTTGAGATGAAAGGCAAACCGCATTGAAAAGCTGCCCGAGTGCCCGCGAGCCTCAATACTGATTAGCCATCTCGACAGTGAATAGTTCAAGGCATTTTCAAACTTTTCTCTCGCTCCCTTCTCCTCCTCAAATATCTTGCCAGCCCACTCCCTTTTAAGAGAAAATAAATCATTCCCATTGTGTGCAAATAAAATCGACTTGACATCCTTGCCAATCGCTGGTAGGTAAAGGAAAGTGGGGATCGGCGCGCGTTAATTAATTCTCTTCTTGCTCCAGATCTTAGTTTTGTTTTGAAGTGGAGCTTTATAACAAATCCACCACCATTTCAACCCGTAAATGCCAAACGGAAACCCGGCTTCATAGGATCATTAAACACGGAGCCCAGGCAGAGAGAGCGAGGCAGGGTAGAAACTATCTTTCCTGATTCATTAAAACAAACAAGAACGCCACGCCAAAAGCAGGCACGATTCTCATACATTTGCGCGTCTAAGAACGCTCCTAGAACGCTCATCTTTTAACTGTGTGCCGTGCGTTCTGAGCAGCGTAAATGGTTCATCAAGGCTAGGAAAATGGTTCAGGAGGGTTCCCGAGATAGATTTTTTATAAGCTTCTACTTAAAAAAAAAAAAAAAAAAGCACCGGAAACTTGCACGTGTAAATGTGATTTACACTGCGCATCAAAGGCACAGCGCTAAACGTGCTGTCTTCTGAAGTTGCTAATTAAACTACCTGCTGTAGCTTCTGTTTGAGATTAAGGGTTTTTTTCTCTCCCCCTCGCTTGTAAACTTTCCCCTCTTTCCGTGTCATCAATACGCCGCTTGTTTTACACATGTACCGGGTTATCACCTTTGATTCCTCGGTTTAAACGTTGTAAGAGGCCCCTCCCGGGCCTTCCTCTACCCCCCACCTCCGCCCCAAAAAGCCTTCCCACCACTGACTCTACCTTAAGACAATTAATCTTTAGTCTTTCACCCTGGGAGGCAGGACAAATACAACGAGAAAACAGATAGGAGTCTCTCTGGTCCTGTAAGGAAAACAGCTGTTCCAAGCACTTTAATGCAAATGAACACAAATGAAGGTTTCAGCTTTTTTTTTATTCCAGAGTTTTACTGCACGCCATTTATCAAATGGACTTGACAACAAAAGAAAGAACCGGGGGGAAAACCCGGGGCAGATTTAAGTCATTTCCACTCTACGTGGGGCGGGGGGGGGGGGGGGGGGAGGAGAGACCTTACAGTGAAGTTGTGAGTCTTGTGAGTCTTGCTGGAAGGTCAATTTCTGGGGCAAGTCTTCCTTCGCTTTGCCCTCCAGTTTTCGCCCTCGCATAAAATGACCCCGTTTATTTTAACATCTGCCCGGGGGGATGCACGAACAAATGGGCCCTTTCCCCCTTTCAACTCTTAGTATACACACACACACACACACACACACACCTCTCTCTATCTCCAAAGGACGGCTGGCTTTTCAACGGCAAAGCTGGCTTTTAACAGAGACCTGCCATATATTTCTGTGACTTCCGAATTGGAAAGGGACTGGTTTAAAGGGAAAAAGACCTGGGAGAAAATGCCAACTGTAGCTACTAATCTAAGAGCACGAACTGACACTATTCTGGGGAGTGGGGACTGGGTTTCAAACATCCAGCAGACGCAACCACGCACACAGCAGTGAGTTCTTTCCGGTTCCCCGTCCCTTTTCCAGGATCAGGCCCCGCTCTAGCTGGAGTCCAGGTCAGGAATTGGACGCGATCTCTCAAGCAGTTGGCTTGTCCTTCGCTTGTCAAACGCGTCGTATCTCCCGAAGTGCCTTTTTGTACATGTTGGAGATGGCGTGGGCCCCCATGTCAGATCCGGATACAAAAGTAAGACATTGATTAACACATTTTGCCTGTGCAAAAAAAAAAAAAAAAAAAAAATGAGTTGGAGGAAGAGGGTTGGAGACTGAGGAGAGAAGCTGAAGGATTTTTGTGGTGGTGTTTTTTAAAGCCAACCCAGAGCACCAAAAAGAAGGGAGAAGTCGAACCAAAACTCTGCTAGCCTATGACCTACCCCCGGGGGCATTTCTCCTGAACAAATAATGGTGACATCTTTAAAGAAGGGCTGAGGAGACAGGTGCGTGTGTGCATACCAGAAACTGTGTGCATACATGGGCGTGCTGCACACACAGGTAGGTGGGTCGGTCGGTCGGTAGATTCCAGGCAAACAGACACGTGGGCAGCTCCAGGTCCAGGTTAGCGGAGCTACAAATGGCGAGTCAAGAGGCTGCTATCTAAAGCGAAAACTCCGTAACTGGGGCCCCAGCCTGGCCGAGCCTGTAGTGACATTCCGCGGCAGCTCCACGTGTCAATCTTAATTCTCCTCTAAACATTCCGCCGTGCCAAGCGCTTGAATGACAGGCAGCCGGGGGGAAAAAGCCCAGCCGTGGGTAGGTCCGTCTTCTTCGCCCTACTCATCCCTCCGTCCTCTTCTCTCCCCCCCCCCAACCACCCCATCCTCCTCCTCAGGAGCCCAAGAAGCTGTTTAATAACCCAGGCAGGCGACAAGGGGGCTTGCACACACACATACACACAAACATACACCCAGCAGAGCCACCCTCGTTAATTACAGCGGCTCCGCCAAGGTAGATACGGTGGCGTCTCGGAGAAGTCACTCTCCCTTTTGTGGGCATACAAATTGAGTTTACTCGGGGAACGATTTATTCCTTACATTGAATGGCTCTTTCTCAAAGAAGCCCGTCTCTCTCCTCCTTCGTTTTCCCCTCCTCTCCCCCCCCCCTTTCTTCCTTCAAGTCACACCAGGCTTGTAATCAGCAACAAAAGCTGACATAAATCAAGGGCGGATTGACAGGGGCTGACAAATAACTGATTGATTGCGGTTGGGGAGCATTGACAATTGATGGAGGGGCGGAGAGACCCAAAAAAGCGAGGGGAGGAGGGCGGCGGGTGCAGCCCTGGGAACATGTGACAGTCACATCCCCCAATCTCTGCCTTGGGTTCCCAGTGTCATCAAAGGCCTGATTGGAGCGCTTCCAGGGGGAGGGCGGACTCTACCAAGTTTCACGTCCAGAACCACTTTGCAAATATGAAGCAGTAGGGAGAAAAATTGCTGCCTACGCCGCCTTTTCCTCCAGGGCCAGGCAGGACATAACCCAACCCGCTCCGCACTAGTCCTCGGTTTACTGGGGCAAGATTACAAACGTGCCAAGGCTGAAATCACCCTGGGGGAGGGAGGCATAAAGCAACAGCCGCAACATGACGGCCTGGGTGGCTGCAGGCATAAGCGGAAAACGCTGTATCAGTGCATTCGCGAAAGGCGGTCAGAGCCTGTGCTGCGGCTCGTAAGGGCGAGCGCGTCTTAAATAGGCGCTGGCTTCGTCCTTGCTTTTTTTTGCACGGCCCGGTCGAAGGGGCTGCGGAGAGCGAGGAGCATGGGGATGTGAAACACAAAATTAACGCCCAGCCAGTCCTAGGAGCAAAAAACCAGAAGGGGAGGGGAGAGCCCATGAAAACCGTAGGGAAGGGGGGGAGGGAAAAAAAAAAAAAACCCAAGCGCCAGCCCGGGGAACGTCACATCCCCTTGACCCTCCAATCACCTCGGGGTCCCATTTGATTGGAAGGCGGCAAAGGCTTTAATCTCAGCCTAATTCAGCTGCTTTTGAAGTGAGTTGCTTTGCCAGAGCCGGGGCTGGACGCGCAGCGACAGCAGCACAGCTGAGCGGCGGCAGAGGAGGGCGGCGAACGCAGCAGCTGGGGAGCCAGCGAGACGCACGCACCCCCACCCCGGGATTATTGTGCTTCCCCCCCCCTTCTCGCCGGGTTCCCCCCGCCTCCGCCAGAGACGTTTTCTGCCTCGGTGTGTTGGGGCGAGTTTGCTGGTTGGGGGGCGTGTGTGGCTCCCCCCCCCCCTCCCAAAGAGAGAAGGTTTCCGAGGCTGCCCCGCGCGACTCGCCCCAGTTTTCATGCGAGGTTTTGGGTCATGATCACATCGCCCTCGCTTTCTGCGGTAAGAAGTAGGAAGCTCAGCGGCGGCAGCGGAGACTTTGGCGTCGGCGGAGGCAGCAGCAGCAGCAGCAGCAGCGCCCCAGATCTCGCCTGGCCGAACCGGCACGCTGGGAATACTACGAGCTGCTCCAAGCCTTTCTTCCACCCCGTCCCGCCCTCGGACCCCTTGCGCCAAGCCAAGCGGCTGCCCATCAAAGTCCTGAAAATGCTCACGGCTCGGACGGGACACATTTTGCACCCCGAGTACCTGCAGCCTCTGCCTTCCACCCCCGTGAGCCCCATCGAGGTAAGGAGCCGCAGGCGATGCCTGATTCTCCCCCCCCCCCCCGCCCCCGACGACGGTCTCTCTCTCCGCACGGTCACTAAAGGGCAGTCTCCCCGGCCCTTCTGCTCAGTTCAAGGCGGATCCAGCCGGACCTCCCTCCCTGCTTTTTTGGGCTGGGGGAGGGGCTGTCATTTTTTCAGGGAAAGTTTGTGCGTTGCTTTACACCCCTCTTTTTTCGGGGGGCTTCAACTTGAGGGCTGGATTTAGGGCCCCCCAGGTGCGAAATAGGCTTGATTTGGGGAGGGGATGTGGGTGCGGCTGCTCCCAGCTTCCCATGATCTTAGCCTGACTTAGGATGACACCCCACTTGCGATGGGGTATGGGAGGGGGGGGGTCCGAGTCCAGTTTCTCCGCCTTGGGATGTTTGTAGGGACTCCCACTCCGAAGGAGGGGTGGGCGAAGGGATGTTTTCCCGGGAAAGTCTGCTCCCTCGGGAAGCGCCGGACCTTCCCGCAGCCTGGCGCGCCCGCTGACTCCGGAGCGGCTGGGAAACAGCGCGGCCAGCTAGAAATGGTGCAGTCGCTCCCTTTCGGGGACGCGCGTGCGGTGGGGACGAGGCAGAGCCAGCGGCCAGAGGAAAACCTGAACTTTGCAGAGCCCCCCCCAAGACACCGTTGCCTTTTTAAACCATTGTGGAAAATGGTGCATGGGGGTGGTGGAGGGGGGGGGGGGGAGCTGTCAGGATGATGGATGCGCACAAAATCGTGGCCCCCTTTTCAGGCCGCCCTGTGCAGGACGAGTCGGCCGCGGCCGGCTCCCGTGTGTGCTGCGAGCCCCCCCGATGCTGACCCGTTTGCCTTTGTGTGTCCCTCTTGCTCCCCCGCAGCTGGACGCCAAGAAGAGCCCCCTGGCCCTGCTGGCGCAGACCTGCTCGCAGATCGGCAAGCCCGACCCCTCGCCCTCCTCCAAGCTCTCCTCGGTCACCGCCAGCGGCGCGTCGGGGGACAAGGAGGCCAAGGCGGGCCCCTTGAAGCTCAGCGACATCGGCGTGGAGGACAAGTCGAGCTTCAAGCCCTACTCCAAGCCGGGCGCCGAGAAGAAGGAGCCGGGCCCGGCGGGCGGCGCCGCCGGCGGGGGCGCGGGCGGGGAGAAGTCGGGATTCCGGGTGCCGAGCGCCACCTGCCAGCCGTTCACGCCCAGGACAGGCAGCCCCAGCTCCAGCGCCTCCGCCTGCTCGCCGGGGCTGCTGCCGGCCGAGGCCAAGGCGGCGGGGGAGGAGAAGAAGGACGCGGAGGGCTGCGGCAAGGCGGGCAGCGGCGGCGCGGACGGGGGGCCGGGCGGCGCCAGCCTGGGCCACAGCCGGATTAGCGTCAGCTGTGGCGGGATTAACGCGGAGGGCGGGCCGCACCCCGAGGGCGCGCCGGGCGCCAAGGCCGCGGACTCGGTCTCTTGCAGCAGCAGCGGCCCCGCCACCTCGTCCGCCTCGGTGCTGGGCTCCGGCCTGGTGGCCCCCGTGTCGCCCTACAAGCCGGGCCAGACGGTCTTCCCGCTGCCGCCGGCGGGCATGAGCTACCCGGGCGCGCTGGCGGGCGCCTACGCCGGCTACCCGCCGCAGTTCCTGCCGCACGGCGTGGCGCTGGACCCCACCAAGTCCGGCAGCCTGGTCGGGGCGCAGCTGGCCGCCGCCGGCAGCCTGGGCTGCAGCAAGCCGGCCGGCTCCAGCCCGCTGGCCGGCGCCTCGCCGCCCTCCGTCATGACCGCCAGCCTGTGCCGCGATCCCTACTGCCTGAGCTACCACTGCGCCAGCCACCTGGCCGGCGCCGCCAGCGCCTCCTGCGCCCACGACCCGGCCCTCAAGTCCGGCTACCCGCTGGTCTACCCCACGCACCCGCTGCACAGCGTCCACTCCTCGCTGGCCGGCGCCACCCCGCCCTCGCTGGCCGGCCACCCCCTCTACCCCTACGGCTTCATGCTCCCCAACGACCCCCAGCCCCACATCTGCAACTGGGTGTCGGCCAACGGACCCTGCGACAAGCGCTTTGCCACCTCCGAGGAGCTGCTGAGCCACTTGCGGACCCACACGGCCTTCCCGGGCACCGATAAACTCCTCTCCGGCTACCCCAGCTCCTCCTCGCTGGCCAGCGCCGCCGCCGCGGCCATGGCCTGCCACATGCACATCCCCACCAGCGGGGCGCCGGGCAGCCCCGGCACGCTGGCCCTCCGCAGCCCGCACCACGCCTTGGGACTCAGCAGCCGCTACCACCCTTACTCCAAGAGTCCTTTGCCCACCCCGGGCGCCCCAGTGCCCGTCCCCGCCGCCACGGGACCTTACTATTCCCCCTACGCACTGTACGGGCAGAGACTCACCACAGCCTCCGCTCTGGGCTACCAGTGAGGCGTGGGGTAGGGATTGCAAACCAGCGGCCGGGGGAAGGGGGGTGTGGAAGAAAAAACAACCCACCCGCCCCCCCCCCGCCACTTTCTACAAGCTGAAATCTGACTTTTTATAAAACTAGTGTTCATTTGAGGACTGGATCCGTGAGCACTGTATTTATTTATGTTAGCTTCAAGCGGGACAATGAATCATAAAGTGCATTACTTAACTGAGCTCAATAGGTAACAAAAAAAAAAAGTTGAACACCCATTGTAGAATATAAATAAAAAAAAAGAAATAGAGGTCTTCTTTAATGTTACTTTAAAATTGCTATGATTGTATTGTACGTTCTTATTTAATGTCTCCTTGAAACGAAAAAAAAAAAACCTACATGCATGTTTGTTACTAAAAAAACAACAACTCGCAATTTGTCAATTATAACTTCAAATTGCAATTATTTTTACGGTGTATACAATTGAAAGAGAATTGGTATTTTTTTGTATGTAATCTGGAAGAAGGAAAAAACCCCCACAAAAAAAACAATTCTATTCCAAAAACCTCATTTGCCTTATTTTGTTCTTTAAAAGGAACACTTAACTATTTTTAATTTTTAAGTCCACCCTGTAAAAGGGGGAAAGGTTTACGTCATGTACTAAAATAATAGACAATGTATCGCTTTAAAGATTAAAATTCCGTATATTTGATGTATTAAAAGCTTTTACTTTTTTTTGTAAACAGTCCGCTTTGAGTCTGTTACAAGCACAACGGGCTAGATGGGAGACTTAATTTCTCCTGAGGCGTTTATTCAATTTTAATTAAAATTTTTAAAACCCCAGTTTTATTATAACCCCCGGGCTCTCTCTTTAAAAAAAACAAAAACCCGGTACATGTTGTATTCGTCCCTACGATCAGCTGTGCAGGAATGAAACTAGAGAACTAAAACTGGTTGAGTCTGGTTTTCCTGGGTGTTTTAAGAAACCAGTTGAACTACTGCTGACGTGAATGGGGAAAGCCAGTGTCTAAGACACTCTTTTTTGGGGAAGGAGGAGGAGGAGGGTTTGAGATGGAAAATAGACTTGATTTGAAAAGCTTGTCAATTACAGCGAGAGAAAGAAACCCCCCCCCCCCCATCATGACATGCAAAAATCAGCAGGTTTCAATGGCGGTATTGTAGAAATTTCGCGGGGCAAACGAGTGGCTGGTTAAAACAACTAACCAGCTCCTTCCAGGGTCTTCTCTCGCTCTCTTTTTTTTAAGACGAAACCAAGTCTTTCAAGGTAGGACAAACCTGCTCGAAGTTAATTTGAACTGAATAGGAGAAAATCCCCCCCGACGCTCTACGCTTTCCATGGGCTGCTGTGAGTTTGCCTGGTCGTTCTTTTCTTAAGCACCCGTTAAGAAGTGCAGTTAAGAACTGGGACGCAGTTTTGCGCTGGTAACTCCAGGACAAGGGAGCTAACACTTGCAAACAGAGCACTTAACGAATTTACAGGGGCTCCTCTTCCTTCGCCAGCTCCACACACGCCACTGTGTGTGTGTGTGTGTGTGTGTGTGTGTGTGTGTCCCTCTTCCCCTCGCTTGAACCGAACGCACGAGAAGAAGGAAAAAGTTACAAGTGGCGACTGTACCTTGACAAATTACTTATTTTTCCCCCTCTTCTTATAGTCCCCCCGCACTATAATTACTGCTCAAAGTTTCCCGCGGTGCTCAGCTGCTAATTAGCCCGCTGCATTTACTCGAGATAATTAGGAGAAGTTAGAGTGAGTGTGCAAAGGGGAGAAAAGAAGCCAGCTAATGAAGTCTCTGCGTTCGTCCAGCCTTCCTTGCTGGCCTCGTACTAGGGAGGTTTGGGGACGCGTCTGTGCTAGAGAGACACGATCTAGCGAGAGAAACGCCAAGGCGCGCGGCTCTGAGCCGGTGTCTGGTTCTTTCCAGGCGTCAATGCGAATTAGGCGCTAGAAACGCCTGGTGCTTTAGTGAAAACGGGGTTATGCCAACTCGTTCTGCTGGGGGGGTTTCCAAGGAGCTCTCTCTTGTGAAATGAGGGGGGCAGGGCTGCGTACCTTAATTACACGAAGTAACTTCACAGCCTAATTCTGTACGATGAAATTGACACAGGAGCAGCTAACACTCAGGGGAAGGGACGCGCGGTGGGTTGCAGGATGCTAACACCGAGTTGGAATCACACAAAAGAGAAAAATAATTTGACTTTTTAAAATCCTAGCAGGGTAGTTTAGCCACGGCTTTATTTTTAGCCACCACCTAATCTGGAGAAAAATACATATTTCAGGCTCCTATCTGGATTTGGACTAAATTTATTGCAGATTCACCAGGATTTTTTTCCCCTCTAAACTGCTCTTTTCTTTCTCTGCAGCTACTTTTCATTTGCCTCCCTCACAACCATCTCTGCCACATGGCTCTCTTAAATGATCGATCTAAAATCTATAAACGGGTGTGTCTAGTGCTATTTTTAAAATGCCTGTTAGTTACAAACGTTACTTTTATTTTATTTATTTTTTTGGTGGATTTCTGTTCTGTGAAAGTTTCAACGGCGCCTAAAGGTGAAGGATGGTAGATGTCAAGTATTAATTGCAATGAATCTTTCCCATTGTTTTATTTATCACCATTTTACTTGGATCCTCTGCTTAGTATTATTGAAAATTTACATCGCTTATTTTATTTCCAGGAGGATGGGAAGGAGGTTTTAGATCTTTGATCTGGCAAGTGTCGCCTAGGATTTTGATGATAAGCAGGGAAATGTGCGTTTTCTAATAGACACCGACTTAGGGGCATTAATCTATTTAGGTAAAAGGGTTGCGTTTGGTTCCCCCCCCCCAACCTTCCTTCTTGCTAACTGGATGGGTTGTGGAGTTGACAGCAGCCGCTGGTCCATGCCGCCGAACTAAAATAATTTCACCGTGGAAAACCAGCTCGAGAGGACAAGCAACAGAAGGGCAAAACTCATCAAAAGCCCCACCTCAGATCAATCTGACCAGAGTCAGCCATACATTAATTTAAATTAATCCGGTTGGTCTTCCTAGCACATCTGTTCGGAACATTCCATAGACACCCGCGCAGTATGTAAATCGCCTCTGGTGGGCTGCTGCGTGCCAGTGACGACCCAAAATTCAAATGGATGAATTCCCTTCCACTCCTGAAGGGTTACGCGGCGTGTCACTTCAACACAACCCTTCCGATAACAAGGCTGGGTGGGAAAAGGAGGGCTGCATTTATTTGAGCTGTGTCATTAAGCCGGCTTGCTGAAACAACCGAACAGCACAAGTCCCCGTGAGCAAAGGAGAAGGTAGACTCTATTGGCACTTATATGAGCGCGTACAGCCGCGAGCATATCTCTGCAATATCCTCCAAATCCTGTCCCAGCTTGCTTGGCCGCCCTTAGTAAGGATCTAAGCTATAACGACTGGTCTTTCCTTTTCGCGATAGGTGATCGCATTTTCTGGGGGGAGCTATATTAACTATCCCTGTTAAATACTTTTAATGCTGCTTACAAAGACCCACGTAGTGCGATGCTAGATCTGACTCGTGCTCCCGTTCTGGCTTTGAGTAAAGAGTCAACGGAGAAAATCAGCCAGGTAGTACCTGAAAAGTCCAACGTTGAGGGCTCAGGGAAAAGGACGCCCCCTCCTCTCCAGAAGAAACTATTGAATTCAATTCTGCCCTTTAACTTCCGAAAGCCTGAGAGAAAAGCATCTATTACAGGTGGCCATGAAAGTGCCCTTCGTTTAGTCGGAGTCACGCCTTTATTTTGTGTCCAAGTTAGAAAAATAGTGAGGCCATCAGCATCAAAACTTGGGGGTGTTTTTTTTTTAATTGTAAAGATTTCTAACTTGCCTGGAGAATTGCGGATCATTGTAAACATTTCTAACGTTGAAATTGACACGCACACGGTTTAGTTCTTTGTGTAACTTCGAATGCTGACCGTAAATATCCCTCCAACATTACTGCACATGGATGGGGCGGGGGGAGTTAATTTGTGCTGAGCATCCCTCTGAGCACAACGTTCAGGCCAGATGGCTCAGGGTCCCTCACCCTTTTTTAAAGGCTCTTGCGATGAAATGGGAAGGTGTCGGGGGAAGGGAGACGAACCCTTTCTTCGTTTGACTCGCTCTCGATCACCGATGGCTTTAGCAGCAGAGTGAGTTTTGGGCTTTAAACACAAATTAAAAGAGAGCTCATCAATACTGGGCGTTTCCAACAAACCGCTCAGGTGCTGGGGAAGGGGGTCCTATTTCCGGGTGGTGCCTATGATGGGGTGTTTTTTTTAACTGAAACAAACAGCAATTCACAGAGACTTTCTTCCTGTCTTAAGTTCATCAGCTGCCCCCTCCGCCCCATGAAAAAGGTAAATCCATTTTAGTTCTGAACGCTGTAGAAATCCTGGTGTGTATTCTCTTCCCCCCTCCACCCCATCTTCAAATGAATTAAAGACAACCTGACAATGCTGTCATTTGTCTTCAGCGTCACATCAAGGCAAGACATAATGATAACAGAGCAGCAGAAAGGACGCCCACTGAAACCTGGAAGACACATATATATATAAAAAGCGCCTCGGAACATCTTGAAAGAGAGCAAAATTAGACTAAGCCTAGGATCCTACACTAAGAACCTTTATGTGACATACATAAAACTGTGTGTCGACTTCAGGGCTTTATTCTGTGCACAGCCAGGGTAGTAGATCAAACATACTTCTGTGAAAATAACACTGAACATATTCAGTAGATCCAACGTCTTACAAACCTCAGGAAACTCCCCCCCCCCCCCATGACGATTCAAGCCCAATTTGCAGTTAATCATCAATGTTTTTCACCTCTTAAAAGTGTCACCTAGATTGTGGCACATTTAACACTGAAGCTCACGTGAGAAACTAAGACAGACCCTTCCAGGCATGCATCGATGGGGGAAAAGATGGGATTTTGTATCTTTGGTGTGTATATTAGGGGGAAAATCTGAATGCCTGTTTCTCCTGCCGCCAGGCGGCGACGCTGAGTCCCTCAGCGAAAGAGAGAGGAAAAAGAGCAAAGCAAACTTGTTATTTTGCTTTGAAGAGCTGCCCACCTATTTAAGTTTTTAACCTTTCTCCCCCACCACTCCAAGATTTAGCCAATTTTTAAAGGAGGTGAGTATTCCGTCAGCGGGCAGGAGGCAAAATCCTACCCCCTGTTCCAAATCACTTGTTCCGGACAGGAGGCATCTTTGATCTAATCCGAAGCGAAGTTTTGCAGTGTAAATGGATTTAGCCAGATCCAAACAGATAGGCCGGACTAACCAAAAAAACGTGCCGTTGTTGTTGCTGTATCGCGCTTGTTATCTCAGCTACTCTGAAGGGTAAATAAATTGCGGTTATATCAAAAACAATTGGCCCTACATGTGCTCATAACAGATGGGATCTTATCAGAGTTTAACTGTAATACATTCTGACTTTTGGAAATTGTAATCTTTAATCGATGTTAGATGTTGTCTCTCTCTCTCTTTTACTGTAATAACAGGCAGCAAAGTTTTGGAAGCAACTGGGAAAGTTTGACTTTGTTATGCGTTTTCTCCAGAAAGACAGATGTTTTACAGTGGAAGCGGGAAGGCTACAGAAAAATTAAAATACAGAAACGAAAATGCTGGAGACAAAATGATCGACCTCTCCCCCCCCCCCCCTTCTTTCAGTGATAAAGGGCTTGCTTTAAAAAATGAATACATGTCAGGAGAATAAACTCAGGCAGTGGGGAAAACTATGTTCGAAATTCAGACGAATCCTTCTGCGACGAAATTAACAAAAAATAAATGTGAATAATTAGGGAAAGAATAAAAGGATAATCAATTGAACACGCGCGCAAACACACACATACAGAGGCTCCCCGATGCTGTTTTTCACGTTTGCAAGAAAAATGCTTGCAAATCCATTGCATTTCCGTAAGTCCTCTAGCCGCTCCTTTTTCGGCCAACGCTTTTGCACCGTGAATTGAGTTTATTACACTTTGCGAAGTCACTGTGTATTAGCACCCGGCGAGTTTGCATTGCAAGCATGTTTCTTTTGTTTTCCCTCCTATGAAACCTGTGTAGCAGAATTCCTAGAGCTCCGCTAGACTGTGGTCTGGATTTTTTCCCCTACCCTGATCTTGTTGGAGAATGTAAACTGTAATTTGCATGTGTGTAATAATCTAGATTTTTTAAAAAAAATCCAGAACTTTACAGTTGGTGAAAAATGACTATACATATAAACACAAGACAATTTTCTAATTTCTAAAGGGGAAGGGAATGAAAATGCGATTTGGTGTTTAGATCAAACTGATTTAAGAAACCTTCAGTTTGTGGTTCATTGAGGTTACTGAATGGACAGTAGTCAGTGAGGGAAGCCATACTGAAGCATAAGGAGAGATTTAATTTAATTTTAAAGGTACATCCTCCGAAGACTCCTGGAATAATTTGTCTTCTAAACAAAACTGAATGCCACTGTACTTAGGTGGGTTAAGAATTTCATGTCACTTCCAAACCTTGTTTAGTTCCTTTAGTCTGCAACTCATCACGGTTTCAATGAGCAATAATTATGTAGCTGTGGTTTTGATTTTCTTTAAAGAGTTCGCTGATGTGTTACCCCATATTTCACACACATATTCAACCTTGTGCAGCAAAACCAACTCATATCTCAGCAAAAAGGAACCGTTCCTCAGTGTAAAAGGCACCCTAACAAACAAAAGACACTTAACTCCAGAAGAGAACTTTTATGTCCAAGACATTTGATGCAGAGGGGTTTCTTTCAGACCTAACTATTAAGGTTGCTCCCTGATAGTTTTCTTCAAATTCACTTCAAGATAATTTCAGTGTTGCAAGAGGAACATAAAGTTAATAGGAATAATTACTGTATATCATAAAAAAACCATGTAAGACTTGCTATTTATAAACAAGTCAGCATAGCTCCCTATACCTACCAATAAAGCTATAATATATTTTATATTACAGATTTAGTGTTTATCTTAATATATACCCTCTCTGTGTGTATAATATATACTATGCATACATTTATATGCATAGTATATAATATATATTTATATGCAGAGTATATATTGTACAGCTGGTCATTTGCTTTTAAAACAACACACATGAAAATCCCTGGCAATTGCCAGTCATATGAGATGGGGGGGGGGAGGGAATAAAAAATCAAAATAGCTTTAGCACTTATTGCCCCTCCTTGTGATATATCCCTGGTGCCAAATGCAGGACTCCTGTACAGTGTAATATACACAGCGCTGGGAGAGGAGTTGGAGGAAAACACACTCTGTATTTAACTTCATTGTTCACCAGCGAGAGTGGAAGCTATAACTCATCCCTCCGGAGTGAAAAGCAATCTTTTCCCCACTGCCCTTCCACCGGGGACAGCACGCTGCAGCCTAGAATTAACCCTTTGGGCTGCTGATCTTTGGGCTTCTTGCCAGCCTTCGCTGCTCGGCTGCCGGCTCCCGCTACAATTTGTTGAGACTCAGTTGGCTCCACTGATGGGCTGGGTCACGTCAGGCAGCAAGGAGGTGGCTAGCTAAAGGTCGATGGAGCCCGTTTCCTCGTTCCATTGGGACAGAGGGAAAGAGAAAAGAAAACAGACAGCTAGTTTGCATCTGAATTCTGTCCTAGCTGAATCTCCCTGGAGGCTGGGGTGGGTCAGGCCTAGACTGGTAAAGTATCATTTTGGGGAAGGCTAGGAGGGGAGGCATTTTTTGTGGAAGGGGCCTGGCAGATCAAGAGGGTTGCCCAGTATTGGAGAGCATGCCTGGAAGAGAATAAGTGCTTTACAAGCTATTATTCTAGAGAACATAGGAACGGCCGTACTGGGTCAGACCAAAGGTCCATCTAGCCCAGTAGCCTGTCTGCCGACAGTGGCCAGCACCAGGTGCCCCAGAGGGGGTGGACTGAAGACAACGATCAAGCGATTTGTCTTGTGCCATCCATCTCCAGCCTCTGACAAACAGAGGCCAGGGACACTATTCCTATCCCCTGGCTAATAGCCTTTTATGGACCTAACCTCCATGAATTTATCTAGTTCTCTTTAAACTCTGTTATAGTTTAGTCTTCACAGCCTCCTCTGGCAAGGAGTTCCACAGGTTGACTATGGGCTGTCTGAAGAAGAACTTTTGCTTATTAGTTTTAAACCTGCTACCCATTAATTTCATTTGGTGTCCTCTAGTCCTTATATTATGGGAACTAATGAATAACTTTTCTTTATTCACCCTCTCCACTCATGATTTTATAGACCTCTATCATATCCCTCCTCAGTCTCCTCTTTTCTAAACTGAAAAGTCCCAGTCGCTTTAGCCTCTCTTCATATGGGAAGGTCTGGTCTGGTCTGGGTTGGGTGGGAAAGGTGGTTGATGGGGTGAGATCTTGAGTTGAGGGGTGAGATCCATTGAGGTCTTCGTTAGGTCACCTCAGAGGGAACACATTGGCATAGCTCCACCAAAGCCAACAACACTTGACCCTAGGGCTATGTCTAGACTGCAAGCCTCTTTCGAAAGACTGCACGTTGAACTTTCGAAAAAGCGGCTTGCTTTTTCGAAAGAAAGCATCCAGTGAGTCTGGATGCTCTCTTTCGAAGAAGCCCTATTTACATTGAAGAATGCCTTCTTTCGAAAGAGGAACTTTCGAAAGAAGGCGTTCTTCCTCGTGAAATGAGGTTTACCGCCATCGAAAGAAAAGCCGCGTTCTTTCAATTTAATTTCGAAAGAACGCGGCTTGAGTCTGGACGCAGGTGAGGTTTTTTCGAAAAAAGGCTACTTTTTTCGAAAAAACCCCTGAGTCTGGACACAGCCTAGCTGAGGACCTGGGTCTCTCAGGGCCAGTTGCACTACAAAATTAAGTCTACCAAACCTAGGGGGATGTACAGCCACTGCAGTCATTAAATCACTTTTGCACGTCCATACCATACCCCTTGTGTCAGTGGTGCGTGCCCTCCCTCACCAGGAGCCCTTGCACCAATGTAACTGACAGTGGGGGACAGCTTCTGAAAGGCAGCACCAGTCGACGTAACGCAGCGTCCATGCCAACATTGTGTCAACCTAACTACATTCACCTAAGCCCTACACCGTTGCCGTAGTGGGCAAGTTATAGCAGTGGAAGTAGATTTTCGTGCTCATATTTAGAGTTAGGTTGATGTTGACCTCACTCAGTAGCGTAGACCAGGGCTGAATGTCTCCATTCCCCACTGGGCATCACTGAGTTGATGTTAGGGTAAATAAAGACAGTCAGGGATTTAGATTCTGTGGTAATGGGCACCATCAAGCCACTGCCAGAGGAATGGGAAAAGGGCCGTTGCTCGGTGCCCAGCAATTCAAAAGGGCCCAGGGCCAGCAGTGACAGCAGCCAAAGCCCTGGGCCCTTTATTGCAACTGGAGCACCAGGGGATGTGCTCCAGGTGGCACCAAAGGGCTGGTGGAGTGAGGCTACACCCAGCTCCGCCCCTTGTGCCCGAGGCCCCGCCCTTTGTGCTTGAGGCCCCGCCCCTTGTGGGAGCACCAAGCTACTCCCCACCTTGCCCAGGGGCCCAGCAAGTCTGGTGCATCCCCAGGTGTCATATATATATTTATCTATCTTAAATACTTGTGTAAACACACACACACACACACACACACACACACACACACAGTGTTACTATTTGACACACAATTTTATCTAGATGACCAAGAGCATCTATTAAAAAAATCAGATTTCCAATCAAGGTAATAAATATTGGACCACTACATTTTATAAGTAAGGCAACCCAACGGCACAGCGTACAACCAACAACACAGTGTAGTTCCCATCGTGATGTCTTTACGGATGCCCATGTGAGTTGTGCCAGTGCAAGGGCTCTGTCAGGTCTTTAGGACTGGCCCCATGTGCACACTCACCACGCCATGGGCCTTGTGGAAAAATGCGGAAAGCACTTACCAAAGTGGAAGGCAAGTTATAACCCAGACCTTCCACAGCGCCCATTCCTGTGGACAGGAGTCATGACTGCTTTATGTGCTCTCTTTGCAGGGCTTTTCAAACCCTGGATCTATGTAAGCAAAGATGGAAGGGCTTGCTCACCTAGCCTGCTCCTCTTGTTGTCTGAACCGGCATATTTGGCTGGAAGCACAGCTAGGTCTAAGCCCCGATCTTTGGCACTGGCAGGGTACTACAGAGATTTTGCAGCACAGAAGTGACATTTACCTAGTATTGCTAGATATCTGATCAAAAACTTCCTTCATATTTTTGTGGTGGGAATGGGGGAGGCAGAAAATGGTTTTCCTAAACTAAATAGAAACTTTTTTTGCAAAAAAGGCAATATTTTTAGATTTTAAGTGATCAAACATTTCAGTTCTATGTTTTTTGTTGATTCCCTCCCCCCCACAAAGAATCATTTATTTCCCAACAGGGTTCAGTCACCCCAAAACTCTGCTTGTGACTCTCTCGAGGAGTGTTTACAGTTTTTTGTTTATGCCTCCCGTCCCATTTCAAAATTAACAAAAACCATACCGAGAAGCAGGGTTATTGCGTTCCGAACACATACGAACAGCATCAGCAGTCCGGAATGCCCCCCCGATGCACCAATGAGTGTCAAACGATTCCAATTTAAATCGTTCAACAGCAGTGTCTTTTGTCTCCCAGCTGGGGTGTCAAACATATTTTGTAGAGAGGGCTGAATTGCATTGTTAATTATGGTCTGCGGGCCGGGTGTATGAAGTTAGGTTAAATGTTATGCTTGATCAAAAGCAGATATCCCACAGACTGTAACAGGAAGTTTGCACAGATTGAGAGAGGAACATGGACCAGATGAAGCAATCAACAACGTACTGAATAGTGTCGCTGTTGCTTTCAGCGGGGGAATATACCCACACAGTTGAGACTATAAATTACTGAAAACCTGGTGTTTCATAGTGCCATCATTAGGTTTTAGCCTTAGTACTTATTGTAGATGAATTAAAGAGGTTTATACCTGCGGGCTTGTCTATATCACTAACCATTTGTAAACGGATATATAGTTTCTAAACAGATATGGTTGAAATGGTACAATCCCCCAGGGTGGATGCAGTTACCTAGCTAAGACGGGAAAGTTTATTCCCATTAGGGAAGTGACCTGTATGCTGATGTTCACACTAGGAATTGCACCAATTAACTCTTTCACCAAAGTCACCCCTTTTAACCTAAACAGCTAAATCCATATGAAAAAATGCAAGTATATCAGGTCTAAGTTTTCCAGACTTAATCTACAGCACTGCACATTCAGATGGTTTATCTTGGTGACCACCAGAGCCAGAAACTTAGTATAAATCCTGGCCATGTCGAAATAAAAGGGCATTCTGTCTCTGACCATTATGAGCTCAGGATTTCATCCTTCCTTAGGAAAAGCAATACAAGCGTATGTTCTGTATAATCAGAATTTGTAATGATGAGTAGAGGGATATCATAAAGTTGCTTATTTCAGGGAATGTTGAGGGGTGGCCTGTAATTGTATTTTAAAATTTGATAAGATCTGAGTTTTTGGGAGCAAAGCATTCTGGCTGCTGGTTCTTGCCTGGAGACCAGGAGGTTTGGAAAAGTAATGGTCAGCAGTCCAAGATAGTAGCTTGTTTCTTGTTTTCCTATACGCTCTAACTCAGATTGCCTATGAAGAATAGAGGGTTGAACGTATGGAGGGCTGTTTTGGGGGTGTTGGATGAGAGGTATTGTCAGACATGGATATTCAAGTTTCTCAGGGCACTAAAGTGCAGGAACTTAACACAAGTTAGCATCTCAATCAGCTTTTCCAGGATACCTTTACTTTGGGAGGTAGACAAGCATAGATTTGCAGCAGAATTGGATTCCTTCAGAGAACACTGTCTTGAGGTGGTGTTTCTTGCATTTGAGGCTAGATTGGAATGGAATGGCTGCTCTCTCTCCAGCCTTATCTTCTATGGAGCTAAGGCTGCTGTTGGAGGAGCAGTCTAGGAGAATACAGTACTATCCAAACCGGTTTCAGCAGCAAAAGCGTCTGAACAACCAGCTTGAGGTTCTGGCATTTGCCTTCACCAGCTATAAGAGTGTGCAGAGAGGCTGCTACATGGCTGATTTGGTGGCTAGGAATCGGTGCACTTCCGATGTGTGCTTCTTTCAAGACAATGTGTTTGATGCGGCTGTTGGAGAAGGTCTGGCCATGAACTGGGAGACCCTGGTAACAAGTGTGTGACTATCATAGATGTTGTGCTAGCAGAAGAGGCAGAGCTGAGCTGATATTCAGAACAATATTTTAGGCACAGACGTTAGATGGGGGTGCTGGCAGATGGCACTCAAATCTTGTAGGAGTGTCCATTGTCCGCTCTGTCCTTCTTATGAAGCAGACAGCGGAGTGTTCCTGGCCGCTGTGTGTGACTCACTGCTACAGCAAAGTTATTTCTTATTTTAAAGGTTGTATCTTATGATCATCACTTGCTTATGGAAACTGCTCTAACCCTAGGTCAGGTGCTACCAAGAGGAAACACGAAATTGTAGAGCAGCCTTCTAAGCTCTCATCAGGGTCCAGGTTCTATTTCACTTGATCTGTGACCGAAAAGTAGATGGATCTGTAACTCATACCTCAGGATTCCCCATCTGCCTGCCTGTCATAAAGTGCATTATATTGCCCTACGTATATATTGGGACTTGGAGTAGCTTCCATGCTTACCTTCTACTATGAAGGGACGAGTCTCTAATGACTGCTAGCCAAGTGGGAAGAGCACACTGGCTGAGGTACAGGTGACTCCAGGTGTGTTTCACCACACAGGTGAGAACCTTACCATCCATGTCCTTACATCAGAGCCACCCACACCATTTATTTTTGTCTTGCTTGACTCTTTCTGGGTGCATTTCAGGCCAAGAATAGCGTAGGCCCAAAGCTGCAGGAATTGCACCTATTTCGATCCAGCACCCTCCTCCACATCCCTAGCCGAGCCACTGTGGTCAGGAGGAAGGATGTACAGTGGACAACTTGCTAGTACAGGTTGAACCTCTTTAGTCTGGCAACATCTGTGGTCCAGCATGATTTTAGTTAGCTGGAGGTCCACTTATCATAGGTGGGACCAAGTTTCCCATGGTCCCATAAAGTTTGTTTACAGCTACCAGTCCTGGCTCTCAATGGTTATTTAGCTCTAATTTACCCCTAAATGTCTTCAGAGAGCCTAGGAAGCAGTGAGTGCTAGCAATGCTGGTAGACAATATTGACCTGCCGTCGTTTGGCACATTCTCTGGTTTGGCACCACTCAGGTCCCAAGGGTGCCAGGCTAGAGGTTCAACCTGTGCATAAGGCCACCAGAACCACTGCTATGAAGTTCCTCCCATACAGGGGGCTGTATGATAGTGCTGGGGGAGGGGTGACTCTACAGACAATGTGGGTTAGGATTCCTCCCGCTTGCCGAAGAACAACTCAATACTGCACAGGCTGGTAAGTGGGCTCTCTGCTAACCACACCATTTGGGCTTTACTCTCAGTTAATGTGCCTTCTGCTGGGCCCACAGAGCTCACTGTAAAACAACCCACTCAACTATATTTCAATAGTTAACCTTTCCTGACCAGGACTTCGACCCCAAGTGCCCACCCTGCTTTTTCTTGGGTTGTGTGGACCCCACATCCATAAAAAATGCATGTGTTTTCTTAACACTCCACATACCCAGTTTTTTTTAAATCTGATATCGCTTTGGTAAAGAGCCTGCCCTCACATAACTGTGTCTCATCTACTTTTTTTGTGATCCACACACTACGCCAGATAGGTTGTCTTCATGCTCAGCAGAAACATCCTCACATTTAACTAAAACAGGGTGACAGACTAACTAGCCTGTTTCATCGATGAGTGACATTTGTACATGTGGTGTTTGTACACTCTCTCTCTCACACACACACACACACACACACACACACACACACACACACACCCCCCATTGAAGGGAATCAAAACTTCTGGCTGCGTCTAGACTGGCATGATTTTGCTCAAATACTTTTAACGGAAGAGTTTTCCCATTAAAGGTATTTCTGCAAGAGCATCTATACTGGCAAGTGCCTTTGTGCAAAAGATTTGCTTTTGCGCAAAAGCACCCATGGCCAGTGTGGATGCTCTCTTACACAAGAAAGCTCCGATGGCCATTTTAGCCATCGGGCTTTCTTGCACAAGAAATTAAACTGTCTGTCTACACTGGCCCTCTTGTGCAAGAATACTTGCACAAGAGCATTTATCCCTGAGCAGGAGCATCAGAGTATTTGTGCAAGAACCACTGATTTTGTACAGTACAAAGTCAGTGTTCTTGCGCAAATACTCGCGGCCAGTCTAGACAGGCAGGTCGCTTTTGCACAAAATCTTGCCAGTCTAGACGCAGTCTCTGTATCGTAAACCAGTGTTTTTCAACCAGTGGTATGAGGTAAGTGGGAGGAAGGGGGAGGGTGTATATCAAGACAACTGAAAATTGGAGAAAACTGAATTTGTTTTAAGTTTTACAGCATTTTATTATTTTTGTACTTTTTACACCCCAAAATTTCATTGCCTGCCCGGCTACAATTTTGTTTAAACAAATGTGTTTACAATGGTAGAAAAACAATTTTTGTGTCTGAAAACTGTGGTAGAAAAACAATTTTTGTGTCTGAAAACTGTAGGTACGTGGGGGTACTTACTTTTTTTAAAAAGGGGTACTTTAAACAAACAAGTTGAGAAACACTGTTGTAAACAAGTAAAACGAATAGTTAAGGGGATAAGTGAAGGGTTCTACCCATGAAGGACAACAGTGCTAATGATGGAAGACGCCTCGGAAAAGTATCTTTTCACATCTGCATTTATAGAACATCATCCTGGGGAAGTATCAGAATAAAATGCAAGTTACCATTATGGGCATAGCTGAAGGTCCATTCTATGCAAGTGTGAACACACACACACAGTCCTGTCTAGACCATAAACTTGACTAGTACCTGAGAGAAGAGGGGGCAAGTTTTGCACCTCAGATTTTAGAACAATTACTGCATGTAACAGGGCAGGACTCACCAGCATGGCACCTCCTGCTGGTCACTCAGAGAATGAGTTCTGCCTAGTCCTACTGCACCCCCTGCCAGCTGGTGTCTCACCCGCTGTTCCTTGTATCTATGTTAATGGATCTGCCATATCCCTCCCAGACCACAGCTTCCTGCCCTCTGGATACTACCCTGCTGCAGTGTCCCCATACTCTGGGGTCCTCTTTCCCAAGGTACCCTCAATCCCTTGTACCCCACCGCCCAGGTCATCTAGCCCCTGTCTCAGGGACAAATTGCCATCTGAAATGGCCCCTCCTCATTAGCAAGGAGTCATAGACCTGCTGCCTACAGCCCTAATACTCTAGGCCTCAAAAGCAAGGCTTCAGCCTAGGGCTGTGTCTTCACTGGCACATTCTTGTGCAAAAATGGCCACTCTTGCACAAAAACATGCTGCCTGTCTACACTGGCCACGCATTCTCATGCAAGTAAACTGACATTGTACTGTAAAAAATCAGGGCTTCTTGCATGAAAATTCTGACACTTCCTGGCTACATCTAGACTGACATGATTTTCCGGAAATGCTTTTAACAGAAAAAGTTTTCCATTAAAAGCATTTGTGGGAAAGAGCATCTAGATTGGCATGGACGCTTTTCCGCAAAAGCACTTTTTGCAGAAAAACGTCCGTGCCAATCTAGACGCGCTTTTCCCCAAAAAAGCCCCAAACGCCATTTTCACGATCAGGGCTTTTTTGCACAAAACAAATCTGAGCTGTCTACATTGGCCCTTTTGCACAAGACTTTTGCGCAAAAGGACTTTTGCCTGAATGGGAGCAGCATAGTATTTCCACAAGAAGCACTGATTTCTTACAGTAGAAAGTCAGTATTCTTGCAGAAATTCAAGCAGCCAGTGTAGATAGCTGGCAAGTTTTTCCAGAAAAGCAGCTGATTTTCCAGAAAAACTGGCCAGTCTCGACACAGCCCCCTTCCCCCCTCCTCAAGAAGAAGCCAGTGGGGCTGCATAGCTCAGTGGTTTGAGCATTGGCTTGCTAAACTCAGGGTTGTGAGTTCAAGCCTTGTGGAGGCCATTTGGGGCAAAAATTCATCAGAGGTGGTACTTGGTCCTGCTGTGTAGGCAGGGGACTGGACTCAGTGACCTTTCAAGGTCCCTTCCAGTTCTAGAAGATAGACAATCTCCATTAATTTAATTTAAGCCCTCTTGCAGAAGAGCTCTTCCAGAAGAGGCCAGTGTAGACAAGCAACATAAATTTCTTGCACAAGAAGCCCCTATAGTTAAAAGGGCCATCATAGCTTTCTTGCAAAAGAGAGTGTCTATACTACCATAGATGCTCTTGCACAAAAGCACATACCAGTGCAGACACTCTCTTGTGGAAGAGTTTTTGCACAAGAACTCTTCCACAAAAGAGTTCTTACACAAGAAGCTGACAGTGTAGACATAGCCTGGGAGTTTACCTGGCCAGAGCTCCTCTGCCCTACTTACCTTTCCCTAAGCCTGCTGTGTCAGGAAAGCACCAGCTTTCCTAGTAGGTGAGTCCCACCTACTCCACCAATGGTACAGGTGCACATAAATCTCCCATCTCTCCCTGCAGGAGCCCTTATTGATATAGCCCTCAGCTGGGCCCAAATTGGCTGTATCTGCCTCAGCTGCAGGCTCCACCGTCTCATCCCTCTCCCAGGTCTGGATTTAACCTTTCTTAGGCCAGTGCAGGACAGATGCCCTGTCACAACGCCTCATAACTGAACAAACGTCAGTTATTCTATTGTCTGCTCCTTCACCAGCATTATCCAAGTCTTTCTGTACCCCACATGAAAATATTTCATGCATATTTCAGCAAGGCCTATTTTTACTTGTCATATTTTAATAATTCTGGGGGGAAAATCCACTGCATGGAGTCGTAAGAAAAATACATATTTGTCTTTCTAGAATGCGGAGGCTAATCACTTTTTCGGCACAGGAGGGAGAAGCTACAATCCCAAATGCAAAGTCATAACCATAACCTCCGATCATTGCCTGGGACCTAAAAACTAGGGCCCTGGACTAAGAAGGGTTAAATCCAGCCCTGGGAGAGGCTTGGGCGGTGGAGCAAGCAGCTGTGGCACATATCAGCCAATTAGGGCCCAGCTGAGGGCGGTATAAATAAGGGCTCCTGAGCAGAAAACAAACTTTCATGTGGGGGGAGCTGGCTGGCTGTAGTTGCTAGAGAACCTAGCGGTCTCCTGAGGTAGAGCAGAGTAGAGCTGGGGTGCTCCAGTCAGGCAAGCACCCAGGCTGAGGCCTTTCTCTCAAATTCTGAGGTAGGAAGCCCACACTCCCTTGTCAATGATGAATAGCCATTTCAGACTGCAGTTTGCCCCAAGAAAGGGGCTAGATGATGACTGGCAGTGTCACACTGAGCTAAGGGGGGCTATGTTATAGTAACACTATACCTTAACAAGTAGCTGTAGCAAGTACGTGTCCTTCGCTGGCCAGCTATAGAGATGGGAGATACACTCTTCACTATGGTGTAACATCTCTATAGCTACATGAAAACCTGTTGAAGATTGGCTACAGGCCAGTCTATATTATAGTTTTAAATTGATTTTTTTTCCAGAGGGTCTGAATTGCATGCACTCAGAATCTCTAAGCCCCAGTTCCACTTAGGTAGTGGTATTCACACAGGTTCATTCATAATGAAGGAACATGGGAACAAATTCTATGGCTGTATTCTGGCACCTGCCATACCAAAATCCAGTTTGGAAATGACACTCTGGTTTTCTAGCATGGGCTCTAAGGTGTGGTCTGCAAAAGCAAATCTAGGGGAACTGCTGAGTCATGGTGAAGTGGGAGCAATGTAGAGACAGGCTGGTTACATTTTTATGAAAGACTTTAAACTAGATGATAGTAAACATTTCAGACAAGCAATAACTCAAATAACTGTTTTCCTTTTAAAATGATAAAAAAACCTCTAATTCTGCTTTTCTTCCTGAAAAAAAAACGCAAGTCACAAACAAACCATTTTGAACCAACCATATTTTCAAATGAAAACAGAAGATGTGTAGAATTTCCTTTATGAAATGAAAAGCCGTCCTAGCAACCCACACATTTTGCCTTTACAATGCACCTAGAGCCAGTCAAATTTTGAAAATTCAAACAAAAGACCAATCCTACCAACTAACGCTTTCCTTTTTAAAATGAAAAACCATGATGCAAATTGTCAAAGCCATGTAGGCACCAAATTTCCTTTTCTTGGTTGAAGAAAAGGAAAATGCAGTTCTTTATAATGAAAAGTTTATTTGCAAGAGGAAAAAGGAACAATTTAATCAAAACAAATTTATCTATAGAAAGGTCTGCGAGGGGGTTTTCAGTTCATATTGTTTAAGATCTCAGAAAATTCTCCCAAGAAACTTTACTTTTTTCCTTGTTAATCACTGACCTTCTGGAAGTCCTGGCTAGAAATCCAGAAGTTGTGTTTGTGCAGTGCTGCTATTCCTGTGTAGTTAAAACCAGGAGAAGAGAGCAACTGAGTCAAGTTTTCAGTTGATCTTGCCACACCTCAAGGCTGTTTTGTTGTTGCCAGTCCTTCTGAGATTTGAAAAAAGGTGCATCTCCCTAACCCCAGACTGTTCCATACATCATTTTCTATATTGCTATTTATGGCCAAGATTTTTAAAAAATAGGAGCTTAAGTTGTACTCCTAAATTTTCATCTTTGCTTCTGTTAGCCCCACTCCAGCAAGAACTCATACACTTGAGAAACTTTCATCGCAACTTTCATCGCATAGGTTGTTCCTCTTCTGTGTGATGACTCGTAGGAGTAAAGTTATTCACATGCCTAAGTGTGTCTGGAATCAGGATTTCAATAAGTGAGCTGGTTTTCAAAATGCTGAACCTACTTAAAGGCTCCTCTTTAAAAAACAAACAGAAAACCCTTGGCCTTGATTTGTCATCCAGAGAAAGTCTTCAGAATCAACTACCCAGTAACATAACTGGAGAAGTTCATGCCTCTCAGAGAGCTTCTGTTTCAGTCAGGCGGTATGTTTACACACCAAAGTTCCATCGGTTTAACTCAAAATTCATTCTCACAGGTGCATACACGTCAACTCATTTACAACTGGTTCATATCCATTTAGCTTCGTCAGGCAATTCCTTGGACTCAGGAGTTGGCAGGGGAACAAGGCCTATAGGGCTCAGAGGAGGGGGCCATATGGGACGGAACAGGGCTAAGAAGTTTGAAGAAGACCAGGTCTTAGTGTTCTCTTCACGCTGACTAGGCACCAGAAGAGAGAACTCTGAGAGCACAGGCAGAGATACAGTTCTCTGTTCCTGTTCTCCTCATCAACACCATAGTGATCCCTGGTGTCCTGGAGGAGTCAGTACCTAAGCCTGAGAAAGTGTGGCTCAAACATATACCGGGAAATTCTCATCTCATGGTCTGTGAGCCTTGGGAAAGAAGGGGTCGTGAGGTACTGAACATTTTATAACACTGACAGAAAAATCTTACTTCCCTTGCCCTTCGAGGTCAAGCGTTCTTTGTCACTCTCCCAAAATACACATACAAATTATGTAGTCATAGCGTTATCCCCTGTTCATTTTTAACTCTGACTTCTATAGTTGCAAAAATTTTTAACTTTGAATAAGAGATCCTCAATCTCAAAAGGTTTACAAACACTGTACCAGAAAATTACGTGCAGTGTCTTGAATTTTATTATAAAATGTGTAAATATGACAGCATATTAACCCCCCATGTTCCAGCCACGGCCCTCGCCCTATAGTTTGAGAAAAGCTAGCGTACTCACATGCTAGTCAAGAGCAATGGCATTATGCCAATTTGATGTCAATAGCTTTATCCCAGGGTAAAGAGAATAAGACCCTGGTGTGTTTTCTTTTCCCCAACACTGATCTGGATTTCTGCCCTGCTCAAGCTTTCTGGAGTTCATATTGAAACCAGGCCAATACAGTTATGGATTGTATGGCCCCTAATTACATAATTATTAAACAAGAGATTCAAATAGCTCTGGTGTATAAGATATTTGACACATTTTTTTTAAAGGGAGCTGCTCATCCCTCTATACGTTTTAGAGTGCTTTTCGTTGGCTTTTGGTGGGATGTACCCGATGCATATATGGATGTGAATTAAGTGCTGGGGTCCAAGGGAGCAAATGTCTGTTCAGTCACAGCTCAGGAACAGCAAAGGCAGTAGCTGTACTAACCTACTCATGCTGCCCAAGCAGGGGATGAAAAACCACCTGGGCAGCCTTTCGGAATAAGGAGACAGCTCAGCCTTCTGAGCCCTTTCAGTGGCTGGCCTCACTGATGAAGATGCCATGGGAGCCAGCCTCATGCTCAGTGTAGTGGAACTGGGAGCACCGATGTCACCTTTCAGTCACTATTGATCTGAGAAGACTTGGACGACACGGGCTCGGGTCAAGCCCCAAGGTCCATGCATGGAAAATCTTCTTCTGGCAGCATCCCCTGTGGTCTGCAGCTCTGTTCTCAGCTAAGCACACGGAGAACCTTCCTTGGGGTCTGGGATTTGCATGTGGGGAACAGATGGGCAGTGGACAGCATTAGAGGGAACCGTGTGCTCTGTTGCTGCTCCTACCAAACCCACAGGGAATCATTTGAAACATACAGCCTGAGGGTAATATTCCCTCTGGGTGTGCTTAGACTACAGGCTTTTTTTTTTGAAAAATTAGCCTTTTTTCAAAAAAAAACTTCCCCTGCATCTTGACTGCCATCGTGTTCTTTCGAAATTAAATTGAAAGAACGCGGCGGTTTTTTCGACCACGGTAAACCTCATTTTACGAGGAAGAACGCCTTTTTTCGAAAGTGCTCTTTTGAAAATAGGCGTTATTGAATGCAAACAGGGCTTTTTCGAAAGAGAGCATCCAGACTGCCTGGCTGTGTCTACACTGGCCACTTATTCCGGAAAAGCAGCCGCTTTTCCGGAATAACTAGCCAGCTGTCTACACTGGCCGCTTGAATTTCCGCAAGGGCACTGACAATCTCATGTAAGAAATCAGTGCTTCTTGCAGAAATACTATGCTGCTCCCGTTCGGGCAAAAGTCCTTTTGCGCAAAGCTTTTGTGCAAAAGGGCCAGTGTAGACAGCTCAGATTTGTTTTGCGCAAAAAAGCCCCGATCGTGAAAATGGTGATCGGGGCTTTTTTGAGGCAAAGCGCATCTAGATTGGCATGGACGCTTTTCCGCAAAAAGTGCTTTTGTGGAAAAGCGTCCGTGCCAATCTAGATGCTCTTTTCCGCAAATGCTTTTAACGGAAAACTTTTCCGTTAAAAGCATTTGCGAAAAATCATGCCCGTCTAGACGTAGCCTTTGTGTTTATTTGTTGATCTCATAATGCACTTTAATGTATAGGCTGCTGTTTACTTTCTAAAAGCAACTGCTAAACCAACAACTGGGATAAATGACAGAAATGTAAGCACCAGACCTGGGACATTTTGAGAGTGTATTCATGGCAGGACCAGGCAATAGATGTGACAAAAAAACCTCTTTCGACCATAAGAATGGGATACAGTAGTTCAGACCAATGGTCCATTGAGCCCAGCATTCTATCTTCTGACAGTGGCCTGTGACAGATGCTTCAGAGGGAATAGACACAACTGGGCAATTTATCAACTGATCCATGTCCTGTTGTTCAGTCCCAACTTCTGGGAGTCAGAGGTTTAGGGATACCCAGAACATGGGGTTGCATCCCTGACCTCCTTGGCTAATAGCCATTGACGTATCTATAGTCTATGAACGTATCCCATTCTTTTTTTTAACACAGTTATACTTTTAGCCTTCACAATATCCCCTGGCAATGAATTCTAGAGCTTGACTGTGCCTTGTGTGAGGAAGTATTCTCTTACGTGAGATGGTCGCTGCATCTCAAAAAAAGATATCTTGGCATTGGAAAAAGTTCAGAAACGGGCAACAAAAATGATTAGGGATTTGGAATGACAGCTATATGAGGAGGAATTAATAAGACTGGGACTTTTTCAGCTTGGAAAAGAGACGACTAAGGGGGGGATGTGATAGAACTCTGTAAAATCATGACTGTTGTGGAGAAAGGAAATAAAGACAAGTTATTTGCTCCCATAATACAAGAACTAGGGGGCTCACCTAATGAAATTAATAGGTAGCAGGTTTAAAACAAACAAAAGGAAGTATTTCTTCACACAACATATAGTCAACCTGTGGAACTCCTTGCTAAAGGATGTTGTAAAGGCCTTGACTTTAACAGGGTTTTAAAAAGAGCTAAATAAATTCCTGGAGGATAGGTCCACCAATGGTTGTTAGCCAAGATGAACAGGGATGGTGTCCTTAGCATCCATTTGTTAGAAGCTGGGAATGGGCAACAGGTCATGGATCACTTGACGATTATCTGTTCTGTTCATTCCCTCTGGGGCACTGTTGGAAGACGGGATGCTGGACTAGATCGACCTTTGGTCTGACCCAGTACGGCTGTTCTTACATTTGTTTGTTTTAAACCCGCTACCCATTCATTGCATTGGGTGAACCTTTGTTTGTGTGTTATGTGAAGAGGTAAATTCCTTATTCACGTTCTCCAGACCATTCATAATTTGATTGCCCTCTATCATATCCCTGCCAATTAATCTCTTAACTATGCTGAACAGTCCCCGTCTCTGTCATATATCCTCATCGGGATTCTGTCCCATACCCATTCTCATTTTTGTTGCCTTTCTCTGTATTTTATCCAATTCTAGTACATGTTTTTGAGATGGAGCACCTAGAACTGCACACAGTATTCAAGGTATGGGCATCCTGGGTGTTTATCTAGTGGCACTGTGATATTTTTATGTCTTAACGTCTATCCATTTCCGAATGGTTCTTAACAGTCTGTTAATTTTTTTACCGCCACTTCACGTTGAGTAGATGGTTTCAGAGGGCTATCCACAATGATTCCAAAGAAAAACTGGATATTTAAAAGGGCTTCATTTTATTTTTCTATGATGAAAAAATACACTATCATAGAGACCTATTAAAAAAAAAAAAAAAGCAGACTTTTCCTCCCATGGATTGTGTCTGAATTTGATAGAGTGCTGTCACACCAAACAACTACCTGTCTACTGAGCAAAGGAAAAATAACCGAGGTTCTTCTCCTGTCCGTAGCACTTAATCTACTAGTGACACAGAACAGAAAATATGAAGAATATGTGGCTCACCGCGCTCTGGAAAACAGTGCTTTGCAAAGACTAAGTAAATAAATGGGGGTTAAGAAAGCGATGCTTGCACTGTAAACAAGGGTGCATTCAGTAACATCAATAACAAGATCATGTTTACACAAGTGAACCCGAGCAGGGGTAGACGGTTTGTCTACACACACAGTTGCACTGGTCAGGGCCGTATTATGACTTTCGTGGGCCTTAGGCACTTTTGCCTTCATGGGCCCCTTTCTTCATTAAAAAAATATTAAAAATTATTTTTGATATAACTTTAAATACTTCAACATTTTATTTTTTTTCTGTTTTAGGCAAAATTTAATAGATTTTTGTGGGCCCTAAGAGTTTCATTTTTTTCTGATGTGAGAAAAAAATTAAAACATTTTTCTTGACCCTAAAAGTTCATTTTTTTTCTTCTGATTTCAAAAGAAATTAAAACATTTTTGTGGGCCCCTAAAAATATCGTGGGCCCTAGGCACTGTGCCTACTGTGCCTAATGGATAAGTTGGCCTCGGCACTGATATACCAAAAGGTGTGATTTCTTAAAAAAAATGATTAAGTCCAATTTCTATAACCCTTTGTGTTGATACTCTTACTTATATTCCACAAGGCTATTTTGGCATATTTTAAATGGATTTCAAACAGGTTTAAGCTAAACTTAAATAAGACTGCATTACATCAAAATAAGGAGGTCCACAATGGAGTTGGTACTAGGTCAACTGAAGTGATTTAACTATACTGCTGCAAGTTTGTATATAGACAAGAATGGAGTCACTCCGGAGTGGATTCTTTTTGAGAGAAGGACCGTGGGCAGTGTATCACTTTCTGTCACCTTGTCTATTAAACGGATTGATGGTACTGTCAGCAGATCTGCTAATAAGCAGGTGTGGGACTCTGTGGATATGCCTGTCCAGTAATCCAAGACGTAATTTTGACCTGTGTGTGAATATCCCCAAGATGGCTTTAATTCAGCTAATTCAGGTACCAACTGCAGTGAAGCCATGGCAGTGGGGGTTGGACATGGCTAGCTGCTTGAGTACGTATTCCAGGGTGGATTTGTACTGCTGAAAGCCACGATGCTACAGTTTCACTGCTCTTGGTACCCAAGTGAGCTAGATAAAAGCCAGTGTGGCTAAGCCTACCTGTGCTGCAGCCACATACCCCGACTGCAATGTAGACCTGTCCCGAGCAGAGAGAAAGTGGGTGAGGTAAAACCTTTTACTGGATCAACTTCCATTCATGAGAGAGACAAGCATTCAAGCTTACACAGAGCTCTTCTTCGGGTCTGACCTTGAGTTTTCAGATGACCTCAACTCTTCACTGTCCTCTTGTCCAAATCTATCAGTGCAGCTGATAATTTGCCCAGTGTCCATGAGAGGCGCCAACCCTTCTGCACTAGGCACTGCATGGAGCTCACCAACGTGTGCAAAGCTCAGCAGGTACTAGCAGCTTTGAGTTGTTAGTGAGTTGGGTGGATGTGAACAGATATCCAAGCATCAGATCCTTGGAAAAACAGTTTTAGCATCTGGCATCATTACATTGGTCTCCAGTATCAATATTATTCTACTATTTTTTAAAAAATTTGACAAACTTCTTCCACTCAATTTGGAATTGTTTTACCATAGTGGAAAAATAGTTGGCATTGCTATGTCCAATTAATGATAATTCTGTAGCCAGTTATATATTTCTAGTATGTCCTGCATCCGGCATTTAATAAAATAAGAAAGTGTCCCCTCACTAACTTGTCACTGAAATGAAAAATGCCAAGTTGCAACTTTCAGTTTGAAACTGTTCGTTTTTTTTTTTCATATGGGAACAGTTTCTTGAGTGACTTGCAGAGTCAATTATCCAAAGCTAATGATTAATGTTTCTGCCATGGGGTGCTAGCAATTTTGCATATTTTGTAAGCTTAAATTTGGAGCCATGCTAAAGGTTAGTTAGCAAAGGAAACGGAGGAACTTTTACAGGTTGTTCTGTTTACAGTGTGTAGAATATTAATGCAGATGGTGTTAGTTATTGAGTGTAAATAAACACAGGTCAAGAAATCAAAGGCTGAATAAGGGTCATGCGTCCGTCATTTTTGCCATATTCCTAAAGGGCCTCTTCTCTCAAGTAGCACTTCATACAGAATGCATAGAAAGGAGGGGTTTAGTCAATGAAGTTTGTTTAAATGACATTATTGGGGACAAGGCTGAATGATTTTGGAAAGTGTTATCCTAGTGTTCAGAGACCTGCAGCTTAGGCAGCCAGCCAAAATCTATCTCTATAGATTCGCAACAATCAAGACCTTGACAAGTTTTATGTTCAAAGAAAACCAGTTAGTCAATTAGCTGTTAAAGACTTCAAAACATCTTTTTGTTAGTATGACACTGATTTAAAAGATAAAAGCCTAAGCAAAGGCTTTCAGTAGTTTTCAATTCTTTCCCCAAACTCTGCTGATGTGGGAGGGTGGGGGCGGGGGAAAAAAAGCCCTGCTAAAACAGAGCATAATAGCTGACCACTTGCCAATCACTTAGGGTAACTCTTCCATTAGTAAGTGGTACATATTCTCTAAAATACAAAGAAGGTTTCAATGGCTTTTACAGTTTCAGACTCCAGTCGCTTCTTTAATTGGATGACTCAATTTAATTTTGAATTGAGCAAAAGAAAAAGTATTACATTCTACTGCATGCCAACTTTGGCAGAAAGCAAGCAAGCAAGCAAGCAAAGGACCATTCACATTGTTTTAGGGTGGCACGTTAAGAACTAGATTCTTCTTGCCCTGCTGCAGTTTGGGAACATCAACAGTCGGGAATACTTTGTGCATTTAAAGGGCCAGGCCATCGTCTCTGCTCTGCTCGACTGGGAAGGCAACAAGTGAATGAGTTACCTTTGCTCTTTGCAAAGACCATTTCTCAACTTTGTGAGGGAGGAAACTGTGAAACGACCTGCCACGGCAATTTCCATAGTGCCTAGCAAGTTCCACCAAAAGTTATTGGACACAATGCAGAAAACTAACTACTAAGAGAAATTCTGTGGCCAAATTATATAGGAGGTCAGAGATGATGACCACAATGTTTTTTCTGGCCTTGGCATCTATCACTCCATCTTCTTAGAGTCTTTCAACCTTCAAAGCACCTATTGGCCTGATAGGTGCTTGGCATCACAGTGCCACCTGCAGTCCTTGGCTATTCCAGTGATGGTTGTATTGAAGGTAATATCTATAGATTGGCACCCCTCCCCATACCTCCTTTCACCTATCTACTTCAGCTCTCCCTCAACAGCCATCTGAATAGCAGGGCTTTGCAGCATACTTTGAAAGCCATCAGATTTGGGCTCTTTCCTACCAGAAAGAGTGAATCCCAAATTCCAGGCCCATCCTAAAAGACACCATGCCAAGAACTCCTGTTTATGAAGAGCACAGACTTTGAGGTGGACAGGTAAGACTTAGAAGGAGTTAGTGATGAATCTGGCTATGGTGCAATTCTGTTGACATCAGTGAAGTTGTACATGGGCTGAAATTCGTGCCTGAGGGCCAATCCTGTTCTTTCTCCCCAGGGCCTTGATTGGGGTAAGCATCTCTCTTCAGGACGAGCATGTGCTTGTTCGTTTTCCTGAACCAGGGGCAGTGTGTGGAAGGAGAACTAGGTTCTGATCCAATGCCCATTGAATACATTGAGGCTGTGTCTACACTGGGCCACTTATTCCGGAAAATCAGCCACTTTTCCGGAATAAGCTGCAAGCTGTCTACACTGGCCCTTGAATTTCCGGAAAAGCAACGACGTTGAACTGTACAAAATCAGCCGCTATTCCGGAAAAACTATTCTGCTCCCGCTCGGGCATAAGTCCTTATTCCGGAACACTGTTCCGGAAAAGGGCCAGTGTAGACAGCCCAGTAGTCTTTTCCGGAAAAAAGCCCCGATCGCGAAAATGGCGATCGGCGCTCTTTTCCGGAAAAGCGCGTCTACATTGGCCACAGACGCTTTTCTGGAAAAAGGGCTTTTCCGGAAAAGCAGTCTGCCAATGTAGACGCTCCTTTTCTGGAAAAACTGAAAACGGAATAGTATTCCGTTTTAAGCATTTCTGGAAATTCATGCCAGTGTAGACACAGCCTGGGAGTATTTCTAGTGACTTCAGTGTGTTTCAACTCAGACCCCCCAAAATGTAGCTCCACTGTTTAAGCTGAGGTATGATCCATGCTTGTGGTGTCCACACAGAGTGCACATGTGAAAAGAGTGTTTGCGGGGCAGAGTGAGAGCAAGCCAGCAAGGGAAGAGGCTAAAAATTACACATTGCTTAGCTCCTTCAATCCTTCCCCACTCATGGTGAGATGGAATGTGTTAAGTCTGTGGGGCCTACCCCAGCCAGTAGACTGAAATAGTCCCGCTCTGTATAACACTGCTACCACTGCACGGCCTACAGGGAGGATGCCTGACATCTACCCTTGCTTATTCTGGACACCTTAACGTGTTAGTTAAATGACCTGTCATTGGTGGGTGGGTTGTTAATTTTCATTTTTTAAATACAGTCTGTGGGGAATTTAATATAATGAAGTTGAGTGTAAAGCTGCTGCCTGGCTAAAAGGAAAAAAAACCCTTCGTTTTGTTTAATTTCAGGCGATACACGCCTTACATCTGTGAAACGGTGCTAGTAAAACTTCAGCTAGCAGCAGAGAAATACAGTCTGGCCAAGTGTTTCTTGGGAGAGGCAGTTTCAGGCGTGTGAACAGATAAGCTTTTCTCTTTTTCAGCATTTTCATGGAAATTAAAACTCATCCAGTCCTCATTATCTTGACAGAGATGTCTCCCTGGACTTGCACCTGGTCAAAAAAAAAAAAAAAAAAAAAAAAAAAAATGGGAAAAACCTTCACAAACACGTTCAATTAACATTTTTCATTTTCTCTTTCTTTTACTTGACACTTTGATGTAAATACAAAACCTCGTCTGCATTTCAAAATTTGAACTATTTTGGCCAACTCTGCAGGGGTTAAGAGAGCCGAGCTCTGAAAAAATGAGGAGTGGTGGGGCTGAGGCCTACCTTGGTGGACATACAAACCACTTCATGCCATGGGCAGACACTTTGCTCAGATAGCACCCATGTGTTCCCATGGCAGGGAGATGAACCCAAAGTGCCAGTATTCTCCTCTTTTCTATCCTACAAAGTTCCTTCAGGTGAATTACCTACATTTGGTGCTCTGTGGGATTGGGGTGGGTACATGGCTGCACTGAGAGAAGGCAAGGTTACAGGAAAGACCTTAGACTTGATTTTTCACCGCTTTAGGCCATATGTAATTATTCATGGGCATGCAAAATAGGGGTAACACACTGTAACTACCAAACCCCGTGTTCTTCACTCACTCAGGGTTTGTTCAGACTAGGGAAAGTGGTCGAGTGTATAATACCCTTGATCTTTCCCTTAGATGTAGGTTAACATCTTTTGCCTTGACCCTCGACTCCCACCAGCTAAACCAAGGTGAAAGGTTTTAAGCTGCGTGTAAGCTGGGGTCATGGCTAGTTAACATGTGTTAGCTAACCTTTACCACTTTTCCTAGTCTGGGCAATCTCACATGGCAGCTTTTGATACCCACTCAAGCCTGCTGATGGGGGGGGGGGAAGGGCGGAAGGGGCAATTGTCCTGGAGTCCGGTGATTCTAAAGGGCCCTGGGCTCCCGGCCCTTTAAATTGTCACCTGAGCATCACATGACACACTCTGGACAGCTGTAAAGGCTGGGGTGGGTGGTGTGGCGCACTGAGGGCTGGCTGCCTCTGGCCCCACCCCTTCCTCCTGAGGCCCCGCCCCTTCTGGAAGCATGGAACCACTCCTCAGCCCACACCTTGCCCAGGGGCCTGGTGTGGCTGTCGGCTCCCCTCTACCCACTTTCCACAGAGATGATACAGATAAAATCAATCTCTCACAATGATCCACTGGCAAACAGGTAGTGAAAAACAGGTAGTGTTTATGGAAAGTGTCCCAAGATACTCCCTCAAGGAGTGCAGTGTTAGTGCTTAGACACAGACTGCTCAGAGAAAGGGTACAAACTTATGCTGAAGAAATGGTTGAATAACATGAAGACTGTGACACAAACTGGTAAATGGAAGAACTTTTCATCATGGATTATACTCGGAGCTAAACTGAGAGGTGATATAAATCATGGTGCATACGATACATCATAAGCCAGCAAGGGTATAACCTCCTGCTATCGGGGGTTGTAGCAGGGAAGACAGCCAACAATAGGAAGGCTTAAGAAAGCAGACCCTGGGCTAATTTACTGTTGTGAGCTGGTATGAGATCAGCTGGAAATGTGATGTTCGGGTCAGACTCCGGATCCAATTTGAACCTGCCTCTAGTTATGGCAAAAGCTCTATGGAAAGCCAGGTGAAGTGAAACAGCCATTCTAATTTAAGCGCCGAAAAAGTGCTCAGTGCTAAACAATGGACAACAATACAGACAGCTCATGTCCTGGTAGAGGATGGCTAGTGTCCAGAGACCTTAATTGGGGCTGGAGCAATGCTAGGCACTGGAGAAACAGACAGACAAGTGTGGCCAAGATTTTCCAAAGTGTCTACTTGTTTTTGGGAGGACCGAGTTGAGACACCTTCAAAAGGGTCTTATTTTTAGAAAGTGCTGAGTATGAGCCCTCTGAACATCCATCCCCTGTAATGTGTCTCAAGTTGGGTACCCAAAACTGGAGGCATCGAACATCACTAGTCTCTTTAGAAAATTGTGGCCGTTGGCCTTGAGCTGATACATTTGGAAATCCTTGGACACACCAAGTTTCACTTTGAGCGGTGGGGCCGAATGAACCAGAGCCCAGGTCTGGGCAACCTCCAAGAACTTCATTGGGAGTTTCATGAGCCTTTCAACTTCTTCAGAACCTCAAAGAAAACAAAACAAAACAAAACAAAACAAAAACCTCTGGAGCTTGGGAGAGGGATGGAATCAGAGGTAAAGAAATTCCACTTGTTGTGACATAATTCAATTCCTCTTGACCTCATTGGGATTTTTTACATTTACCAGTTCCCATTGAAGTGCATTAGGCCTTTTTCTGAATAAGGATTGGAACACTTACTTTAAAATAAGGGGAAAGTACTCTAAGCATATGGCTGACTAAGCCATTGAACAAGACACAAAGCATGTGTTTAACTAGAAGCCCAGGAGTGTTCCCATTTACATTCAATATGCGGAACGGGACCCGAGGGTGGGTTTACACTGCATCTGTAGCTCAAAATCAGCTACGCAATTTGAGCTATGCAAATTGTGTAGCTTATTTTGAGTTAATTTAGAAATAGCTTATTTTGAAATTTGGCACTGTCTATATAGCACTTATTTTGAAATAAATCACTATTCCGAAACGTCCTCTACTCCTTGTGGAATGAGGTTTACAGGGACGTCGGAATAGCGAGCCCATTATATTTTGAAATAACAGGTGAGCTCAAAAGACACGGAATAGCTTTTTCGGGATGCCGCCAGTATCCCAAAATAGCACTGCAAGTATAGATGTAGCCTAAGTGATGACCACTTTTAATTCTCTAACTCAACCACAAGGTCAGCAAAGCACTATTAGGGTGTGTCTAGACTACAGGGTTTTGTCGACAAAAGTGGACTTTTGTCGACAAAATTATATCTGCGTCTACACTGCCACCGAGTTCTATCGATATAACATTGACCAAACTCGGCAGTTTTGTCGACGGCGGTAAACCTCATTCTGCAAGGAATAACGCCTTTTGTCGACTGAATTCTGTTGACAGAAGGCGTTATTGCATCTACACTGTCTTTTGCATCTACACTCTCATGTCGACAAAGCGGAACTGGATGTAGTCTAGATGCTCTTTGTCAACAGAAGCTTTGTCGACAGTATCTATTGACAAAGCCTCTATCGACAAAACCCTGTAGTCTAGACGTACCTATGAATGGGCAAATGCAACGTGTTTTTATATTTATACTAGAAACCAACTAATATAGTTGTGAGAATGTGAAAGATTCATTACAATGAATCAGACTACCCTCTAGCTAAGATTGTCTTCTCACTGCCATTGTGGAGTGTCATTCCATTGACTCTGGTGTGACTCCGCATTTATTGGGTGGAAGGGAGAGTCCGATTTGCCCTTTTACATGCAAAAATTCAGCACAGAACAAAATTTCCGCCCTACCTCTTCCTCCTCCTCCCCTTAAAATGGGGTTTCTAATGTAAACATGGACACAGTCTTCACTGTGGCACCAGTGCTATATGCTATTATTGTTAACAGACTGCTCTTTCTTTGTGATTTGCAAGGGTGTGCTCCAACTGGTGCAGTAGTTACAGACAGTATAGTTTGTTACACAAACCATTCCCATACGTATAGACCAACAAATACATTCTTTTTAAAGTGTGCCTCTGATAAATTTTATTCAAATGTAAAAGGTAATAGGCAGAAAATGTAGTTTGCTTACAAGTTTCCTTTATGGCTGTTTGACTGTCACTTCTCTGCAGATTTATGATAATCATTCTTGCAACAAAAACGTTTACTTCACTGTTTAAATAATAAGGTAATTTGTTACAGCTAATTACTCAAGTGCTTCTTTAATCTCAATTAAAAGATTCAGGCTGATTTTCTCTATTTCTACAGCAGTATGTTCCAGAATATCTTGTTAATGTATTCCCAATCACATATTTGTTAAGGAATGCATGGTCCATGCAAAACTGAAATGCTAAAATACATAGCTGCAATCTTAAACAATGATTTATTGTGACATGGGATGTGGGACATTTCCACAGCTTTTGTGATTGCAGTAATGAAGCTGTAAACCAAATAGCATGAAATGAAGCAGGGCTTTACAATTTAATCAGCTCGTAAACAGATCTACTGCATCAAGCAAATGACATTATTATCCATCCGAAGTAAATCATGCTAATCTCAGGAGATAAAATCAACATCATTAATGGTCACATGTCATATTCATCAACACTAAACCATCCCTTTTGACAGATTAATCCTAACTACAGCTCCCACGATGTATGGTAATAGGGCTTGGAGCATACATTTCATTCAGCAGTAGGGCTAACCAGCACTCTTAGTCTGCTATTACAAATAATTTTTTTATTGATTTACATATTTTAAAATGCATTTAAGGTGAGGTACCATTAAAAATCCTGTCACTATTGCATATTTCTCCTTCCCAGTCTCTGGCGGTATTAATATACACTGGAAGTCAAACCTGGTAGGCCTTATAAATACTTTGTTTAGCATGCTGTTAGGAGTAATTAAAGAATTCTGCCTGTGTTTTTCATTCCGCAGCAAAAATATGTGCCCACTTTTTACAGGATTTAAAGAACCATCCGTGTTACTGTTCTAATTTATTATTTGCAATGTGGTAGTGGAGGAGGGCTGAGACAGGATCAGGGCCCCGTTGTGCTAGGCACTTTGCAAGAACAGAGCAAAGAAATGAAATGCCTGCCCCAAAGAGCGTATTGCCCATATCTGCTTAATTAATATACAGAGAAAGAACATGCCTATGTCCTTCTGACATTCTCTCCATCCTGCGGCTTGCTGTGTCCTAAAGAAAGGCTGTATTTTTCTGCTCACTCTTCAGCTCTTGCGTATTGCATATTTGCTCCCAACACAAAATATATTTATTTATCATGAGACTGACCCTGTATGAATGCTTTGGAAAAGTGTCCACTATTCAAAATGTCACTTTCCTTGAACAGGCACTGAATTATATTGACAGGCACATTATCAAGGGCTGCTGACTGACAGAATGAATGACTGCGGCTACATGCCGCATTGCCAGTCATTGACTGAGTGGGTGCAAAAATTATCTACAACCTTTGTAGATCTAAAGCAGTCTGAACTAAGGCTAGGAAAGAAGATATATGCAAGTGATTTACTAGCGCAGCATTTATCAACTTAGTACAAACATCTCAACTGTTACCCAAACTACTTCACTAATGTAGTAATTCATTAATGGTTTATTCTCTCCTGAGACCAACCATTTTTTGTAGACACTCTCTTTATGTAATTATTAATACCACGGTTATTTAAAATATGTATTTATGTGTCACTAATGAAATGTCTGAGGTAATTTTTTTAAAAGAACCACAGCCTTATGCAATGGAGGATTATGCACATGGAAAAAAAAAAGTGTGAGGGCAAAGCAAAAGCTTGATAGTAAATTTACAAGCCAAATAGGAATGATACAGGAATCTGGTTAAAAGAGAAAGCAACATACTCTGTGAATTGTGCTGATGTTTTATCTGTTGGGGGAGGGATAGCTCAGTGGTTTGAGCATTGGCTTGTTAAACTCAGCGTTGTGAGTTCAATCCTTGAAAAGGCCATTTGGTGCAAAAATCTGTCAGGGATGGTACTTAATCCTGTTGTGATGAAGGTAGGGGACTGGACTCAATGACCCAAGGTCCTTTCCAGTTCTAGGAGATACCGGCAATCTCCACTGATATTTTTTAGCAGACTAAATTAAACATAAATATGTAGCATTTATTTGCCAAAATGGCTAATTGTATGATTTTTTTTTTTTTGGATAGACAAGCTATACCACAAAGACTTTTTTCTTCGTAAAATCTCATCTGTCAGTTAGACAAACTAATACAATGTTCAATAATTTCAAATCTTAAAAATACTACAGCCAAGTTTATTTATCCACAGAACTTAAAATGATCTTTAGAAGACTGCCTGACTTAGGGGACATCTACACTGCAAAGCTATTTTGGAATACCAAAGTATCCTGAAATAGCTATCCCGCGTCTTCGCAGCAAGCCTGTTATTTTGGATTTGCTATTCTGACATCCCTGTAAACCTCATTCTATGAGGAGGAAGGGACGTTTCAGAATAGCGCTTTGTTTTTAAATTTGGTGCTGTGTAGATCGAAATACAATATGCAATTTGATCTACGTAAATTCATGGGGGGGTGGGGTGCTGGTACAGCATGCTCGGGGAAACACTGGGGGCTGGCTGCCCTAGCCCCGCCCCTTCCGCTTGAGGCCCTGCCCCTTATGAGAGCATTGAGCCTACCCCACCCCCACTGCTTGCTTAGGGGCCCAGTGAGCCTGTCAGCCCCGCTGCCCTTGCCAAAAACATCTTAGAATCCAGATGGATATGAGAGAGAGAGAGAGACAAAAGAAAAATTATCCCCAGTGAACAGATGGAAAATTGTAGGCACAAAGAGATGCGGTGATTTGTCCAAAGGTACAAGGTAGCCTTCTAAGACTGTCAGCATTACAATGGAAAGCATTAACATCGACCCCGCCTACTGGCTCACTCATCTACATTTTTTTATTTGGACATAAAAACCAAAGGAAGATTTTTTTTTTCTACTCGCGAGCATGATGCTTTTGATTTTCACAAATGTAGGAACACACCTGCAGATGGTTACAAAATACCTGTATAAAATGAAACCAAGATAACTTGAAAAAGCTGCTCTCAAACTACAAGGTGTTGTGGCTAAAACATGGCAGGGCAATTTAAAATACAAAACGCAAAGTTATTACTCTGACCGTGTCCTAGAGAGGCAGCGACTGACCTTTGAAAATATCCTGGCTTGTTTAAATATCACAGATTTCACCTGGGCTAAATTTCAGACCTATCCAAATCATCATCCCCAATCCAGTCCATTGAACCCAATTTTGCTACTTTTAAGTGGAATCCCGCCCTGCCTGACCAGCTAAGAGTTCCGTAGGGAGCTGACAAATGGCAAAGCCGGATCTTGTGTTCACCACCACACATACTTCCTAGTGGAGGGCATAGGGCGAATTATCATGGGGATACTCTAAATCTCAGCTAGGCCCTTTATTGACCGTGCCCAACTGGCAAACTTTAGAGCAGCCTGTAAGTTGCTCAAAATCACGTTAGATGCAGCACCAACGGGGACACAGAATCAGGGAGCTGTAACTGGATCCCTGATGGCCCACCCCCATTCTATTGCACTAAAGGAGGGTGACGCCACCAATACTGTCATTCGAGTATCAATTCCAAAAAGAAAATGATGCAGGCAGGTTCTATTGCAACTAGGAAATTTGAGATGAATGGAAAACTTGACTGAAGTAAGTTAGATTTTGTAAAAAGGACAGTAGGAATGCTTCTAATCCACTCATTTTAACTGTGCTTTTATGCATATGGATTAGGAGGGTGATGGCTTTTACAAGAATAAGGAGACGCACTTCCATGGTACAAAGTAACACTTTACAATAAAGTAGCCATACTTTTTTTTTTTGGTCCTCACCAAGGAGCAAATTTTTAATCAATGTGTAAGAAGAATAATATCCATCCCCCCAAAAACCTCCTCTTGTGCATAAAGGGATTTGAAAGTGAAACTCACACCGGCCTTGGCTCACCTGTAGTACAATTTTGCTTCATCCGTAACCTTAGCAAGAGACTTATTAAGTGTATCATTAAATTTAGTGATATGATTATAAAGAGAACGGGCTACTATTTGTTTTCCTTTTGCGATACAGTTATAATAGGCAGCCGGGCATGATTTTAATAAGTCATGACTATTCTATCAGTTTAAGGAGCTATAGATAGCTTGCTGTGGCTTCAAAATGATCTCTGTATCTTGACATGATTTATCATTTCATTCCTTAAAAAATGAAAAGAAGATGTGATTTAAAATGTCATGTTTTGGTTGCATGAGCCAGATTCCTGTAATCAATCATCCAAAATAAACTGCATAATTTGGGAGCTATTTGAAGGTAGACCAGTCAAAAACACGATTTTAAAAAATGGTCAAAAATTGCTTGGAAAAAAAAAGAGAGGGTTTAGCATATAAAGCATCTACATTTTTTATACTTACATGTTGATTGTTGTTTTGTGTTTAGGGCAATTTTGTACAATAAATCAGTCCAATGAGCACAAGCTGCAAAACAAAGTGTTTATATACGCTAATAACATCAGTTTAACAACTGACTATTAAGAAAAGGCACCACTAAAATAGCATGGTAATCATGTTTCACAAATATGGGCAAACAGACGATGCAGGGGGCTTGCAATAAGACAGAAAGGGCTTGGCTGTACACTGTGTAGACATTTGCTCTTGTCATAAATCACAACCAGATCAGAATGGTTGTATTTTACTACCTTTGGAGACAGGTATAAGGATGACAGTGTGTGTCAGTCAATATAAAATCAGACCCCAAACCTCTCACCTGTGGCTTGTCAGCTAGGATTTGACCCAGGTTTGTAAAGCCTAATGAAAAAAATGGTTGCCATTTGAGCTAGTGTGGGTGTTGGTGGTCTTAGCCAAGCTGTAAGGCCCAGTTTAGTCTGGAAATGCCTTTAAAGATCAGTGTAAAAGCTACAGCATGAATCAGTAATTAAACTACATGTTAGATTTGAGGAATGACATACAGCACTCTTTTGTTTCAGCTAGACCAGACTAACACCGCTACATCTCTATTACAACACTCAGATATATGCTGTGTGAATGTGGAATACACAGACTCTGCTCTTGGTTGTGTCACTAAAATGGGGGAAAAGAATAAGCGGTAAAGTAGTGAGTACCCAATTAGGTACTCAATAAGTGGCAATAGGCATATGATATCAATAGATTCACGGCCTCCCATAGTGATATTCTAGTCTGATAGCTAACACAGGTCATAGAACTTCCTCAAATCAGTTTCTAGAGCAGATATTTTAGAGAAACATCCAATCATGAATTAAAAATGGCCAAGGGATAGAGAATCCACCACAATCTTCAGTAAATTGTTTCAGAGGCTAAATACACTTTTCTGTTAAAATATCTGTTCCTGGTTTTCAGTCTGCATTTGTGTAGCTTCAAATTCCAGCCATTGGATAACATTAAGTCTTTCTCTGCTAGACTGAAGATCCCAATATTTTTTCCCGTTTAGGCATTTATAGACTATAATCAATCCTTTTTGTTAAGGTAAATTATCAAGCTCCTTGACTATCACAAAAAAGAACCACGGGGGGGGGGGAAGGAAAGGAAGCAGAGGCAAAAAAAGGCATCTTTTAAAAAAGAAGTGGAAGTTAAATTCTATTGAGGAACATAGGAAGGACCTATGGCAAGTGAAGTATAAAAATATAATCAGTAATTTGAAAAATAGCTAGTCAAAGATCTGAAGAGTAAGAGCAAAAAATTGTAAGTACGTGGGAAGCCAGTGGATGACCAAGATACTAAAGGTGAACTCAAGGAAGATAAGGCATGAGGAGTAAAAGTTAACTCGAGGGAAGGGTTTTGGATTGGACCACCACATCTACACGCAGTGAGTTAATTCAGGCTACTGGCTTTTTAAAATGGCAACCAACCACGAATATTCTAATCAAGCGCAGGATATTGAAATTCTGCGCTTCATTTGCAACTTCGGTATGCTTCATTTGCCTCCCTAGTTTGGACTAGGGAGCAAGTGTAGACATACCCAAAAGGAGGAAGCACATCTTCACGCAACGCACAGCCAACCTGTGCAACTTTTTGTCAGAGACTGGTGTGAATTGGACTCGTAAAAGAACTTGGTAAGTTCATGGAAGATGCATGCATCAATGGCTATTAGCCAGGATAGGCAGGGGATGCAAAACCATGCTCTGAAGTGTCCCTCACCTCTGTTTAGCAGAAGCTGGGGATGCGTGACAGGGGATGGATCGTTTTGATGACTTCAATGTGGCAACTTGGCAGAAGACAGGCTATTGGGATAGATGGACCATTCCTCTGACCCCCAGTCTGGCTGTTTTTCTGGCTTCTAATTTTTTAATCAATCTTGTGGCTCTTCTTTGCACCCTCTCCAATTTTCCAACATCCTTCCTGAATTGTGGGCACCAGCACTGCACCCAGCATTCCAGCAGCAGGGTTAGCATCCCCTCTCTGCTCCTATTTGAAATTCCCTTGTTCATGCATCCAAGATTGCATTAGACCTTTTCACCACAGCATCACATAGAAAGTTCATTTGCAGTTGATTAGCCGCTAATACCCCCCATTTTTTTGAGTCATAGCTTTCCAGACTAGAGTCTATCTTCCTGTAAATATAGACTGTTTTGTTCCCAGATGCATAGATTGGCACGGAGGTGCCAAGGAATATAAGTATCCAGGAAACAGAAGAAATAAGTGTAGCTGAAAATTCTTGCTGGTTGCTTTTCCTAATATGCACTCTCCCTTTCTAACCATTCAGCATGGATATTACATTAGATTTACATGCTCAGCGAGTGTCCAATTGGTACAAGCTGCCTGCTTTAAGTGATTTATACTACCTATCTTACCAGCGTATGTCCAATGTATAATTGGCACCACCAGTGTTTGGTCATTGCCAAATTGAATCCTGATGTGTAAATGGAGGTATAAGTTACATCAGAGCAGAATTTGGATCCTCTAAATTAGAGGGATACCAGAGAAAAGATCATTATCGTGATCACGGAGGTGTGTGCGCAACTCAATCTGTAAGTTGAAATTTTGCAAGAAGGAAAATAGGAAACATTCTTTTATGCTTATTGAGGTCCAAGTCAATGTGTAGAATTTATGGAGGTCGTTATTCAGCACAATTGTATTAGCCACTCTTGCTTGTGTTCTATCATCGACACTTAATAATGACATAAGAGAGAAGTGCCATAACTCATCTTCCAGCTTTCGATTTCTCTGGGAGTGAATGAGGAAAACTAAGTCAAGCAGAAGAGAAAAATCTACCCTCTGTAACAACCATATTATAATCAAAAGAGTTTACATGACACAAATGTTCATTGTGTGCCTCTAAGTGCTCTATGTCAAAGGAGCAGCAGATTCTCCATGCGGCACTGGGTTGTCTTACTTAATTTGAGTTGTGACTGAAAAAGACACACACTCGGATCTAGCCCTGCCTAAGAACAAGGGGAATCGGACCCTTTGGACTTGTGGCTGCCATAAGCTGCATTCATTTTTGCATTTTTATTTTAGAAATAAATTAGGTCGGCTTGGGGACGGGGGGACTTGGAGTTTCTTTTGGTACCTGTATGCCAACTATTCTCAAAACCTTCCAGGAACCTTCTAGTTTCTCAACTCATTCCAGCTTCATAAATAAAAAGAGGATTAATACATTCCTTGGATGTGTGTATGTCAAGAACACCCTCCCTTTATTTATGGTGAAACGAAACACCATCCCTAAACTTTATTTTGCTTTATCACGGAATTGTGGGATAGGAAAGTTGAGACCCACTAACTTGAATAGATGACTAAGAAATCTGATATATCAATCCTAGAAGGAAATAGCTTCATGACTTACAAAGGCAAGGCCCTGGGTCATCATTTTAAAGTGAGATTTTCCTCTGAAAAGCATTGGTCAAAATGGCATGTTCTTACCCATGAGTTTTTCTTGTCACTCTGGGGCTGTGTCTAGACTGGCCAGTTTTTCCAGAAAATCAGACACTTTTCCAGAAAAACTTGCCAGCTGTCTACACTGGCTGCTTGAATTTCCGCAAAAGCACTGACGATCTCATGTAAGATTGTCAGTGTTCTTGTGGAAATACTATGCTGCTCCCGTTCAGGCAAAAGTCCTTTTGCGCAAAAGGGCCAGTGTAGACACTTCAGATTTGTTTTCCACAAAAAAGCCCCGATCGCGAAAATGGCAATCGGGGCTGTTTTGCAGAAAAGCGCGTCTAGATTGGCACGGACGCTTTTCCGCAAAAAGTGCTTTTGCGGAAAAGCATCTGTGCCAATCTAGACGTTCTGTTCCGCAAATGCTTTTAACGGAAAAGTTTTCCGTTAAAAGCATTTGCGGAAAATCATGCCAGTCTAGACATAGCCTGGGTGGTTCATGTTGGTGGCTGGATTAAGCTCTGCTTCAGTGCCAGTATAGTTCTGGACAGTGAGTGTGATTTTTTTGGGGGGTGGGTCTCAGACATAATCAAGAGCTTCGTTAACTAAGTTCTAGTGGCAAGACCACGACTGAGCCGGACATTGGCTTTTCTGACACAGCACAAGATGGTGATGGCACAGGCCTGTCTTTTCACCAGCTAGGAGACATGCCAAGCAATGATGGCTGAAAGAACTATCCAGCCCTGAGGCGGGATAGATCAGCAGGAGTGTTATGAGCAAGACGCAAGAAGTAATTCTTAGACTCTACTTTGCGATAAGGCCTCTCCTGAAGTATTTTGTGTGATTCTGGGCACCACGTTTCAGGAAAGAGGTAGGAAATTTGGAGAAAGTCCAGAAGAGAGCAACAAAAATGATTAACCATCTAGAAAAACATGACTGATGAGGGAAGATGGGGAAAAAATTGGATTTTTTTAGTCTGAAGAAGACAAGACTGGGGGGGAGGGGCAGATAATTTTTAAGGCTCTAAAAGATTACAAGTTGCACCTCCCCAAACCAGAATTTTTTGGTTCTGCAACATCCGGGGTCCAATAGGACCCCGGATGTTCCTGGATCAGAGAACCTTGGTAGCCTAGTGGCAGGAGGGCAATCCAGGAAGGGCTGGGCTGAAGCAGTGGTAGGGGGCAGGGGCTGGAGCTGGCAGCAGTCCCTGGCAGCCTGCAGCACTGGCATAAGGTCAGGGAAGCCCCCGGCAGCGCAGGACCGGGCCACTGGCAGTGCAGGGCCGGTGCCAGAGCCCTGGGCAACCTCTGGAAGCAGGGTGAGAGCCACAGAACAGGATCCACCACAGAACAGGAGCCGCCACAGAACAGGAGCCCGAGCCCTCAGCAATCTGTAGCAGTAGGGGGATGGCCAGGGCTAACGGCAGCCCCAGTAGCCCATGGCAGCATGGGGCCGGAGCTTGTGGCAGTCCGGGGTAGCAGCAGCAGCAGTCTGGCCGGGGTAGCAGCAGTGGGGCCAGGCAGCCCAGCCGGGGCTGGAGGTTGTCCCCCACCCCATTCCCCCAAGCTGGAAGAGCTGGCGGCAGTGGCTGGGAACCTTCTCTGGTCTGGCAAGTTCCCTGGTTGAGGATGAGTCAAGTCCTGAGGGTGCCAGATCAGGGAGGTCCAACCTGTACAAGATGAAAAACTGTTCTCCTTAACCTCCGAGTTAAAGAAGCAACAGGCTTAAATTGCAGCAAGGAAGGATAATGTTGGACATTAGGAAAAACTTCCTAACTGCCGGGGTAGTTAAGCACTGGAAAAATGTGCTAAGAGAGGTTGTGGAATCTCCATCATCAAAGGTTTTTAAGAACGGGCTAGACAAACACCTGTCAGAAATGGTCTCGTTATTACTTAGTCTTCTTTGGGTTCAGGGCACTGAACTAGATGCCCTCTCAAGGTCTCGTCAGTCCTACACTCTGTGGCCATGTGTACACTAGGAAATTATTTGGAAATTACTAAATTAGACTGAATTCCATTAATGTGTACGCTCCATTAATGTGTATGTGCTACCTCAAACTCAGAGCCCCAGAAAACTCTCGGAGGAGCTGTGGGAAGCCTTCCGGAGACCAATTAGTTCAAATTAGCTGCACTGGAGTATCCACACTAATGTTATTTCGAATTTACAAGTTCAGAATTAGTGTTATTCCTGATGAAAACAGGAGTACAAAGTTCAAATTCCTTGTCCTGTTATTCCAAAGTAACGGGCTTGCTCATGTGGACGTACCACTTACTAATTTGAACTTGAGGGGCATTATTTCAGACTCAGGTCCTACTGTAGACCAGGGCTATGATTCTAAGATTCTATTCGACGCATTCGTAAATGATTTGGAAAAGGGGGTAAATAGTGAGGTGGCAAAATCTGCAGATGATGCAACATTTATTCGAGATAAATAAATCCAAAGCAGACTGCAAAGAGTTACAAAGGGCTCTCACAAAACGGGGTGACTAGGCAAGAAAATGGCACATGAATTTCAGTGTTGACAAGAGCAAAGGTAATGCACATGTAGAGCCAAAAGTATAACTAGGTTTTAAAAGAACTAACTACATTCATGGAGGATTGTTCCATCCACCAAGATTGCCAGAGATGCATTCTCCTGCTCTGACAATCCTCAAGCCTTTGAATGCCAGAAGCTGGGATTAGATGACGGGGATAAATCACTCAATAATTGTCCTGTTCACTCCGGCTGAAACATTTGGTACTGGCCACTATCAGAAGACAGAATAATGGGCTAGATGGACCATTGGTCTGATCCAATATGGACATTCTTATTTTCTTATGTTTCATATCCGCGATTTCCAAGCTCTGCCCCAGCGAGGACTGTATGAACCTCAGCAATTTTAGTTGGCAGTGGGCTCTGTAAGGTTCCAGATTTCATGGGGTGCATAAGCTTCACTTTGCTCATGCGGTAGAGAGAAGAGCTGACCCCTTCCATGGTAACGTGTCCTCCAGGTCCTTTCTCATCACCACAGCTCTTGGCAGGGTGTGACTGGTAGTGGGGGTGAGTCAGGGAGACTGTTGCTTTATGTTCCATGTTCCCCTTGAATTCCAATGGTACATCAAGTGCTTTGTGGCTGTTTAAAAGAGCCAGAGGAAAGGTAATGCTGTTCTAAACATCGTTCATACATCCAGTGGATGACAGGAAGGGTGTATATGCCAAGCCCAGAGCACATAAGGCCAGTAATTCATAGATTTGTCCCCTATATATTGCAGCCTTTGCAACTGTGCTGTGCCTCTTTCTCCTCAAGTCCATTTCACAGTAGGCCCCATTTCTCCAAGGGGAGCAGCCAAGGAGCTGAAGATCTGTCCTCCCCTTCTTTGTGTTTTAAGGCACGACAGAGATGATCTGGGCTTTGGATTTTCAAGTGTTAAGAAAAAAAATTTAAAACCTTCTGGGTCAGATTCATCCTTGGACTTGTCTGAGCTTCCCATGCAAGAGTCTGGCGCCTCTTCAGAGACATCAACTTCACAGCCGGAGAAGCACCTGAGGCGCACTGATTATTTCACTCCTGGTATGATGCCATGTTTTCTAGCATGGACTGCTCTGAAGTGACTCACGAGAAGGCGTTTTTGAATGGAGACCCAGTCCTTTTGGCACCGTTTCTATGTACAGTCATGGGGAAATCATCCACTTTTCTGCTTGTGGTCAAGGCACAACCCCAACTATGGCATATTCCACACTGTTCCAATATTGTCCTTTCAGGAGCGGCCAAGAAATAAACAGAAGGCAGCAAGTGAATACTATACACACAGCAGAGTCTTCAGGAAGTACTTTCCCCAGAGTGTGCAGACACTAGTCTTGCACACTCAGCATGGAGCTGGTGCTCAGAAATGGATTTTAACAGTGTTAATATAGACGTGGGTATTTTAATGATGCATTTCAGCGTTTAGGGTCGTAACAGTGCTGAAAGAGACGTATTAGCTCAAGTCCTCTCTTCAGCAAGGACAAGACCCACGCTGTGGCAATTCTAGTCAAGGATCATCTGATATGAGGCTAATAAAAGACTTGATCCAAAAGATCATAACATTGAGAGTGTTTGAGCTCGTCCAAAGCCCCTCACCACAGCAACTGCCTTCCTGTGTTTTTCTACTTCACTGGGTCCCTCGTCCGTTCCAGGTCTGATTGGAGAAACAAAGCCGTTTCCTCTTAATTCCCCTCTCCAACTGTTCCTGTGCATTTTATTTTGGCAACTTCTATTTAACGTTGGGATACGGGGCTTGATTCTCCGGCAAGCAAGATTGTCTCCTTAAGTTGTGCTGTACTGGGACTATGTTTCTCATAGGCTTTGATTCCTGTCCCACTAAAGTCAATAAGTGCTTTGCCATTGACTTTGGGGGGGGGGGGGGGGAGAGGCTAGTCCAAGCAACATATATTGCAATACATCCTGCGACTGTATTTTTATGTAAAAGGTACTTTTCATTTCATGCGATAGAGCTTCAGTATCCAATGAGTATATTCTTTCTTAATCCGTGCCATGCAAAAAGCTTTTTCATTTACTGTACATTTCGTTCATGTGCATAAAATGAAGTGGGACCGTTAAAATGGGCAAGTATCGCGTCTGAGGATTGAGCATATTTTATTTACATTATTATAAGACTATTAGATGTAATATTGTCTGCTTCTGTCATTCTCTCTGTAACGTGTTTGATGATACAGGGAATAAATAGAACCCAGGGTTAGCAAATAAATGAGAACAGAATTGGCAGAACACCAACTCGGCTTTATTTGACTGAAAGAGAGATGTGTTACATGCCCTGTTTGTTTAAATTACGCCAAAAGCTGAGACACACCAGGTGTTGGAGAACATGGAATAGAGCCCTTGGAGTGTTCTGAGAAATCCAAGTCTGTGGCTAGCCAAAAAAATACAGCCAACAGATTGAGGGTGGTGAGCTGAACAAAGATTGTCAGAGTGTATCATACATTTTTTTAATGCACTAAGCACCCTCCCCACACACAAACTTTCTCATTGTCAATAGCAGCAATTCAATGTCCCTTTACCTCTATTACTGTATCTGCAATACACGTAACTATCGGATTATTCTAAATCCTACCGGTACTCGTGACTGTTTAATTCTGTAATGCTATTAGGCAATGCCATAACAGTAAACTGATTCTAGCAGACTTTACTCCAGGAATACATCCACTGAGTCAAGTCACTGGGGAATTTGGCTCTGTCCCTGCATGCGTCCCCCCTATCCCCAATCAAGCCAGAAATGGGTGGAGTGGGTTGTGTAAATCCAGGTGACTTGTCAGGGTTCATTTAGAACTGGGTCATAGGTACCTCCATGGAGACAAGGAAACCTCAGCAAGGGCCCAGGTTACATCTCAAAGCTGTAGATAAAGGTTAGTATCAACGCAAAACAACAAATGATTCAGAGGCAGACCCACCAACAGGGAGGGTAAAGGGCACAACTGACCCAGGGCCTGGCAGTTCAAAAGGGCCCAGGCCTCCTGGCTATGGCCCCAGGCCTATTACATTGCCGCCCAAGCACCACGTAGTGCACTGTGGGTGGTTCTGAGGGCTGCGGTGGGGTGCCCACGGTGCTAGCACTAGCGCTCCGGTCCTTGCCCCTTCCGCCTGAGGCCACGCCCCTTTTGGGATCATGGAGTTAGGCCTCCTCATACCTGGTCTAGGGGCCTAGCAGGGCTGTCGGCTCCTCTCTTCAGAGGATAACAACTTTTACTCATGAGCACCCTGAGCCTGATTCCCACCAGTGATTTTAGAGTCAAAATACTAATATCTTACTTTCTAATAAAGACAAATACATATAAGGCATCTTGAAGGCAGGGGAAGTCAACAGGGGGGACCATGGGCCACATTTAGACTGCCAGATGCTTTTAAACAGAACCCCAAACCTTTCTTTTTAAAATACTTTTGAATTATGTTTTCTCCAGTGTCTAGACCTTGACTAGCTCTGTATGCCGCAGGCCACAACCCCTCCAGAGTGCTGCTGCCACTCTGCTGGGGATTCTGCCACTCCTGAGGAAAGTGCAGAGGTCAAGGCTGGGAAACCCAGGCCTGGCCACTCCACCAGGTCCCAAACCAGGGTGGCAGAGGATTGTCCAAATGTCCAGGCTAGTTATTGATCTACCCTAAGTTAGACTTTCCCTTAGGGTCACTTCTTACCAGACTGGCACTCCTTTGGTTGTGGTGTGATCATTGTGTTAGCAGTTTCTTTTAAGGCTTTCTGCTCCCCCAGGTATGTCTTGGGGGAATCCAGATTCCTACAGCTGGAGGAGCCTTATCAAAGCTGTAGTCACTCCCTAGAACCAGTCTTGTATCCTGGTGCACCTGGAACTCCTGCCCCACTTCTTCCTGGGACACCAGTGTCTTTTTCAGCTATTCCTTCCTCTTTAGCACCTGTTGAAAGGGGAAGCCTACCTAACCCAGTATTGCGCTATTCCTTGCCCAGGTTCAGTGTGGAATCACCCGATGTAACTCCATTGATTTCTATGTTGTCACATCGGTGTAAAAATAGAGTAACGGTGGTGAATCTACCCGATTCACTGAAGCTATAGTTCTACACTATAGTTTTTTTTTCAGAAAAAGCTACGCAAGTTGCACACCGCAATTTACGTAGCTTTTTCCAATTGCTTTTCCAGAAGAGGCTTTTCCACCATTTGGCTCAGTCTATATGGGGCCAAATGGTGGAAAAAGCCTCCTCTTTCGACAGAGCCCTTACCCCTCATAGAACGAGGAATACAGGGCTCCCTGAAAGAGCACGTTTGCTCTTCCACAAAAAAAGCAGAAGAGCAAATGCGTTCCTTGGATGTGGTGGAGTTTTTCTGGGATACTTCTGGTATCCCAGAAAACCCCCACAGTGTAGACATACCCTATCTGATCAAATGGCTCAGCAGTTGATGAATAAGAAAAGGCAAAAGAGCATGATTAGGAGATGATGTTCCAACTGTGCTATCATGGGAGGATCACACAGTTTAACAAACAAGCTGTTATTGGTGACAAAACCCAAGTTTCACTGGGAAGAGATGATGTGAAATGTCAGGGCTGCAGATCTTTTAAAAAGCTTTTGTAATGATCTAAAAATAGTCTGCAGTTGGCACTTTTAGGCCATCCTGCAAAGCGACTCTGGTCACTTCTACATCTTTGTTGAATAAAGTTTGCTAAGTCTGAGTTCCACCGTCACCAAGATTTGTTGCTTTGGGACTTGGGACAAAAACTAATTTTAGGAGGGCCCAGGCTTCTGCGGATAGCAGTGAGGCATAATATCAAATGAGCCGATTAGCTCTGCTTCAGCCACATGTGTGCATTGGTTACAAGGATCATTTTCATAATCGCTCAAATGACTGGTCTTCCTCCCAACATGGAAAGCAAGCCGGATTCCATTAGGCCCTGCGTTCACCCAAGTGACTCAAACAACTGGCCCTGTGCATTGTTCGGTGTTAGATTCCCATTAGCCAGCAGCACAGCTAAGAAAATTTAAAGCAAGAGGAGGCTGTTGACGCAGTCTCCATTAGGCCCATTGGCCATAGTACGTCATGTCACTTTAAGTCACACGAGCCTCAAACCGGAGGAAAACCGTGTGCGATAAAATAAGACCGACATTGTTTTTGACCTAGTTTGAACAAAGGGGCAGAAAATCAATGAGCCTCGGAGTAGCCTAAATGCTTTGTTAGCTTTTTACTACAACATTATATATTACATGCAAATAATGGCACAAATTTAATACCACTATTCATGTCAAGTGATTCCTTTGAATCTATATTTTACATTTTACAGATCTTGAACAGTAACATTTTTCTTTTTAGCGCAAAGTTGCTCAAGGTTCACTGGAGACTCTTAAATTGCTGCTTTCAGAGAAATAACAATGTAAAATGACATTATGATGTATAGCACCTTTCTGAAGGCTTGAACCATTGCAGCAGCAAGTCCCTAAAGCCTCTGGGAATGAAGCAATCTCTAGAGCACTATTGTCCAATTGTCCTAACTGGATCATTTTTAATTAGTTGCAATTAATTTCCAGTGACAGCCTTACTGCACTATCAAATCAGGAAGCACAGAGAAACACACTGGAGTTTGGAAATTATCATCAGATAGCCCCTCTATTATAGAGGAGAACAAGGGCTGAGCATTGCCTGGCGTAACCTACTTAGAAGTTTAATTAATTAAAATAATTTGCATTTGTGGCTTTAACAAAGGTAGGGCACAGTGGTGCTGGGAAGACGCCCATCGTTAGCTCCTGGTCATGGGACACAGGTCAGGGTTACAAAAGATTAGCGCTCTTGTCATATGGCAGGAGTCAATATCCACTGACTCTAATGGTTGCTGTCGCAGTCACATCAGTGGTTGACTATGGAATCGATGCTAAGTTTTTACCTAGGAAATAGTTGTACCCCAAAGGTCCTGTGCTTCTGGTGGATAGTGTTTGCCTCAGAGGCCCGCTGTGGCCCTCCACACAGGCTCTTCTTTTTCACAGCCTACTGTGCCATTCTTCTCATAGGCTAGACCACAGTTTGGAGTGAAAACTCCTCCATTGTTCTGGTTTCCCCTCTCAGGGGCAGACTCTTTAGTGGCATAGAGAGAGAGAGAACCTGAGCCTGACCACTACTCCATGTTCTGGCCCAGGGCCCCTAAGAGAATGGCAACAGGCAGGGTTTATTCTACTCCCAGTCTGGCACCTTCTTCGCTGGGCCACTTCCCCCAAACGATCCCTTCCCTCTAGGACCTGAGCAAGTCAGTCCGTCTCCTCCACAGCACTCCGCCTTACTTGCATCCTCAGCTCACACACAGCGCACCTTCTCACTCTCAGATCTTGTGCTACTACCCTTCCTTCAAGGAGGCCTTAAAAACAAGCCCCAGCTGGTCTTAATGGGCTGCAAGTACTCTAATTAGCCTGCTGCTTCCAGCAAGCTCTAAATTGGCCCCAGGTGTCTGTCTGATTATGCTGCACTAGGCTCGGCCCTGTTTAGACATCTCCACCAGTTACCATCCATCCCTGATAAACATTGCCTCTGGACTTCCTGCTGTGGCTCCCCTTTCCCTGGCTTGCTGCAGGTTGGGGTCACCACCTCCCTCCCAATCCCTGGAACTCCCAGAATATACCTTCTCCCTGACCTGCCAGCCTCGATTCAGCTGTCTGGCTGCCTTTTAAACCCCTCTCCAACCCAAGCATGCACCGCACAAGCAGAGAGGTGGGGCTTTCTGAGCCCACAGTTACTCCTTAACCCCCTCCTGCCCAGTGAGGCAGTTATACACCCTTTTACATGCCCTAATGAGGATCAATGTGCACAGGAAGCACAGACACAGATTGTATCACTACATTGTGATACAAGGTACCTAGTTCTGGCAGATAGTGTTCAGACAGTGTATATTACAAATTAAAATGCTAACTCGTCTTGACACGATAATGCAAAACAGCTCATGGGGGCCAGATTTGCAGACTATGTTCAGCACCCAGCAGCTCCCATTGTGACACCTGGTGACCATCTTTTTGAGTGGTTGATTTCCAAAGTGCACCCAGCACACTGGGCCTTGAAAAACTTCTACCTGTTTATTTTGGTGCTTAAATGAGAAGTGAGCTAATTTGAAAAATCTGTCCCCTAATGTATAAACCCCCAAGGGTGTGTCTAAACTACATGGCTCCATCGATGGAGCCATGTAGATTAGGCTGATCGGCAAAGGGAAATGAAGCCGCGATTTAAATAATCGCAGCTTCATTTAAATTTAAATGGCTGCAGTGCTGAGCCGACAAACAGCTGAGCTTTATCGACCTTCCTGTTATGCCTCGTAGGATGATTATTTAAATCACGGCTTCATTTCCCTTTGCCAAACAAACAAATCTACATAGCTCCGTCGATGGAGCCATGTAGTTTAGACATACCCCAAATGACAACAAAATAAGTTTTTACAAGTCAGTCTTTAACTACATGTTTTAAAGTCGATTTAGCATGAATTGAAAACTTAGACTGACACCCTTGGAAACGGAGATTCTTGACTTATCCATAGACGTACAATTCCAGGAAAAGCAGCACCAAACCCCAGTATGGGTCAACGTGCCTTGACCCTGACCATTAGGAGCAAGGCCTCTGAGATTAGAGGATAGTTCATTTTATGTGTCCAGTCAGCCCTTAGCCTTTCTGTCAAGATGGCTGGCAAGATGTGAATTAGTACCAGTCACTATTGGGAGAGTATTCCTTCCCCCCCTCCACTGACAAATGCACCACAAACTTATGTCACCAAAATAGTTTGCACGTGGTAACTACTGACAGGCTGCAAATGAATCAGCAAGAGGCTCTGTAGCTTCGTCTCCAGATATTATATACAATCCTCTAACATTTTGCATATTTTCACTCAATGTATTTTTGCATTTCAATCATGCAGATGACTGTGGTACTGACATTGGGAACTACTCTGGAATAATTAAAATACTTGAGTCTCCTGCATGGTGAGTTACGGTTTTGAGCAAGGTGCAGATACATTAGCATTTATATTTTCACCATCCATTGCCAAAAGATGTAGAACCAAGCACCTTACCTGTCCAGTTCTCAAAAATAAGTGTGTTTCCTGTTAAACTGTAGCACTCTCATCAAATTACATTTCTTCATTGGAAAGATGTGGTTAGCATTATGAAGTCAATGAATCTACTATTTATCAAAGGGTTTCTTGCTGGCAAATGGGAGAATAAAGGGCGCATTTAGATTTCTATTAACACTTTCATGTCCTATAACTTTCTAAAAATTGTTCACTTTCAGATGAAATTTGGTCACTGTGCAAAAGCAAAATTTTCTGAAGGGCTTGAATAAAATCAGTTCCCCCATTTCTGAGGTATGTGATGTTGCAAAAAAAAATGGTGGAATCAATCTTACATTACGATCTAAGGGACCAGCAAATAATATTAAGATTTGTTTTACTGTTGCACTTACAGACCACAATTAACATCAGGGACCTATTGTCTTAGGTATTGTTCATATGTACAAGAAGAGACAGTCCCCAATGATCTTACGCCGTAAGTGGATAAGACAGACCAAGAGAAATAGTTGCACAGGAAGATGATTTGACTTGTTCAAAGTCCAGCAGCAGGCCAGTGGCAGGACTAGACTCCTAATCTCTTGATACACACATAAGCAGGGGAACACTCTGCCTATAGTTCATCACATAAAGGTGATCTCTGATGATAAGTTAGTGAGAACTGGACAAGACTCCGGTAAGAGCAGAATCTGATAGTTTTTGCTGCTCTGACAGAGTTCATAGGTCTGTCAGTGTTTGTTTTCTTTCTCGATTTGTTTTCTTTAGTGGGGCAGAATCTGATTTTAACTGTGTCAGTCTGTGAACCACCAATGCAGTCACTGATGATTCATTACCAATACATTTCAGCGTATATGTGCTCATAATAACGCTTGTATACATAATTTAGAATTTGCAAAGCTGCAAATCCCTTCTTTTAGGGGTGAAAAGTCTATTAAACTCTTCTCAAGGTCTATTAGATTCTCCATAAGAATAACTCTGGAATGAGAACAGGCCACATAATTTGCTTGCATTTCCAAATGATTGATATGGTGGGGTAAAAGTTTGTTTCCATTACTGAAATAAAGTAATTCTAGATAATATAATGTGAACTTTGATGCTGCTCTGTAATTCATTGTTTCCAACGGGATCTATTTTTGTTTTTATGATCCCATACCCTATATGGTGCCTTTTCATAACAGAGTGTGACAGTAGCTTAATTCCTGGTGTTATGAATCAAGTCTGGAGCTGAGCTGATGACAGTGAGTTAGTGATTTACAATGGACCCGGCAAACGATAAAAAAACAATGGTGGGGATTAAGAGTTCTCAAGATGTGCTGAGCTGGCACACGGTGCTGAGACTGTGAGCCACAGTATCCAGAGGGAAACGACCGTGGCACAGCTACAGTTAGTGATACCAGCAAGGGAAAAACGTCAAAGCCATTTAAAGGTGGGGGAAGGAAAAAGGAGGAAACTGAATGAAAACCAGTAATGTCTCCAGAAGCAACATCTCGCAACTCCCAGTGGTCGCAGGAAAAGAAACTGTGCATTCAGCATTTTAACAAAAGCACGTGAGGAAATATCAAAATCAAGTTGAAAGCAGCTCTGTTTCCTTATTTGGCCAGGAACTGTAAAAGACAATGATGGTTCATGGGAGGACACAGTTCTGTAAGAGGTGGTTCCCCTTCCTCTGCATGCAGCCATGACCAATGAAGGAAGGCTCAAGACAGGAGGTGTACTACTGTTAGCCTCTCTTCTCTTATTCTGGTCACCAGATTCCGCCTTGAACTGAAGTCATCCCTTTGAGTATTTTTATAAATAGGAACCCATCGCTTAAGCCTCGGCAGGCACTTACGTTGATAAAAGCAGGAAGTCAGATTCAAAGTCAACATAACACCTTTGGTTACAAGGGAGCTACACTGATTTACACTTGCCGGGGGTCTGGCTCATATATTATACTCATCCAAGTGGCCACATTCTGCATGTAGAATGGAATGGAACTGTAAGTGAGGCATGTAATGTTTGCCCTTGCAATGAACTGACTCTTACCTCCTGCAATTTGAAGCAGGGGAGCTCCTTTCTTGTCCAGGAAAAAGACCTCTTTTGGTGGCCTGCCCAAGCAAGTGGAGAGAACTAGACTGGGATCAGAAATGTACAAGTACTATATTGCCAAATGACTTCAAGGGGATCACAGGGAGCAGACTGTGCTTTAGTTACAGCCTTTAGTGACTGCTCTTTATCCATGAAAACTGCATTGTACCTGAGCTGAGGTTGAGTCGGCTAGTCTTTCTCCTTCCAAGAAGTCGGGCACGGAAAGAGCAGGGACTTCAGCAGCTGAGTCTGATGGAAAAAACGACATCTGGGTGTCGTCAGCATATTGAGGAGCCTTGCCCATCTACTCAAGTGTCTCACGTAGGAGAAGAGATGACAAAACAGGATCTGCAGAGCTCCGTATCTACTTCTTGGACATGGAGGATCAGAGTCAGCAAGCAGCCATCCTGCTCATTCTCACCCGAGACCCTCCTAGGCAAGCCAAGGACATCTTGGGGTCAATGATCTTAAAATCAGTGGAAAGATCAAAATAACACCCGAATGTACAGCTGCCAAGCAAAAGAAATAGGGCCCAAGTTGCTTGTCACTTTCTGCAAGGTGCAAGTGTGCTCAGCTGCTACAAAAGTGGAGGATCTTCAGCACCCTCCAGGTTCGTTCCCCCAAGTCTGGTCGCAATGCCCAATGGATAGATGTCTAGAATGCCAGGAGAATCCCGTTCTGTTTCCAGTTTTTAGAGGTGCATTTTTGAGAAAGGGCCTGATAACTTATCGGAAGCAACCAACATGTTCTCCTCCAACAGGAAGGCACTGACCTATCAGATAGTGAAATAAACCTCGCTGCTGTTCTCCAGTCATGAGGGTCAAGTCTCTGTCTCGCAGGCTATAGGCTACAGTGACTCTAAGGTGTCTAATCCCCATCTGGGAGAAATGTCAAAAGCTGTCAGGAAGATGAAGTGCATTTGTCCCTTCTGAATTGTCCCTTTATGCCCAGCTGGACTGTCCAGCCTGAACACAGTGGATTTAACTTTCAAAGTACATTGAAAATTCTCCCTGGGAAGGTAAGATAGACTAGACTCTGTCTAGAAGGCTGCAAATATGATGCTCACCTTCTGGTCAACATTGATTCTAGAGTCCAGGAACTAATTAGCAGAGGATGCTCATGCGCCATTTTATCTTTTTCCATGTCACCTTCTCAACACTCCTGGGCTCCATGAACACAGAGGCCAAAGTTTATGCCAAACACAGGCCCTCCATGCACAGATTTCTGCTTTCCTTTCAGAACAGTGCTGCTACTATTAACACGCCGTGCTCTGCAATGCCACGCCACCAGCACTGAGGAAACTCAGAAGCACGACTAATGCTCACAGATGACCATTGTTGGCTATGAATAGATACTAGGTTACTATTCTCTGACTGAACTATGCCAGGCGGGCAGAACGGCGTGACTTATTTTCATCCAGATAACCCAAGCAGAAAAAGTTTAGTAAATCGTCCAACTTTTAGAATTTCCTGTTTTAAAGTCATGAGTGAGTGTCAGACAGATGCTCTCTCATGTGAAACAGGCCTCCATTTTTGGATCCAATGAATGCTATAACATGGATATGACTCCTCTAGAACTGAATTACTGCTTTATGTGGGTGACTTGAAAGTCATTAAAAACATGCTGGGGAATAGGGATAAAACGTTAGTTGCAGGAGGAGTATACAATATTTATACAAACAAAAGCAGGGTACAAGAGGAATAAAATGCTTTCTCATGAAATTTAAAATATTTAGCCTCCAACCCCTTCAAAAAAGCCTCCAAAATTTCAGTTAGCAAGGTCAACAGGACGGATCTGCAAATTGAACCAAGTGTGACGGACAAAATAGTGTTAATGGCTTTCAAAAAGAGGTTGGCTTTTAAGGCAGTCCCTGACATGACAGCGAGTGAGTTTACAATGAGTTCCTTAGGTAATGCATAAGTAAGAGCTTCATTTAGAAGGTTTAAAATATGCTGATAATTTTGGAGCTGACAATCTATGATTCCTTTAAATCTTGTAGCGCTCCTTGGGGATAGGGAAATCTCATTGCTTGATTATGGAGAGAGATGTTTTGCCTAAGGAAATTTCTACTGCAGCTGGGAAGGCACCATCCTTATATTCCTTACATACACCCCCACCCCTCACCTCCTTCCCATCCCCCTGCTTCCCACATCCTAAAAAAATATAGTAAATGTAGTGGGGTGGCTTCCCACTCCAGCAGGGAAGAGGAGGGAGCCTGCATACAGCCAATCAGAGAAGCTTTTTAAGAAGCCAATCAGAGGGCTACTTGCTGAGGCAGCCCTGTATATAAGGAGCTACTTGTGGGAGCGGAGGGCAGTTATGGCCTGACCAGGGAGGGTGTAGGACTAGCTCCCAGAGAAGCACTTGGGATAGAGCAGTGCTGGGCAAGCTCAGGGGAGCAGAACAAGAAAGGCTCCAGTTTGACACCTGCCAGGCTGCAGGCCTTGATATAAGGGCCTGGAGGGTGGAAGGGTCACAGGGGAAGTGGCCCAGGGAACAGGAGGCAGGAGAGGGGGAGAGGAGGCAGGACAAGGCTGCTTCCAGAGGGACCCTGGGCTGGACCCCAAAGTAGTGGGTCTCCCTCTTCTCTCTTGCACTGCACCTAGCCACACTGAGGAGCGGCCTTTATGGACTTCTGGCTTGCTCCTGAGGAGAGGGGTGAGACTGCGGCTGCAGTTGGCGATGGTGGCTGGTGCAAGGCTGAGGACGGCAGATACCCCCCCAGAATGGGGGCGAGAGACCAGTGTGGAGGGCACTGAAGGAGGGCAGTGTCCTGAAGAGGACACCACAATTCTGGGAGCACAGTGGGTCCAGAGACAGAGCGTGGCAAAAGCATGGTGTGACAACGGGTGAGACGCTGGCTCAGGACAGAGTTAATTCCCAGGGTGACCAGCAGGAGGCGCTGCATTGGCGAGTCACACAGTGTCCATTACAGTAAGTTTGCAAAATGCAACACTCAAAAGTTAAGCAATACCAGAATGAAGATAGCCTGTGCACCCTTCATTTGGTTCCCTTGTGCATATGCATATAATACAGCATTAATTATTATATACCTCCCACAGGGCCTTTTAACATGCAGTTATTCAATATTTTGTTTTCTCCTAGTTGATTGTGCAGCTGTAGGCACAAAACCCCTGCTCTGAAGGCAGAATTATGAATTTCCTCTTGGGCTTTTCAGTGGCACTTATCACTATAGTTATTGAGAGTTTCACATGCGGCTTTAAGGGCTGGGGAGGTCTGCTGCGCTCCTGCCTTGGCCCCGCCCCTTCTGCCTGAGGCCACGCCCCTTCCTTCACGGAGCTGGCCTCTTTCACTTTGCTCAGGGGCCTAGCACGGCTGTCGGCTCCCCTCCTAGCCTACCAAAAGACCTAAAGTTAGCCCTTGGAAAGAATTTGCCAAATAACAGAAGTCACCCAACCCAGAATGAAGCGTATGCAGGTTTGGGCAGTCCCTGTAGATGTGATAGACTCTAAGAAAATGGACGTGAAGCAGAAAAGCATGCAGAGCTCAAAGCAAGAACAAAACACGGAGTTTTCCAGGCAGTGTCAACCAGCACGAGACAGGTTAATGGCTGGTCGATGAGGAAAGCTGCAAGAAATGCAATAGATTGTGTCCTTTTGCAAGGATTGGCAAGCACCATTAGAGAGCATCCTGCATGGCCAAATAGGACAACAGGAGCAGCTCTAGGCTAGACACATTTTTCAAAGGTGCTATGGACACTCTTGTAAAAATGGACTATGAAACTGCAAGCCAATGGGACATTTGTTGGTTTTAAGTTGAACACGGGGGCGCACAAGCCAGAAACATTAGTATTAACACTGGAAGAAAAGCCACAAAATGCAAGAATTACAATGGTGAAAAAGATGGTGCCTTTTGCCATTCCCATGACAATTTGACCAAAGTTACAATTTCTGACTAAAAAAAAAAATCACGCTTTGCACGTGCTCAGTAGAGATCGGCAGCAGAATTCTCTGAAGATTCCATCTATAGTGGGCACGTTCCATTTCCTCACAGCTCCTACAAGCAATTGGAGCACACATGCACCTTCCCATAGACAAACTGAGCATGTTCCAATCCAAGGTGAGCCAGGCTCTCCCTGCAATTGTGCCTGTTGCCTGCCTAGGGACCACTAAGGGGTCAGAAACTGGGGTGGATAGAAGCAGAGGGTGACAGATAGGCTAGGAGTACTGGGCAGAAAGCAATCAAAATCTTCTACAGAGCCTGAAATCCTGAGTCTCTGAATTCCTCAGCTGCCAATAAATGTCTGTGAAACTCACTGGCAAAATTTGTGTCTCATACCCCTCGAATGTCTGGTCTACATAAAATATAACAGACTACTACTGCTACCAGGGTATGTCTACACTACCACCCTAGTTCGAACTAGGCTGGTAATGTAGGCAACCGGAGTTGCAAATGAAGCCCGGGATTTGAATTTCCCGGGGTTCATTTGCATGTTGCCGGGCGCCGCCATTTTTAAATGTCCGCTAGTTCAGACTCCGTGCCCGCGGCTACACGCGGCACAAACTAGGTAGTTCGGATTAGGCTTCCTATTCCGAACTACCTGTACTCCTCGTGGAATGAGGTGGAACGAGGTGTACAGGTAGTTCAGAATAGGAAGCCTAATCCGAACTACCTAGTTCATGCCGCGTATAGCCGCGGGCATGGAGTCCGAACTAGCGGACATTTAAAAATGGCGGCGCCCGGCAACATGCAAATGAAGCGCAGGAAATTCAAATCCCGGGCTTCATTTACAACTCCGGTTGCCTACATTACCACCCTAATTCGAACTAGGAGGGTAGTGTAGACATACCCCCATTTACTCCATTAGTTCAAGAGGCACAGGTCTGAGGTATAGACTTACTCGTCCAAATTCTGTTGAACACCCAAGATGGGGATAATATGATTCCAAGAGAATTTAATTTTTATTTCAGCTAGGAAATTATACTCCAAGAAAGCTACACTAATGGAATATTAAGGCTGCAAAGTCAATCACTCAGAAAGTGTCCGAATGAAGCCATCAGCCTCTTTGCGCATAGGCGTTATAATACAGTCTTTAATTATCTGGTCACATACTGTTTCTTCAGAGCATCATTTGGAGTGCATGTTGGCAACCCATCAGGTCTGTACAAGGGATGCAGCTGTTGCCTGAAGGTCTCTTGCTTTATTTGTTGCAGAAGTTGGAAAGCGGGCACTATCATAGTAGTGTTAGCAGATCCCTTGCTGCTGGATGTGCTGTCCTGGACATAGGTCTTAAAACTGGAGGCTCAGAGCTTATCTGACCACTAAACAGCTCATGGTACTTGGCAAAGGGGTAAAGAAGGTCATCCCAAGGCCTCAGAAACTTCTGTATACATCCTGTATAATTGATGATTCTATAAAGGATTTTGAGGCCTGATGCATTCACCTAACTACTGTGAATGATTTTGTATCCTACGTGGGAAAGCCACAGCTCCTCTGCAGAGATGGTATTCCAGATTTTCCATACATCTGAAAAAGTTTACTTCAAAACCAAGTCTTGTGGGGGGAAAAGTCCATATCCTATTTTACCTCCCTCCAAGGAAAGCTCCTAGGGGCTAGTCCTATGAACATTATATTTGCTCTATTTGTCTGGGCTATATTTGACCTGCAAATAGACATTTCAAATTCACCATTCAGTGAGCATCAGTCTGTCAGTCTTTTCTATGCCATATTCATCACAAGATCTCTTGCTTGCTAGGTTTCAAATTCTCCTGGGACTTTTATAATGATCACACTTCTCTCCCTGGCAACACAAAAATGAGGTGTTTTACTCTGCCCAGATAGTCTGCTCTGCCTACCACATGGTTGACAAAGGGCTGACTCTCTAACCTGCTTTAGCACATTTTTTTTTCTTCAAGTTTTTGGAAAGTCTGTATCTTATTTGAGAGCCTTCATATTGGCTGTCAGTCTGTCGGCACCCTGGTTTTTACAAAAGGTTTTAGTGGTAACACTCATACAGGTAGCTCCTTTGGATCAGGTGGTTAGCAAATAGCTTTACTGAGACAGGTCACTTCCCTCTTACCACTGAAGAGCAACTACCACCAGAGGGTTAAAAACACACAGCCTCTGGTGGTGGAATGCAACACCGCACAGCATTTAATGGAAGAGGACGTGAAGACTCTTTGGGTGCATCTAGACTGGTAAGATTTTGCGCAAAAGCGGCCACTTTTGTGCAAAAACTTGCCAGCTGTCTACACTGGCCGCTTGAATTTGCGCAAGAGCACTGACTTTGTAATGTACAAAATCAGTGCTGCTTGCGCAAATATTTTCACGCTCCCACTCAGGGATAAGCCCTCTTGTGCAAGAATTCTTGCACAAGAGGGCCAGTGTAAACAGGCACCTTAATTTTTTGCACAAGAAAGCCCGATGGCTAAAATGGCCATCGGAGCTTTCTTGCGCAACAGCGTGTCTAGATTGGCACGAATGCTTTTGCGCAAAAGCACTTTTTGTGCAAAAGCATCCTTGCCAATCTAGATGCTCTTTTGCGGAAATACTTTTAACGGAAAAACTTCTCCGTTAAAAGTATTTCCGAAAAATCATGCCAGTCTCGATGCAGCCCTTATGTATAGATAATGCCATTTCCAAAACTAGAATGAGCAGAGACATGCTAATTAATGCTACCTGGAACAGTTCCTCAGCTGGTACAGATCTTCATAGTTTCGTTGCTTTCAGTCTTGATTAATATCAGATGAAGAGCTGGCTTCCTTATTCCTCTTATTTTTATCTAATAGATTAATAGAGACTCAGCATAACCAGCAACACCCAGCTATTGGCCCAGACAGAAGATTGCTACCTCCAGAATCACCCTCACTCACTTGACGGTTTCCTAGACGGTTTCCATCCATCGACTCATCCAGACTAGCCCCTGACAGGATCACAACTTATGATGGTATGACAACATAATTTAACTGGCAATTGCAGTTTTCTGTAAATGTCACTAGTATTAATTATGCATTTGCCATACAGACATGCAACTTTCAGAGTTGCCTGTTACATTAAACACAAAACTTTCTCCTTTTCTGCTCTCTAAAGAGATGCAGGTAGATAAAAAATTCAACACTTTTATCAGAGGCACGCAAAATTTATTACATGAAAAGGACTTGAGAGGCCTGGAATTGTTGGCTCTATTGATATACGTCTTCCAGGAGCTTAACTAAAATGTTATTTTGTATTTGCCATAAAATATAAGGAAATATTGATGGCTTTTTAAAACTTGATGTCAGCAGGGGATAATCAAAAAAGGAAAGGATGGAACGACACATGGAGTATCCGGGGAGGAAACCCACCCCCCTTTATTTTTAAAGATGAAACCCAATGTAATGCTTATGTGGTTAACTGGACTTCAGCTTGTGGGGAAGCTTAAACAATTTTTGCTCCTTTTAGTCTTTTAGGGATTGTCTGTGTGACTGTAATGTCTTCTGAAGGGGCAAATTGGTGAGCACAACTATTAGCTGGGTGACATCAAAGAGCATTAATCTTTTGTTCTATAGCAAGGCCAAGATCACATTAGTGCATTTCACCCAGTCATTACCAAGACTGTAGCCCAAGGGTATAATAAATGTTTTATGGCATGCAAACCAAGGTAATGGAATGCAAATTCCATAATACATCCATACATTTATTTTCTAATAGAGTAAATGATGATGTATTTTACCCAAGAAGAGCTGCTGAATGACAAGTGCTAGTTCAGAAATTCAGAACTGGAGATAAACACAGCTCTACCTGGGGTGGGATAGCTACCAGCATCAGGAAAAGAGTGTTTTGTATTTTAGCTCTTTAGAAATCATCTGGCATATGCTTTAAGGGCAAATGTTTCCATCTTGTTCTTTAGAGTAAATCTCTTTTTGGGGAGGTGACTATAGCTATCTTACATTTTTATTTCTAATTACATTTACTTCTTTGAATACCAATTTTACTTACATTTGCTTTAGAAATATATGGTAGCATTACTGTAAGAGATTTTAATAGGAATAGGCTCAGGAATTTTTCAGCTGCACTAGAGTTATGTATTATTATATTAAGAAATCTGATAGATTAAAAATTATTCCTAGAATACAGGAATTGAACCAACCTTAATAATAAAGATGAACGTCAGGATCCTTGCTATTTCATAACATGTCAAACTAAAGGTAACCATTCCAGTAATTGCAATGGCAGTTGACTGGATTAGCCTCTGAAATCTCTGTAAACCATTTTATCTGCCCCTAAGAGATGGTTTTATTTCATCCTTACCTTATTTCCTGTTGATGTGCAGTGCTCTTGGTCCAATCTAATTGAGAGTTTCATGTTCGTTCATTGCTGAGTTTCTCAGGTAGAAATGTAGTCACAGAGAGAGTAAATTGTATTATAGGGCAAAGTCTGAGTTAGATGCTCATGAGTGATAAGTCCTAAAGTATAGACACCCACAGTTAATAAAGGTGACAGGATGGGAACAGTTTCTTAGTGACTCCTGCTCATGAAACTCTGCCTAGAGTCCTGAAGGACTACAACACGCTGTAATGATACAACAAGGTGGTTTGGATGCTGACCAGTCACATTTCTCATTGTCCACATTAGCATGATTTAACCTTTGCTACAGAGACATGTAACTTTCTCATTCCACTCTTGAGATGAAGTTTTGACTGTGGATGTGTCTATGCAAGATTACGTACAGAATTATTGCTGGGCATTTTGAAGCAGGGGGAAATGGGGAGACAGGAGAAAGGAACCAGCCTGAGAAATGCATCACAAAATACATTCAGTAACGTAGATTTCAAAGTCTCCAGCCCCTTACTAGCTAAGCAGATGCCATTCAAAGTGGTAGCCTCGGTGATTTCAATGCAGCTAGCTGCAGTGAGGTGGCAACATTTGCAGATGACATAAACGACCCAAGATAAGGAAGTCCAAAGCAAGATGTGAAGTGCTAGAAAGGGACATCACGTAACTCGGTGACGGGGCAATAAGATGGCCATGAAATTCAATGCTGATAAATGCAAAGTAATGCCCATTGGAAAACATAATCCCAACTATGCTTATAAAACAATGGGCTCTAAATTAGCTGTTACCACTCAAGAAAGAGACTTTGGAGTCATTGTGGATAGTTCTCTGAAAATATCCACTTAATGTGCAGCAGCAGTTAAAAAAAAACCCAAAACATGTTGGGAATCATTAGGAAAGGAATAGATAATAAGACAGAAAATATCATATTGCCTCTATATATCCCCGCATCTTGAATACTAGGTGCAGATGTGGTCACATTGCATTGGAATTGGAAAAGGTTCAGAAAAGGGCAGCAGAAATGATTAGGGTTATAGAATAGCTTTTGCACGAGGAAAGATGAATAAAACCGGGGTTTTGCAGTTTGGGAAAGAGATGACTAAGGGGGGATATGATAGAGGTCTATAAAGTCTTGACTGATGTCGGAAAGTAAATAAGGAAGTGTTATTTACTCCTTCTCAGATAACTTCATTTGGTGAGCCCCTAATTTTTGTGTTAATAGGCAGCAGGTTTAAAACAAACAAGGAAATAGTTCTTCACACAACACTCAGTCAACCTGTGGAACTCCTTGCCAGAGGATGTTGTGAAAGCCAGGACTATAACAGGATTAAAAAAAAGAAATAGATACGTTCAAGGAGGATAGATCCATCAATGGCTATTAGTTAGGATGATGTCCCTAGCCATGTTTGCCAGGAAATGGGTGACAAGGGATGGACGACTTGATGGTTACCTGTCATGTTCATTCCTTCTGGGATACCTGGCATTGGCCACTGCTGGAAGATAGGATACTGGTCTAGGTGGACATTCAGTCTGACCTAGTAGGGTCATTCTTATGTTCTTACGAATGGGAACTGCAGGATCAGCTTTCACACAGCTTTCTGCTGGGAAGCATTCAAGGCCTGATCTGAAGTCTAGTCAAGTCAATGGAAAGACCCCACTTGACCCCAGCTTGCTTTTGAATCAGACACTTTAGCAGAAGGCTTCCCTCTACCTGTCGTCAGTGTTTCACTGAGAAGAAAAACTCAATGAGCCAAATTCATTCTGAATAGAACTGCACTGATGTCAGCACAGTCATCCTAGGGCAATTTTGGCCTACAGCATCAGGAAGCTTCAATTTCAATCTTCTTGAGAACCATCCATAGCATTTTAATGTTCCTATTGGTCAGGTCGTGCAAACACTAGTGTTGTGCCAACTGAATACTTCCAGGGAAGAGAAGCCTCATTGGCCTAGAGGGAGAGAAACACGAGAACACACTCGAGGATCCCTCTCGATTTAACGTTGTCTCTGGTTGAGTAGGTGCAGTCCATGGCTGCATTCTGATGTCAGGGGTCGAATTACTTTTGTTTAGGCCTTGTGGCTGAGATGTGACTATGGAAACCGGAAAGAAAATATTCTGAGCAGGACAAAAACCATCATACAGTTTCAACAGAGAAACTGAGAAGAACTTACTGTTTACATACACAGCCCAGGATGCTGTTGAAATAGGACTCCGTTAGCACATGGACAAGAGGTATTCAGATCTATTACTTTGCATTAAAGGAGGAAGCCAAAATGAGAGAGAGTCATACACTGTCATACTTAACTATGGTAAATACACTTATCTAGGACACGTAAAGTCTTGCTTAAGAACCTGGGGAAGAGCAGGGAGGAAAGATGGGAATATTTATTTTCATTGCATCACTAGCTAAGGATGTAGGTCTTGGGCACTCCTTTCCTAGAGCTTTCTGTACACATTGAACACAATACGTCCAAGCTTGTACTTCCCTCTGAGGGGGAGTCTACGCCATACCCTAAATTCAAAACAAGATACGCAATTTGCGCTATGCAAAATGCGTATCTTATTTTGACTCTATTTCAAAGAATCTTATTTTGAAATTTGGCGCGTCTACACAGCGCCAAATTACGAAATGATGTGCTGTTCCAAGCCATCCCTTATCCCTCGTGCAATGAGGCTTACCAGGAGGCTGCAATAGCGTGCCCGTTATTTTGAAAGATATTTCAAAATAACGGGCAGCTTGTGTAGACACGGGGTAGGTATCCCGAAAGAGCCGTGCAGTGTGGACGTACCCTGAGACACTGCTCCCATTGACATCAATGGAAATAGTACCATTGCAAGAGAAGGAAGCAAGAGCAGGGTTTTATTGGTGAGGTACTGTGTGCTCTATACTTCCAAGCCAGAGCCAAACATCTGGGCCCTTTACTTGCAGAGAACTGCCACTGTAGTTTAGGGATGTTAAAACAACTGACCTATTAAACAATAGTCCTTAGCCATTTTGTCCTTGGCCCTGCCACAGCCATGAGGTCCCACCTCAGTCCCACTACAGCCATTGTGCCCACCAGTGGGATACCATGGCCCAGGGTGCTCTGGGACTCACTGGCAAAGGCTGGTAAGACTCATGCTAACCAGTATGCTTACCAGTTAACATCCCTACTGTAGTTGGTGCATTGAAGCCATTTGGATTGTTCATTCTATTGCACTATGCCAGGGAGTTTTCACTAAGGGTATGTCTAGACTACAGGCTTTTGTCGACAGAAGTTTTGTTGACAGATACTGTCGACCAAGCTTCTGTCGACGAAGAGCGTCTAGACTACATTCAGTTCTGTCGACAAAGCAAGCTGCTTTGTCGACAAAACCCTGTAGTCTAGACTCAACCCTAGATGCAATAACACCTTCTGTCGACAGAACTCTGTCAACAAAAGGCGTTATACCTCGTAAAATGAGGTTTACCAGCGTCGACAAAATTGCTGAGTTCTGTCGACATTATGTCGACAGAACTCAGTGGTAGTGTAGACGCAGGTATAGTTTTGTCGACAAAAGTCCACTTTTGTCGACAAAACTCTGTAGTCTAGACACACCCTAAGTGTGAGTTTACTCATTGCCAGCTATCCTGTTTTACTCAGTTCTGCTCTCATGTCAAGAGACTCTGTGACATTGCCATTATTGGCTTTCTCTTTCCTTGTGACATGCTCAGTGTTGGAGTAAGTCATCTGAATCCTGGTCTTGTCTATCGGGCGCACACACTGAGTCTACAAATGGTTACACTTATGTTTTTACTTCACACACATGTAGTTTCCTGTGATTGTGTATCTGTGGCATCAGGGCTTAGAATCACTAAAATTCTACATATTAGTAGCTCAGTATCTGGCTAGTGAGTCCAAAATTTTATTAGCTACAATGCTAAAAGCTATCATGGAAAAAAAATCAATTAACACCTGCCATTTTATTTCCAAATTGAATAATTAAAATAGTCTTTGGCGTGATGTAACCACTCACTGTCTCAGCAGAGGATTTATTGAATATCTGGTATGGGGTGATGCCCTTCACAGACAGCTGTTGAAAAGCACTTAAATTTACTGCCCACTTTTGTAAGATTTTTTAAAATAATTGTTGTAAGACACGATGCTAAGTTAGCAGTTATAAACCCGTCCTCCATATAAATTAACTAATCATGGAATCCCTGTGGTTAAATAAATGAACAAAATCATTTTTTCAGGACTAGATTTTTTTATGTTTTTAAAAATTATATGAGCAACTCAAGACAAATTTTGCTGCATTCTTTTTTTCCCAGGATTCAAGGAGAAAGGAAGATTTGGAAAATGTTTACAAAGAGTGAGGAAAAATTGGCAGCTTTTTGCGGGCTTTGTCAACTGTGGAAATTTAATGCAATGATCCCGAGATCCTTTGGTTTATTTATATTTTATCAGAGAATTACAGTTTTAAACACTGAGTATGTGAATCATTACTTCATCAGTTCATTCCAACAACACTCAGCATTAACCTTTGCCAAGTGACGTGCTAAACTTGCATGGTTTTTTAGGTGGCAAAGCAATAATGAAATTTACCGATGGATTCCCTCTCTTTGTTTCAGTAAGGAATGCTAGTTCATGTTCGGTTTCTTTACCAGTGACTATGATGAAATTGTACATAGAAACATTTTATTAGTAGAGACACATTAAAGTACAGGATGGGGGGGAAAAGATACTGAGAAGTTAGCGAGGAAGAACTTTAGAACAATTTACATTTTAAAAAAGCCTTGAACCTTTTGCGACTTTTACCATCTGAGTTAAAGTAGCCTGTAATCTGCTTTGCATTAATAACCCCAAATTAAAAACAACAAACAAACAAACCAAAAAAACCCAACCTCTCCTGCCAGAAAGATCTGCCTGTTCCCACAGCACTTTAAAACTATTTCAGTACATGCATCCTAGTACTACTCTGTCATTTTTAAAAAACCTTGACCAATGTCTGTCAAGTTTGGGTGTGTACATTTTGGGGGATCCCAAAAGAGCCTGATTTTGAAAGAACAGGTTTTTCTCGCTCCCTGAAAGCCAGGCCCCTTCAAGCTGTCTCAAGTTTAACATCTCAAAGTTGAGGCATCACAACTTTTGACAGTCTTGGTTACTGGGCCTAGCTTTGGCCTTGATCCTGCGCCCACTGAAATGCAACAGAGACTCCTCGGCTATGTCTATACTGCCCCCTCTTGAGCAAAAAATATGCAAATGAGGCAAAGAGTGGAATATTGCTGCACTTCATTTGCATAATTAATGAGTCTCTGTTTTCGCGCATGAGGTTTTTGTGCAAAAAGGAGCCGTCTACATGGCTCCTTTTTGCGCAAAACCCTCCTCTTGCACAAGAGCCATTCTTCCTGAAAAACAGCTCCTTTTTGCGCAAAAGCCTCTTGTGCAAAAACGGGGCCTAATTAATTATGCAAATGAGGTGTGGCGATATTCCACGCTTTACCTCATTTGCAAATTACTTTGCGCAGGAGGGGACAGAGTCGACATAGCCCTATTGATTTCAATGATAGGGGATCAGGCTCTTGATTTCCCCTGGACTTCCTTTGGAAATGGGATTTCTTGGCTTCTCTGAAAATCAGGCCCCTATTCACACCGCATAGTTACTTAATCATCTGAGTTGAACTACTGAAGCCAAAGTATCAGACTCCCCTGAAGGTGCTGGGCCAATCACTCCATCACCAGCATCTCTTATCGCAGGCACCTGAAGTTTCCTTACCGCCTTCCAACAGAGGGCTGCTCAGACCCACTTCCATTTAACACGGGAGCTTAGACAAGAACGTGATGTGGTGTGGCTGTATACAATGGGATGCACTGCTATTTCCCTTCTACAGCTGAGAAATCAGTGGGGGTACCACTGATGGCAGAATTGAACCCAGGACCTCTGGAGCTAAATCCAGCTGGCTCTAAGCTAAGGCTGTAGAGTGGACCAATTATTCCTTCTGCAAATTGTCTCAATGTCAGTGGATGGGACAGGACAGCACACTCAGAAGGTGTGTGGGTTACATACTTCCCCTATCTCAGGAAGCACATCCTGAGCCCCCACTTGTAGTGCTGACAGACAGAATTGAACCTGGGCCCTTTGGACCTTAGTGGATCAGCTTCTAGCACATGAGCTAAAAGCCAGCTGGCTGTTAGCTAAGGCTGTAGAGCAGACTCATTGTTCTCTCTGTACATGGTCTCAGTGCCACTAGACGGGACAGTGCACCACACCCAGCAGGCGTGTGGGTAACATGAACACATTTCCGGTGAAGTAGCGTCCCATGGAAGGTTTTATTGACGTTGGGATTCTAGAGTCCCAGGCATGTATTATAACATCTCAGCCCTAGAAAAAGAACAATATGGAAGAGCACTTCTCCATGCCTTGATTCACCCAATTGTTCACATTACAGATCTGCTGGATAACCCATGAAATGCTAATGAATTATCCCAGGTCAGGTTCTTTTTATCATCCAGAGAACAGAGTAATGTACTGTACATGGGTGGAGCGGGAGAGACACGCTTTCTGCTAATTACTTGCTTATCAAATGAAGGCCTTGGTGAGTCTAACCACAGAGCCCTTCGGTGGAGTGTTTTAATGGTTAGTGAATGATTCAGCATATTTCTTTTATGTCATTTTACTCCTTATCTAGAAAATATCAAGGAATCCTGAATATTTCACGTTTTTATTTTGTCGGCAACTCTCTCACTCTTTCTCAGCACCCTAGAAAGGGCTCTTTTGGCCTAGTTCTTCATTTTGGGATTGTTTCTGCAGCTCTTGCCTTAGCACCTCCCACTTGTTACCTGCTGTATTCTTCTGTTCGGGTAGAACATATACAATATTTTCTCTTCAGCCACAACCAAGTCCACCGTTCGATCTAACATGGCAGGAGGTTGTGGTGTGAGCCGCATCATCTCATGTGGAAACAGTAATTCTTGCCTCTTTTGTAGCTGCAAGCAGGGCAAAGCAAAGACTCGATTCTCTTGCATTAACACTAAAAGCTGGGTCAACAAGGCCAGTAATCAAATGGTCAGACTCTTTTCTGAGACAAGGACCCAAACAGAGAGAAGTAAAACAACAATGCAGGTGGTCAGGGAATTAATTTTGTTAGCATGTTGTCTGCAACAACAGTTTGCTACTTTACAACATAACTCACAATCATAAAAGAGGGAGCCTTTCAGTTCTTTGAGAGATGGAAATAAACTTGGGACAGTGCTGAAGGACAGTTGAGGGGTACACAAGTCACTCACTGGCTAATAATGCTGACTGGAACAGGCCTGCCATACAGCTAATCTTGGATCCTGTGTTTGGCTTGGCCTATAACACCAGAGACAGGTGCTGAGCCTCTATGGTACGCCTGATAACTGCATAATACTTTTGGATGGAAGGACATTTTTTCCTGAGTCCCCACATAGATTGTAAGCAGTTGATTCTCTTGAGAATTTCTCAGTTCTGCAGAGCAGAGGAGAAAGTGGAATCCTCCAAAGCCACTTTGCTACTTGGAGCAGTAGGAGGGAAGGAAGACCTCAGAGGAAAGAAGTCATTTTAGAGTGGCCAACAAAATTTTCGTGCCGTTTCACTGATCTACATTCAGTATAGTAGAGTACATTGAAAGACAACAAATTGTGGATCTTCCAGATTTTGCCTGTGTTTCTTCCAGGGACCCAGAATTCACAAAGAGTATTGAGTATCAGAGGGGTAGCTGTGTTAGTCTGAATCTGCAAAAGTGGCGAGGAGTCCTGTGGCACCTTATAGACCAACTGAAGTGTTGGAGCATAAGCTTTCGTGGGCAAAGACCCACTTCGTCAGATGCATGTCAAGAGTATTGACTGGAGACATGGCATTAAAATAGCTCCACCCAAAATCACAGAGTAGCTGGATGATACTGGTAATGTGATGAACAGCAAAATAAGGAAGATTAAAATGTATGCTGTTTACAACCCTTACATTTAAAAGTTAAAAGCCCAATTGAAATGAATGGATTTAGATTTTGCTTCTCAGAGCTATGGTTTCTGTCAGACTCAAGACAAGAGATCTGCATTGAATCAGTTAGTAGGTTTTCTTCGTAACCAAAAGGATAGGGGTTTTTTGGTTTTAATGTAAGCTTCAATTTGGTAGTAGCTGATGGAGCCACCAAAAAGTGTAGTTACAGGACTCATGCCGTTTGAGCTCTGAGAGAGAATTTGGTTGCTTGAAAATTACAAAAAGCCATAAGGAAATACAGGCTTTCATGCAATTTTCTCTAGCGGGCAGAAACTCTTGGTAAGAGTTTATTTTCACTGTCACTTCCTTCCAGCTATGTGTTCCCTTTCAGATATTAGTTTTCAGAAATTGTTGATCACAGAATAAGAAGTCTCAGATTGACTCAATCTGACAATATGCACATATCTCATACACCAAGATATAACCCATGATCACTTTTCCTCTTTATCAATGTGTCTTCCAAGAAGCAGCAGTGTGACCCAAAGTCTCCAATAGATATCAAAGTATTTTGGGCTCTGAAGCCTTTTAAATTTCAGCCCCAGTGCCCAGAAACTTTACAGAGGCAAATCCAACTACAGGCAGTCCCATAGCAAAGCCTCAGAAGCGCGGGAACCCGCCGCGGCTGCGGCTTTGCTCGCGGTGCCCCATGTCTGCTGGAGACGGTCCCCAGCAGACCAGGGACACTGGGAGCAAAGCCGCAGCAGCGGCGGGTCCCGCGCCAAAGCAAAGCCTCAGAGGCGCGGCACCCCGCCGCTGCGGCTTTGCTCCCTGTGTCCCTGGTCTGCTGGGGGGGGGGGGGGCGCAGCTAGTGTGCCCCCTCCCAGCAGACCAGGCTTTTGTTGTGGACCCTGAGGCAGAGCAGCTGGGGCGCTGCCGGTTGGTCCCGCAGCACCGCTCTGGGCACTACTGGACCAACCCGGCAGCACCCCAGCTGCTCTGCCCCAGGCGTCCCCAAATCAGCCGCTGCTGAAACTGACCAGCGCTGACTACAGGAAGCCTGAGGCAGAGTTGCTCTGCCCCGGGCTTCCTGGAATCAGCCGCTGATCAGTTTCAGCAGCAGCTGACTTGGGGACTTGGGGTTCTTAAGTTGAATCTGTATGTAATTCAGAACTGGCGGTCAGTTTCAGCAGCGGCTGAATCTGGACGCCAGTTCCGACTTACATACAGATTCAACTTAAGAACAAACCTACAGTCCCTATCTTGTACGTAACCCGGGGACTGCCTGTAATTAACTAAGAAGTCTCTAAGGCATGGTACCTCCATAAAGGAGCAAACCCCAAGGAGTGCAGTCCAACTACCCTGATCTATCGCAGACTAAGCAGGGTGAGATGGTCAGTATATTTGACTGGGAAGCCTCCAGAGAAAATCCAGGATGTAACTGAAGTTACTCATTTAGTGGTACTCTTTCCCTCTGAAGCAATATGAAAAACCATGCCCTATTTCCAGAGAAAGTGCCATCTTTTTGGCTAAAATATGAAACTAAAGTTCTGAATACTATGGTCACCGAATTCTTATATAGGAGGTGTTAGCACTCTTGCAAGACATGTTAGCTCCAAGATCTTGGACGAGTTCCAGTTTAGGGAAATTACAATCTGTTTACTTAAAATTTCCCCTTTATTCCCAGTTGGATAAGGAATTTTCCACCTCCTGTCCATATTGGTCATGTAGCATAATGATGAACAACATCAGGGCGGGCTTGCAGTGAGCTGCATTTTTGTAGGTGAGGAACAGATTCCTACATAGGCCTCTTCTCTAACATACTGTTGTACTTGTGCTCTCCATCTGGTGCTACTGAGCAACAATGACCTTTTAGTTGCAGTTACAGGATGAGATTTTCACCCGGTTGTGTAGCTAAAGACTTATGTCGGCGTTGACAATTTCAGCCACTGTTCTGAAGCAGTAAGGATGAGAAACAATATTTCAGCTCAGTATATGGTTTTGGAACAAAGCTAAACTGGAACATTACCTCAAACCCCTCTGCACACATGTTAGGACACTCGCAGATATGTTCAGAAGTGTACCTTCCTTTTTATTTTCTCCCCGTAGAGGTCACTTGCACAGACAGATCCTCCTCCAAATCTAAAAGTGACCTTTTCTCTGTAATGTAGACATGCCCCTAGGTAGAAGCATTTCCCCTAACTAGTCGGGATTCTGCGGCTTTCAGACTTTGGTTAACAGGCTTTGCTTAACTTAAACTGGAAGTGCCTGTAATTTCATAGGTGTGTGTATGTCATTTCTGAATTTTGCAGCATTTAATGTAGTGCAATTTTGACCCCTGCCCTCCTAGCTACTATTTGTATAGTAACTTCACTTCTCTACCACCTAAGAAGTTGCAAATGTTTTACTGTGATTAATCCTTATAGGCAGAGTTGTTTCAGCTGTTGACAAAAGGCAGGCAAATTAGGAGAAATAGCGTATGAGATGATTCAAACAAAACTGAATACTAATAAACTATATATAGAGAGGGAGACTTTCTGTGGGGCTTATACCTAAGAGAAGAATGGGGGATTTCAATTTGTAATGGGCAAATAATTCACAACGAATAACTTATTCAATACTTTTCACCTCTTTTTATTCTAGTAAATGGCCCACTGGCAGATAGTGATTTTCTCTAATTTACTTGTAATTCAATTTTTTTCTACTAAGTACTTTTCCTGAAGAATTATTGGTCTATGGATAGCTTGTTTGCAATATTCTATATGAGTTTGAGCTGTGTTCGGAGAGTTTGGTTCGGACACAAGATACAGTTTTGCACTTTGAGTGGACAAAAATAACTTCTGAGAACCAGATTTCTGGTGTGAAGTCTCATGTTTACAGATTCAACCAACATTCTCCAATATCTGATTAAAATATTCTGCTTCTATTTTCCTGACAGGAAATTCATTGGCTTGGAATAACTGTGGAAAGAACACAAAAGTCAACCAACTGCATTGAAAATGAAGTAGATTTAAAATATTCAATTGCTATTCAGGAGTGGGGCATGGGAGCTTCTAATTAGCTGTACAATATTTATTAGGGCTTTAAGGGTGGCTCGCGTCAATACATTCGATAACTGCCTAGATGGACTAGTAGAAAGGCATAAGACAAAAGAGTCAGGTTGCTGCTAGTATGTTTGGCCGTATATAGAGTTGGGTTGATTTTGTGCTTTTCTGTCCCTTCTTGAACAGTCAATTTCTTTTGCTTTGGTATGACATGGAGTAATCTTAAAACACAAAAGACTTATCTAGAGATGGGTAATATGGTGAGGATGGATAGAGCTGTAAGAAAGGCCTATATTTCAATTAAGGAGATTCAAAGAAGCTATATTTGCAGAAGTAAATATTGAATAGGCTTTGTGGGTACCTTAAGAGGTAACCAAAATCACTATGGATGCTCAGAAGCAATAATTTACTGTGTTGTTTTAAGTGCTTGTGTGATTATGTGAGAGGATTTTCAGTGAAAACTCATGCACTGTTACCTGCACAAGGTGTCTATCTTGCAGCATGAGCTTGCTGTAATGGAGCAAAGCCTAGCATAGAAAGTAGACACCTAGCAATGGAGTATGGCCACCAACCCTAGAAGTAGTATTCTGGGGCATGTTATCTCGTATGTAAATGGCAATTTTGTCACAGGTGGATTTACGCTTATGGTAGGACTCCAAAAGTTGGGTCTTTATTTTCAAATTAGACAATGATTTAGATCAGGTGGGCAGTAAAAAACCACTGCTATGGTGCCTCCACAGGTATCGGGTGATCGCAGATCTCGTTGGTGATGAATTGCTGTTCATGGCCAATAGGAGTGGTGGGAAGCCACATCGATTGCAACACAACTTCCTGTGGCTCCCATTGGCCGTGAACTGTGATCTGTGGCCAATGAGAGCTGTGATCACTCAATACCTATGGAGGTGCAGGTAGACATAGAGGTGGCAGCCTGATGGACCGGATCTGGCCTAAGGACCAGTATTTTCACATCCAGGCTTTAACTTGTCTATTACAATTGTTAAGGCCCTACCAAATTCACGGTCCATTATGGTCAATTTCATGGCCATAGGATTTGAAAAATGGTAAATTTCACGTTTTCAGTAATTTATCTGAAATTTCCTGGTGTTGTAACCATGGACTCATGACCCAAAAGGAGATGGAGGGGTCACAAACGTGCTGTACTGGGGTCATGGGACTGCCACCCTCCCTTCTGCTTCTTTGGCATACCCCAGTATCTTGCAATGCTCCAGGATTCACCCATCTCTAATCAATGCTCATCAGGGAAGTCGTCTATCATGAAAGGTTACATAAGCATTCATGAATATGGGTGGAGGTTCCATAGGAGCATTAGGTCTTGAACCTATGTCTTCACTGCAGTGTTTCTGAGCCTTAACGCAAACATTTCACACATAATTATCATTTATTGATGTGACCTTACTTCCTCATATTCAGTAGAGCAGATCTATGTTGATACAGTTGGTCACCATTTTTCATGTTTACCTGTTGATCTGATTCCCCTAGTTCTTGGTATACTCCTGTGTAGAGTTCATTGCAGGACTGAGGTTAAGATGTCCAGCCAGTCACATTACTCATTGGCAGGAGGTTCTACCACCTTTGGGCTTTATCCACACAACTCTCCCTCGGGTGACTAGTTCACATGGAAGTCAGGAGGGCTAGGCATCAGTCAAGTCTTTAAGCATGAGTACAAATTCCTAATATATATGCAGCTTGGACTGTACCCCATTCTGCACCCATTCTTGGCATCATTTTAAAAATTGTAATTATCTATTTTAGAAAAATGAAGTTTAAACACCTCCCCAAAACTTAATGTATTTGAATACAGACCTCAGCCCCAACATTCAACCTAATCAGTATTCCTTCATCTCTTCCCCAAATTGGTCATATGGGCTATGTCTAGACTGCATCCCTCTGTCAACAAAGGGATGCAAATCAAGCACATCGAAATTGCTAATGAAGCAGGGATTTAAAAATCCAGCACCTCATTAGCATAAACATGGCCACCGCTTTTTTTTAAAACAGAGTTTTTTGGAAAAAAACAACAACCCAGCAGTCTAGATGCAGAGCTGTTGAAAATAAAGTCTTTTTCGACAGATCCTGTATTCCTCAAAAAATGAGGTTTATAGGATCTGTTGAAAAAGGCTTTATTTTTGATAGATCTGCATCTAGACTGCAGTTTTTCCGAAAAAAACTCCGTTTCGAAAAAAGCAGTGGCCATGTTTCTGCTAATGAGGCTTGGGATATTTAAATCCCTGCTTCATTAGCAATTTCGATGTGCCTAATCTATATCTCTCTGTTGACAGAGATGTAGTCTAGACACACCCATGGTGACATATTAGTAGGATACAAAAGGGCCTTGAGGATGTGTGCAGGCAAATTTAAATGATCTTGAAATCAGATATCTGATATTTGGAAACATCCTTTGAAAAAACCAAACTTTTCCTGAAATTACATTTTGTCAGGGTTCAGACATGTCCCCCAAATCATGAAGCATCCAGTGTTTATCTACATTATTACTGAACAGAACTGTCAAAACCTGGATCATCACACATAACATGAAATGTATTTTGGTGTGTGTTCCTCACCAATCATGTACAGATCCTTCAAAACACAGGAGCCCAAGTTGACCCCCCTTTCCTGCTCTTGTACCTATCTTATGTCTTGACTTCTTTACTTGTACAGCTTTGCAACTGATCTTTAAGGCCTTTACTCTCTGTATTATCCAATACTGAGAGAGTTCATACTGCAGGTTGGTTTCTCAAATGTTACAACTAGTGGACTAGATAAGCTGAGTTAGTTCAGGTTAACTGATTTGTTTTTAATGGCATTGACTTTACTTCCCTATAGTGTTTACCAGCTGTAAAGCTCAGTGGAAAAACTGATTAATTTAAATCTTCCCATGTTTATTTGGGCATGTTCCATTTAGTTTCATATGTGGGGAATTTCATCTCTTTATAAAATCCCCTCTGCTTGAGACATCTCAATGGACAGCCAGGAGCAATCCTTCATTGGATGGGGGAGAGGGAGTTAAAATGATGAGATCTTTCCCAGTTCTGACTTCTAATTCTATCCCTCCATGGATGCAATGCTTTCAGCTGGACAACGGCACAGAAATCCAAGGGAGTTGTTCCTGTTTACACCAAGGCTGAATTTGGCTCTCTGAGAATAAGGGAGTTTATTGGTCATTGACAGATACATTCCTTGCCTTAAAAACATGAATGTACATGACACAATGTTTTTTCAAAGGAGGTTTTCAAGGGGCAGTGGAAGATAAATGAAAGAAACTGGGGATCTGGGGTTAAGAGAACAATGCAGAATGTTTCATCACACATTTAAATCAAACTGGACCAAAATGAAATGCTTCTACAGTCTGCCTGAATAAAGATAGTAGAACTGTGTCCTGTTCATGGAACTGAATGGCCAACTGTTTGCTATTTAATTGCACCGCTTTCCCAAGACAACCAGGCAACCTGTTCATAATTTGACACAAAAAAGAAAAAAAAAAGCATTATAGACAATTTCGTAAGAACAAACAATCATTATTGACCCATTAATAAATAATCATGATCCCATCACTAGTGATTATATTCAGTAAATAATACATACAAAAAAAAGGAAGGTTATTAGATTTTTCGGTGCTCATCCGAAATCGAGTGTAGCTAGGTTCACTACATATATCTTCATACTGCAATCAATATAATGGTATACTTTTCATAGACCTCAGACTTTAATATTAATTTGTTCTTATTTATATACTACAGAAAGACACAGAACATCTTCACTTCAATGATAAAGCCTTCATTCAAAATAAAGTATGGTTATATCATCACTGGGGTTAAGAAGATTTTATGTTTACTACTTGAAAGATTAATGGGTCACTCAAGCATTTACATTCTCATACATTTTTATGACAGTGCTATGAAGTAAATTTGATGTATGTGCAGAATAGAATGATAGGTTTAAATGTCTAACAGCTGCTCTTTTGAATTTCAGCAATGTTTTAAGTGTTGCTACCATTTAGCACTTCCACTGCTCACTGCAATTTGTCGTTCTCCTCCATTTGTTATTTGTATTTGCACAGGGAGACAAAAGGAAAAGAATTAGGTGCAGAGAACACACAATTTTACTTACTTTAGGCCACCTGAACTGAATAAATCTTAGAGGTGAGCAGATTATATATGATAAAATCTTTGTTTTAAAGCATCACAAATGCAGGAGAGACTCGCAGTGAGGCTATGAATGTTCCTCCATGGAGCCTGTTTGAAGGATCCTTCATGTTCTCAATTGCATTAGCATATCCTGCTGCTCTCTGAGCTAGTTCTGGGGGTAAACAAATTGAGGGGCTGATTTCAGAGAGGCTGTCCGTGGAAAGACAACAAGGTTAGCAGTGCAGCAGGCAGCTCTGGGCTTATGGCTCCATCAGATGAGACAGCCTTCAATCCTGTGGTAATCTTTTCCTATGTGGGCTGCAGAGCAGATGCATTCTGTTGCCCGGAGCATTGAAATCACTCTTTGACACACTGGAAAAATGTCGTACCAGGCACTTATGTGTTGGCTGGCAGGCAGCAACAGTTAGTTTAGGTGCACAAGAGCACCCTGGCTTTCGAGGTGATGTCATTCATTCTGTCCATAAAAGCATGGTTTCTGGTCATTAACGCGATGCTGCTGTTATAACACAGGAGTTTAACTCTGGAAGAAGGGTGCTTTTCCAGTGCCTTAGGCTGCGTCCGCTGCACAAATCTGTACATTCCCTCATTAAGGCCTGGTCTACCATAAAGAGGAAAGTCGACTTAAGGTAGGCAACTCCAGCTACCTTAATTAAGTAGCTGGAGTCGAAATATCATAAATCATATTTTCCCACCATCCACACAGCAGGAGGTTGATGGGAACAAACACTCCCATCGACTTCCCTTACTCCTTGTGATGAGCAGGAGTACCGGTGCTGATGGGGGAGCCCTCTCAGCTCAAATTAATGGGTCTTCCATAGACCTCCTAATTTGAATGCTAGAAGATTGACCTCGGGAGGGTCAATCTTCTCTATAGCATCGAAAAACCCTTCGTCCTCTTGCGACGAGGTAAATCCATGGACCATGCAAATGGGAAGTGAAATATTTAAAGACAGCGGATCATGTTGTGACTGGCTCAATGGGAAAGCACAAATAAAGGAGCAGTTACAAGCAAACGCCAGCTTTGAATAAGGTCTGACCACAATCTGAGTGGGAATCCAGGTCCTGTGCCAGATCCCGGAGGGGCTCTGCTTTTTTTCCTGTACATCCTGTGATAATACAAGTCCTCTCCTCAGCTGCCAAGTGACTCACTGCCTCATCCACAGTCTGTGAGGCTCAGTTGCAGAGTAAAACTAACAAAACTGGGTCTATAGAGCACCCTTCACATCCCCAGCTCTCCCTGCCTCTCCTCCCAGAGGTCTCCAGCAGGCCCACTGCTCCTGCAGCTTTCTGACTCACTCTCCTCAGACAGCTCCCTTTCACAGTTGGGCCTGCTCCTGTCTAGGACTGGTCTCACTGCACCACCCCCGCTGACCTAGGTACAGCCATGCCCCTTTAATTGGTCCAACCGGGAGCACCCACTCCAGCACAGCGGGGCCGGACCTCCTTGAGCGACAGGAGATGGCCACTCCATGGCATACCCTCAGCTGCTAGTGTCTTCAAGCCACAACCTGGCCCACTCAGGGGTTTGTGGAATGTGAATTTGTTGCCAGCGTAAATCTTTGCAAACACAACTTATATTTAATTTTTCCTAAGAGCAACGAGGTGACCATAATGAATCATAAGGATCCTTCTGGTCTATTTCTGCCTTGACATCAGATACAGGCATGAACAGCCTGCTGGATAAACAGCTTAGTCAGAAAGAGTAGCTGGCAGAGTTAATCAAACCTGGGGCCTCTGGCGCTTAGGGCATGAGCCTCTACCACTTGAGCTAAAAGCCAGCTGCCTCTCAGCTAGGGCTGTAGAGAAAACTCATTCTATCTCTCTGTAAGTGGTCTAAGTGCCACTGCATGGGGCAGTGAACCATACTCAGTAGGTGTGTGAGTTACATAGACACAACCAAAATGTCGCCTGTTTTATTTACATACATACACTAGACCTGGACCAGATGTGGTCCCAGACAACATGCCATCCACCCCCTTCCTGGGGTCTCAGCTAAAATGCCAAGGCCTAGTTCCCAGGGAGCAACTCTGCCTCAAGAATTGACTCCAATCTGAGAGCAAGGCAGAGAACACAGCTCCTCTCCACAGAACTCTGGGTAATAAAACCACTAGCCCCTGGCAGGCCTTCCACACCTTGAACACCGGCTGGCACACTGAGAGATAGGACTGAAAGACTATGTATGTCAGCCCCACCTGAAAGAACAATAGAGTCCATCCAGGTTCCCACTCCGAACGATTTCCTTAACCCAAATAAAAGAAAGTAAAAGAGGGAAAGGAAAGTTCAGAAGCAAGTAAAGAGATGCAAGGAGGATGGGTCCTTTTGTTACGGTACAAAACTGGAAGTCAGGAGTCCTTGGCATACCTGCTGTCCTGCTAAGCACATATGTGAGACACAATTAAGGCCCAAAACAAGATGTTAAAAAGTATCATAAAGGAACCTATAAATGCAGTGGGATTCATCCTAGTAACGTGCATATTATTTTCTGACTCTTTATTTCCAACACAGATGACCATCAAGCATGAGAGAGGGGGGGGGGTGCCTATTTTGTGTGCAGCATTGTAATTTCGGAACTAAAATGAATGACACTCAAAATGGAGGAGGCTTCAGAATCCTGGACCTCAGCTCCATTTCCTGCTCCACCAGAGATGATTACCGTGGCGACTTCCATGAAATATCAGTGCTTTGGAGCAGATTAATGCTCTCCTCAAGGCACCCTGAAGTAGTAAGATTTTCAGAGAGAGCTGAATGCCCAAAACCCAGTCCCCTTTAAAGCATCAAGGGAAGCCGTCATATCTGATGCTCTCAGAATTACTAGTCATGTCTGAAAATCTCATCCTACTTAATCCTTCTGTGATGGAGCCACAGAGGATCCTGAGATGAGCATTTTCATCAGTTTTTTTAAGGTGCCTCACCTCTCAAGGCACAGGGAGAGTTAGTCTACGGAGGGTATGTCTACACTGCATGCTTATTTCAAAATAAGCTGTTCCGGAATAGTTATTCCGAAATAGCTTATTTCGAAATAGCATGTCTACACTGCAGGGAAGCCTCAAAATCAGTCCGAGGCAGGCTTCCCTAATGTAGACATGCTATCTTGATTTAGAGCCCTAGAAGGCACTAGGGAGGAATAACTTAGAATGGCCCCAAAGAGGGACTATTTCGAAATAGCAGCAATGGAGCATCTACACACGCCTTATTTCGAAATAGCTATTTTGGAATAGGAGTTATGCTTCATAGAATGAAGTTTACAGGTTTCAGAATAAGCCGTCCATTATTTCAAAATAATTTCGAAATAACGGAATGGCTGTGTAGACGCTTGCATTGTTATTTTGCAATAACATTAGTTATCTCGAAATAATGGTGCCGCGTAGATACACCCTAAGAAAGCAATACACAGAAGCCAACAAGCTGAGTGGGGAACTGAGCTAGCCACTAGGAAATCCCAAAGAAAGGGGTATGACCCGGTGCTTGACTTCTCACCAGAGAGAAGCACCTCCCTCATCTTGGAATCAATATTCATTAGCTCCAGGATTTGAATGGTGGTGTCTCACATCCCAGAGAATGCCTGAGCCACCAAGTTATAGAGCCGGTTTTGCTCTCTTTGGCCCACTGAATATTCAGTACGAAGTGGAACAACTTCCATAGGAGCAAGGGAGAAAAAACCCAGCCCAGAATACACGACAGTGTGGTGGTAAGAAGACTCACCTGAGTTCAAGCCCTCACTTCAAATCAGTCAGAGAGGGGATCTGAAAACAATTTTCCTACATCTCATGTAAGTACCCTAACCCTAATTATATTACTGGGTATTTGGGACCCCCCCCCCCAACTGCGTCTGGCTGCGTTGTGTGCAAGACCCAAAATAGTAGGCATGCTCTGAGAACATCTCACCTATGAGGCCAATCCAGTAGATATTAGGGTCTTAACAAAAAAGCTTTCCTTTTCCTAGGGATCAGGTGAGACCTACACACAAAGCAACATGGTGGCATTAGGCCTTAGGTGGCTTTATTCATGCTCACCAGCTGAAACTTAGTTTCCTTAGGGGGCTTTGCTGGCAGAAACATAGGCATCACTAGAATTCAACATCAGTTTACCTGTGAGGATCTCTGTGGTGTTTAAATGTTAGACCTGTAAAGGCAACCGGAAGTCCCTTTGTAGAACTAGTTGTCTATGTCTGAATTTCCCCATCTGTACAATGGAGTTAATAGTATTTCTCTACTTAATAATGACGTTGCAGGGGTGAATGATTTTGAAGCACGCCATTTGTTGGGATGGAAGGCAGGTATACCAGAATAGTTGCAAGTTATTCAGATGCTATGTGTTCTGTGACAAACAACACACTGCAAAATAGCACATTTCACGATCGGATTTTGGGCAGCAAAATGTAAAAATCAACCTTTTCAGCTCAAGTTCACAGAGAAGATGAATCGTTATAATGAAGCAAAGCTTTAATGAACTGTAAATTAAGCTGATGAGGTGTCTGCCCAACCCCATTAATAAGTGATACTTGAACAGAGAGTGCATGTGTTCATTTTGGAACAATTCATTCCCAGTGTCAAATACAGACTTTTCTCCTCAATCCTTTGTTAGAAAGGGAGCTTTCAAAAAAAAAAAAAAAGAAGCAATTATTTTTGTATAAAAAAGTACCTTATCCACAAAGTATGTGGCATAATTATTCCCATTAGATAAATCAGAAACAGCAGTCTGTTTATTATAATGGTATTAACTAATATTAGTCCCCCCCACAAATATATTAGTTACCAAATTTCTCCAAATTCACTTCATTAAGGCTAATATAAAAATAGACAAATAAACGCAGCTGCACAAATTAGGACCATGTAATATTATTAATGCCAGTGTACTTTTGAGTCCCAAGAAAACTTCTAGTGAGGTATAAATTCACATGCTGAAGAAAATAAGTGAAAAGATAATTAGACTCTAATTAAGATCACCCTTTGATGTATAGCTCCAAGGAGGTATAGAAATGGCGGCAGCCTCATTAAGAATGTAGGTGCAGCATTTGTTCCTACTTTTAATCAGGGACAAGCTTATGTTGCTACTAAAGACACTGAGTCAGACAGACATTCTAGCATCTGCTTGAGCTGAAGAGAGTGCATTTCAGAATAGCGATGGGATTAGTCACATGCATATGGTGAAGTTTGTGCTGAGGCCATTTGCTGAATTAGAGTACAGCAGAGGCTGAACTGTCCTTAGCCTGGTGTGGCTCTACGAGGGGATAGAGGAAAGTCACTCCAAGCAGGAGACGCCCTTAGTACACATAGGGCTGCCAACGCTCCTGGTTTCACTGGGAATCTTCCAGAATCTGGCTCTCTCTCCCAGAGGTGCCGAAACCAAACAGGGAGATACTAGGCCACTAAAAGTCTGGTAGTGCAGCGGGACTAAGGAAGGCTCCTTCCTCACGAGGAGTAACGGTAGTTCGGACTAGGAAGCCTAGTCCGAACTACCTAGTCCGGGCCGCGTGTAGCCGCGCGGCACGGAGTCCGCACTAGCGGACATTTAAAAATGGCGGTGCCCGGCAAGATGCAAATGAAGCCCGGGAAATTCAAATTCCGGGCTTCATTTGCAACTCTGGTTGCCTACATTACCACCCTAGTTCAAAGTAGGGTGGTAGTGTAGACATACCCCAAGCTACATTCAATCAATGAACATCAATCTCAGCCACTTAGAAACTAGTTAAACACTCCCATAATAACTGTGTAAACAGGAACAGTGCAAAACACATTCACTCGTGTGTTTGCAGGTGCACTATATATGGGTCTCCTGTCCTAGGGTTTACTAATAAACAAAGGTAACGTAAATAGTACAGTTCCAGATCTTTTCACTTCCTCACTCCACAGCTTGGTTTCTGTAGGTGCCCTGACACTCATACTGAAAATGATCCACGAAGTAATTAATGTCACATTTGTTTGGTCTCATTCATCAATTGTTTTTGTATATAAAGGCGGCAAATATGTGCTTGGCTCAGACAACAGGGGAAGATGAATAAATGAACAAGCAAACTCCCTTCCCCGACTTCAGCCCACATCAAACTTCCATGTACTGAACAATCCTGCACTGGCAGTGATGGGAGGGACTAGATTACCTAATAGTAATAGGAATGGGGCGGTATATCCCTTTGCATTACTGCTTGTGGCATCATTCACACCAGTGAAAAGCAAATGCAAAGCTGGTATAAAGTGTCCCTGAATTATAGTGTTTTACACCCGCATTCCATAGATTCATAGAGCTAGTGCTCTATAGATTCATTGCAATCATCTAGTCTAATCTACGGTGCACCAGCCATAGAGCTTCCTCAAAACAATTCCTAGAATATAGTTCATAGCATTATAGAGCTGGAATGAGCCGTAAGAGGTCATCAAGTCCAGTCCCGCCATCTAGACCATCCCTGACAGGTGTTTGTCTAACTTGCTCTTTAAAATCTCCCAAAATGGAGATTTCACAACCTCCTTAGCCAATTTATTCCAGTGGTTAATCACCCTGACAGTTAGGAGGTTTTTCTTCATGTTCAACCTAAACCTCCCTTGTTGCAATATAAATATGAGCCCATTGCTTCTTATGCTATCAGTAGAAGTTAAAGAGAATATTTTTCTCTCTCCTGCTTCCTGTCTTTATGTACTTGAAAGCTGTTATCATGTCTCCTCTCGGTCTTTTTTTTTCCAGACTAAACAAACCCAGTTCATTCAATCATCCTTCGTAGGTCATGTTTTCTACACCTTTCATAATTTTTGTTGGTCTTTTCTGGATTTTCTCCAGTTTGCCCACATCTTTCCTGAAGTGTGGCACCTAGAACTGGACACAATACTCCAGCTGAGGCCTAATCAGCACAGAGCAGAGCAGAAAAATTACTTGTTGTGTCTTGCTCATAGAACTCTTATTAACAGCTCCTAGAATTATGTTTATCTTTTTTGCAACAGTGTCACATTGTTGACTCATATTTATCTTGTGGTCCCTCATGACCCCTAGATCCCTTTCCATAGTATTCCTTCCTAGGTAGTCATTTCCCATTTTGCATGTCTGCAATGATTGTGCCTTCCTCAGTGGAGTACTTTGCATTTGTCCTCATTGAATTTCACCCTATTTACCTCAGACCACTTTTCCAGTTTGTCTAGATAATTTGAATTATGATCAAAGCACTTGCAACCCTTCCCATCTCAGTATCCTCCACAAACTTTATAAGTGTACTCTCTGTGCCGTTATCTGAATAATTGATGAAGATATTGAACGGAAACATCTTTTACAGAAACATACAGTCTTGATATAGAAAAAGGTCCAGTGATGGAAAATTCACCACAAACTTTGGTAATTGTTCCAGAGCTTAATTACTCTGGATGTAAATTTTACACCTGAATTTTTCTAGCTTCAACTTCCAGCCACTGGATTGTAGCAAAGACCTTTCTTTGCTAGATTCAGGAGCCCGTTACTAAATGTTTATTTCCCATTTAGGTACTTTTAGATTGTAATCAAGCCCTCCCCCCTTCACCTTTTCTTTTTTAGCTCTATCAGTGTAAGACAGGCTTTCTAATTCTTTAGTCATTCTCATGGCTCTTCTCTAAATCCTCTCCAATTTCTCAATGCCCTTCTTGAGTTGTGGGCACCAGAGCCGGATACGGTATTCCAGCAGCAGTCACATCAATGCCAAATACAGAGATACAATAACCTCTTTGCTCCTACTTGAGATTTCCGTTTATGTATCCTGGGATCACATTCGCTCTTTTGGCCACAGCAGCACGCTGGGAGCTCAACATTCAGCTGATTACCTGCCACGACTCCCAAATTTTTTTCCGAAGCAGTTCCCTAGGATACAGTCCGCCATCTGGTAAACCTGGGTTGCCTTTTTTGTTCCTTAGACGAATCCATTTCGCCATCTTAAAATGCATATTGTTTGCTTGTGTCCAGTTTACTATGCAATCCTGCTAGCACTGGATCACTATCCTGTCATCTTCATTTACCATTCCCCCAGTGTTTGGGTCACTTTGGGCAAACTTTGTCAGTGATGATTTTACGATTTCTTCCAGATCACTGGCTTAAGTTAAACAGCATAGGACCAAGAGCAAATCCTTGCAGTTTCCTGGTAACAACACACCCTCTCAATGATTTCCCATTTAAAATTACATTTTGATACCATTCAGTTAGCCAGTTTTTAATCCATCTAATGTGCAGCATGTTCATTTTATAATATTCTAGTTTCCATGAGTGTAAGTAAATAGCTACACGTGGCACAGGTTATGGAGAATCCATTCACTGATTTCTATAATTCTCTTATTTCCTTTCGTAGAATTAGACACCAAGGCAAATTTAATCTGCCTTTCTGACAATGCTGCCTCCTCCATCTCCAGTAGCGATTTCAGTGCTTGAATTTCCCATGGAACATACTTTGCACCATGTGGGGGAAGAGCCAAAGTTTAGTTTCACCTTTTGGCTTTCTTCGCAAAAATCTTTGCATGATCCTAACCTATCTTTGGACCTCTCTGATAATACCACACACACAAGACGAGATGTTCTACCCAGACAACTTCTTGTACATTAAATGGACAAATATCACTCTTTGTGTGACTATGTAGAAAGTGCCAGTTCCACTTTCCAAACTCAGCCTTTCTGATTGTGATGAGCATAAGAAGGTTACTTGGGCAGGGAGGCTATAAAGAATCTCTATTGGTCTCTGCTGTTTCAGAAGCATCCATTCAAGCCAGTCCTTAGATTGCTGGTTTGTTTTGTTCACTATTTAGCATTTGCTTATGGCAAAACACCTAAAGAACCTGGTATTGAACCTACTGGTACCAATAGAGAAGAATGGCCCCCATGTTTGTAGGAAATGTTTAATACTAGGATTTTCATGCTCTTACTTTTTTATTAGTTCTTTTCACTAAGCAGAGCTGTTCACTGCCTTCTGTCTACACACTTCATTCTTTGTTTTCAGGAAAGTTCTTTTGCAGTCAGTCAGTTCTTCCTTGCCTTTGCCTTTTATCCCAGTTAGCATCCACAATGGTCTACACATGCTGTCCAATCACAGGAAATCACAGCCTGAGAATTCGTTGTTTAAGGAGCAAAGAATTTAGCTTCAGAAGTCTACTTTGTTGTCCTCTTCCTGACCATTAGCTTGAGGCTATTCTAATTTGCAAAGCTACTTCATGAAGAACAGAGTTTAAGAAGAGTAAATGGAGCATATTCCCAAGAGGAAGTGAAACGTCGGCACGCAAGCAGCTAAGGCGCATTGTCAGAACCCGAGAGTGGATGTCTCACAGGAGACTAAGTGCGAGAGAAAGATTTTTCCTTTGCTCAGAAGCTGTCATTAGAAGGGGGGAGGGTATGAGAACATGCCCAAGGTATTTAGATGACCCTAGAGCTAGATTCTGCCCCCCAACACACTATGCCACCATGCTTTCTTTTGCAGAGACTACACATGGCCCATAATAGGAGCAGAATGCTCCAAAGGGAATTCCTCTATTGCAGGGGCAGCTGGCATAAATAACCCTATGCTGTCCCCTGAGCAGGCCTTAGTACAGGATCATGCTGGTAGCAGGAAAAGGGGCAGTCTTGGAAATAAATCTAAATAATGCCACAGATCCCTTAAAATCTGGGAGGTTTCTCATCTTCTCACCACTGTTGGAGATGAGCCACACTGCAGCACCCTCCCGCCCCTCAGAGCTACACAGAGTCACTGCTGTGGCGACAGCGTTCTGGCAGCGATTTAAAGGGCCAGCTGCCACCACTGCCATAGTAGTAGTGGCAGTGGGCGAGAGCCTCTGACCTCTTTGTATCGCCGAGCTGTGGAGCAGCTGTCCCCTTTGCCCCCCACCCTTATCAGTGGGCCTGGTATTTTTATACCTGTAGGTTCCAAAAAGTGCAATGGGATCCTTAATCATCAGACACTCAGATTTGCATCCCATTTTACTAAGCAACGATCTTATGAGTATCTGCCACTAATATAAAATATCAGATTAAATATTCAAAAATGTGACCAATGATTTTGCATGCCCAGGCCAGGACACCAAAAAGGGGAGTGGTTTACAGAGGGCAGTCAAGCCCTTTTCGGGTGTCCGGGCACTCAAATTTTGAAAATTTTAGGCCAAGTGTTCATCAAGTGTTCTTATATTTTCTGCAGCATATTCTGCTTTCTATGAGAGGTGTTGTCACACTGGTTCGCAGCCAACCTGGGGCAAATTTGTAACCTGACTATATTTAGGCACATAAGCAGACCAGTTGAATGAACAGAGGTTGCAAAATTAGGTCCATAGAGAAAATAAGTCCTACTTTTAACATCACTCGCATTAGGCTTGTTCTGTCGCTGCTTAATTCTAACAACAAAATTTAGGTAAACTGAAAAAACAACAAATAGTCTGGTAGCACTTTATAAACTAACCAAACATGTAGATGGTATCATGAGCTTTCATGGGCACAGCCTACTTCTTCAGATGACCGGAGTGTTGGATGTCTAGGACCAAAATAAATACGGGAGATGGGAGGCGGGGTGAAAGAAGGGAAAATTGGGAGGGGGGAACAAGAAAAGGCAGTGGGTAAAAAATATATTAAGGGAAATCCGAGTCTATAAGCACCTAAAGACTAGATAGTCAAAGGGGGCAGATAAGAACCATTTACATTCAACAAGGTCATGAAAGGGAGGGATATGTTCTTAACTCTGCTGGGAACATTCACCACAGAATGAAGTAGGACTTAGTGCTACCGTGAGTGCTGAGGTGTGGACTAGATGACCTCTTGAGGTCCTTTCCAGTCCTATGATTCTATGATTCATTCCTTATCCCTCATCCCCAAGAGCTAGCGCGTATCTCTCTAATTTTTCAGAGAAACCAACTGTAGGAAACCAGTTGTTGCTCTCCCAAAAGTTAACTTTGGACCCCTTCACAAACTGCAAAGGCTTGATTAGTTTATTGTGGTGAAACAGTTCGAACTAGGGTGGTAATGTAGGCAACCGGAGTTGCAAATGAAGCCCGGGATTTGAATTTCCCGGGCTTCATTTGCATCTTGCCGGGCGCCGCCATTTTTAAATGTCCGCTAGTGCGGACTCCATGCCACGCGGCTACACGCGGCACGGACTAGGTAGTTCGGACTAGGCTTCCTATTCCGAACTACCGTTACTCCTCGTTTCACATTTCACGAGGAGTAATGGTAGTTCGGACTAGGAAGCCTAGTCCAAACTACCTAGTCCGTGCCGCGTGTAGCCGCGCGGCACAGAGTCCGCACTAGCGAACATTTAAAAATGGCGGCGCCCGGCAAGATGCAAATGCAGCCCGGGAAATTCAAATCCCGGGCTTCATTTGCAACTCCGGTTGCCTACATTACCACCGTAGTTCGAACTAGGGTGGTAGTGTAGACATACCCTTAGAGATTAAGACAACCCAAGAGGCCAAATGACATCTTTGAAGAACATATTGACATTAAAACTTGACGGCAAGTATGTTTAGAGAGCAGTAGTTTGTTATCCTCTATAATGGGAAGAGTTGTGGGATGACTAGTATCTCATTCAGCCACTGCTATGAATTGACGCTAGGAATTTTAAGGGAACTTTGTTCCCATCAGTAATCTTGGGCCAAGAAAGCAGATAGACTCCAATGTAGAAACTACATGAGAAATCTTGAGATGGTCATTTTTCTTGTAGAATAGCTTAATCCAACTTCACTGACACTCTCACTTGTCGTAGGCAGTATCCACACAGACCAAATCCCCTCTCTTATTCTTGAAAGACATCATCTTACCAGGGCTGCTGTGGGAGTGAGGTTGAGAAAGAAATGAGAAATTTGGCTGGTAATTCATGTCTCTTTTCTTGCTGTTAGAGATTATTGAGTTGTTGTTTTTTTAAATTGTATTTGTTAGAGGTACTTAGAGTGTTCAGGTAGGCTCTTTCTTGTTCTTTTGTAAACTAAATAGACATAAAAGTCAATAGAAGATAGGGGGAAATAAATAGCCATGAATCTATTTTTCTTCAACTCCACTGAAAACAAAATGTAATTGTTTCAGGAGATGCTGGCTAGAATTATCACCTACCACTATTAGGAAATATATAGTACTGTGTCTTTAAGGAGTGGAACCAAAGTTCACTTGGCATGAAGGGGCTTTGGACCTAGTCCTAAATCTACATCACTGTGAGGTGACTTGGTGATTCCCTAACTTTGAGGTGAAAGTTTGAGAGAGACATCGTAGCCAAGAGGCAGGAATAACTAGAATACACAGATGCACTGTCCAGTGCTTGGCAGTTTTAGGGTACGGCTAGACTGAGGGGGGCGATTGGGATATGGAGGTATCCCGAAAAAACTCTGTCATGTCCAGGAATGCGTTTGCTCTTCTGCTTTTTTTGTGGAAGAGCAAACGCGCTCTTTCGGAAGTCCCAGTATTCATTGTTCTACAAGGAAGAAGGGGGTTTCCGAAAGAGGGTTTTTTCCTCCGACATTTGGCCCAGTCTAGACGTCTTCCTACAAAAGAATTGGAGCACATTTTACGTACCTTTTTCTGACAAAAACTTATAGTCTAGCTATACCCTTACTCTCTACATCTCAACAAGATGAAAGCAAGACATACAACATGAAGGTGTGTGCTGTTTTGAATACTGCAAGGAAACGTGTGTGACATTTTCTCCTCTCCATTTCTCAGTAAGTGAGAGAAGACTTGTGCCCGTTTGTCAGTCTGGTCCTCCATTAAATCTCTCTTCATGGAAATCAGGGCATATTTATGCAGAGTGACTAATGAATGGATGTATTCCAGCATCTGCTATTGTGTATTTCCTGTAAAGTCATTTATTATTCTAGCTAACAAACACTGTTCTTGGGTTGATGTTTAAGATTAATGAGGCATTTACTCCTATTCAAGAAACAAGTTCAGAAGACACATTTTCTCCCATTGAGTCGTGTTGATAGTTTAATTAATGCCATTAATACACATAAGTCACCAAAAACTTTTACAGTAACAGCAAGGACAGTTTTGCATTAAACTGGTAAAACAAGAAAATACAGACTTAAAAGCTGCAGCAGAATATATCCCTTTGTGGCCAGGTAACACAAGGCTGCACAGACAGCGGATGATCTGATGGATTGCATGAGTAACAAAACCAAGATGTAATGAGCTGACATAAAGATGGTGTTTCAGTCTTAACTCTGTCTTTGTGCTTGTGTGGGTTGAGTCATACCCTGAATGTTATTTCATTACAGTATTTTTTGTGGTTTACATGTCATCTCTCTCTCTCACACACACACACACACCGAAAAAAGGAAAGAGAAAAAAATCCCCTCATTGAAATGTATGAGTTAACAGAATAGACCATAACCACCATTTTCAGAGTTGTTATGGTCTGTGGTTTACAGACGTATTGGGGGGACTTTTTGAAGTGTCTTATTACTGTGACATAACTGAAGGAACATAATGGTGATTGCAGTGTTCCTAAGGCTCCCTGCTCAAGTTTATATGTGGGGGCTTTACACGAGGGACGCATGAACTCATTTTGTCTAATCCTGAAACCCCCTCAGATGCTGGCATTGAAAGCTCAGTTTGAACTCAACTGTTATGGAGTTTACTTTCCACATAAAGGAAACTTGGAGGAAAGAGGAGAAAAGCCAGTAGGAAAACAGTGCTTGCATAACTGCCACCAGGCAGATTTGAATCTGGGGCCACTGGAGCCTAGTGTCGGAGCTTCTACAAGCTTGAACTAGAAAGCTAGCTAGCTCTCAGCTTAGGCTGTAGAGCCCACTCGTTCTTATCTCTCTCTGTAAGTGGTCCAAGTGCCACTACATGGGACAGTGACCCACACCCACCAGGTGTGTGGGTTATACTTGCTGCCTCCATGCTCACCATCCCAGGCACTTCCTAGAAACAAACATGGTTTCCAACTGAAATCTTCACTCCAAGTCCCAAAATAAACAAAAACAGGCTTTCTCCCTGAGTTGCCCACCCAGACGCCCTCTCTCATCCTCAGGTCAACCTCATCCCCACTTTGACACAAAAGCATCCTTTTCTACCTGCCGTAAAACATTCTGCTTGCCCTCACAAGCACTTAAGCTTTCCTAGCTAGTCCTGAAGGCCTTCCAAGCATAGAAGATGGAGGGTTTAAGGGCCAGACTCTTAGTGGACAGTCTCATTCCAAGTCCAGGTTGCTTTTAAGGAAATGCATGTATCAAACTGCCATATACAGGACATACGACTTCCTTCCTAGTACAGAACACTGGGTTCCTTTGTTTTCATTTCTCTAGCTAATGGCCTTTTCGTCCTTTCCTTTTTAAAAAAAATATATAAACAGGATCATGGAAAGCATGATGGGTTTGAATTACAGAGGTAAGTAGTTTGTAGACACACACTAAGTATGCAGATCTAGAGCCCCTCTCAAAAAAAGTAAAACACTGAAAAAGATACCCGCCTCCCGCAAAACACAAATAAACCAATAACCACCCCTGCAAACCCAACAACCCTCCCTCCCACAACACTTGAATGGTGTGTGAACCGTTCAATGGGACAGACCCAGCTCAACTCTTTAAAAGCAGCTTGTTCACTTGAACTGCCTCAGTAACCCCTATGAACCTGCACTGTGAGAACTGAACTCCAAGAGGTCAGGAGGGGAGAGATCAGCATACGCATGGGCTGATGGCTGCTCGCGGGAGCACTGGATAACCAAAAAGCTGTGTGAATTACCTGACTCGCTGATGCTAGCTTAGCCAAGATAGGCACTCTCTCAATGGCTCCTTCTGAGTGTGGACTCCTACTGGGACTGGGTTTGTGGGCAGTGGCAGCTGTAATGTGGAGAACTTGAAAAGGACTGAAGGGCTCTCCTTTATCTAATGCATTTTATAGTGCTAAAATCCTAAAAATATAGAGGCCAAAGTGACTTCACTGCGGTTATTGTAGACTAATGACTTCAGGAAACCTCTGGAAATCTCACTATAAGCAACATTGTTTCACTTTACCTCAACATTTCTAAAAAGAGACATTGCCTGAAATTTCAGATCATTGTTACACAGACATTCCATCTTCTCCTGCTGACTGTTTCCTACCAGAGACTATAATCTTGTTTCTGACATCATTCAAATCTACCCCGCATCTAACTTAAATACAATCAGCAATGGAGTGTGGCCAGGAACGATGAATAAGAAGTAGGCTCAGCTGAACTACTTTGGAGCTTTCACTCAGATCTACCAAAAAATAAAAACAGAGAAAGAGAAACACAGAAAACAAAATGGCCTCCAAGGAGAATGTTTTTTCAGAAGACACTAGCAGATCGCAATCTCGGATACTGTGGTGATAGGCATGATTATTATAACCTAAACAGATTAAAAAAGAAAAACGTGTAATGCTTAATCAAATTTTTAAACGTCACTTCAGACTATTTGCATTTAACATCACTCAAAGTTGTTTGGAAGAAATTTGATTGATCATCTCATGAAAACTATATTTTTCCAGGACTTTTATGCTAACAGCCACAGATTAAACAGTATTAGATTTAAAGACACACTGTACTAAACTGTATTAGGCATGTGAAAGGACTTTCATTCCTAATTAGCTGTGCTTAAGAAAGGATTGAAACCCCCACCCAAAACTACAAAACGTTCCTTGAACAAAAATCATACTTGTTAAAACTTTTTTTATTCTCAGCTGAACTGTGCTTCAACTCAAAGCAAATCAAGTCAGTTGATTCCATTCTACGAGAGGACAGCTTTAAAAAAAAAAGTGTCCGGTGGGTCCTTGAACAGTGCTCTCTTGTCTGTCACATCTAGGCATGGCTTATACTTCACACACTAGTGACCATGAAAGGGAATCCTTGTGACTTCTGAAGTCCCATCACCACAAAAAAAAAAAAACTTTTCTTGAAATGTCACGCACGGGGGGGCTGACTGCTTGCATCTCCTATGATTAATGACTTGTGGCCTTATTGTGGAGGCTGCTAATTAGCTTCAGACCGATTAAGGACACAGAAGGCAAACTTCAGCTTGATAAACCTGAACTTCCTCCCCACCCCCCGTACAAACTCGGCATGTGGAAACTTTGACATCCACTTTTTTTTTTGAAACATCAGACAAATTCTCAGCAAGAATGAATGTACTCACAAACGACTGCTTCATTTGGCATTGCCACAGGCCTGAACTGTAGTATTTTCCTGCTCAGTATATTTTTAAAATTCTAACAAAGGTTTCCTGCTTTTTGTTTAACAACATGTTTGGCACATTCAAGTGGAGACTATGCATTCGAACTAGAAAAATAGTCTCTCTCTGCATTCACATGGTATAAAACCTCCAACTAGCCAGGCAATGCTTGTGTATTTTATATAATCATTAATAAATGAGACAGTTCATTATGATTCTCTAAATAGTTGCACATGGCCTTTTTGCATGCTCATTTTAAAAAAGAGCAAAAGATTCTCAACTTCTAAACTGTTATTGCTTTGGACCACCTGTTTAACTGTAAGAAACTCAATTCCTGCATTTTATGTAAGTTACAGGCCATTATTCTAGAGGTAGAGGTCTAATACTTAGAAAGTTTCCATTCCCACTCCCCCCTTAGGATTAATTGGCTTGTTAAATTGATCTTCTCATGGAAAAGCATTCATTCCACTAAGGTTGCAAATACCTACACACGCCAGATTTTTAACACTAACCTCATCAGTCTGATGTACTACAGCATAACGCTTATTAACTTAATAACTGATTACTTGTCCTCTGGGCACAAGCAACCAAAATTAAAAACCTTAACAGCTCATATACCAAAGTAATAGGAGCCTGCTTTTTCAGGAGATCTGCCGTTCCAAGTGGGAGGAAAAAAACAGCAGAACAACTCCATTTAGGGGAGATTTCTTGTTTTCACAGAGGTGAATTAGAGCACTGATAACATAAAGCTGTGGAATAATCTTTCGAACAAGAGACTATGTAAACGTGTACACATCTTGTACATGAGCGCAAATAATAAGCCAACCAGAGATTATCCTAGTGACATTATTTTTCCATTTTCCTTAAACAAATGTATTCCGTTCATTTAAATCCTTCCAAAGGCCTGTTGGTTGTTAGGCTTTGAGGGGCTTCCTTTTGAGCCTCATGATGTGCATGGTTATTCATTTGTGGTTTGAGAAGCCCTTGAACTCTGACGGGGCCTACCTGCTCAAGAGAGAAAAGGCAGGCAGTACCTGCTCAAGAGAGTTTACATTCAAGGCCCCAGTCCTGCAAAAATGCATGTCGGCTTCGATTTTACTACCACTGGTAGTCTCAATGGCCTTACATGTATGCTGGTTTGCAGGCTCAGGGCCGAAATTTACGAAGGCAGACAACAGATGGATGCAGACTGACCGAGCACAAGGCAACAGCGAAATGAAAATGATTAACATTGTAAGTAGGACTCCTCACACACCAGCTGGGATTAGGCCATCCACTATATCATTTGGGCCCTAAATCAAGATACACGCCTAACTTGAAGCATGGGAATAGGCCAGTTGAAGTCAACAGCAATCCAGGCCTTAATCAGTATCATCATTCACTTTCTGTACATGCAAATTTATTTTTCGCAGTCAAGACTGTTTGCTATATGAAGGAGGAGGGGGGAACCCCAATGGATCAAATTAATCATTGATGTGGGGGGGGAGGGACATAATTCCACTGCAGTTCAATGGAGCTCCGCCTCACATTAGACCTGGATTTAACCCGGTGCTTTTAAAAGATTCAAAAGCTTGTGTAAAACTCTTCTGGCCTGTTTTGTTTTTGAAACGGCTTTTAGCCGTGTTATAACTCACACTGATTCGAGTCAGGCTTTGTTGATAAGTCTTTATTGTTCAAGAACAATAGAATGGTGACCTGCAAGAGCTCAGACACGCAATCAGGACCCACTTCGTACTTTCTCAGGGTGCACTTTCTGAATAAATGGAGCCCAGCTCTATTGATGTCAAGTGGCCGGCAGAAAATAGACCTCATAATAAATCTAAGCATAAATCTGTCTCGGCCCTATCTCGCCATCTGTACAAATCCGCCAAAAAGTGAAAGCACAAAATTAATAACAACAAGCAGCCTCTCCAAGAATTGAAGGCTGAAATATTACCCAGAGGCCACATGGAGCTTAGTTTGTATTCAGGCCAGCTTTGGGGGAAGGGTTCTGCGGGATGCAGAAAGCAACAGGTGGAATCAGAGCGCGGGCCAGGACAAAGTGAATAAAATGGACTCTGGAGCCCTGAGTCAATCTCACTCGTATGTTTCTGTACCGCCACTGATCATGCTACCAGAGCCGCTGTCAGCTATTCATCAGCTTCATCCTCCTTTCTCTTATTTTCTGCTCCCCCTTTCATACCCTGGGTCACGGCAGCTGCTCTATATTTACTTGTAAGGGCCTGTGGAAAATAAATCAGTTCACACTTAATAAGAAAACAAAACCAAAGCTTGGGGCTGGTGGAGGGTTTAGTGGCTACCTCAGGTGGCTAAAGGAAGAAATGAAAGCTTTGTCAACCTGCAGTGCCTTAAGGGGAGGAAATGCAAAGAGAAAAGTTACGTCACAAGAGCATTAGGGGACTCAGGCATTGTTTGTTTTACTTTGTTTAAGTTTAAAGGACGCGGGTGAAAGAAAATACGATGGAACCCCCTGAAACATGTTGCGGGGATAGTTTTGTTCAGTGGAATACATTTTCTGTGCAAATCACACGAGTACCATGAGTCGATTGTTTGTTGAGAAGGCTACCCAAGCAATTTAGTAGTATTCAATGCCATACCAAGATGAGCAAAAACCTTAACATAAGAATAGCCATACTGGGTCAGACCAAAGTTCCATCTAGCCCAGTATCCTGCCTGCCAACAGTGGCCAATTCACTTTCTCCATAATTGTCATGATTTTATAGACCTCTATCATATCCCCCCTTAGTCTCCTCTTTTCTAAGCTGAAAAGGCCCAGTTTCTTCATATGGGACCCGTTCCAAACCCCTAATCATTTTGTTGCCCTTTTATGAACCTTTTCCAATGCCAATATATCTTTTTTTGAGATGAGGTGACCACATATTTACACAGTATTCCAGAAGGATGCGCATACCATGGATTTATATAGACGCAATAAAGTAGTTTCTGTCATATTCTCTATCCCTTTTTAATGATTCCTAACATTCTGTTTGCTTTTTTGACTGCCGCTGCACATTGAGAACTATCCACAATAGCCCCAAGATCTTGCTCTTGAGTGGTTATAGCTAAATTAGTCCCCATCATTTTGGAAGTGTACTTGGGATTATTTTTTCCAATGTCCATTACTTTGCATTTATCGACATTAAAATTCATTTGCCATTTTGTTGCCCAATCACCTAGTTTTGTGAGCTCTTCACAATCTGCTTTGTTGCATCGTAACATCTTCAAAACTCTGCATGTTTGTCCCTGTTCTTGTGTTTGTGGGGGGGGGGGCGAGGGGCGGGAATTGTGCAATTCAAATGCACTAAGTTGCTGAGATTTAGCTTCTTTTTCAGCTCCTAAAATGTCTGCAAGCAGATCGTGGTCCCCTCACAGCACAAAAACACTTTTGCTATTGTTTTTAATCAGCATCTTTCTATTTATCTGACTTCATGGATTGATAGGGAATGGGCACCATGATTTACATGTGGTTGGTTCCTTGTGACCGGTTACAAAGCAGAGGGAGTGGTCAGTGCATGGATGAATTAAGAGGACAGGTTCGAGGAGCTACGGAAGCTTTCAGGCTGTCAAGGAGAGGAAGCTGTTCAGGGAAGGGAAAGCAGGCTTAGGGAGTTCAAGAAGTTAAATGCTTCTCTTAGAAGTAAACCAAGCTAAACTGTTTTTATATTAGTTGGCTGGCTCCTGTCGCACCCACTGTAAGTAATTGGGGAAGTGCGCGGTGTCTTAGCTGGAAAAGATGTTGACGTATTGGGGCCCCCACCCTGTGCCCACTGAAGTGAATGGTGAATTGACTGTAGTTTACAGGATCAGACTCTGATCCAGCTCCGCACCAGTGCCTGGGGTTGGGCTACGAGCCCCCTGGTATGAAACAAGCAGTGTCCTAGAATGTGTGCAGTATCCCCACAAGATGTGCCGCGTATAAATTCCTCAAAACAAGGAACAATGTCTTCCTGTCTATTTATGCAGTGCCTAGCACAATGGGATTAGACCCTACCTGGTGCCATCAGGTGTTTCCAAACTACACATTACAGTGAGTCCAATTCTGTCGTTTTTCTGACATCACCACTCAGGTCAGTGATACAAAGAAGCTGCAGGTGCCAATGTAACACCAACGGACTCTAGTCATCTGTGAGTAGAATTGAACCTGGGACCTCAGGAGGACCTCATGGGCCTCTACTGCATGAGCAAAAAGTTAGCTGGCCATTAGCTGGCTTCAATGAGATTTTGGCACATGATATATTAGCATAGTGATGGGCAACATGCGGTTCATCAGGGTTCTCTGTGGGCCCAGAGACATTTTGTTTACCACTGTCTACACATAGGGTTGCCAGATTCTTCTGGTTTCTGTTTGTCATTCTTTTCCTACCAGTGTTACAAAAGTGACATGTACATAAAGCAGGAGCACGTAAAGTGAGGTGTGTGCTGATTGCACACAACGTTGCCTGTGAGCTCCACGTACTCCCTCTGAATCTGATCGAAGCGCTGCTAGGGTTCGGTTGGCACGCCCCACAAATTCTAGGCACACAAGCTCAGTTAGCAAAAGTACCCTATCGTGTGAGACCCTCTTGGTTATGACAGTCTTGTGGTCCACTGAGATGAAAGAGGACACATAAGACTCTCCACCACTACAAGGTGATGATCCATTAAGCACGGCCACTACCAAGCAGTCTTAGAAGAAAAGTTTCCATCAGAGTTTCCGGAAGGAATTGAGGAACATTGGAGCCAGCTGAAAGCAGTAGTCATCAATACCTGTGAGGAAACCATAGGCTACTACACCAGAAAGCATCAGGACTGGTTTGATGGGAATGATTTTGAAATCAAGCAACTCATCAATGAGAAGAGAATGGCATTTTGTGCTTGGCTGAATGATATACATTGCAAGAGAGAGAAAGATGCCCATGCTAAGGCAAAGGATGAAGTCCAACATAAAACTTGAGAACTCAAGAACAAATGGTGGACTTGAGAGCGCAAAAACTCCAACGTTTTGTGGCGACCCATAATACACGTGGTTTCTTTAGTGCTATGAAGGCTGTTTATGGGCCAGATTGTCATGGCATGAACCCCTTTCACTCAAAGGATGGAACCACACCTTTGAAGAACAATGAAGCCATTAATTTTCACTGGAAAGATCATTTTGAAGAGCTTCTTAATCATAATTCCATGGTTGCACATGAAGTTCTAGAGCAAATCCCCCAACGATCTTCTAGGGATGAGCTTGGAGACCCTCCCAATTTGCATGAGGTATACAATGCCAGCAAGCAGATGAAGAACAACATGGCAGCAGGTCCAGATGGGATCCCCACTAAAATCTTTAGAGACAGTTGATCAGAGTTAATTCGGCAGCTTAACCTGCTTATCCTTAAAATCTGGATAAAGGAGGAGATACCCAGTGAAATGAGGGACTCCTTGATTGTTACCCTCTTTTAAAAAGGTGATAAAGCAGACTGCAGGAACTATTGTGGTATCTCTCTCCTTGCTGTTGCAGGCAATGTTCTGGCATGGGTCCTTGCAACTTGTCTTCTGCCCCTGTCAGAGGAAATTTTATCAGAGAAGTGTTGGGAGCAAAACCGACCACTGTACATGGCTTTTATTGATCTAACTAAAGCCTTTGACTCAGTGAATCACGGTGCCCCTTTTGACTGTACTTTCAAAGATTGTATATCCTGATAAATACATCAATGTCCTAAAGTTGTTTCATGACAACATGAAAGCGACTGTTCTGAGCAGCAGTGGCTCCCAGAGTGAACCTTTCAAAGTACAAACAGGAGTCAAATAGGGCTGTATCTTTGCCCCAACCATGTTTGCAGTCTTAATTGCAGTCCTTTTCAACCTAATTGCTGGGAAGCTCCCAGCTGGCATTGAAATCATCTACAGAATGGATGAAAAGCTGTTTAGGCTTAGCAGGATGCAAGAGTAAGATTTCCACCACATCTATTGTAGAACTTCAGTATGCTGACGACAATGCAGTTTTTGCCCATTCTGAGAAAGATCTTCAGGCTATCTTGAATGTGTTTGTTGGATGCTTATGCATGTTTTGGTCTCGCTCTCAACATCAAGAAAACCAAATTGCTCCATCAGCCCTCTCCAAATGAGGTACCATGCCCCATCTATTAAAATCAATGGAGAGGCATTGGAGAATGTCGATCCTTTTCTCTACCTTGTAAGTTATCTTTCATCCACAGCAGATATCGATGTAGAACTCCAACATCTTCTGAGCTGTGCCAGTGCAGCCTTTGCTCGTTTATGGCACAGGATTTTTGAAGATCACGACATACAAACAGCCACCAAACTTCTCTGTCAAGCCATCATTCTCCCAACACTATTATATGGGTCTGAACCCTGGACAACCTACAGACATCACCTGAAAGCCCCTGAGAGGAATCGCCAACACTACCTCCACAAGATCTTGAAGATCAAATGGGAAGACAGATGCGTTAACATCAGTATTCTGGAAGAGACAAAGACTATCAGTATTGATCATCCATCAGCAACTTTGCTGGGCTGGTCACATTGTTCAGATGCCAGACCATCACCTCCCAACGCAGGACCCATTTTCTCAGCGGAAAGAAGGGTACCATAATGTGGGAGGACAACAGAAGCGTTATAAGGACTCTCTAAAGGATAACTTAAAGAAGTGCAACATTGACACTTGGGAGACACTCGCCCAGGATCACTCAAAATGGAGACAAGTCCTATGCAATGGCTCCCTGCATTTTGAATTTGCCTGCCAACATGCTGAAGAGAAGAGGTGCAGGAGGAAAGAGGGACTGGCTTCTAGTCATGATCAGCAGCCTCCTGTTGTACCTGGAAACATCTGTCCTCACTGTAATAGAACTTGCGGGTCAAGGATCGGCCTTATCAGCCACCTGAGGGTCCACAACAACCACGGAAGATGATCGTACTCGGCAACAAATAATCGCCCATCATCAACCACTCACTAGCCTATGTGTTAGCACCTCAATCAGTAAATAACTAAGCTCCAGATTTGTTTTCACATGAACATTTGAGCAAAAACAAAAAAAGCACCCTTGGTTGTTTACCATGACGGGGTCCAAGCACCACTACAATACAAACGATACAATAATGGGCACGAACAAAACAGAAGCAAAACATTTTGTCATTCAAGTGATTTCTTACAGAAAACTCTGCCGCATCTACTAAGCAAGAACAGCAACATTCTGTAGCATCTTCCATCTGAGCATATCAAAGTGCTCTGCAAAAAGTAATTAGCATCAGGTTTACAAAGGGAATAAATTAAAATAAGTGTTTAATTTAATTACTCCAAAGGATAGCAATGGATCCCATCTCAGTGAAGCCCTGCTAGACAGAGAACAACATTGCAGATGCATCAAAACGACGAGCACAACAGAAATTAACAGATCTGCTGAAACAATGCATATTCACTCATGCACAACTCAATACCGCAAATTCCTGGAGGTTGTATACAAGTCCAGTTAATAGAATAATGTGTTGGCACACAAAGGATTATTATAGCATCAGTTGAAATTCAATATTTGTTGGTTAGCAAAAATTATTAATAGCCAATGGCTGTTCTTTGACTTATAGGACATGATTTAATAGTCTCTACCCTGTGCCCAGGATTGCTTAAGCAAAAAAACCCTACGGCAACTAACTAGCTGCCTGTTCAGAGGAGTGTGAGAGAGAAGTGGTATGGCTGGCGTCTGAGCTACCTTCTCCTGCCAAGCCAAGAGAGGCCATGGGTGAAGTTGACCAGGAAAGCTTACACTGTTGCTGTACAGCAACTCCTGTACTGTAGCTAACTAGAGTGGTCCCTAAGGATTGGTTTGCTTCATACATACGTTTTCCCTACAAGCAATGCACTCACGCCCCTATGTTTCAGGTACTACACAAAAATCCAGCTGATGAATGTACCAGGTTTAAATGGTCATGGTGCTCACCAGAAATGAGAGGCCAGATTCCATCAGCATGTTACCCCATCAAGTCGGTGAGGAATTTAGGGATGAATCTGGCAAAAGGTGCATAAGCAAGTTCTCGCTGGTTCCGGAACACCTTAGTAACTCACACAGAGCTTTGCAGCAGTTTACATTAGCTTTAAAAAATCACACCTTCAGAGAAACCAGTGCCACTGCATAATAAGATCAGTCTTGAAACTCTCTGTGGATTGCTGTCCACATTTGGGATGGGTCCTATTTACCATTTGGGAGAAGGGGAAAGAAACACTAAAGGTTTTTACAACTGCCTAGGATGGTGGTATTGTTCCAGTGTATTGGTGAATGACTGTTTGTGGTTATGCCTGTTTGTACAGCAAACCAGTATCCACTAGGTAAAATCCTCTGAAAGGCAATCTGGTCACAGACGGTATGTTGATACAGAGATTAGAGACCTCTGGTGTAGTCTGATTTAGGGAAAAATTACTATACAAGCATCTATACAAATCCCAAGCCAAACAAGCCCAAATCAGCGGACCCAGCCCAGCGTAGGATGTTTAGCCCTGTATAAACATACGCACAACTTCATGGTATTGTTCCTGCATTTGTTTTACATGTAAAAGTATTTGACAGCTGAGACTGTAACTTTTCATAGTCCAGAGAATGTAAGATCCCTTATTTATTCAGGGTTAGTGCGACGGCAGCAGAGGCAAACAAGCCACTATTCAGAAGAGTGTACAACCCCCAACAGAAAGAACATGAAAAACAGTGGCGGGGGAAAACAGGCCTAAATGAGTCTCCATTCTCTGGTTATGATTTAGAAAACTCTAGAGGAGTCTATATTGTGCAAAAAGAAACACACCAGGCCTCCGGAGCCTGTTCTTAACTGATTAAGAGATACCCAGAGCCTGTATTTCAATTCAGTAACTAGGGGGAAAATGGTGGAAAGTAAAGTTAATCTGCACTAGGGTGAGACACAAGACAAGAGGCTAGCACACACAATACTGCATTTTAGATACTATATGAAAATTGGCCCCCCAAAGAAAAAGAGTAACTGGTACATCACACTGGCAATTGAAGTTATTAATAGTGGGGAGGGGAATGTATCAATTTTCCAAGCAAGTTGTAGTAATGTTTAATAATTGATGCCATTTCTTGTAATTAAATACTAATGAATTAATTTAGTGAATAATGTACTTTTGTATGACTACTCTCCTACTTAGAAATATTTGTATTAATTTAGAGTGAGTCATTTAAACACTAAGTAATTTCCAAATAATATTATTTTTCATCAGTTCTTAGTAAATAGCCAGTAATTGTTTAACTTGCTGTTTGTAATTCGAGCTTTACCTAATTGGTGGTGGACAAGGCTATTAATAATGTTTAAAGCTCTAATGTATCCTCTTATGGTCCCAATCCTCCTTCCACAGTGACAAAACTCCCACTGGATTCAACGGGAGAAGTAGACCTGATGGAAGGGTGAACTTGTGACTAAAGCACTGGGCTAGAGTTCGGGAAATATTGTTCAAGTTTCTATCACCACATGAAGTGCCATTTCACGGTCCTACTTCCCCATCTGTAAAATGGGGGTTATTTCCCTCCCCCACCAAAATCTGTCCTATCCAAGTGTCTTCTCTTCCCTTGGGGTACCCATGCTGGACTGGACAGTCTTCCATTGGCAGCTAAATGACATGACTACAGAGTTGTTGCACCAGGCTGCTCAGAAAAAAACCTTCTGCCTATTTTTGGTGCGAGTCCACTAGCATTGGTGCGAGTCCACTAGCATTGGTGCGGGTCCACTAGCATTGGTGAAAAAGTTTCACAGTTACAACAAGCAGGCCCTAACCTCTCCACCACTGGCACTAAAGCATGTCTTTATCCAATCCAAGTGGCAGGTCCAAATTCTCATCCCCTCATTTATTATGAACCATCATTTCCCTCAGGTGAAATGCCACTTTCTCGTCTCCTGTAATGACAGCTATATGAGTTACGCCCTCTATGGATCAAATTAGGGACAAGTGTAAGAATGAGTCAGGCTCTGTTGTCAGAGCTGCCACAGATTCTTGCCTTCAAAGGGAGGAAAGGGAGTGCATGACTCGCTGGTCCGAGTGTGCTAAAGAGGAAACTCTTCCCAACTATTTGAGGTCCAGGATTTGAGCTATTGTGGTCAATTCCTTCTTTATATTACAACCACCATCTTGGCCACATCCATGATGGAATGAGGAACCTCCATAACTATAAGCATGAGAGTCGCTATGTCTTGAATTAAACCGAAGGCTGTCCCATTTCAGGTTGAGATTTGCATTGTCAATGGAGTGGTAGAATCCAGGAGCATCATTTCCAAAGTCAATCCTGAAGCCAGGACTTCCGGAGGGTAATCTTTAAGTTCTACTTGCAAGGTCCTAGGTCTAATCTACCTCCTGGGCTGAGGTTGGATATTTACATATTTGATGTCTTGTGTTGAAAAGGGCCATGATTGAAAGACTGTCAGACTGGATTTTGAAGGATCACTGTTATGCTGCTAGCATCACGTAGATGGACATTCAGCGTGAACTGGAGACATGTTGAAGCCACGTTAATTTAAGGAAGTGAGCAAATCTGAAATACCGACAATTAGACTTAGAGATTGAATTTTAGATCCGCTGTATGTCTCTGGGGAATCGTGTTTCAAAAGCTGGAGTACATTTTCTTTGAAAATAGTCCAACTACAGGAAAATCTAATCAGTTGCCTTGCTGACTTTTTACAGAAATTCATCATGGCTATGTGTTTTTGTTTTGTTAAAAAACAGCTTTAGGAAACTCAGCCTAGATTCCCAAAGATATTTAGGCTCCTAACTTCCAGTCACTTCAACACCATTTTAAGGGGAAGTCAGGAAACTAAATTCTTTTGAGGGGCTGGGCCTTTGTCCCTACAGTAAAGGCATGGCTCTGGGTTGGTTTTTTCAAAGATGACTAGGGCATTTTGCCACACAATTTCCATTGAGAAGAGTGTTTTAAGTCCTTCAGTTGGCTTTGAAATCTCAGCCTTGACCTTTATTTCTTGGCTCCACTTGCTGATACAGGCAAGAGTTAACTTCAAGTTAAATACCCATACCACATGAGAGAAGTAAGCAGGTTCCTCATCCTTCACACCCCATTGCTGATCCAACAGCAACTGTTCGAGTCCCCAAAGAGGCCTGTTCTGTGTGAAATTATCTGGCTGAACTTAATCACTGATGCAAATCAAATGGCTGCTAAGTGTTTTCATAACAAAAAAATGTATCTCAATGAATTCTATTATTTCCAGGTAATGGCAATAGTTCACTAAAATTCCCAACGCCTCACATGGCCTTTTTTTCCCTTCAGATCCTCTTCTGGTAACTTCTTTGAAGAGCTCTGCTGGGAAACTGTGTTTCTTCATCCAAACTGTTTGGCTACTGGCTGTTCTCAGTTGTTTCTTTTCCAGATAAGAGTCCCTTTTATTCCCAAATAAAATCATGATGAAATTATAGCTGATACGTTGTAGCATTTCATCTAGGAAGAACCCTAAATATTTTTCTAAACCCAGCACTGCAAAACAAACATGCCACTTGGGCTATGTCTAGACTGCAGGCTTTTGGAAGAAGCTTTTTTCGGAAGAGATCTTCCAAAAAAACTTCTTCCAAAAGAGAGCGTCCACACTGCAAAAGCACATCAAAAAAGTGATCTGCTTTTTTGGAAGAGAGTGTCCACACTGAATGGATGCTCTCTCGCATGTAAGCTGTGATTGCTATGGACGGAATAGCCACCAGGGCACCTGTGCGTTTTCCTCTTTCCTCGTCTTCTGAAAGAACTCCCTCTTCCCCGTCCACACACGGCTTTTTGCGAAAGAGCTCTTTCACAAAAAGGCTTCTTCCTTGTAGCACGAGGATTACCAATGCTGGAAAACCCCCTTTGTTCTTTTGATTTTTCTTGCAGAAGAACACAATTGCAGTGTGGACATTCCTCAAGTTTTGTCTGAAAAACGGTTGTTTTTCCCACAAAACTCTGTAGTGTAGACATATCCTTGCTCTGCTCACAGATGGAGAAGCTATTTTGGATCAGCACTATGTAGGACACACAAAGAATTCCATATCTAGCTGTAAAACAATGGTTAAAGACAAAGGGCTAAGTCATGGTTAGGTCTGTAGTAATCCAAAAGCAAGAAAGATCAAGGTTCTTTGCGACTCCTGCTGTACCGGGCACAAGGCAGAGGCTGTGTGATCTTGGCCTTAGAGGAAGATCAATCAGATAAGTTTGCCCTGGTCTACACTAGGGCTTTATTTTGAAATAACCCCCCTTAGGTCGAATTAATAAGCGGAGCGTCTACACTACCAAGCTCGTTATTTCAAAATCATGGGCAGTTTATTTCAAAATTCAGACTCTTGCTTTCCTTGGAGAATAATGCTAATTCCAAAATAGTTATTTCAAAAAGACGGTAGTGTGGACACTCCAGGGCTGTTATTTCAAAATAACTGCTCTCCAGATTAATTCAGACTAGTTGCTCCCCAGAGCTTCCTGGGGCTTTAAATCAAGATAGCATGTCCACATTAATGGAGCCTCCTTTGGACTAATTTCATGGCTTCCCCCAAGTGAGGACATGCTATTTAGATTTTGTTATTTTGGGAGTTATTAAATCAATTTTAGTTATTTCAAAATAGGTCCCTAGTGTAGACATGCCGTTTGAGAAGGGCCTCGGGGTTTTACAACCCTTCTCTAGTGAATCGTGCTGCTGATTTTGTGTCACAGTGAAAACACCACAGAGAGATTGCTATCCATTGGGTTACTAACACGAGTTTGGCATAGAAGTCTCCAACCCCAACCTGCTAATGTTAACACAGCCAATGAGCATTACTTAAGGGGTGTGATTGTTGAAACTGTGGAGAGATTCTTCTTTTTCTCATCGTACTGAGCATCCATGCTCTGAGGGTATTTGTTGGCACGTCCAGTTTCATGAAAAAAAGAAAGGCAAATATTTAAAATGGAAAGCCTTTTTAAAACAGAGCTACTTTCATTGAATTTTGCTGCCCCCCAGATGAAGTTACTCCCTAACCCACTTAGCTCCCATTAAAAATTGGAAGAAATCCACTTAATAGGCAGATTACAGGGTAATTAACTTAAGCAGCAGCTGAAGTATATACAAAGACAATGGCTTCTGAAAGAATCCTTCAATGTTTAGAAGTTAGCTGGCACCCTGATGAGAGAGAATAGATCCCAAAAGTAAACAGTAGCCAGGAAGTTATATTCTCCCATTCTAAGATCAGCTTCATTCTCAAGTATTTTCAGGATTCTAGGATGTGTTGGTTTTCAGATGGTTAGTTCATGGGAGGGGGGAAAGTGAGAACAGAGGAAAGGACCTGGAGGAGCTTGCGCGTGGAGCTGGAGAAAGTGTGTGCCAAATGGAAACGTCTTTTCAAACATTTTCTCCTCCTCCCATGAGAAATTCCCCATGACAATTTTGCACTGCTGGGGCGACCCAGAAACACGATGTTCCTTTCTCTTCCTTTCTCCTGGTCTGAGTGACATCATGGTTCTAGTACCTGGTGGGCGGAGCCTGTGGTCAGGTCGGTTATCTGCGGAATCTTCTCAGTAGAAAGGCAAGCAACTGATTGGGTGAGCATGTTGCCGGCTGCTGCAGTGGCTCTATGTGGCAGGAAGGGGGGGAGGAAGTTGGAATCTAGGATTTTAGGGGCAGCCCCTTTAAGCCACCCCAATCAGTGAATGGCCCATACATGAGACTCTGGAGATTGCTGGTCCTTCCTGGGAAGAACTTATCAAGAGCTGAAGGAGGACTGTGAGGCCTTGTGGCGTTTTTTGTTTACATTTGGATACTTCAGATAAGCCTCCAAACTCTGATCCTTTTGGGGGTTTCCCCTTCACAAAATTCATATGGGGCATGGCCACTTGGCTTTCATCTTGCTTGTATGTTCAGTTTGCCTGTGGTGAAGTTGCTTTCTGATGTGCTGCTCCGTATAGCTTGATCCCCCACTCTGACCTGACTCGGGGGTCTGACATGTCTGTGGGAATGCTGGTAAGAAACTGAGCTTCATTTCCTGTCAGTCAACATGCGTAAGTGTTACTATGGTGGGGCAGTAAAGCTACTTTACCATGTGCTCCCATGAGTACTGTCGCTAGGTTACCACTGGGGTTGTGTAAAACTCTGGGTGCACTAGTGGGAAGCCAACTGGCCTATCCACTGCGATTTTAAAGAGCCACTGCCAAGAAGCATTTTCCCCTCACTTTCCAACATGCAACCCACACATTCAGCTGCCCCAAAGCCCTTGTCTAAAGCTAAACTCCTCCTCGTGTGACTGGCTGGGGTCCAGGTCTGTTTCTTGTGCCATATCAGTGCAAAATCAGTGACATCTGGAACATAAGCCCAATGATTGAATTTCACAAGCCACGAACATCTGCTGAAGTTCTGGTTCTTTGAAATTTGGGCAAGCAGAGTTCCAAGGCTTAGAAAACCATGCCAAGGGCTAGACTGTAACATGCCCATAGTAAGGAGCTGTTAAAGTCACAACTTCCTCCCTCCTTTCCTCCCTTCTGCTTTGCTCCAGTGGGGAAGCAATCTGCCTTTGGCCTTTCCCAGTAGCAGATTGTTATGTGCCTGCAGGGCATGTCAGAGTATTGTGCTTTTCTCTGTATGGAAGGTTTCAATGTAACTCTGCTTTATTTCTTAGAATCTGGCACCATAAACACACAAGAATCCTTAACCAGGGAGACAGGCACTCCAAAGGAGCCTGCTCCCTAAAGCAGAGAGGCACAACTCAACCTTGAGGTCTGGTCCGGATTAATTTTAAATCTGAACCTCATTTTTAGATCTATCCTGACCCAAACCCAGCCTTCCCCTGAAACTGTTTCGGTGCTGCCGCCTTGCCCTTGGGGCTCTGCCTGGTACCCTCATTCTCAGGATCGTGACGCCTTCCCATGGAGTTGGCACGGCCATGGCTGTGTTCCATTCCCATGCACTCCAATCATCTTGCAGCTGCGTACATCAAGGAGTGAGAGGCACGGCTACTCAGCAGCATGCTTGCTCTGTAGCGCATTCAGGGTGCAGCGAGTAGGGTTGCCAGGTGTCTGGTTTTGAACCGGACAGTTTGGTATTTGGGGGTTCTGTCCAGGAAAAAAAATTAAGAAAATACCCGACATATAAAAAGTCCGGTATTTTCTAATTAGGTTAGTTTTATTATTATTAGGAGTATGAGTACCTAGTTGCGAACTGCCTGGCTGGTAGACACGCTCATGCTGCATGGGTACGTCTAGACTACATGGCTCTGTCGACAGAGCCATGTAGATTTGTTGTTTTGGAAAAGGCAAATGAAGCTGCGATTTAAATGAGCGCGGCTTCATTTACATTTACATGGCTGCCGCGCTGAGCCGACAAACAGCTGATCGGCTGTTTGTCCGCTCAGCGCGCTAGTCTGGACGCTCCCCTGCCGACATCAAAGCCCTTTGTCGGCAGCCCCGGTAAACCTCATCCCACGAGGAATAACGGGGCTGCCGACAAAGGGCTTTGATGTCGGCAGGGGAGTGTCCAGACTAGCGCGCTGAGCGGACAAACAACTGATCAGCTGTTTGTCGGCTCAGCGCGGCAGCCATGTAAATGTAAATGAAGCCGCGATCATTTAAATCGCGGCTTCATTTGCCTTTTCCTATGTGTCTAATCTACATGCCTCTGCCGACAGAGGCATGTAGTCTAGACACAGCCCAAGAGTGGGTCTACCAGCCTAGGCAATATGCAACTATGTGAGGGGAGGCGGGGCCAGGGTGGGAGGGAATCCCCGGGGCTGGACTCGCTCGTGCTTCACTGTGCGTGAGACGGGCAGTGCCCCGGGATCTGCATGCGCCCTGGTCAGTCCCGCTCCCTGCTGGCCGATTCTCTTCCCCCATTTCCCCCCTGGCCAGTTCTGCTCTCCTTGACCCCCCCCAGCCAGCCCCGCTTCCCATTGGATGGTCCCCCCCCCAATCTCACCCGGCCAGACCCACTGCCCCCGACCAGCCCTGCTTCCCTCCGGCTGGTTCTTCCCCCCTCATCCTCCTCCTGATCTCCCCCGGCCAGCTCCTTTCCCGCCGACCCCCTCCCGGCCAGACCTGCTTCCCACTGGCCGGTTCCCTCAATCTCCACCGGCCAGCCCCACTGCCCCCTCCCTCTCCCTCCCGCCAACCCTGCTTCCCCCCAGCTGGTTCCCCCTCCCATATCTTCCCGGCCATCCCCGCTCCCTTCCCAGCTGGTGTTCTCCCCCCGCCCATCTGAGATCAAATGTGTCTGGTATTTTTTTTTGAGCCACCTGGTAACTCTGGCAGTGAGGCGGCGGTGAACTGTCGGGACGAGGCCTGCATCCACTGCCACATGGACCCATCACTATCTAGAGCTTTGATACGGGGAACATGGAGTAGAATTTACCCATTTGTTTCAACCACTGCACCACTGGTGTGACTTCCGCAGGCAGGAACTGGTAATCAGCTGCCACTGACCCAAGCGGCGCAGGTTGTTTTTGGACATGATTCGAACGCAACCCTGGTAGATGGGTTCCATCAGATCTGGCTTGGGCTGCCAGGCTCTAACACAACCCATCTTACACAAGGCTGGCCAGCTGCAGCGTTATTGCCGAGGTGAGGACCAAGGGCAGTGGGTAAAGGTCCAGTTGGGGAAGACTAGACAAAGCCCCACCCCTTCCACTCAAAGCCACACCCCTTCCCTCGAGACCACGCCCCTTCAACAACCTCCCCCCTATTTTAGCCCCAGGGCGGCTGTGCAGTGATGGCAGTTTGCGGAAGGCAATGCCTTCCCTTGCCTACATTACTCACTGCCCATGGTGAGGACATAGATTGCACACTTCCCTGACTAGCAGGACCAGGAAACCCCACTTAAAGTGACAGTTTCCAATACATCAAACAGATCACTTCCCCCTCCACACAGAACCTGGTCAGCCTGCCTACTGTGGAGCAAAAGCAACAGCCCACAAAAGCTTCTTCTCCCCTTTCTATTGACTGGCCACAGAGGAATCCTGCACCGACAAGTAAAAAGGCACCTTACTCCCTCTTATGTCCCTGGGTACGTCTAGACTACAGGCTTTGTCGACAGATACTGTTGACAAAGCTTCTGTCGACAAAGAGCATCTAGATTACATCCAGTTCTGTCGACAAAGCAAGCCGCTTTGTTGACAGATTGTAGACGCAAAGGATAGCGTAGATGCAATAACGCCTTCTTTCGACAGAACTCTGTCGACAAAAGGCATTATTCCTCATAGAATGAGGTTTACCGCTGTCGATGAAACTGCCGAGTTCTGTTGACGTTATGTCGACAGAACTCAGCGGTAGTGTAGAAGCAGGTATAGTTTTGTCAACAAAAGTTGACTTTTGTCGACAAAACCCTGTAGTCTAGACACACCCCCAGAGTGGGGGCAGAGGGCAAGTCAGCACCTGGCCTCAAATGAATTGACAAAAGTATTCATACAAAACTTTGAGAAAAACGGTCACCAGTGATCGTGCGCCTCTCCCGAGAACAAGCCCGGAGAGGAAAGGAAGCGCCTAGATCCTGCCAAACTGGAAGTGTTGTCACAGTCTTCTGGCATTTCCGCTGCTATTCCTGGATAGACCCAAGCAGTGCAAAGACATGGGGTGGGGACACCGTTAATTACAGAGAGCAACATTACAAAGGGAACTTTGTTGACCCGCCCTGAAGATTTGCTTTGCGCCTGGATGACATTCCTTACGGGCGAAGATTCAGGCTGCCCCTAATATAAATAGTCACATAACCAGCAGGCAAAAGCCACAACGTTCAGAGTTAGCTCTGCGTCGGAAGGTTCCACAGTGCATGTTATTCTTAGCTAGGGTTTTGCCTGGAGTTTATTTCTAAGCTCTGTACTCATCTTTGACTTCTGGGGCCTTCTGGCTGCCTCAGGAATGTGTAGGGAACTTTAGGGTTTGGCCTTTACATAGTGCTAGTCACAAAAAGCGAAGAAAAAAACCCTCACTGAGACAGTGGCATAAGCCTGCAATTCTTTCTAGTCTCCAACAGTTTCCTCCTTTAGCCATAAAACCTTAGTAACATAATTAAAAAGTTCTCCTCTCTGTTCTTTGCTTTCCTTATGCAGGGAGATTTCTTTAGCCTTGCTGGATCGCTGAGGTTTACAATTTTATTATAAACATCATATTTAAATAAGCCCAGACCTGGACTATTCTCCCCACCTTGCTTGAATTTCTAGCCTTTCCTTTTCTGGGGAAAGAGGGACCTGGTCTTCGCATCCCGTTGACTCCTTTTAAAGGCTAAAATTAGCTCTGTATACAAGAGTCTCTTTTAGCTGGTAGCATTCTCTATGGCAGACTCATTATTATACACCAATACAGATGAATATAAGAACATAAGAATGGCCATATTGGGTCAGACCAATGGGCCATCTAGCCCAGTATCCTGTCTGCCAACAGTGGCTAATGCCAGATGGAGTGAAAACAATGGGTGATCTAATCATCATGTGATCTCTCTCCTGTCATCCATTTCCAGACAAACAGAGGGAAGGGATATCATTCCTACCCATCCTGGCTATTAGCCATTGCTAGACTTAAGCTCCATGAATCTATCTAGCTCCTTTTTGAACCCCGTTAAAGTCCTGGTTGCTTTGAGAGGAGGAGAAACCAGAGCTTTTTACCTTTTACTTTCTGTCTAGGAGGGTTCAATTACTCTCCTCCAAATCAGTATACATGGCAAGTGATAATCCAGAGCAGGGAAACCCTTAAGCTTGGCTTAAGGTATGTAGCTCCAGCTATGTAGAATATATAGCAAGAGTCAGTTTACCTTAAGCTGAGCTTGGTGGCCTCCAATGGGAGTAAATACTTCCCTTACTCCTTTGAAAAAGAGGTGTACCAGATGCCGGTGGGCGTGCCCTCTAATTTTGATTTAGCGAGTCTTAATTAGACTTGTTAAATCAAACTCTGGAAGATCGATCATGGCAGAGGCAATCTTCTGTGTAGTGAAGACAAGCCCTGATAGTGATAACATGGGGTTCTGAACATAAGTAGCTACAGCCACCTTAACATACAATTACCAAACTTATCGCTCTGTCAAGTCCTAAGTTGGTAGAAAACATAAGTCACAGGATTGTGCCACTGACAAGGTTAAAGAGACTTCTCCATTTGCTCTAACTTCCGCCCCTCCCTTCTTATAGTCTCCTGAGGATCTCAGGACACTCCTAGAAAGAATGTTTCTTAGTAAGTGGCAGGCAACCCAATGGAAAACATCGGTGAGCCCAATTTTATTTTATTTAGAAATGACACCCCATCCCTGTCCCCTGGGGGCAAAACTTGTTTTCTAGACATGACCTCAGATGTGCTACATGCGCTCTGCACAATCTATCACCATGCTGCCTATAATTAGGTTTGTTAACATACAGCCTAGTTCAGGCTTGTTGACTGGGAACTTAATCAAGTTACGATTGAGTTCTTGTATGCATTGCTTCAGGTGACTGTTTTACTTGTAGAATTATAGCTGCGACCAACACGAGGAAATTAGCTCTGGACACAAGCTTTTTTTTTTTTTCTCCCCTCCATTCACCCTCCCCCCACATGTGAAAATATTTAGCAAACAGTGACAATGATGGAAAACAGTAGGAAACAAAATGTTCTACATTAGTATAAAACATGAAAAATGCAGCCAGGACCCTCAGTGGTACAACATGTGTTACGCTGGCTGGCAGTCCATTAGGCTTGATAGACATTTCACTTACCTAAGTCAAATATAACAGTCTAGTATTCATTAATATAAGAAGGGGTTGTGGAATCAAGCCTACCATCTGGTTAGAACGACAGAATAATCTACAACTCATGATTAGGTCTAAGGAGTGGAATTTCACTTTAATCTTTTTCATTGCTCGAAATTTCCATCTGCACAGTACGGCACATCATTTTTCTTCAAGACAAATGTGCTGTTTTTCATGTTCCAAAATTAGATCAGAAGAAAACGATTAATCATGTCATGGCCTGGGAAAGAAAACAAAGCCCTGATATTTTCTCTCTCACTAGCTCTGGCTGTTTGCAAGTTCCTTTCTTTCCCCGTCTCCATTTTCATCACAACTTTCCGAGATTCACATAGCATTCAGACAGAAAGATGGGCTGCAAAATAAAGACGTGGCTTCATATTGGGATAGCCATTTAAGTTTTCTTCACCGCCCCCCCTTTATGCCCGTATTCTTTGCCGCCCCCTCTCTTCTCTCCTCTACCTCAGACCATGTGGCCCCTAGCACCGCACGACAGATGGTGACCTGTTTGTATGTGACACCGTAACTGAATCTAAACTCAAGGAAACAAGTCACCGGGCTGCAAATTAGTGCGACCACACAACTGTCAGGTGGCAGTCCCCTTTGACAGTTGTAGGCCATTATAGGAACATTGATGTTTTCGCAGTGTGACAAAAAGGAATTCTTTTTGCAGCAGACCTGTCTGTCAGCTGGCTCTCAAGTCATAACAAATCCCTGGCACTCAGCTGAGGCTGAACATTCGCAGCGTCAGGAGGATGATAAATGACCTGCAGGGCTTTGAAGTGCCTTGGCAGTTCAGATGGGTCCGCAGTGCTGACAGAGAAATATACACAACAGCGTAACCAATAATGAGAACATTAAACATTCCTGCTTTGTGACAGGCTGACAGAAAAACCCAGCCTCACATCAATCATCTTTGGAGATATAACCTTGACAATTAGCCCCCACTCTGATACTTGGAATAACCTTTTTTCCTCCCCCCCTTTTTCCCTTTTGTGTGTGTGTGTGTGTGCCTGGCTTATCTGCTATGATCTTATTTCTGGCTTGGGAGAAGGGGAAAAAACAGCAGAGGGAAAAAACCCACAATGAAAAAGATCTTTTCCTTTTCCTCCAAGTGAATATAAAATATGCCAGGACAAAGTTTATTTGATGGACTTCCACCTATTTCCCTCTAAGAGAAGAGAATATATATTTTTGCCCTATCTGCCCAAGCATCTGTCATTACAAACACTCCTTGTAGAAATGTGTTTACATTTTATGCTTATTTTGTTCCTGAGGTTTTTTTCCCCCTTGCCCCGGCTCCTACATTCATATCTTTGCACTCTCCCATCAAGCAGCCATTCCACTGGTGAGAGTGAAATGATGAAGCGTGTGACTGTCCCTGTTATATTGTATTCCAGAATCATTCAGTAAAACAGATAGAATCTCCGCTTCCCTTCTGTAACCTCGTGCGTCTTTTTTCTCTCTTTTTATTTAATAAAAAAAATTCCTTTCAAAGAGCAAAAAGAATCTTCAAAGGACAAATGAAAGGTGCTGCTCATTCTTTGGAAAGACAAACACTTGGACACCACTGGGAATCCTTCTGCATGAAAACTCAGGGTCTGTTCTCAGAGGCTGGCGTTACTGACTGGGGCGTTTTGCCAGTGAGCAAGCAGGATCGGGGTCCCCTTTCTGGAGTGCGTTGCTTTTCTAAATCCCCGCGGCCTGGTTCTCCTGACTGCCACTGAGCGTGAGCAATGAGCCAATGGGAGTGACTTGCAGCGGGTGAATTGGGCCTCAGGCTAATTTTGGACTCTTTTACTCAGTCCTCAAGACTGAGGTTAATGGGGCAAAGCTCAGGAGGCTGTGGGGAGGGACAGGGGGTAGGCACCTATCAAGGATATCGCCTGAGTGACGACTGTTGGTACGCGACACTCGGACATGTCGGTGTGACTCTGGAGTGACTCCACTCACTCCAGTTTCACACCAATGGAACTGAGAGCAGACTCTGGCCCTGCGTAATTCCTCAGACATTTGCGCCCTGAGGCTGCACCATCAGCGTCACGGACGTCGATGGTTTGCTCATAGAAGGATGAAATGCATCCGCCCTGCCTCCAGGGCAGGCAGCTCCCGCACTCAATAAACAATAAGAGCGGAAGAGCTCGAAGTGTTCAGTGTGAGCAGAGCTCAAGGGCCCGGCTATAAACCAGGCTTCCCCAGAACCAAACTGCTTCTTAACAAGAACTGGCCATTTTGAATCTCAAGTCCATCTGACGTCAGCTGGATTTCGAAGACTGAAGCAAAGTCTTGCCCTGGGGCTTGACTGTTGCGGGCACTTGCAGGCCGCTTCACAAGAGCAGAGCAGGGTTGTAATGAGGGACGCTACCCTCCTGAGCACCACCTGCTTGTGGTCCTGCAGTCCTCTTCCCACCCCTGGCAACGCGAGGTTGTAAGTCTTGCTTGGGGAGTCTTTAGTGCCGTAGCCACCAAGTCTCACAGTCAAAATTAACCCCTGCCAGAGTAGCAGAGAGTCCAACAAATTGTCCGTCTGTCCTCGCCAGGGTCAACCACCTCAGGTCTGGGGCCTTTCCATTCATCGTTCACTCGGGCTTCTCAACAAGCCTTGTCACTGTCTAGAGAGTTACACCACTTCATCAGTGGGGAAACTGGGCCCACCTCCTACTCTAGGTTCCAGCCTACCCACCCTCTAAACATAGTCCTTGCTGAAACATATTGTTTCTGAGCTTCTTTGCATCTAGCCCAGGTGTGGGTGATAAAATGGCAGCAGTTTGCCAGAGTTAGCCCCTATCAGGCCACTGCTATATTTACCTCTGCAGGTACGGGCAGTTAGAGCGCCCATGGGCTGGGGATCGCTATTCTCAGCCAATGGGAGCTGCGGGAAGTGGCGTGGGCTATTGGCGATCCACAGAACAGGAGCTCTCATTGGCTGGGGAGGGTGATCTGCAGAACGGGAACACCCATTGGCTGGGAACGGCAATTTGCAAAATGGGAGCTCCCATTGGCTGTGAATGGCAATCTGCAGAATGGGAGCTCCCATGGGCTGGGAACGGTGATCTGAAGAACGGGAGCTCCCATTGGCTGGAGAAGGCAATCTGCAGAACAGGAGCTCCCATTGGCTGGGGACAGCGATCGGCAGAACAGGAGCTCCCATTGGCTGGGTACGGTGATCTGCAGAACAGGAGCTCCCATTGGCTGGAGAAGGCGATCTGCGGAACAGGAGCTCCCATTGGCTGGGGACAGCGATCGGCAGAACAGGAGCTCCCATTGGCTGGGTACGGTGATCTGCGGAACAGGAGCTCCCACTGGCTGGGGACGGCGATCTGCGGAACAGGAGCGCCCACTGGCTGTGAACGGCAATCCGCAGAACCGGCGCTGCGTTTGCTTGTACCCACGGAGGTACAGGTAAATATAGCAGCAGCAGCCCTCTGGGGCTAATGCTAGGGGACCTGATCTGGCCTGCAGGCTGGCATTTGCCTACCCTTGATTTAGCCTCTTTACATCTTAGCACAGAATTAAGGTTCTCAAGTCTGCTCTCTCCCAACCTAATCAAATCCATCCAGAACTCTAACCACCCCCTCGGTCACCCAGGCCAAACACACCCTTCATCTCCTTATAATCCCAGCCACGAACTGACCTATGAAGACCCCACAGTGCCTTTTATCTGAGCTACTTGGGCTCTGATAGGTTGTTTCCCTGCAGACTCTCTAGGCAGGCTTGGAGGACCCACCTTTTCTACACTTTTCCTGGAAAGGGATTCAATAATACAACAAGGCCTCCAGCAAGGGCTAATGTAGGCCAGGTACATCTCATCACAGGCCCTTAGTTCAAAGGAGGATCAGAGACAAGCCCGTAAGCAGCTCTGTAACCTCCAGTACAATGAGCAGTGGAGACAGTCACAGCAGTGGCAGATTTAGAGTTAGCGGGGCCTTGTGCACAGCTTCATTTTTGCTGTCTCCCCACCCCCAGATCCAGCCATGATAAAGAACATTCTCTTATCCCCTCCCCCCATTTTTCATCCTTTTTTCCCCCTACTCTTCCTCCTATATTAGAAGTAATAGGAAGTAAATGAAAATAAAGTGGGGTACCATGATTGGAGCAGGGAGTTTGGGGTGCAGGAAGGGTGGGGGGGGGGGTGGCACTTACCTCAAGCGGTGTGGCTCCCAAAGTGACAGCACACCTCTCTGGTAGCAGCTCCTAGGCAGGAGGAGGCCAGGGGTTCTCTGCATGCCACTACCCATAGGCTTCACCCCTGCAGCTCCCATTGGCTGCAGTTCCTAGCCAATGGGAGCTGTAGAGTAAGGGTTTGGGATAGGGTAATGCACCGAGACATTCCCCCCACTCCCACCTCTGCCAGTGCCTACAGGGACAATGCCAGCTGCTTCTGGAAGCATGGAGGGAGGGAAGAAGAGTAGGCAGGAAGCCACCTTAGCCCTGCTGCTGACATGTCTCTGCACGTCCCTCGTGGGGAGGGCGGCGGCATGCACAGAGATGCCTCCCCCTTGCCCCTCTCCTGGCCACTTCTGGAAGCAGTGTGGGGCCACTGGTCAAGGCATGCAGGCAGCCTGCCTGCCTATGTCCTGCTATGCTGCTGCATTTTGGCCCCCGTGCCACCATGCAGCGTGTTGAATGATAAATCCACTCCTGAGTCATAGACCCACATGACACTGCAGGAGTCACCTATTTCTGAGTCTAGCATCTGTGTCCAGCTGCGGTCAGCTGCAATCGTGTACCTGTGGCCACAGCCGTTGATTTCCCCATGGGAAGAGGTGACGGCAAAGGAAAGAGGAGAGGAAATAGGAAAAAGGCCACAATGAGGTGCAGAAACTTGTCCTCATTCAGCCGGCATGCCTCAGGTGCTCTCTCCTTATATTTCTTTAGTAAAAAAAGAAAACCAGGCCGAGCCCATGTGAGAGTCTGCAGCCAGGCTGGGGCATGGGATCACCAGGAAGCGCCTGCCTCGGCCAGCTTGCAAACAGAAAGGGGGAGCCATTTTCTTTTAAAGCAGATTTGGTGTTCCCGAGAGGCCAGGCTGGAAATGAAACCCGCTCTTCAGCTAAAGAATAGGCACAGCAGAAGCAATGGCCAGCTTTCCATCATCCTGCTTTTGGACAGGTTGAACTTCTCTAGCCCGGTACTCTCTGGTCCGGCAACATCCATAGTCCAGCATGATTTTAGTGGCCGACGCCCACTTACCATGCGTAAAGCCAAGTTTCCCGTGGTCCTATAAAGTTTATTTACAGCCACCAGTCCTGGCTCTCAGTGTTCTGTGCTGTTATTTAGCTCTAACTGACCCCGAAATGTCTTCTAAGAACCCAGCAAGCAGCGGAAGTGTTGGTGTTGCTCCTCGACAATATTGATCTCCCATAGTCCAGCAAATTCTCTGGTTTGGTTCCAGTCAGATCCCAAGGGTGCCAAAATAGGTTCAACCTGTATCTTTGGATCTTGTACCAGGGAAGAACCTGTGGATGGGAAGCACCCATTTATTTTCCCCAATGACTTTAAGCAGACACCCAGCAGTTCTGAGGACCAGAGAAGCTCTAGAAGTACAAGTGAGCTGTGCAGAAAGGCCTCCATGAAGAAAGCTAACGGACGGAAGGAGTCTGGAAAGAAACTATCAAACCCATCAGAGTCCCTGGCAGCTCCGGCAGACTTCACCTCTAGGGACATTTGGTGAAACCCATGAGAACTAAACCCGACAGGATTCACACAGCTCTTGTCAGGACTTCTGGGTTTAGTCCAGGCACTTCCACATACCCTTGGGTCAACCGCTTCTTCCTGCTCCCATTTCCAGTGTATTAGGCATGTAAAAAAGAATGGTTGCAGCAAACATACACCCAGCTCCTAGATGTGTTGGGAGGCTTAACTAAACTCTGGGATGAAAAAAATGCCATTGCAAGAGCTCAGTATTATTAGATTTCACTAGACTCTCATAAATGTCTTTGAATGAAGTTAGAGACAATATGGAGGAGGAGGAATAAATCATAAACATTGCACAATAAATGCTGCCTGCCTATCCCCCCTTCTTACTTTTAACTCAGAAGACATACCAATTATGTCTAAAATAATCTTTGTATAAAAATTGTCCACAGAGTTGTACACAAGATGTAAGAACCACCTGTGTTTTATGTGACAGAAACATACATGTTTCCTTCCATCTGCTCTGTGGGGGTAAAATGGGTTAATAAAATGTATGCTGAGATCAAAGGAAATGTGAGGTGACATTTTGGCCTTGAGGCCTTCTCTTGGCTGTGGGAACACAGACTGAAGTTGCTCTGTAGCCTACGTTGTTGATGTACCATTAGTGGCGTTTTCAGACTGTGTGTATTTTTTTTAGATTAGATCTGTATAGATTGGAGCATATGTATAGAAGCCCCATGCAGTGAAGGTTTTTCAGTGGAGAATTACTGAAGATGTTAAATAACGACTGTGAGAAGCATGTGAAAATATTAAGTTAGGCAATTATAAAATTATATCCACTCAGGGTACGTCTACACTACAGCGCTAGTTCGAACTAACTTAGTTCGAATTAGTTAATTCGAACTAAGCTAGTTCGAACTAACGCATCTAGAACTAAAAACTAGTTCGAACTAGCGTTTTGCTAATTCGAACTAGCAAGTCCACATTGAGTGGACTCTGAACAGGGCTTAAGGATGGCCGGAAGCAGTGCCGGCAGGGCATCAGAGGAGGACTTAGAGCGTGGAGATGCTGTCTCAGGCTAGCCGAGGGCTGTGCTTAAAGGGACCCGACCCCCACCCCGGACAGACAGTTCTCAGGGGTGCCCCGCTTACAAACCAGTCCTGGCTTGGAGTGCCCGAAGTACCCACACTGGGCACATCACACCACTCGGCCATCAGACCGGCTGCACTTGCCGCAGGCTGCCATCTGGGGAGAGGGGACAATCGGGGGGCTGCAGGAGAGCTTCCACCCCCAGAAGCCCGCAGAGCCAGCCCAGTCCTCCCCATCGGGGGCTCGTGCCCCATTCCTGCCTCACCTTCTTCCACTTACCCTTCCCTAGCCCCCCTTCTTATTGATGTACAAAATAAAGGACACATGTGTTCAAAAATAGAAACTCTGTTTATTTAACAAAACTCGGGGAAACTGGGAAAAGGAGGTGGGAGAGGGGAAGAGAGAGGCTGGGAGAGGGGAGGGGGAAAACTGGGAGGAGGGAGCTGAAAGGGGGAAGCAAGGGAAAGGAGGGGGTGGGGAAACTGAAGGATCAGGGGTGGGGGTCTCGCCGGGCCGACCGCCTCCCAGTACAGCGAGGGAGGGGGCCTCGGCGTCCCCGGGGCGATGGGGTGGAGGGTGCGGAGGTTGAGGTGGGGGGTGTGGACATTGAGGAAGAGGTTGTGGGGGTTGAGGAGGGAGAGGTGGGAGGGGGAGCAGGAGTGGGAGGAGGGACAGCAGTTGGGGGGACAGCTGGTGCAGGATCAGCACGGGGCACCATGCTCTGCAGCAGGAGCTGCAGGTTGGTGCTCAGCCCTCGGACCTCAGACAGCAGCTCGTGGCGGACCTGCAGGTCTTCCTGCATCCAGGACCGCAGTGTGCGGTGCACGGCTTGCAGGGCCCCAAGGTGCTGGTCCCAGTATTCCTGCTCCGTGCTGGCAGTCCGGAGCAGGCCGCGGGTGCGGGAGCATGTCCCAGGCGGGGTGGTGCGCCCTGCACGAGCAGCTGGTGCAGCTGTAGAGAAAGAAGAGAAGGGGTCAGTTCTCCCTGGGGACGCAGAGGATGATGCCCAGCCCCCTCCCCAACTCCGCAACGTGAGGGTGACCATGTCCTGCACCGTCACAGCCGCTGTGCTTGTACAGAGGCCATGGTCAGGATGTCTGGCTCTCCCCGGGACTGGAAGCTGCCCCAAGACCGCACCCATGTCCCTGTGCCATGTATAGTGTGGCCGGGGCGGTGGGGGGAAAGGGGAGATGTCCCCTGCCTCCGTGTAGAGGGGACATGTGAAGGGAAATCATCCTGCTGGGTCCTGCCCCGGGGTCGGGAGCATGTCACGTCTCTTTGCACAAGCATGTGCCTATTGGGCAATGGCCCCTGGGTGTCACGCAGCTGGAGCCACCTGCCCAAGGGTGGCATGGCACGTGCTCGCACGTGTACAGGTGTCTGCGTGATCCGTGGAAGGCATGGCCCACGCGCGCGGTCCCTGGTCTCCCTGCCACCTCCCCCCCCGAACTACTTAATTCAAACTACTTACCCGGTACGGTCTCCCTGGACGACCCTGCCGACTCCGGTGCTGGGACATCCTGCGGTGGCCCCTCCGGTGTGCCCGGGTCAGGGCCCTCCAGTCCCGGCTCGCTGTCCCCCAGGCTGGCACGGACCGCCCTGCCCCCCAAGAGTCGGTTGAGGGCAGAGAAGTAGGGGCAGGTGGCAGCCCCTGCTGTGGCGCCACCCCTGGTGGCCCTGGCGTACGCCTGGCGCAGCTTTTTAATTTTAATGCGCACCTGCTCCTGGGTGCGCCTGTGTCCCCTGGTGGCCATGGCGGCTGCTATGCGGCCATAGACGGCCGCATTCCTCCTCCTAGTGCGGAGATCATGGACGTTGGGGGCCTGCCCCCAAACCTCAATGAGGTCCATGACCTCCGCACTAGTCCAGGAGGCCGCGCGCCGTCTACGGCCCCTGGCTGGCCCCTGGGTGCTGGGGGACTGGGCAGGGGACATGTCACTCCCACTGGCTGCCTGGCTCATGGTGGGGCCACTGCTTCGGGGCAGAGACTCCTGGCAGGGCTGGCTGTCTCAAGTGCCGTCTGGCCAGAGTCTACCCCTTTAAGGGCCCGGGGCTGGGGGAGAGGAGAAGAGTTTTCCTGGTTGTGCCCAGAGAGGCCACCAGGGGGAACCTGGGAAGGGCTAGCCTCCCACTAGTTCGAACTAAAGGGCTACACAGCCCTTAGTTCGAACTAGCTAGTTCGAACTAGGCGTTAGTCCTCGTAAAATGAGGTTTACCTAGTTCGAACTAAGCGCTCCCCTAGTTCGATTCAAATTCGAACTAGCGGAGCGCTAGTGTAGCACCTATTAAAGTTAGTTCGAACTAACGTCCGTTAGTTCGAACTAACTTTGTAGTGTAGACATACCCCCAGAGACTCTGATCGTATTAGCTAAAACGTTCATGTTATCATAATGCAATTCACTCTGGGGAAGGAGGGACAGGGGTAGGAGCATAAAGCAGCAGCACCAGGTACACATCATAGGTATGACGAAGCAGTTGGCCTTTCATTTCATGACTGTGCATGTGACATGACTATCCACACACACTGGTACATGTTACGGTTTATGTAGCTTGTGACAGGGAAGCGTCGTAGAATAAATATGCTGCCATATTTGCTATAAACTCTATGGCTTGGCTGAGGGTGTCTAAGGCCTTGCTCAGGGCATGGCTTAAAATAAACTAGTTACAGGCATATTTGAAACCACAGGCTCGTGGTCCTAGCAGAACTGCATTGACCCATCGTCCAGTGGGAGCGTAGCTAGTCCAGTGGGACAGAGATTGTATTTTAAAACAAGCCTGTTATCCGACCCTGAATGATACCCACTGCTTCTCCTGACCAGCTACAACATGGGGCTTCACTCCCATTATCAACTTTGATTGGCTGTGTAACCCCCAAGGAGATTGCTTGGATTCCCAGGGCTTTGTCTGCTGGCAGCTCAGGGAGAGGCACTCTGAGTTTGCCTTGGCTCCCCCTCCCTACCAGGGCCAGAGTCTGCCAGGCAACCCACAGGGAGTGAGATGCCCCTCCCAGGGGGAAGGAGAGACCATTGTTGAGGGGAGTCTGGAGCCAGCCAGGAAAAGGGGAGGACTGAGTGTGTGGGAGCTAGTAAGCCCCAGGCCTGCATGCAGGGTTCCCCCTGAGAGCTAGCCTCTAGGGACCTGAAGGCAGGATCCCTCAGCTGGGTTTATGTCTCCACTGTTGATTCCCAGTTGTGGAGTTTGCTGGGAGGCTTCCCCAGCCAGGCGGAGTTGGCTCTCCAGCTCCCTGGGTGAGAGAGTCACTGCATGGTCAGCTGGGCTCTAGCAGCAAGTTCAGGGCTGCTGCCTGCTGTGTGGGTCTGGAGGCTGGCCTGGGAGGCTATAGTTTTGAATTTTGGTGCAGTTGTGTGGTCTGCATCTTGAGCCCTGCACCCCTTCACAGTGAGGGGAAATTCTGGGACCGAAGCAGCCTGGTTCCTGCTTGAAGAGGACCCCTGTGAGAAGAGAGCAGCCCCTTTGCAGAGACTGAGTCATCTCTCAACCTGAGGCTCATTCATGGAGTGTGTGAGTGCACCAATTTTTAGTTAGTAAGTCAGGGAATTTGTTTGGGGATTTTATTACCTGCAGCCTATTAAACTGTGGAGGGATTTGCTGCCTTCTCCCATTTGTGAGTCCTTTGGGCTGTACTGGACCTAGTCAGCCCCACTGCTAAACCTCTGCAGAGAAGGATTGTGTGGTCAACAGTCATCAAGGGCCCCAACAAAGTACGCGTACCAACGGGACACTAACTTCACAGTTGCAGGGCACCGGTGACCCTAAAAATAATGTTTTACCCTGTTCTGTTATAATTGTCTCCTGTTTAATATAATTGTGTTTATTATAGTGTATGTGTTTGTGTTATTTTCTGGGAGTCTCCAACTATCTGGCGAATACGTGGGGATTATCCTGGGCTAGAATTTTCCTCCCAAGCTGCCCTGGCAACCCTGCTAGGAAGGAGTGAGGGGGGTGGAGGCACCGCCAAGTACATCAATCAGAAAGAATAAAATTGAGTAGGTGGCGGGATCCAGAAGAACCCAGACCTATCCATCCGAACCTGAAAGGAGATTGGCTCTAAAAGAAGGTAACCAGGTGGAGAGGGGGCGCTACATTGGAGGCACCGCTGGGATCCCGTCTTTTAAACTCATACCTTATATACACTCCTGCTGTCTTCCTGGGATATTAAGTAAATTCCCAGTATGGATTATCAGAAAAGGCTTATAGCTTGGTGTGAGCTGGAGGGAGCTGACCCTGAACGCCACTTTCTGCTCACTAATGTACCCACTGAATGGGAAATTAGACAAATTGAAGATGAGATTGCTAATGTCAGAGAATGGGGAACCTGTGTGGTTCGGAGTCAGATGAAAGCACAAGGGGAAGCTACTTTATCTCTTCTTGTAGAGAGCAAGATTATACTGTCTACTGTAGTGACTCCCCATGTAATTCTGCCAGATGGAGAGAAGGACGGATGGAAGGTGACCATTCAAACACAATCACGTTTTCCCTCCCCATCTGCCCCACCATCTGAAACTAATGGTTTTCAGTCCAAATTGGGGAACTTCCTTATGCAGGAAGGGAAGACCATGACTGAATTAAGGACTCTTTTGGGAAGTAGTCCTGTGCCTCCTTCCAGTTCTACAGACCAAATAATTTTTGCTATGGGAAAAGCAATAGGGGAGTCCATAAAGACAGCATATGAATCAGGCCCTTACAGAAAACTGAAGTTCTTTTCAGGCATTAAACCTGTGCCTGTAGGGGAAGATGACTATGACACTTGGAGGCATCAACTAAATCAGGTGATGCAGGAATGGCAATGTAGTGAGGCTGAAAAGAGGAAACGTGTGGCAGAAAGCCTGCGAGGACCTGCAGGGAATGTAATCTGTGCATTAAAAGCCAGCAAGCCTGCTGCCACTGTTGATGACTATCTCTCGGCGATGGAGGATGCCTTTGGGAGCCTAGAGACTGGGGAAGACCTCTACTTTCAGTTTCGATCCTGTTACCAACATTCAGGTGAAAAACTATCTTCCTATCTTCACAGATTGGAACCATCCCTTCAACTGTGCATCCGCCGTAAAGGCACTGAAAGGAGCAAGGAACACCGAGTACGACTAGAACAGGTCATACGAGGTGCCATTTATGATGATTTTCTAATTATGAAATTGAAACTTGCAGACCGATTGGACAGTCCTCCAGAATTCCACCAACTGCTGCGAGAAGTCCGGGAGGAGGAGGAAAAGAGAACGGTTAGAGAGAGGAATAAGATCTCAGTGAGCCAGACCGTTGGTCCTCAGAAACTGAAGGATGACCTTTGTCTGCCTACCACTGAGGACCTCCATCAACAGCTCAAAACCCTGACAGCACAGCTCACTGAATTTATGACGAGTAAGATGCCTCAGGGGTCACCTAGCGATATTCTTCCACCAACTTTGACAGAAAGGAAGTACCCTCCTTTTCACCCAGGGAGAAGGGACCCCAACAGAGAACCTGTAAAGAAAACCTTGGTGACCCTCCCAAGGAACAAGAGATTCTGCTACCGATGTGGCGAGGATGGGCACATTTCCACCCAGTGTGACAACCCAAGGAATGAAGAGAAGGTAGCGCAACGAAAAAAGAAGCTACAGGGAAACTCCCAAGGATCCCAGTAATGGAGCATACTGGGAGCCATTACAGTCAGAGCTCCACTAAGTTGTGTTATGAACAGCCTTCCTGGAGCCCATTCCCAGAAGGATTGATAGGCCCAGCAGCGGTAGTTAATGTGATGGTAGAAGGGATTCCCTGTAGGGCCCTGCTGGACAGTGGATCTCAGGTCACCATCATTACTAGAGAATTCCATCGGCAATTCCTCCCTCAAGTGAAGATCCATCCTCTAGAAGGATTGGCAATATGGGGCCTTAGCAATGCTAGTTACCCATACGATGGATATGTACTAGTGACTTTACGTTTTCCTGCAGAACTGGCTGGATGTCTCCAGGATTGTGATACTCTGGCTTTGATTTGTCCTGAGACACAAAATTCTGATGGCATTCCCATATTGATTGGAACCAACAGCAACATGTTCCAATCTTTGGCCACACTTTGTGGTCGTTTGGGCCAGAAGACCCCAGATGTGGTTCGCCCTCCATGGAGAGAACTGACCCTGGGCTCATCCACAATGCCTTCTGACCATGATAGCTCTGACGATGAATCTCTAGGGAAAGTAGTAAGAGTATCCAAAGCTGTTCTGTCCATACCCCCACATGGTGAGATTGACTTGAGGGGAAAACTTGAGAAGCACAGTAGCAGCCTTCCTCATACAGTAATGATGGAGTCCTCTGATGGAGATAACCTCCCTAGTGGTCTGATGGTTCTGAGAGGTTTATTGTCCTTACCACAGCTGGAAGAAGCTGGCATTATGGTCAGAATACGAAATGAAACCAACCATCCCATAGCCATCAGGAGAGGAATGGTATTGGCACGATTGTATAGAGTAGAGAGTGTTATGAGCCCTGCAGCTGCAGCCAGAAAGCCCTGTAAGGCATTGGATCCTGATCTTTTTAATTTTGGTGATTCTCCTGTATCTCCCAGTTGGAAAGACCGGATAAAAAAGCAGTTAAGCGAGAGACCTAATGTGTTCTCCACTGAAGAATGGGATGTGGGGTGTGCCCTTAACGTGGAACACACCATTCGTTTGGCAGATGACAGGCCTTTCAGGGAGAGGTCACGAAGACTGGCACCTGCAGACATTGAGGATGTGAGAAAGCATATCCAAGAACTATTGGAAGCAGGAATAATTTCTGAATCCCGTAGCCCCTATGCATCCCCCATTGTGGTGGTGCGGAAGAAAAATGGGACTGTGCGCATGTGTGTGGACTATCGCACACTGAATAAAAGGACCATCCCAGATCAATACACTGTACCTAGGGTAGATGATGCCTTAGCTTGCCTAGCAGGAAGCAGATGGTTCTCTGTCTTAGATTTACGAAGCGGCTACTACCAGATCCCGATGAGCTCTGAAGACAAAGAGAAAACAGCTTTCATTTGTCCCTTGGGATTCTACCAGTTTGAGAGGATGCCCCAAGGTATCTCAGGAGCTCCTGCTACATTCCAGCGTTTGATGGAGAAGACAGTGGGGGATATGAATTTGTTAGAAGTGCTGGTGTATTTGGATGACTTAATTGTTTTTGGGAAAACTCTGGAAGAGCATGAAGCTCGACTAATGAAAGTGTTAGACCGCCTGGACGCTAGTGGGTTGAAACTGTCACTTGATAAATGTCAATTTTGTCAGACCCGAGTAAAATATGTAGGCCATATTGTGTCAGCAGAAGGTGTGGCGACTGATCCCGAGAAGATTGAGGCATTAACCACCTGGCCTGTACCCAAAGACCTGAAAGCTTTACAATCTTTCCTAGGCTTCTGTGGATATTACCGCCGATTTGTAAAAAATTACTCCTCCATTGTGAGACCGCTCACCAATTTGACAAGGGGATACCCCCCAACGTGGAAGAGATCACCCCAACATAAGCTTGCAAGTCCTAATGAGAGGTATTTCAAGGTGAATGAACCATTTGGAGACCGTTGGACTGAGGAATGCAACAGCGCTTTCCATGCCCTTATTGAGAAACTCACCACTGCACCAGTGTTAACCTTTGCAGACCCTACCAAGCCCTATGAACTACACGTAGATGCCAGTCTTGATGGATTAGGAGCAGTTCTCTATCAGAATTATGAGAATAAATGGAAACCTGTGGCGTTTGTCAGTCGAGGGTTGACTGCCTCTGAAAGACACTATCCCGTGCACAAACTTGAGTTTTTAGCTCTCAAATGGGCTGTTGTGGACAAACTTCATGATTATCTATACGGAGCGACCTTTGTAGTAAAAACAGATAATAACCCACTTACTTATGTGCAGACCACGGCTAAACTAGATGCTACTGGTCAGCGATGGATGGCTGCCTTGGCTGCTTATGACTTTAAGCTGCAGTACCGTTCGGGTCAAACCAATGCAGACGCAGATGCATTGTCCCGTCGCCCTCATAACCCACTCGAGGAAGAGTCTGAGTGGATGGAGATACCATCTCCGGCTATTCGTGCCACCTGCAAGGCTGTAATAGGAAAAGTGCAGTCCCCTTATGTAAATGAGGAAAGATATGCTGACACACTGGGGTTGTCTGAGAAGGCTATACCTACCATTTATGCAAACCTCGTTGGGCTAAAGACTTTTGAATTGCCCCAGTTAACTCCGACTGAATTGAGAAGAGCTCAGTGGAAAGATTCAAATATTGGACCTGTGCTGGAAGCTGTAGAAAAGGGTGAAAAACCCATCTCTAAGGCTAACTTTTCCCCCGGCACAATTCTTCTCTTAAAAGAGTGGGATCGTTTAGTGATTAACAAAGGTTTGTTATTCCGGACCACCCAGACTGTAAAGGGCCATGTGCGGAAACAACTGGTCTTACCCCAAGAATACCAGGAGATGGTGTTGAAGTCTCTGCACGATGATCATGGTCACTTGGGGGTAGATAAGACTTTGGAACTGGTCAGAGATCGGTTTTATTGGCCCAAAATGACAGCATCTGTGGAAGACCACTGCAAATGGTGCTCTCGGTGTGTTAAGCGGAAGACTCTGCCAAAAAAGGCAGCGACTATGGTGAACATCGCTACAGATGCACCCATGCAATTGGTGTGCATTGACTTTTTGTCATTGGAGCCTGATAGAAAGAACCACTCCAGTATACTTGTAGTTACTGACCATTTTACAAGGTATTCCCAAGCATATCCCACAAAAGACCAAAAAGCCAGTACAGTGGCCAAAATTTTATGGGACAAATTCTTTGTACATTATGGTTTCCCGGCCCGAATCCATTCTGACCAGGGAAGAGATTTTGAAAGCAGACTAATTCGTGAACTTACAAAAACCCTGGGAATAAGGAAGTCCAGAACCACTCCTTACCATCCCCAGGGAGATCCACAACCGGAGAGATTCAACCGGACTTTGCTAAACATGTTGGGAACACTACATCCATCCCAAAAGACCAGATGGAGTGAGCATGTCAGTTACCTTGTGCATGCTTATAACTGCACTAAAAATGAGTCCACTGGGTTTTCGCCTTATTATTTAATGTTTGGCAGAGAAGCCAGGCTACCAATTGACTTATGTTTTGGGATATCCTCTGATGAAGCTAGCGAAACAACTTATCTCCAGTACATTCAGAGTCTCAGGCGTGACTTGCGGGAAGCTTACAGACTGGCCTCCCAAGCAGCCACAAAAAGCAACCTTGCTAACAAGCAGAGATATGATAGTCGGGTCCGTGAACAGGATCTGCAGGTAGGAGACAGAGTGTTAATCCGAAATCTAGGTCTCACTGGAAAACATAAATTAGCTGACCGGTGGAATGCAGACACCTACATAGTGGTTGATAAGCTACCAGACTTGCCTGTATATCGCCTTAGGATGGAAAATGGAAAAAATGTTTGTAAGACTATTCACCGAAACCACCTCTTGCCAGTGGGGCAGTTAATAGGTGAAGAGAAAAATAGTGAATGTGGTTCCTCCCGGCGACCCATTACTCGTTCAAGACTAAGGAAGAAAGTTCCTGCAGAAAGAACCCTTACTGCACAACTTGAATCTGCTGAGGAGGCAGACAGTGAGTCTTTAACCTCCTCTGGAGAAAATGATCCTCATTCACAGAGTAGCAGTGAAGAGGAATTCTTCCCCTATTATCCAATACCTCCTATGCTTCATGAGCAGCTATGTGAGGTAGAAACTGTTAGAGAGGGAGAATCTGAGCCTCCTCTAGCTCAAATACTTAACCCTGAAGCTGCACCCTTTGTACCCCCTCAGTCAACAATACAGCATGAAGAGGCAAGTGGTTTACCAGCTAGGATGGTTCCACCTGTAGAGGATGTGGGAGAAGCCATGCAACCTGCAGAGAGGGAAATCATTGATTGTCCTGCAGTCATTACTGCTGAGAACCCTGAGAATGAAGAAGCTCCTGTACTTCGACGTTCAGAACGAGAGCGAAAACCTGTACAGAAACTCACCTATGATGTCCCAGGGTCCTCCACCTCTGTCCCTCTGCATTTAGTAAATAGATGGGTGCGGGTGGCCTATTATTGTTTGTGTCTGATAGTTAACAATGGAGACTCCAAGGTTAAGTCATTTATTTAAATATAGTAAGAATGTTATTAATGTAAATTGAATAACAATTTAATGTTTAAATTAATATTGTATGTGGACACAGCAATACTTACTTATTGGCTAATGATATTTATTGTCAACTAAACAATGTATACTATTACCTGATGGAAAGGACCTTGCATGTTTGTGTTGTGGTTAAATGACCCTTGCCGAGGACGGCAAGAACTTTCGCACAGGGAGAGTGTAACCCCCAAGGAGATTGCTTGGATTCCCAGGGCTTTGTCTGCTGGCAGCTCAGGGAGAGGCACTCTGAGTTTGCCTTGGCTCCCCCTCCCTACCAGGGCCAGAGTCTGCCAGGCAACCCACAGGGAGTGAGATGCCCCTCCCAGGGGGAAGGAGAGACCATTGTTGAGGGGAGTCTGGAGCCAGCCAGGAAAAGGGGAGGACTGAGTGTGTGGGAGCTAGTAAGCCCCAGGCCTGCATGCAGGGTTCCCCCTGAGAGCTAGCCTCTAGGGACCTGAAGGCAGGATCCCTCAGCTGGGTTTATGTCTCCACTGTTGATTCCCAGTTGTGGAGTTTGCTGGGAGGCTTCCCCAGCCAGGCGGAGTTGGCTCTCCAGCTCCCTGGGTGAGAGAGTCACTGCATGGTCAGCTGGGCTCTAGCAGCAAGTTCAGGGCTGCTGCCTGCTGTGTGGGTCTGGAGGCTGGCCTGGGAGGCTATAGTTTTGAATTTTGGTGCAGTTGTGTGGTCTGCATCTTGAGCCCTGCACCCCTTCACAGTGAGGGGAAATTCTGGGACCGAAGCAGCCTGGTTCCTGCTTGAAGAGGACCCCTGTGAGAAGAGAGCAGCCCCTTTGCAGAGACTGAGTCATCTCTCAACCTGAGGCTCATTCATGGAGTGTGTGAGTGCACCAATTTTTAGTTAGTAAGTCAGGGAATTTGTTTGGGGATTTTATTACCTGCAGCCTATTAAACTGTGGAGGGATTTGCTGCCTTCTCCCATTTGTGAGTCCTTTGGGCTGTACTGGACCTAGTCAGCCCCACTGCTAAACCTCTGCAGAGAAGGATTGTGTGGTCAACAGTCATCAAGGGCCCCAACAAAGTACGCGTACCAACGGGACACTAACTTCACAGTTGCAGGGCACCGGTGACCCTAAAAATAATGTTTTACCCTGTTCTGTTATAATTGTCTCCTGTTTAATATAATTGTGTTTATTATAGTGTATGTGTTTGTGTTATTTTCTGGGAGTCTCCAACTATCTGGCGAATACGTGGGGATTATCCTGGGCTAGAATTTTCCTCCCAAGCTGCCCTGGCAACCCTGCTAGGAAGGAGTGAGGGGGGTGGAGGCACCGCCAAGTACATCAATCAGAAAGAATAAAATTGAGTAGGTGGCGGGATCCAGAAGAACCCAGACCTATCCATCCGAACCTGAAAGGAGATTGGCTCTAAAAGAAGGTAACCAGGTGGAGAGGGGGCGCTACAGCTGAATTCCTCGAGGCTTCGTCCCAGGATGTTATCTTTAATTTAAGATTCATCTTCCAGTCCTGGAGACAACAGGACAATCCTGGAGGTTTGGCAAGCCTCCACTAACCCACGGAAGTGTCACTCCAGGATGGAGCAGTGCTGACTGAAATGAGCAGTCCCTTTAAAATTGGTATATCTTCACATAACTATAAGAAGGGCCATTGTGATGACATCTAGGGCTTAGAGTCCTGGTGTGCGTGGACAGTAGGGTTACATCTAGACTACAACCCTCTTGTGACAGAGGGATGTAAATTAGGCACTTCGAAATTGCAAATGAAGCCGGGATTTGAATTTCCCGCTCTTCATTTGCATAATCGCATCATGGCGCTCTTTTGAACAAGCGCTATTTCGAAACTGAAACTGCCATTTAGACACGGTTCTGCTGACAGCAGGGTAGTTTTTCGACAGATCCTGTACTCCTCAAAAAATGAGGAGTGGGCAGAAATGTGTCTAAACTGTGGTTTCAGTTTCGAATTGGCACTTATTCGAAACAGTGCCAGAATGTGATTATGCAAATGAAGCATGGGATATTTAAATCCCCGCTTCATTTGCACTTTTGATGTGCTTTTTTTACATCCCTCTGCCGACAGAGGGGTGTAGTGTAGAAATGGCCTAAGGGTACATCGAAAGAGCAACATGATTTCAAAATAACTTCCTCCACACCTACACAGCAGGCAGTTAGTTCGAAATAATGTCAAAATACTGTCAAGCTGGAGGACTTCTTACTCCGACTCCTGTAACCCTCATTGTATGAGGAGTAAGGGAAGTTGGAGGAAGAGTGCTCTATTTCGAAATAAGTGCTGTGTAGGTGCTCCCAGTTTCCAAATACGCTATTTTGAAATAAGCTATGCAATTGACATAGTTCAATTTGCATAGCTTATTTAGAGTTAAACCCTTCTGAGTAGACGCACGCTCACTGTGTTACCATACAGCTCTTTGGCCATAACTCTATTGGCAAATGGTTTCAAATACCATGATAAGTATCCACAGGACCCTCTGCTAACTGGGCAGTCACTCCGCGTGCACCATTTCCTTACTGGATTAGAAACTGTGTTGCAGTTTAATTCACCATTAAGGTGCCAGTAGCCCATCTGTGTCAGAACTGTCACTGCATAGTTGTTACAATATTCATTTTGGTGGGACTTTAAAACACTGAGGGCATGTCTACACTAGGAAGCTATTCTGAGATAACTAAAATTGATTTAATAACTCCTGAAATAACAACATCAAAATAGCATGTCCTCACTGCAAGGAAACCTCAAAATTAGTCCGAGGCAGGCTCTGTTAACGTGGATGCGCTGCCTCGACTTAGAACCCCAGGATGCACTGGCAAGTAATTCGTTCGAATTACTCTGGGGAGTCGTTATTTCAAAATAGTGGCACCAGAGCGACTACACTACTGCTGTTTTGAAATAACTATTTTGAAATTAGCGTTATTCATCGAGGAAAGCAGGAGTACAGATTTCGACATAAGCAGCCTGTTATTTCAAAATAATGGGCTTGGTAGTGTGGGCTTATATATTTGACCTAAGGGGGGGTTATTTCAAAATAACCTAGTGTCGACCAGGACTAAATGAATCCTAACACATGACATTATCCATGTGAAGGCTAAGTTAGGTTCCTTCTCCTCTGGACAAGAAATGGTTGTGAGGCAATTTGTTCTATAACGTGAACTATAGCACTGTTCTATAATGTGAACGGCTCTTCGTGAAGCTTATCAGGGCAAATATAACAGCTTGGTTTGTGACAAAAGCAAAGGCAGCCAAAGAATTAGCCTGAAAGTGCAGGGCCAGTTCTTTGTAACATCAACAGGTGGAACTGAACCTGTGACCTCTGAGAGCTTAAAGCATGAGCCTCTACTCCCGACAGCTAAAATCCAGCTGGCTCTCAGCTAGGGCTGTAGAGCTCACTCATTCTTTTTCTCTGTAAGTGATCTAAGTGCCACTGCCAGTAGATGTGTGGGTTACATTTGCACAGCACATAATACAATGGGGTTATCGGACATGACTGGCGCTCCTAAGCACTACTGCAGTGCAAATAATAATAATGGAAGGGCTGGTCCATTAGCTGGAAGATGTAACTAGGAAGCCAGTCTATCATAATCTTAAAAACAACAAACAAAAATAAACCACCCAGGAATTTGAGAGAGCTTGTATTATGGTGAGGAAATGCCAGCGGAATCTCTCTATGTTGTATTGTTTCCAATGTCATAAATGTGTAGAAAATAATAAAAAGGAAAGTGAAGGAGGCGTAGATTTCTCTCTAAACACAAGATGAATATCACAGAGAAATGGATATGCTATTTGTGTAGCTGTCTAGCTTCAATAGGAGAATTTTTTTTTATTAAAAAAAATGAGGAAAAAAAAGAACCCTGTCAGTTAATCCAGTAAGAAATCTCTAGTAAAGCTGAAGAAATAAAGCGAGGGGAAATCTGTAAGCATCTAGAGGGAGACATAGGCATGAGCAATGAAGAGTGTGGTTTTATAAAGAACCTGCCAAGCACTTTTATGACTGAATTGCAAAGTGAGTGGATCCATGGGAATGCAGCAGATGTAATGTATTTAGACTTTAGTAAAACATTTGATATGTGGTCTCACGGAAACTTACTTGAAATATTCATTTAAATTAACTTAGATGAGAGTACATGAATTGGGACTGAAAACTTCTTTAAAATGCTTCTTTTTCTCTCCCTCTCTACTGGTTATCTGTTGCTTCAGATATAATATCTTCTTCCTGTTTGGTCTCCTCACATCTAAACTACTCCCCCATCCAGGAACCAATTAGAATCTCTCTCCTTTTCCACTTGCTTTGAGGCTTCTCTTCCTCCTCAGTTCCTTGACTTGGACTTCTTCTTCATCAGGTTCAAAAGACTGGTCCTTATTTTCCTGGCTCTGTGTAACCCTGATCTCAGATCTCTTCCCTTATCACTTGCTACAGCCCATCTGTTCTTTAAGGCTTTGTTTACACTACCAGGTTATTTTGAAATAAACGATTCCAAAATAAAAAATCCCCAAAAAACTATTTTGAAATAAGCATATTCCTCTTCACAAGCAGGAGTTACTATTTTGAAATAACAAGCCCACTCTTTTGAAATAACAGGCTTGGTCCTGAGGTTACTCACCTTGTTATTTTGAAATAAGGGGAGTTATTTTGAAATAACTCTCCAGTGTAGACATGCCCTAAAGCTATGTCTACACAGTAGCGTTATTTCGGAATAACGTCCATTAATCAGAAATAACATAGTCCGTGTCTACACTACAAGCAGTTGCATAGCTTATTTTGGCTTTGGCCATGCTGTGTGGACGTGTCCCAAGTTTTTTTCACTGCGGCCTTTGTCTTCTTTATTCACTACAGATTGCATTCCTACTTTTGTACCCCCCACACGTTTTGTAAAAGCTCTCAAATTTATCTTCACCATCCATTCCATCTTTGCTCCTCCTTTGTGAAGGTTGTCCTGCTCCATGAAACATTCCAGCCCCATCCACCCACACATCATCCATTCTGTTTTATAGAGATATACAAGTGTCTCTAGACTTTTAACTCCTCAAGACAGAGACAGCATTATTTAACATGTTTGCTGTACCTATGGTGCCGTGTACATTAAATATAGAAACATATGCCAAATCTTGAAGGCTATGTCTAGACTGCAAGCCTCTTTCGAAAGAGGCTCTTTCGAAAGATACTTTCGAAAGAGCCTCTTTCGAAAGAGAGCGTCTAGACTGCACGCGGAACTTTCGAAAAAGCAAGCCGCTTTTTCGAAAGAAAGCACCCAGTGAGTCTGGATGCTCTCTTTCGAAGAAGCCCTATTTACATTCAAGAACGCCTTCTTTCGAAAGAGCACTTTCGAAAGAAGGCGTTCTTCCTCATGAAATGAGGTTTACCGCCATCGAAAGAAAAGCCGCGTTCTTTCGATTTAATTTCGAAAGAACACGGCTGCAGTCTAGACGCAGGTGAAGTTTTTTCGGAAAAAGGCCACTTTTTCCGAAAGAAACCCTGAGTCTGGACACAGCCGAAGAGTGTAGAGTTGAGGGAATAGTCTTGTGAGGATCTGTAGAAACTGGCATCAATCTCAGCTTTGAGTAAGTCCTTAAATCAACGCTCTGGAACTATCGTTCGTTAATTTTGAAGAGGCTATTAAATGGGGAAGAGTTGCAAAGTCTAGTGAGTAGAGAGCAATTAATACTGAAGGGCCAAGGGCGGTTAGAAATACAGACAAGGAAGAACGAAATTAAATGATCCAGAAAATATGCACCACTACCATAGATGTTGTGAAAATCTTTCCAAGTTCAGTACTCTGATTAATTAGCCTTCACATTTCAAGGTAGAAAATGATTGCGGGAAGAGGAAGTAATCCCCCACCATATCATCACACAGCACTACTATACTCCCTTATAGGACATCCTCTGACACACACACCAAGGAAGTCATGATGTTGTAAACAACAGATCCTCAGTAGAGCCCTAGTGGCTTGAAAAAGGACAGCAAGATATGAAATCAGATGGCTAGGGCTGCATACTCAGACTCAGCACATCGGTGATGGGGGAGGAGATCATTCTATGTATGGCACGGACGAACCTGTGAAAGCAACATCTCACAAAGCACCTGAATGCCAGACGGTGTAGCCAAACTGGACGGAATTCAGAAAAAAAGCCATATGAGTGAGGCATGGAAATATGGGTTTAAAAGAAAGGTGATACTTTACCATTCTCATGCACGATCGCCAGTTGCATCTCACAAAGCAGCCTCCCTTTAATGTAAAGACAATAAACTGGTATTTAACTCAGAATGGCCCTCTGAGCTTTACATTCCATATCAAGCACCAGTCCAACCAAAAAGGTGCCATCAGAATTAATCCAATAAACCTGGCCTGGTCAAGGGCCTAAGACACAGAAAGTTCTTCCTCTTCTTTATCCCAGAACTGGCCTCTAGAAGCAGCCAGACCTTTTTACTTCACCTGCTTCTTCTGCACCTGCTTGTCTAGCTGCTTGAGGACCAAGTCTCGTTGGTACTGCCAGTAGCTGATCCTGTGTGACGTCTCTGCACAGCGTTTGGAGGTCTGAGCTCACTGTTCTTCTCCAAAGGACATTTTGTTCAGGCATGTTGCACCAAGGATACAGGTCCTTCAGCGGAGCCCACAAGTGTCTAATGCACTCCCTCACACAGGCATAACACAGGACAAGGAACAATATTAGAATAAGGATATCAGCATTATCCCAACAGTTCTGTAGTCTCCCTTATTCACAGAATCACAGAACCATAAGGGACCTCAAGAAATCATTGAGTCCAGTCCCCTGCCCCCATGGCAGGACCAAGTACTGTCTAGATCATCCCTGACAGGCGTCTGTCCAACCTGCTCTTAAATATCTCCAGAGATGGAGATTCCACAACCTTCCTAGGCAACTTATTCCAGTGTTTAACCACCCTGACAGGTAGGAAGTTTTTCTTAATGTCCAACCTGAATCTCCCTTGCTGCCGTTTAAGCCCATTGCTTCTTGTCCTATACTTAGAGGCCAAGGAGAACAGTTTTCTCCCTCCTCCTTGTAAAACCCCTTTAGATACTTGAAAACTGCTATCATGTCCCCTCTCAGCCTTCTCTCTTCCAGACTAAATAAACCCAATTCCTTCATTCTATTTTGATGCTCTTCTTGGGACTTTTTCCAATTTGTCCACATCTTTCCTGAAATGTGCCACCCAGAACTGGACACAATACTCCAATTGAGGCTTAATCAGTTAAGAATAAAGCTGAAGAATTACTTCTCATGTCTTGCTTATAATACTCCTGTTAATATGCCCTGAATGTTGTTTGCTTTTTTTGCAACAGTGTCACACTGTTGACTCATATTTAGCTTGCGGTCCACAAGCAGCTACAGCTAAAAGTGTCTTCCATTTCAACGTCCACTGTCTCTAAGCCTTGCAGAAACTCCTTTGCCTTTAGAATATCACTGGGGCACTTTTGATGCAATATGGGAGGAAACCAAAGTGACTTTCCTGAATTATTTGATCTTGTTTCCTACCCCTAACAAGCCACAATTGACTGAGAGCCTCATTCATCATTGCCCTGCACCTTGTGTAGCTAATGCTAGAATTGGGTGTCAGCTGCAACCATCCGCTCCTGGCAGTGTTTTTATAGCCCCTCAAAGCAATGACCACACAAGATGCGGAGATATGGGGAATCAGATCCTGGTACTATAATGTCACAATGAGCTTTGCTAAAGCTCGTCTCTCTCTTCGTAATGGTACTAAAATCCAAACCTCAACAAAAATCCTACCTATCTACCTACCTGTGGCGGGTTTACGGGTGCGAGCTCCCCCCTCTGGCCAGAGGATGGGGCCCTGCAAACCCACTGCCTCAGTTTACCACCCCCTGTGCTACATAATTAAGGGTGCGAGCTCTCCCCTCCAGATGGAGGATGGGGCCCTGCGAGCCCAATGTCTCAGAAGGTCTAGTGGAGGGGGGGAAGGGGAATCCCCGGGGTCCCTCAGCCCCTAGATCCTGCTCCTATTTTGGGACTCAACAGTGACAGTCTTCACTTTCGAGGCCGATCAGACAATTGTGCCATATACAACTAGCGTACAGTGCGTGGGAGGAGGAGGTTTAGGGGGACCCGGGCCCTCCCTCTCTACTGGGTCCTAAGTATTCAAGGTGTTTAACCCTTACCCGGCTGACGGGGTTCCACGTCAGCCCACGGGCACCAAAAACGCTCTGCCCCTCTGCTTCCTATCCCCCTCCTCTGTGTTGGTCCCTCCGGATGGGCCCTTATAGCTTACTGCTCTGTCATCCTCTCGGGTTCCTGCTTCGCTGCTCCGGCCTCCAGGGAGGCTCTGTCGGCTCCTCCACCTGGGCGGAGTGAAGCGTTCCCCCCAGGGTGCGTGGCGACTCCTGCCGTGCAGGCTGCCCCACTGCTTCCTCCTCGGGGCCTTTTCAACCGGCCTGCCAAGGGCCGTCCCGATGCGTTGCCCTGCCTCCTCGGTGTCTTTACGTCCTGGGACGCTGGGCCCAGGGGTCGGGGCTCTGCCCCTGCACCTTGTGGTAGGCCGCTGGAGGCGCGGCGCCGGTGGCTGACAGCCGCCCTTCCTTGGTACTGCCTGGCCCTGCCCCCTTTCCAGCTTGGCTGCTGGAGCCCCGCCGGGCTCTGTGCCGGCCTTGACAGGCCAGGCGCACCAGCTGTTGCTCTCTGGCGTGGTGCCGCCCTGCCCCCATGCTGGGAGAGTGGGGGGAGTCCCGCCGGGCTCAGTGCGGGCCCTGACAGACCCATCACACTACCTAACTAACAACTTTCCCTCCCCACAACCAAAAAAGCCCGCCTAAACCAAACTAACTACAGCAATTTGCTTGTTCCTAGGCATTCCGTTTTGTTCTAATTGAGATACCAAGATTGCCTTGCTTTGCCCTGATTCCAGATCTGTGAAGCTTGCAAAGAGTGAAAGAACAGCCTCATTGTGGGGATGTGCTAATTAACTTGGGGGTTTGAAAGAAAACCATATCCCTTGTGATCCACCACCTCAGCAGATAAATATGCTTGTAATTTACTTACTGCCACAGTAAATAAAACTCTCTCAATGGAAGTCTCTCTTGTCCAATAAGTCGGCAAACCTATCATGCAAAGATGTATCCCAAAGTCACAGTGATATAGGAATTCTACACAGCATCGCTTGCTCTTATGGAGGATCAGCTGTAGGATCTTTGCCTGGACTTTGCAGCAATTTCTCCTCCCACCCTACTCTACCTCCACAAACATACCATCCCCACCACACCAAAGGAGCAAGCAGTTTTTAAAGAGTAATGCATTCCTAATTTTTTTTTGCTTATGAATAGTGAGTATTAGCCTTCCAGGGATGTGACTCTAGTGATCCAAAGCACACTGGAGTCAATGGGAATCTGAGAGTGCTATTTGTAACAGAACCAGTCTGTTGCTTTTTCAAGTGTACAACGGGAGCATGCTTGCAGATGGAGCCTGGAATGCTGTGATGGATGGAAAGGCATGCCACTAGCTGCCACTAGCTGCCAACCTACATAGCCACCTGACCGGGTCAGCTAGCAAACAGATAGATCTGAATTTGCAGAGGTAGGGTAGGGAGCGTTGCACTAAAGAGCAGCACTGTGGTGTTGGAAGGGAAGAATATAGCTCCTCCCTCTCTTCCCTGCTTCCCTACATGGCCCATTAAGGATAAAGAACAAGCATCTGTCAGCAGGCCCTGGCAACGGGAATGTGTGTTGTTACAGGAACCTGGTGATCCCCCGCATGAATTGCAGCAGATTTAAGTCAGGCATGTGTGTCTCTCTGAAGCCAGGGCAGTAAACAGAAAATGTAAACCTAGTGAAATAAAACTCAAAGGCCAGTCATGACTGTCTGGGGGTAGAGTACAGTCGGCGAAAGGGCTGGGGGGCAGGCATTTATTTTTCACCCTAGTCCCTGCCACACCTCAAAGGATGTATTTCCATGATTGTATTTCATGGTGGGGTCACTCTAATTAGTGCTACATGGAAAACTAGTTTTAGGGCCTATTTCACACTCCTTTGGGTATGTCTACACTGCGGCTAGGAGTGAGCATAAAAGTTCTAGCTCAGGTTGTCAAACCCACCTAAGGCCCACGGATTCAGACCCCAAGCTGCAATGTCCACACTGGTATTTTTAACACCCTAGCTCAAGCGCTGATAGCATGAGTCTGTCTGTCTGGGTGGGAAGGTTCACCCTCAGCTTCACGTAGATATGTCTTTGGAGCCCACGGATAGACTCCACTAACTCCAGTGACCTTTGGATTAGGCCCTTAATACGTGCTTCTCTTTACCCTCTTCCTTTGACCTTCATGGTTCTCTTATTCACCTCCCACCAGGACAGATCGAAAGAATCCAGAACAGCAGCTCTAAAAGACGTCAAAGGGGGGAGATACAGAAAGATCATGTGAGTGGCTCTAGTTCTAGAACTTTCCGGGACGCCCATTCTTGGGGGCAGAAGTGTGTGTGTGTGTGGGGGGGGGGGGACTAAACAACAGGAGAAAAAAGCAGAGGAGGCTTGGGGTCTATTTTTCAAAAATACCTAAGTCTCACTAAAAGCCACTAGGGTTTAGGAGCAATAGTCACTCTTGTGGTTGTCTTCCTTAGGATAAAATTTTCCCAACACGCTTTAATCCATAAGAATATGGAAAGCAAGAATGTAGCTAGAGATGTTTATCCAACAGATCCGTAGTCTCTGGCATAAATACACATTCCATAATAAGGAAAAGCCACTGCAACTATTCTGGCACCTAGTTATAATCCTGCCTGAGACAGAGCCTCCTCCCTACATCTGCTGGCAACTGTCTTGCAAAGGATGGGAACATTGGCATTCCCCCCGACATACCCTTCTGCCGTGCCCTGGGACAGCTGCTGCCCTCATTTTCTCTGCTCATTTTCTCTCCTGTGGCCTCTGTTCTTTGTCTTTTTCCTCAGCATAACTCTCTCAATCTCTCTCTCTCTCTCTTTTTGGGGTTTCTTGCTCTATGATGCCTGCGCCCCCATTTGACAGAAGGAGGCCAAATGGTGGCCTCTGGAACGTGATAGGTACATGCCATGAAAACCGATGTGTGGATCACAGGGCTGCTGCCTGAGGCTTCAAATCTGTAACTAGGAGTTGTGTCTGCGGTCATCTTGTTGGGGGTGCTGTGGCAGCAGGTCTGAAAGGTGAGGTAATGGGGTAGGGTTTTCAAAGAGCCATCCCTCCCTTCACAGAATCACAGACACCTAGAACTGGACGACAAGAGGACATCAAGTCCAGTCCCCTGCCCTCATGGCAGGACCAAGAACCAGCTAGATCATCCCTGACAGGTGTCTGTCTAACTTGCTCTTAAATATCTCCAGAGATGGCGATTCCACAATCTCCCTAGGCAATTTATTCCAGTATTTAACCACCATAACAGGAAGTTTTTCCTAATGTCCAACCTAAACCACCTTGCTGCAGTTTAAGCCCTTTGCTTCTTGTCCTATCCTCAGAGGCCAAAGAGAACAATTTTTCTCCCTCCTTCTTGTAGATGCCCTTTTAGATACTTGAAAACCGCTATCATATCCCCTCTCAGTCTTATCTTTTCCAAACTAAACAAGCCCAATTCTTTCAGTCTTCCCTCGTAGCTCATGTTCTCTAGACCTTTAATCATTTTTGTTCCTCTTCTCTGAACCTTCTCCAATTTCTTCACATCTTTCCTGAAACATGACGCCTCAAACTAGACACAATATTTCAACTGAGGCCTAAATGACGCATTGAGAGGCATGGGTAGAGTCAAGATGAGGTGAGTTTCTCCATGCCCCACTCACCTTCTCCCAACCCACTGGATGATCCAGAGTAGGGTACAAAAATTTCAAGGATTAAATCCAGGAGCATGGAGTCAGAATGTTGTGACGCTCGGCCATTTCCAGCATAGGTTGCAGTCAGCTTGTGGGTAGGGAGTACCTTTCTCTGAATCCAAAATGCTTTTGTCTATTTTTTTTAACAGGAAACTCTTAAACTCCCTTTTCATTGCATTTTGTATAACAAGTGCCTAGCACATTGTCAAGTGCAACTAAGGCCACCATCAAAATAGTAATTTTACAGGGGAGAATTTGCCAGGCTTTCTTTACTTCTGACAAGCATAGTAGCAGATGCTGTCTACCCACTTTTCCTTGCTTTCTAAAACATCTGCTAGCTGCTAGTTTTAAAAATATCACTCTCTCTCCTTGTTCAGCCAGCGCATTTGTGACAGATGATTCTGGGGGAAAATACGAAACCTACAGAGCAGGGATGGCAAATTTTAATAAAAGCAGGACTAATCTATTATTTCTCCACTAGAAGTGTTCTAACCCCTCCTGCCACGGACGTTAATTATCCTTTCCCACGGCTGGTCCTTATTCCCTTACCTCCCTCTTGTGAGACAGAGTGGCAGTTGTTCTCACAGCCTTTGTAATGAGCTGCTTGGCCTGCAAATATGGCCAGCAAGTCCACTGTGCTCCTCACGCCTTGAATTGGCCTCTCAAGATAGCCCTCTGGTCTGATCCTAAACATCAGGGCGTATCTGCTCCAGGGAGGTTTTGAACCTTCCTCCAAAGCTGCTGGTACAGTCCATAGTAAGTGATGAGATATTAGAGTAGACGGATGACTGGCGTGTCCTCCTGATAGACTCCCTGCCCCATTCGTTGGCACAGGTGAGATTTTGCCTGAGTCAGGGCCTCAGAATTTGGCCCTAGATGGAGACTGGGAAAAGACCCATGGGACTGCATTCTGCCATCAGCTCTGTCCTCCCAGAGTCAGCAGGAGGAGCAGATATCTCAGGGCAGAGAGGGCATCACACAAATGGAATGCCAGCTATTGATAGGAGAAGTCAAAAGATCTGGCGGTTTGGCAGAACGGCCCCTAAACCAGCACGTTAATTCCTGGATCCATCAGCGTCGCACCATTACACTCGGGGGGGTTTGCCAGCTGAGCCATCAGGCAGTCTAGAATGCCCTTGGTGGTCTGCAGAACAGAGCTGGTGATGTCCCAATACCCGGCTTTCTGGGGCTCGAGGTGAACAGATTCCCTGGAATGTGTGAGCACTTCCCGTCTCATAAAAAATAAAAATAATCAGGGCTGGATCAATGCAAGGAAGATACCCAGAGATCCCATGTGTCCTTAGCCCATTAATCCCAAGGCCATGCCCTAACTCAAAGACTGAATGGCCAACAGGCCCATCTCCTGACTCCTTGTGCTGGCACGCTGCTCTTGCATGGTGCACACAAGGCATGTTCCTCTGCTCCTCCCACAGATAGGCCAGCCTAAGGTCTCTACTCACAGCTGGTGTTCTCCCTCTCCCAGCTGCCTGCATGCCACTTGAGTGCCTCCAATATTGCTGCACGTTAGCTATGGACTGAAAGAACCTGCACTATGGGATAAATGCTCACCAGACATAGTCAAAGGCCAGAACGGGTTCTGTTCCTGCCTGGACAATTTCATCACTCACCTAGCGTACTCAAGCCTGCTCTTTTGTGTTACTTGTGCTTACGGATACAGTCCTCACGTTAAAAACAGCCAATCAGTGAGAAGGCTCTAATCTCTACTTCCTAAAGATTGGGGGAGGAGGGGTTGGAGCAAGTACTGTATTCTCTTTAGTCTTTTCCAGCCATGTGCAGAATAATTTTTTTTCTGTGCACCGAGTGGCATGTGTAAATGTGCACCACCCATAGAAACTCAAAACCTAGCTGTGGGTGCTCTGCTACTCAGCTGGGTAGCACTGACATTTCTCCCAAGCAGCCACACAAGCGCCCAGCTTACCAGAGAAGATGGGGTTGGAGATGTTTTGATTCAATCCACGGGAGAAGTTTAGGGCAGCCCCAAATTTTGGATCTGGAGTTGAATGCTATCAAATCTCAGGGTGGTTCAGATCTTGGGTTTCAGACTCCCCTTCATTCTCTAATTTTAACTTCCTTCCAGAATATCTTCAGTAAAAGTAATCACATGTTTCCAAAGCCTTAGCCTACCCATGAAATTGCTGGGGTCGGGTTGGGGGAAAGGGGGTCAGAGAATGTAAGGGGAAGGATATCTCTTTCTCTGTCTCCTCTTGCCTCTTCTGCACATTTTCACTATTGTGCCTTCAAAGTATCGTCTTTCTGGAAGCCAACGATTAGAGTCAAGCTGACCCTCCAAAATGGATGGTCTCTCATGTTTCAAGCACTTGTGCTCCGTTCTTGCTGAATGTTTAGTTACAGCATGAAAAATGGATGTGTGGAATGAAGACATTTCCCCTTTGACTAGCACATTTGCAGAAGGTATGTCAAGGATCTGAGGCAAAGGATATGGGCAACCTTTCAAGAAAGTTTTTTTTTCTCCCCCTTTTTCTGTGCTTGCTTATTGGAAGAGCAATAAATATCAAGCCGACAGGCCCTTCTCACAGTTCCAAAGCCTACCTGTAACTGAGCTGGATAATTAGCAGCCTTGAAGATGATATATGACTTTCATTACCCTTTGGGACTGGAGACTAAATGAGGACAGAGCTAATTGCCGTGCAAAGCAGTTTGGCATGAATGAGAAAAATGCAGGCGCTGTCTCCTGCCAAAAAAAAAAAAAAGGGCCCTTTTGCTGCTCTGATCTCATGGCTGGTTTTTGCCGCAGGAGTTCACTTGGTGTCCATAAATCATGGTCTGCTTACAGCTGAAACTGCACTGAGTCATCAACATGCAATAAGCTGAGTGACAGATTCCAGCCTGACTACATTAGAACTTCAAACTTAGTTTCCCTCCAGTCCTCTCCCTCCCCCGCCGCAACACTGCCCGTACTTAACAGAAAATTAAACCCAGACTACACAGACATGTAGGCTGTGAGAACCACCAGCCTTGTTTACTGGATGATCATTTTTAAGGCCCATGCTTTCAGGAAATGGCATCTTGCTGTTTGGAGGCGAGGGCGCCACATGTGCCATACAAGTCAGTCCTTTTGCAAACTCAACGCTGGGCTTGTCCTTCCCATTACAGCTCATTAAAATGTATTGCCTCCCCTTAATGGGCTAAATTGGCACTTTGTCATCTTTGTTCTTATGGATATAGATGTAGTCAGCTCACCTGGAAAATATTTTCCGCCTTTTTCAAATGAAGGAAAGAAGACTCAGAAATCTCTCTGCACAAAGTAGTTCCAAAAGTGACCCGATATCCTTTAATACCTATGGCAACAACACAGAAACTGGGAATTTCAATACAAAGGCAAAAGTCAGTCTTATAGAGGAGCTTTCCCTTTCCTCTCCTATTGTTTTTGTGTTTCTTTCAGGTACCCTAGCGCCATGGTTTTAAAAGGGAGCGATTGTGCTGACTTTGCAATATGGTGTGCTGTCAGATCCTAATCAATTAGCCTGCATCAGCACATGAGAAGGCAGATACCAATTTAACTCACGGACTAAGCTTTCTGATTTTCTCTAAGGGCAGTCACATAATTCATTCCTTGTAGTGCCAAATTATATTTGACATTTAATTTAAAACTCAAGGTACCATAATGCAAAATATCACTAAAAATAATGGTGATAAAGCAGAGGAACATTTCATTTGACAGAAAGGTTTTCTTCCTAGCGTATATATGCACCCAAACGTCCCACCTCGATTCAAAGCCCCAAACTCGCCAGGGCTGCTTAGTGAAGCAAGCACTTTCGGATGCTGTTAGCCTCTACAGGTGTTCACCTCCAGTAAAGGGCACACCAAGAAGAAGCAAGAAAGCAGACTTGCTCACCATTGGGTTTGCACATGTTCCTCTCCTGGAAGGTGCGTAAATGGAACAACATTCCCATGTATTATTGTTGCCGCTGAGTCTGCTAATGAAAATATTTCAGGAAGATGGCTAATTGGAATGCCTCTCGCCCTCTCTTGAGTGGGTGTGGGTGTCAAATTGACAAGGCTGATGGTTTTTCCTTAAGAAAACCAAACACGAGCAATACCAGCTTAACGGCTTCATTCCAGTTTATCGTCTTCCGGCAGACCATTCCGGGCCACCTGGCACCGTGGAAGTCTGTTGCTTCGTGAAGGATGTCCAGCATCAAACAGTCTGGCTCCAAGCATGAAGATTAATTAAAAAGGCTCTCAAATGTCTTGATCTCCCCGCAGCTACTTCTTTGAGCTGCCTCTTTACAAACAGTGCCAGCATGTCGTAGCCATGAGTTCAACTGGCACTTACATGGCAGAGCAGCCTGTCAACTCTTTCTACTGTAAAAAATGGGCTGAGTTGGTCTGGGGAAAATTTGACCATTACTCTCAATACGAGCAACCTGGATAGATTAAATAATTCTGCTATCTGCGTGCAAGATGAAATGGTGGCTTGGTTTGCTAGCAACATCCGACCCTGTTTTGCCATGACAGATAGGGCAACAGTTTAATTTCAAGGCAACACAATAAACTGCACCAATAGCAAAGTTGTATATCATTATTCCAAGTGGTAAACTTTTGCCCAGGCAAAGAACACCACTAATTTCCACAAAAGAGATTTCTAAAGTCCTCCTCTTTATTATATGTAAGTGTGACAGGTCCCAACATGCTAACCTTGTGGTAGCTGGTTTGCACACTGGGCCATTTGGCCTCGCATCATTGTGGATCACATCACCGTATTAAACAGGAGGGTAGCATGTGATAAGCCCAACTCAAGAATTAAAGTCCTTTTGGACCTCTCTGCATTAGAGTTTGCACTGGTATAACTATTTTGATGGTGTTACACAGTTGTGCGTGTCCCTTCACAAGCTCTAAGATAATTGGTAAGTTTCTAAGGATGACCACCAGGAAGTGCGAAAAAGTAAATGCAACATTAAGAAGACTCTGTATTTAAAAGTGAATGCACAAACATGTCAGGAAGAACAATAGTAACATTAACTCACCTACTGTGGCCATGGTGTTGGGACAGATCCTCTGCTCATGTAAATCAATATAGGTCCACTGAAGACAGTTCAGTTTACTCTAGCTAAGATTCTGGCCCAAGATATCTACCTTGAAAAGCAATTACAGGAATTCTCCATTAATTCAAAGGATTTTCTACCAATTGTCCAGGGTGTTAAGAGCAAACAACTTGGGGTGTTAAGAGCAAACAAAAAGAGTGTGAGTCCCAAAAGAGAATAGTTTGGAAATCTCTGAGCATTTGTGCATAGGAGACTATGAACATTCCAATGTGACTTTAAAATTTTCATCATCCAGAAAACTGGAATCTGGATTTTCCTGTATAGGAACATGCGTGCCTAAGGTGGTAATACTAATATATTATTTTATCAACTGGCTTTTCCATTCCCTAGAAGGAAAGAAGTGATCAAAATAATGAATAGTATAAAACAGTAGCATACATACGGTAATTAAAAATGCACAGATGGCTGAGCTGATATTTTGAGCTCAAACAGACTTTCAAAAAGGGCGATATTTATTTAGGCTGAGATTTTTGGGCTTCTATATAAGAAGGCTGATTTTCGAATGCTGAATACCTCACAGCTTTCAGTGATGTTAATAGCAAAATATCAATTTACAGCCTAACTTCAGGTTCAGGCTTTTGAAAATTTTGGCTTTAATTCACTCCTGCATACATAGAATCTGCCCATTTTGCTTTGCTAAGGATGTGCTGAGACCGTCTGCGCTCTACACTTGGGTGTTGTTTCTTTCTTTGCATTGAACGAAAAGCCACTAGAGCTAAAAACTCAATATCTAAACAACATAAAATGTCATGGAGGGAAGCTAGTGTGGCCAGAGTGAAGAGAAATTGCAGCAGTCGCTGCAAATAATCTTCTAGCTGAGAATTTACATAGACTAATCTCTAGGGCAAAGGCTAGCTTCATTTACACTGGTGAAAATGAGAGCAGAAACCAGCCCATTAATTTAATTGGAAGAGCCAATTTTGTCTCTTGGATTGCAATAGGCAGATGTAAAAGTGAATTATAGCTCTAAGTTTGTCACCATCTGCTGTCAGGGATATTTCGGAAAAGTTCTCAGGGGGCCAAATACGACTTTCTTTCCATCAGTGTAAATCCTGAATAGCTCCCATCTAGTTATGGTAAGTTTACACTGATGGAATTTGGCCCCAGGTGTGACCATGTCAGGGTCAGACCCCAAATTAGGCAATATTTTCAAAGCTAATAGTGGAAATCTGTTACAATCATACTCTGAATTTCTGTATCACCCTGCATGCAGGTAGCTCCAAATGTTTCTGAAGACACTGAGGAAGCCTCACAAGAGGGTTGGCTCTGTAAGAATAAGACCCACCTTACAGAAGGATCAAGTAGGGCCCCGCATTGGAAACCGGACATAATAAGACACAGTCCCTGCCCCCAAAAGAGTCTTAATAGACAATGGAAATTAAATGCGGAAGAAAGGATTATTCTCCCTGTTTTCCAGCTGAGCAACTGAGGCACAGAGAGTAGGTGTGCACTGAAGCTGGGAGCATGCCTGGACAAACCTGTTCCTGCTAGGTTTGCTCGTGAGCTCGACACCTTGGAATAGCCATCTGAGCTCACACCCAGGGAGGTCAGGTGGGCGTAGACTCAGGCAGTTAGCCAATGTCTATGTTGCTAACTTTAGCGTGCTACCTTGAGTCTGGTGGGGGGATGGGGCATGTTCCCAGCTGCAGTGTTGATACACTAAAGAGATTAACTCCATTCATCTGAAGAAGTGGGTTGTGCCCACGAAAACTCATGAGACCATCTACATATTTTGTTAGTCTCTAGGGGTGTGTCTAGACTACATGCCTCCTTCGACGGAGGCATGTAGATTAGCCAGATTGGAAGAGGGAAATGAAGCCGCGATTAAAATAATCGCGGCTTCATTTAAATTTAAATGGCTGCCCCGATCTGCCGATCAGCTGTTTGTCGGCAGATCGGGGCAGTCTGGACGCGACGCGCAGACAAAGAAGCCTTTCTTCATCGGCACAGGTAAGCCTCGTGAAACCAGGTTTACCTGTGTCGATCAAGAAAGGCTTCTTTGTCGGCGCATCGCGTCCAGACTGCCCCGATCTGCCGACAAACAGCTGATCGGCAGATCGGGGCAGCCATTTAAATTTAAATGAAGCCGCGATTATTTTAATCGCGGCTTCATTTCCCTCTTCCGATCTGGCTAATCTACATGCCTCCGTCGATGGAGGCATGTAGTCTAGACACACCCTAAGATGCTGCAGGACCATTTGTTGTTTTTTTAAGTTTTTTTTTTAAAGAGACTAAGACCCAGATCCACAACGGCTGGAAGTTGGTAACCTAAATACCCTTGTGGATTTGGTCTTAAGTGAGTTGCCCAAGCTCGTACAAGTCTCTGGCAGAGCCAGGAACTGGATGCAGATCTCACCACCAGGCATCCTTGCTCGGTAGCCCTGGCAATGGTATTCTAGGGCCTGATCTAGTGTGCATTGGCATGGGAGCCGACAGCTTCACGAGGCCGCTGGGCGAGGTGGGGGAGGGAGGCGGCTTCACAGTTCCAGAAAGGGTGGGACCTCAGGTGGAAGGGGTGGGGATGCAGCCAGCCCTCAGCACCGCCCAGACTGAGGTGCACCCCTACCCCAGCTCTCAACGCTGCCCTCGCTATTTTAACGGGCTCTGGATCTGGCCCCTACTGAGTGGCCCAATCGGTTGGCAGAGAGGGGAGCACAAGTTACCTCAGGTTATTGGCAGGGGGTTAACTCGTGGTACCATGCTGTAGTGGCCAAATATTTTGGTCTTAGGACACCGCTAATCTAATGGCACTGATGAATATTGTATTTTCCAAGTCCCATCTGGTGTTCAGCTCCATATATAAAAATCCTTCGCACGGCTGGTCCGGTAACTCTGACTAAAATTGCCGAAGTGATACCAGGGGCCTTGGAAAACAGTAGCGGGATAAAAAAAATAACAAATTGAATAAAGGGGGAAAAATAAGCTTGCCTTCATCTGACGGGACTAAAATTGAAGCCTTTTAACCTTGCACACAAGTTCCACACCATTGCCTTTTAAAATCAGTTGGAAATCATTTAAAATCAAATTGATTTTGGCTTTTACATTCAGATGCACTTCAGCTTTTCACTTACTGGCCTAGCCCAGTAATGTCTTCAGCCAACCTGTGTTTAAAATGGATAGAAAATCAGTTTGCATGTTCACATGCTTAGTGGAATTTTCTCATTTCCATTTCACTCAGAGCCAATCACAATCAGATTAACTGGCTGGGGAATATGTCAAGAGACTGATTTCATGGGTGTTTTAGCAAAGAAATGGTTTGTAATGTGGCGAAACATTTTTTGTTTATGTTGCCCATTTTATGTCGGTAGATGGGAAGATGGATAAATGGCGCAGCTCATATGTATTTATTCTGTAGGGTTTCCTTCTTCATCACTTACAGATTCATAATCAATCGTGAAAGAAAGGTAAAAACCACAGGAAATTTTTCCTACGTCTGCTTCTTCCTATTAACTAGAACCAGGAGTATTTGCAGCCTTTTATGTGTAGTGTCAGGGAACACTCCTCAACTGGACACTTTTCTGTTCACCTGCTCCCATCCACTGTGGACCATTTGGATTGGATACCTGCTATCTGAATTGAAATTAGGTATCCAGTCTGAAAGCAAGCGAGCTGAAATGCTGCAACATAACACACCATCAGTACAGTAATGAGATGCAGAACACCTGCCGTTGACTTGAATGGAAAGAATAAAATCCTCTGAATTGTTTTGTTTTCAACATTCTTCCCACCCCACCATGCTGCTATTTCCCTCAGACTTTCATTGTAGGGAAGAGGGCTTAGCAGCGAAAGCAGGCAAATGTGAGGATCCCTAAATTCCTTAACTGGTTCTGCCCATGAGTGTGCAATCTTGGGAAAGGCCTTTTGGACAATTCCCAGAGCTTTTGCAGAGTTTAGGCATCTCAGTGTTGAGGTACCCACTATGACCCACCTACCTCCTCATTTTCAACCGAGCTAAGCATCAGCAGCTTCCAGTGTAGATGAAGGCCATCACCGTTTCCGCAAAACACGTGCTCCATGTGTCAGGTTGGGTAACCAAAACCAGAGGCATCCTCCCAAATTAACAGGCACTCCTGAAAAAAGCAGGCATGACCTTCTCTGTGAACAATCTGCTTCCCTGCAACGTAAAGTTAAAAATACATTGCTATTAGGCATATTCTGAGATTTGACCAGCGTATGTAAAGCCTTGAATGCGAAGGGCTAGCTAGCCAAGTGCCCATGACCAGTAAGACGCTATTTTTGGAGCTAATGATTGGTTATGGAGGAGGTTATCTGACCAGCGATGTTATGAAGTTATGGCTAGCTGGAACCATTTGGCAGTGAAAAAAAGTCACAAAGGATCACTGCAAACAAGAAAAGGGAAGAGGAATAGAAACTGACTGGTGCAGACTGCCACTCCACTTCAAAGAGTGTCAGCTCTAAATAATGGTTACAAAACTATAAGGCTCGAAACGCTCGTCTTGAGTTAATAAATATTTACCAAATTGTATAAACCTTTGCCTGCCATCCAACTATAAATATTAAACTCCAATGTAAATATTAAAAGAATTACAGTTTTCACACAATCAATTTGAGATTATAAGAAATTTTGCAGATTGAACAACAAACAAACAAACAAACAAAAAAATCTGCCGGTTGAATTCCCAAAGAACAATCCACTCAAAGTTCCTTTCATGTGCCAACAGCTATTATTTATACTGTTTATGCACTTTCATCATGACAGGCCTAACACTGAACAGAGCAGATCGACTCTAACAGTCACCACATTAGAAAAAAAAAAACGCTCCCAGAAGATAAATAAAGTGAACTGAAACTATATTTTTGGATCCTGGGAGGTGTAATGCCCTTTTGATATTCTGTTTAAATTGATTATTTTGTATTATTTAATGAACCTTAGTGTTCTTCTTCCCTAATTTAACATAGGCCATTAAATAGGTTTATTTGCCATCTGAAGGACCAGCACTCTTTCGAGCATGTTTCTCATTTTCCCTGAAAGCCCCAACTCCATTAGTATGACACTTCTGCTAAGGCAAAACTCACCCCTAGCCTCTTTCCTCTTTAAAAGGGAACGGCATCACTGGGGGGGGGGGGGAGGGAAATATCTGTGGGATGTTAAAAAAAAAAAAAACCTCACCCCCATTACAGCAAACTGTGATATTAATGAAATTCTGTTTGTATTAAAATTTTCTTTCAACCCAGGTTTTCCTGTTCATGGGGATGGTGTCAACTTGTCAAACATTCAATCCAGAGGATTTCCTTGATGCTTCTCTTGTGTCAAAAAGCCTCACGTAGGTGACTTCAAGGGGAGATGGCAGATAGGACGCCTTCTGTCTCCCACATTCAAGGCTACCTGCTCCTTATTTCTCACCCCCAACTTTCAATTCCCTTTATATGTTTGTGATAGCAAATATATAATATTAACACAGACCTGCATTCAAGCAAATAGGCCAAGAAGAGACCAAAAGTCCATGGGAGAAGGGTTCCCCTTCTAATTTATGGGAGAGTAAAAAGGCGAGACTATTTAGAGGGGCTGTGATGAACCCATTCAACTCTGATTGCCCAGCTGTCGAGGAAAACACATGGCCATAAAATCTACAGAACAAGATTACTCTAAAGTTGATTCCTTTGAGGTGTTTGTTTGGACCCTAACATTATAAACATGGCTAGTGAGTTAGAAAACCCTTTTACATTGTTGCACAATCCCTAGAAATATTGGACCAGAAGCAAGACCTGAATCTAGACTTCCATTGCTGCTTGGCAATGGTCCATTGGAGTGAACGCAAAGCCAACTTCGGTCGAAGATTCCCACATTTGAAAGGGAATCCCTAGGCGCTGGGCTACACTAGGACTTTATTTCGAAATAATGCCCCCAAAGATGAATTTACAATTGGAGTGTCCACGCTACCAAGCCTGTTATTTCGAAATAATGGGCCACGGAATTAAAAATCTGTACGCCTGCTTTTCATCAGGAGTAACGCTAATTCTGAACTAGTTATTTTGAAGTAACGGTAGTGTGGACATGCCGGTGCCGCTATTTCAAAATAACTACCCCCTCCGCCCGAGTAATTCGACTACTTACTCCCCAGTGTTTCCTAAGGCTCTAAGTCGAGGTTGCGCGTCCACATTAACAGAGCCTGCCTCGGACTAATTCCGAGGCTTCCCTGTAGTATGGACACGCTAGTTCAAATTTGTTAAATTGGGAATTAAGTTGAATTTTCTAATTTTGAAATAGTTTCCTAGCGTAGATGTGGCCTCGATGACAAAACCAGGCCCAGTGGCTTTCTCGCCCCACTCACAGCCCTTGTTGGAGGGGGCTTAGCGGCAGAAGAAGGGAGTAACTGTGGGAAGCTTTTACATCTGTTAGAACCCTAGCTACCAGGATGCCCGCACAAGAGGGATGAAATTGACAGACGCTTAGCACGCCTAAGGCTATGTCTAGACTGCAGGCTTCTTTTGGAAGAAGCTTTTCTGGAAGAGATCTTCCGGAAAAACATGTTCTGAAAGCACATCAAAAAAGCGATCTGTTTTTTTTGACAGATAGCATCCACATTGAATGAATGCTCTCTCGCAAGTAAGCTGTGATTGATATGGGCAGAATAGCCACCAGGGCACCTGTGCTTTTTCCTCTTTCCTCTTCTTGCAAAAGAACTCCCTCTTCCCCGTCCACACATGCCTTTTTCCAAAAAGAGCTCTGTCTCAAAAAGTCTTCTTCCTCGTAGAAAGAGGTTTACCAATGTTGGAAAACCCCGTCAGTTCTTTTGATTTTTTTTTTGGAAGAACACGATTGCAGTGTGGATGTAATTGAAGGGGTTTTTTTTTTTTTTTTAAATGGCCGTTTTCCTGAAAAAAAACCTCTGTAGTGTAGACATACCCAAACATAGATCTCAGGACTGAACCACTACCTAGCCGCTCTGAGATGAGGGTGGCACTGTGATGGCTTTCAGTCCATCTCCTATGTTCTGCCTGAGCAGAAGACTCAGTTCCAAAGATTTTGACTTAGGAAGCCTGATTCATTCTGATGGACTTCAACTGTCTTATTTTTGATTCACACCAACAGAGGTGAGGGAACAGGCAGGTGCCAGGGACACAGGTAAGCCATCTCAAGTCAGGACAAATGTGCATTACTTACCCAGTGATTGTGTAATGGTTTCGGATTTATTGAAAACGGTTCTCATTCAGGGAGCAAAATCAGGCAGAAGTAAAATTTGTCAACAGCACTGCAAAAAGGAACAAAGCCTCCAGCCCTGGAGGTTTTAGCTCAGTTTACCAAGGTGAATTAACGGGAAACACATGACATAATCCATCTAGGTAACTTACTCCTTGCTAGTCTGCCAAAGAAGAGATCTTCCTCATAGAAAGGTATTTTAAAAAAAATCAAGTATAATTAGCAAAAGATTATACTGGACATGTATAAACCCACAGCACCAAGATCAAAACTCTGGTGGTGATCAGCTAATTGCAACAGGGATTTAAATTATGATCCAGGTATTATTGGTTCTTTTCAAAATGGTCTGGTTATCTGGACTATTTATTCAGCCCCGAAGACCAATTCACTCTTGCAAACAGACTGCAGACTTAAACCTTACCAAGACTTAAATCATCCAAGCTTATTGTTTTAACTTCCAGCATTTCATTATTCTGTTTAATGGCTTGCACATTGCTTTACACAAGCACAATATAATTTTATGGTATGATGTCAAGAAAAAATCCATGTTCAATTGCTTCCCAAAGAGATGAGATGTGAAAGGATATGAAAATGGAACTAGAAGGGTGTTTTGCCTACTAATAGGAAAGATTCATGGTTTGTGCAACTTGTTTATATTTGGTGAATCCTAGCTTGGTGTAAAACCCACATGGATACACCTCAACAACTCTCTCCCGACAGACTGGGCTGGTAGAAATACAAAGACTATGGTCACAATCCCATTGAAATCAATAAGAATCAATGGAAGATTCTCACTTGAACCCCATGCAGGTCACGGCTTCCTCAAACAGGGGTGAGATTAGGCCTGGTGAACTTGGCTGGGAGAGGAAAACACACCCGAGGGGCCAAGCAGCAAGATCCTGAGGTAGAGGTCCTTCTCCATATATTAGGGAACTTGCCCCTGAATGGACCTTGTGCTCCAGGACACATGAAAGCAGAGCTCCTTTCATGAAGTGTAGGACAACAGATGCCACTAGGCAGTGAGGTGGAGCCAAGGAGCCCTACATAAGAAGGTGTTGTGGTGAGTTGAATGGTATCTCCAGCCATTTGACTACCCTAGGGTTGACCAGAAAACAAGACTTCTACTTAGAGGCCAGAGTAAGAATCAAGCAAAGCAGAAACTTGGTCTACTGGTTATTCTAGTTTCTGTCCCCATCTCTGGACCTGCAAAATGTCCCTAATGAAAGTTTCATCTAAACAGATATATTTCTGCAAAACGTTTTGGTTTCAACAATTCAGTATTATCTGACTAAACCATTTTGACAAAAAATCCTAGACCAATCTCTTGTATATACTCAATACCATTCAAGTATATATCCCCCATAAGTATCCTAAACTACTTCACCTTCTTGACCCGGTGTGTTAAATTGCTGCATGATATTAAGCAGACATCAGAGGGGACTGCCCATCACTGATGGGCAAAGTTATCTCTTGCCAGGTGTTTGTGAGGTTTAATTAACATTAATACAGTGCTTTGAAATTCTTACAGGCACGATGCTAATGAAACACAAAGCAATTTAAAGCAGATTTGTACATAGTACTGCTGTTGTAGCCTGATTTAAGGATGGCAGTGTTATTAATTTGGATAGTTTGGGTTATAGGCTCGCCAATTGAACTAATCAGAAGATAATAAGGTTCTTGTCCCAGAATCAGGCTGCACAGAATATACCAGGGACCTTCGGGGGTATGACAGGATGTTCACATGGAGAGAAAATAATTTTATAACTTCATTAAAATATATGGAATTGAAATCAAAAAGCAATTTGAGTCGTAAAATAAATCAGGGTTACAAATGCAGTATTATTAATCTAAGATACACATGGGATTATTTCTATAAATGGTGGTTAATATACTCACACCTGATCTTTATAACCTGGTGATAAGAGACAAAACATAAGCCTTGCAGTTCAGGGCCAGGTTTCTTAGTTCTTGGCTGAGAGGTGCACAGACTAATGCTAAAAGCTTATTGAAGCTAACTGAGTCTCTTGGTTTAATCTAGATTTAGGTCGATCAGTTAGGTAAATTATTAGAAAAATAAAGTTTAAAGGCAAAGTTTAGAGACTAATCTCAACTCCTAACTCCTGCTGCCCTTCTTCTTTCTCCATCTCTTCTCTTTTCTTTCTCTTTCTCCCTCCCTTTCTTCCCTTTTTTTCTCTCCTAACACAAGCTCTGGGCACCCTTTCTTATAAGCATGAGTGTCTGGGCTCCCCTTCTATGTCCAAATTTAACTTCCTCACCCACAAACTCTTGGGGTACACTTACTCCATAGGCTGGACACATGCAACGTGTTTGTACGTATTGATGACATGGACATACATAGTCATGATTCTAGCTCCTTCTCACCTACGCTATTTCTATGTTATTTTTGTTCTTCTTGTGGTGTACTTGTTAAATTTGAGGGTATTCTTGGAAGCTCTTATACCACGAAAAGCCACTCTATCTTACTACCATCTATCCAGGTGAAAGGTCCCGAATGCATGCAAGGCCTCTTTTGCTGTCCGGGTCATAGGTCCCAGGCATATGCAAACTAACTGTGCTATCTTGGTGAAAGGTCCCAGACAAAAGTACTAACTTGCTGCAACTTAACATACAGGATATGGCCTGTAGGTTTCTTGTGTTACAGCCAAACTACTTTGCTATCAACCTATAAACTATAAGAAGACAAATGATTAAACCATAAGAGGGTATATTGATATCTACAGGCAAGCAAGCAGGTTAACGCTGTAGGCTACACGACACAGATTAAAGATTTGATGATGCCAGGTGTGGCTGGATTTTACCTTCTCACGGTGCAACATGGCTGTTCCCTCAGTGTTCCCTATGGCGTGCCTGCTCAGCTCCCCAGCCAAACTGAAAAACACCCCCTGCTCTAGTGCAGGAGAGTCCAAATGAAAAAAAGAGATGAAAGGAAAGCTATTTATTTCTCCAACTCTTCAGGATACAACTGCAAGCCTCAGGAGTCCCTCTGAGCCAAACAGGAACTCCAGGATGACCCCAGGTGGCAAACGGACCTTAGGTTCATCCCCAAACTCTCCCTGCTTCTCTCCTCCTAGGGCTATTTCTCTGGGATCTACTATGATCCCTTAACCTTCTTGGGGTGTCTCCCTGTCTGGCTGTCAGGCCAAATGATGCTTCCTCCTCTAGGTACTAGAGCCAGTAGGTTATCTCTGTAAGCTCCTTCCAAAGCCTCTCCCCGGGCTGATCCATTGCAAAACTTGTCCCTCCCTTATCCCTCTTGCACAACAGAAAGGGAGCTCATCTGCCCAGCTTCCCAGCTCAGCATGCCTGAAAGTCTCTCTGGGCTCTGGGAATTCCCAGAAGTCATTCATTCTGGGAGCTGCAGTGTGAGGCCAGCCACCTGCCTTAAGGAGCCAAATGCATATCAGTCCCTTTCCTGCACGCTCACCAGCTCACTGTGCTTAGGTCCCAATGCACTAGTCCCGTAAGCTCGTCTGCTTCCCTAGGTCTGAGTATTGTACATCACTATTTCTTTCCCTGGCCTCTCAGGCAAACATCCTGGGCTTTTCCTCAGAAGGTGGCAAATCACATTACAAACAAGGTGAATACCATTATGCCCATTTTACAGAGTGAGAAAACTGAGGCACAGACAGGTGACGTGACTTGTCCAAGGTCATCTAATAGGCCTCTGGCAGATCTGGGACTAGAACACAAATCTGATGAGTCCCAGTGCAGTGCTCTGTTTCCTGAGATTGAGCCTACTTCTGTCACAACCCTCCTCTTTTGTGTTACTGTAATCACACACGAGTCACTTCCCAATTGCATGTAAATTTACTGCCAAGTATATTGTTGCCTTTAGATGGAGTGAGACTAAACCAAGCCGCAGGTGTCCCTCTGAGCCAAACAGGAACTCTACTGTTCTACACTAGGGAATTATTTTGAAATAACCCCCCTTAGGTCGAATTTATGAGGGGAGCATCCACACTATAACACAATAACAGGCTAGTTATTTCGAAATCTGTACTCTGCTTTCCTTGGCAAATGACACTAATTTCAGAATAGTTATTTCAATATAATGGCAGTATGGACACTCCGGTACCGCTAATTTGAAACAACTACTCCCCAGAGTAATTTGAATTAATTACTCCCCAGTGCTTCCTGGGGCTCTAAATCGAGGTAGCACGTCCACGTTAACGGAGCCTGCCTCCGACTAATTTCAAGGCTTCTCCATTGTGTGGACACCCTCTTTCAATTTTGTTATTTCGGGAGTTATTAAATCGATTTTGGTTATTTCAAAATAGTTTCCTAGGGTAGACATGCCCTAAGAGGTGAGTATTGTTATCCCTATCTATTAAAATCACATTTCCATTATACTAGTCTACCTTTTATTTTATTCTCTATTCTCCACTCCTGAGCTGATGCACTCATTCTTACTTTTTAAACAATGTCATCTTGCCTTCGACGTAGGCTTCGGTTAATAAACCGCACATCAACCGCTGTTTAAAAGCAGGCTTTGCAGAATGATGACTGGTGAGAGAATTGCTTATCGTTACTAGACAAGGGAGTAGATAAAAATCACAGCCCTGATAATCAGCTCCAGAAATTGACAGCAGCAAAGTCTCACATTTCAAATGGCGATTATTTTTCTTCTCTCAGCGTTCAGCTGCAGACGGCAAATGCTAGTGCTTGGATCATCTATTGTAAGCAAGCCAAAGTTCTGTGTAACATTTTTGGATGCTCAAGGCCTGAGTTCTGGCAGGATGGAAAGAAGGATAAGGTTAAAGTTGAGAGTAAGTTTGACAAGAGAAAAGAGCCCCAGGTCCTCAGCCGAACAATCATCTCACCCCAGCTGTTATTAGCACATTTAAAATCTGACAATTGCGAAAGCAAACAACTTACACAGTGAGCAAGAGAGTCAGAGAGGGAGGGAGGAAGAGGCTTCCCAGATTGTCTTCACAATCGGCAGCATTTGGCCTGTTACCATCCACACCAGGCTAATGCATTTTTAATAGTTCACCTCCTAAAGAGATACTGCAGGCCATGAGATGCAAATCAGCCAGCCAGAATTGACCGTGGGCTTAATTTCAGGGAAAGATTAAACAATTAAATGTAGCATTGCAAACTAGTGAAAAGAGAAAAAAACGTGTTTATGTAGATCAGTGAAACTTTTTTTTCAGTTTATTAGGTGTGTGCAAAAGAGCTGAAATATATGACACTCTTTTACTGAAGGCCTGTCTATAGCACAGCTACAGCATTAACTGCTTTCTTTTGTAGCCAACTATGTGGCTCATGGGAAGCTGAGGCTCCTATTTTGGCTTTGTTAAAATATTAGACTTTGCATGAAAGCCACCATGTGAATCCTATTTTGAATAGCTTTCAGTGCGGATTTTTACAATAGGAAAAATAAACAATCAGTTCAGGAAACTAGAATCTGAAGTATTGTAGCCATAGGTTTGTTTGTTTATTTGTTTCTTTCCTGTGATAGATCAACCTGTCAGGATACCCCCTTGGTGTAAATATTTAAAATATGCAACGAAGCCATTCAGCAATAAAAAAAATAAAACTCTGAAAAGGAGAGGACGGGGGAAGGAAGATGTGGGGTTTTATTATTTTCTAAAGATGGCAGGGGTGGCTAGGTCTATATCTAACCAGTGTAATCTTTGATGAAAACTAGATGTAAAGTGCTGTGTATTATAGTGCATAGTTTTAGTTCCTTTAGACCACATGCTGACTATATTCAAAGTTACGATATTCCTTTTGTTTTTTATGGGGCAATAATTTTAGCTCTCAGAAGTCCACATGAAAACCTGAAAATCCAGGATTTGAGAACTACGGAAGTTTAACATAGTAGTCATCTGGAACTCTCCTTTTTTCATGTCAATGAAATATAACATTACTTTATGCCATTTTGGCTGCAGTTATAAATTACACCTTATTTCAGTTGTTAGGACAGGACAGAAAACCACATAAGTCTAATGAGTCATAAACATTTCACCTTTTTTTTCTTCTTCATTTAATTCATATGGTGCCAACACCTGTGAAAACAATCCGCATCATAGATGTGTGCTCTACTTAAATTTGCTTTAGGGTATGCTCAAGTGAGAGCTTTTATATCTCATTTCTCTAAATTATTAACAACTTGAGATACCCTGCATCATTCTATAATGTAAATATGCTCATTTTATCCTTAGATTATTTTATCGGGGCTAGAAAGATGGCACATGTCCAGAGACTGAGTCCATCCTAAAAGGGACACTCCCCATCTCCCAGTCATGCATGAGTCTGACCATAGCAAACTACCCACAACAAGATCTTCACATTATTTTTATATGCTTTGGCAGCTTTGTGCCTTGAAGTAGGAACCTAAACTGTTAGTATGATCCAGTTTCCCAACAAGCTTTACCACCAACGCCACATTCATTTTCTGAGTGTTGCTTCTGCACTGAACTAAGTTGTAAGCTGTAGCCAAATGAAAAACGGTGTTGTTGCTGTCTGTGTGGCAATACAGTTGATGCTAGAAGCTTAGTTCTAATGTGTGCGCCCCTCAGCATCACTAGGTGGTATTGTGGAGGACTTTTGTTTTGTGAAAATGCTTCCACAGGTACATTAGTTAGCATAGTGTTATATGGTTGTAGAACTGTTAAATGGTTCTAGATGTAGAACTGTTATATGGTTGTAAAACTATTCAGATTTGAAGGAAATGCCCTAGAACCTGAACTATCCCTTTAAAAAAAATCAGCAGTATTGACATGGAATTGGTGGTAACACACACTGGGGTCAAAGCTGCATTCAGACCACATCCGTCTCTTGGCCTATAAAGGGAATTTATTCATGGGAAAAAATATCCATCTGGTCCAGTGTCATTCAATAATTCCTACATATACCCCTCGCAACCATCCGTAACCAAAGCTGCTTTTCATTTCACCCTTCTCTTCTGACGTCCCTTCTTCCAGTTGTACCAGACTTCAGGTGGAGAACTCCAGCCCTTCCTTTTGGCTTGGCACGCAAGAGGAAATAGCTTCTGAACACACCTTCTCCCAAAGAATATATTCAGTAGGCTACGAGCAGTCCCTGTCTCCCACAGAGACCATAGCTCTTTAAAGCCCAGGAACAAATCCTCGCATTGGTTTAAATCTGCATAGCTCCCTGGGCTGCAGCTAGTAAGGTGATTTACATGAAGTGAGAAACCATTCCCTGATTTGGATCTCAGCTCTGACATGTAGAAAGCACAAAAAAAAAAAAAAAAATCACAAGAAATCGATAGTTTGTATCTTTAAGACAGTCTGGAGCTATAGATCAATACAGAATCCACATGATGAAGAGTTTCCAGGGCATCATCCCTGCACGCTCCATGCACCACAGAGGAAGGATGCAATCCTAACCCTGACCTGATCCAAATTTCAAGTGCAAGCACCTTCTAATGGTTGGATGGGTTGCCACATGCTGAAAAGCCTCATGCTCCCCTTTTCTGTCTCTGTGAGTGAGCAGAATGATTAAACCTGAAACGTTGTTTTCAGAGTTAACAAGCTATGGGCCACAACTCTTTTCTACCATCTCAGCATTGTCCTTCTTTCATTTGGAAGGCGGCTTCTGTGCAGGGATCTTTACGACAACGGTCTTGAAAGATGATCCACGAGAAACTACTGCCTACGTCATGTTGGATGTAGGTGCACTCTGTGGAAGTTGCGTGTGCTTTTCCCTCACGTATATATGCTGGTTAAGTAATTACCCATCATCAGGCAGTGACTGATGACAATTGATCAGATGCCCAAGAAATTAGAGTACTCTCTCAAGAGAATAATCAAGGAACGCTTTCCCAAGGTTACTATTAGTGAAGACGCTGGCTCAAGGAGAAATGGATTCAGGCATCACCATGTATTTCTTTTTTCTTTTTTTGTTCCTGGATTTCAATTTATATATTAGTTCTGAAGAAGTTTCATGAGGAGGACTGGCTGGATTCGGGCATTAAGCCTGGAATACATAATGCTTCACCTTTAGGTCTTCAGTGCAAATCCAGCTCAGGTGAAACGCCAATCAAAGGCGTTTCTGATACTGCTGAAATGGGTTGATGGAGCTGTTTCACTCTCCAGGAGGTTAAGTATGCACCACCACAGCTGGCTAGCAGGCAGGGCCAAGAAGTAAATGAGCCATGGGAACAGAATGAATCTCTTTTCCCTCCCCATACGCCAAGGCATATTGTCCGAGGGAGGGTCCGCCACTGCCACAGCCTGGGTTACATTTATTCTGGGGTCTCAAGATAGCAACTTTCCCAGGCATTAAATCAGTGACATTTTAGAAAAGTTTTATCCAGAGTGCATAAAGCAAGAGCGTTGTCAAAAGAAGAGCACATTGCTGACTCATATCGGGCTCAATTCTCTTTCCATGAAGAGGCAAACTGCTTTGGCAGCATTGAGGGGACTTCATGTCAATAGAATGGACTCCAAATTTAAGGCTCTGTTGTACTGCCACATTGGTGTCGCTTTACTCACTGAGAATCAGGGCCCTTCTTGTTGTAGCTTTCACGGCTTTGACCCCTTTTATAACCCCATGACTTTGATTCATCGGGTCAGAATCTGATCTCCAGTAAGCCACACAGGCAGGTAACTCCACAGAAGCAAATGGGGCTAAGAGCAAATTTATCTCCATGTAAATGGGAGCAAAACCTATTTGTACAGAAGAAGCTGACCATGGAAGGTGAATATGGTCTGCTAGGTGCAATCAGGCTCTCACGTGAACCCAGCTCTCTGTAAGATAACACACTTGTTCTGTGTGTGTTCACACTGCCTAGCACCGTGGAGCCCTGATCCTGGATTGGGACCTCTAGACCCGTCCCTACTGCAGTACAAACAGCAAAGAGTCTCCCCTTATAGTCCTAGACAGTCCCATTCTTATCAATAGGAGCTGGACATGTGCCTCCAGGGCTGGCTAACTCCATCGGTGTGGGATGTTGCAGTGGGGGGTGCTGTAGCAATCCCAGATTTTGCTCCCATACTGGGACCCCATCCACCAGCCCACACCTGGGGGCCCCACTGTAGTCTGAGATCTCGGTCCCCAGTTCCAGGGGTCCCGGCCCCGCAGGCTGTGCTTTTGGCCATGGGGTCCTGGCTGATAGATGCTCTCCTGCTGCTGAGGATTCCAGCAGCTCTGCTGGATGCCCCAGGATCCTGACCGACGGCCTGTTCCCAAAGCTCTGGGCCAACCCCAGCGATAGCCCTACCCTGGGGCAGTGAAGGGCATGGACAGAGTCAAGTGTGGGGGGAGGGGGACTCAGCTCAGCATCCCACCCCAGAAATTATTCCAGCCCCACTTGCTAATTGTGTAGGTGATTTGGGTGAGTGAGGAATGCATGACTGAGCTTAACAGTAACATGATTTTACCTCTGAACAGCAGTGGATAGAGAATGAAACTTTTTCGGCTGAAAGTAGCCAGGACGGGTCAAGGGAATAATGATCTCAGCATGAAAATTGTTAGCTGAGTTTAGAAGTGCCACCTTTCATATTTCTTATGAGCTTCATTTGGGCCATAACCGTTCCAGGAGTTTCAACACTTGGTCTCTATTGTATTACTGCTGAAACCACAATTATCACACCATCTTCACATTGAAAGTGATGGATAGGTCTCATTACTGGCTTGTCAAGATGCTCACATACATGGTAGGCAGCCATCACACCAACTTGCAGACTGGTGGCAGTGCTAGACTTATTAGTCTATTACAGTACGGCGATGCTACCCATCTCAAACAATATTCATGCAAACTCAGTAGCAACCGGCGTATTTTTAACTTGTAATGACACAACAAGCACTAATTCACTACCACAATTAACTCAGTCACTTTTCATCCATAAATGACAACCAGCACTCTTTTCACTTGTTCCTTTTTGAAAATGCTTTGTGTGAGGATGAAAATGGCTAGTGATTTTTGGACTTCAGTTTCTGGGAGAGCAACTCAAAACACCTTAGAAGGGTTTACCAACTGTTGGTGATTTCACCAAGCCTCTGAAAATGAGGCTCCTTTAAGAGGTCTCCACTTGGACACTCAGAAATCAAGGCACTCCAAATGGCTAGTTGCTTTTGTAAGTAGTGGCCTTTAAAGTTTAACCAGCAACTGGCAAGGGGGAACAGAAGCGTGATGAGATATCACGCAAAAGGGGAAAAGTACCATGAATACAAATTATGCTCATCTGGTATATATGGTGAATCTCTCTAGTCCTGCACTCTCTGGTCCAGCAACATCCATGGTTCATCATGATTTTAGTTAGCCAGATGTCCACTTATCATGGGTGTGGCCAAGTTTTCCACAGTCCCATAAAGTTGTACAGCTTGTTCATCTTGGCCTCTGAGGATAGAACAAGAAGCAAGGGGCTTAAACTGCAACAAGGGAGGTTTAGGTTGGACATTAGGAAAAAGTTCCTAACTGTCAGGGTAGTCAAACACTGGAATAAATTGCCCAGGGAGGTTGTAGAATCCCCATCACTGGAGATATTTAAGAGTAGGTTAGATAAATGTCTATCAGGGATGGTCTAGACAGAATTTGGTCCTGCCATGAGGGCAGGGGACTGGACTTGATGACCTCTCAAGGTCCCGTCCAGTCCTAGTAGTCTATGATGATTCTACAACCTACCAGTCCTGCCTCTCTGTGTTCTGTGCTATTTAGCTCTAATTTACCCCTAAATGTCTTCTAAGAGCCCGTAAATATTGGAAGTGTTGATAATGCAGCTAGAGAATATTGACCTCCCATGGTTCAGCAAATTCTCTGGTTCATCCCCAGTCAGATCTTGAGGATGCCAGTCTAGAGAGGTTCACCCCGTGCTTCAGTGCACTGTGATAAGGCAGCGGGGAGTGTTTAGTTGTCACTGACGCTAATAAAGTTCTCTAGAGACGATACTCTGGGGAAATTAATTCACCGTCTGTAACTTGGGTTTAGTCCCGTTCAAAGCCAGATCAAAGTCAAGACTTTGATTCTGCCAGAGAAATCAGAGTATTTTTAATGGTTGAAGTGCATGATTAGTAACTCCGTAGCTGAAATGTCCACGTGCAAGTGAAATAAACAAGAAACTGATCAGTTAAAGCCAATTCATCTTTCTTTAAAAAGTAGCACTAAAATAAGCCTGTTGCTGTAGAATTTACACTGTTACTCAATGTGACTCAGTCCCCTCTAAGATGCTGAGCATTGGAATTCTGAGCCAGCCACACACTTAAGCACATGCTTAACTTTAAGCACAGGTGCAGTCCATGTTGGCTTCCAGGAAACTACTCATAGGCGTTAAAGGTCAAGTGCGTGTGCAACAGCTTTGATGGACTGAGGACAGTGTTCAGAATCTTGCTGGATCAAGCCTTCACAAGCTCTGTGATGGAACCTTTGAGCCCGGTGTTTTGCTTGACCAATACTCCCAGCTTCCACAAACGTAGTGAGTAAATGGCAATTGGAGTTTGAATTCCCTGGGCTAGATTCTCAACTGGTGCAAATCAGAATAGCCCCACTGGACTTTACCAGTTGACACCACTAAATGACTTGGCGTCTCCTTTTGCTTGTTGAGATGCTCTTCAAGCCAACATGTTTGTCCTGACAGTGCCCAAGATCCATGTCTCCGAGAGGGAGCCGTGTTAGTCTGTAACTTTAAAAATGAGTAGTCCTGTGGCACCATAGGGTATGTCTACACTGCACAGCTGTTTTGAAATAAGCTATTCCAGAGTAGTTATTCTGAGAGAGGTTTTTTGAAATAGAGCATCCACACTGCAGGGAAGCCTCAAAATCAGTCCGAGGCAGGCTTCCCTAATGTAGATGTGCTATCTCGATTTAGAGCCCCAGGAGGCACTGGGGAGGAATAAGTTAGAATGTCCCCGGTGAGGGGCTATTTCGAAATAGCAGCAGTGGAGCATCTACACGCGCCTTATTTTCAAATAGCTATTTTGGAATAGGCATTATTCCTTGTAGAATGAGGTTTACAGATATTGGAATAAGCCGTCTGTTATTTCAAAATAATTTCAAAATAACGGAATGGCTATGTAGACACTCACATTGTTATTTCAAAATAATGCTACTTATCTCAAAATAACGGTGTAGCGTAGATGCACCCTTAGGGTATGTCTATACTAGCCCCCTAGTTCAAACTAGGGAAGCTAATGAGGGTGACCGAAATTGCAAATGAAGTGCGGGATTTAAATATCCCACGCTTCATTAGCATGTTCCCAGGCGGTCGCCATTTTGGCATTTTGGCATTATTCCTCCTGGAATGAGGTTTAACAGCTAATTCGAGTTAAGGACTTTACTTCGAACTCCCGTATCACTGCCGTGTGTAGACGCGGGCAGTTATTCCGGGCTAGTCAGTTTCCAAACTGGTGACCACCCAGGAACATGCTAATGAAGCGCGGGATATTTAAATTTCGCACTTCATTTGCAATTTTGGTCGCCCTCATTAGCCTCCCTAGTTCGAACTAGGGGGCTAGTGTAGGCATACCCTTAGGGTATGTCTACACTGCCACTCTAGTTCAAACTAGGGTGGCTAATGTAGGCATTCGAAGTTGGGTAGGAGTGGCATAGCTGCAGTACCCCTTGTAATTGTTACTTCACATCATCCCTCCTCAGTGAATAAATCTTACTAAACCTTTCCCTCTTCAAGACCATCTGGCTGAAAACCTTTCAGGAAACACCACCAGTGGTACAAAAACTTAAGTCGCACCATAAATTGAAGGGTGTCAGCGCCACGCAGGCATGCCTTAAAGAAGCTCTGCAGCTGTACTTCACTCAGAGTCACAGACATGTGCAACGGGTGCCTGCTGAGAAACATATCACTACATTTCGAGAACTCCCAAATACAAATCAGCATGAGGGGAAAGCAAAATTATGGATTTTCTCCTTGGGAAACAGAGCGGCAGGCTTTTTTAAGGAAACAGAAAATATTTAAATAAAATCAACATTGACTGAGTATATTGGAATCTGTAACGGGGCAGCTGTCCCCTTAAGAAAATTGGGCTCAGCTGTCCTGTCCAGGCCAGGTGTGCCCTAGTTTGGTGCAGAGAGGCGAGAGGAGCGGCCCCTGAGAGTTAGAAAGGAGAGTTCAGGATGCTGACAGGAGACGTTAAAAGTCCTGAATCCTGAACACAAAGAGAGGTGAGAGGAAGAGCTTGGCTGAGAGCTTCAGGGAAGGGGTAAGGCGGAAAGAGGGACCATGTGTTTCCAGGTTGACCAGTAGAGCCTGATCAGGCTGGTGAAAGCAGAAGGCAGACGGGAGTCACCTAGAAACATCCTGTGGCCGGAGGACCGGGGCCAGGGGGCTGAAGGCCGAGACCAGCCGAGGCAGGTGGCTCGGCGAGAGACAGGGCTGCAGGTTGGGGCATGTCGGAGGGCGAGCGTCCTCATGTCTCCACTTCACTTGGCCTTCAGTTCCCTCATTTCGCTCCTTGATGGGCAAGGGAGGGGTCATGCCATCCTGCTGAACATGCCACTGTAAATACACAGCCTCCTTCTAGCTACCCCCTCATGGCCTCCGGGCAGCCATGCAAGTAATTCCCTCTCGATTCTGCAAATAATCTCCATTCAGCCTTCAGAGGCTATAAATAGCCCTTTTCGTGGGGTTGATTTACTACCAAAATCCCACCACCATAAGCCAGACTCTCCCCAGCCCTGTCCAGACAATATATCATTCCCAGCAGGACACACCGAGTAGAGGCCTGGAGGCTCTCACCAAACCAGTACCCAAGTCTGGCTTCGGCATCTCTCAGCAGGCCTCACCCCAGCTCCCTTCGTTGCACGTTCCCCATCCTGTTTCCTTCCCTGCTGTTCCTGGACACCTGAGCGGGCTCACCCTTCCATCATCCCCCAGACTACAGCCCTCACTGGCCTCCTACAGCCAAACCTCTGGCTCTGACAGCTAGCAGGCCTCTCTCTCTCTCTCCACCATCAGCCTCTCTGGCGTGGGGAGATTTGCACATGCTCCCAGGATCTGCTTTCCACTTGCACCAGATCTGGCTTAAAGGCTCAACCAGGGAGCTCCTGCGGCTTCCTCGTTCAGGAGCATCCCCTCCATGAGGCTCCCTGCCCGGCTCTGCTCTTCCTCTGAGCTTTCTCTTCCCCCAGGACTTGCTTTCTTTTCTTAGCTTTGGGTTGCTAGTACTCTCCCGTGAAGCTGCTACGCTTGCTGTCTCTCAGGAGTCTGGACACTGGGGGGTTCGGAGTTCCTCTAAGCCCTCTGAACTCTCCTTCGTAACTCCCTCCCGCCTCATTACACCAAAACTGGGGTGCACCTGGACTGCCACAGGGGTGTTGAGCCCAATTACAATCAAGAGACTGGCTGGCCTCCTACAGAATGACATTGTCTCGGCTCTTCTCCGCCCCTGTCCTCTCCTTTCTCTGATTGCTTCTCCCTCTCTTCCAAAACACACGGACTAATGTGTCGAGCGAGGCTCAAAATAGGAAATCCTGATGACTTTGCTCTGTGTTCTGATGGCTCGCACAGTTAGACACCTGCCTCCCTGGCAAATTTCTTTATGGTAACAAGGTCTGAGCAGGTTGGCCTTTCAAAGGCGAGAGACCGTCGGGATCGCTTCGATCCAAGCCCAGGGAGAACATGACTTTTAGCCAACATCAAGAGTGCTCTCTGTGCCTCCCCGCCCACACACAATCACTGTTTTTATGCAAAGAATCTCATCTCTCATTTAGTAATTTCAAAATGCAGCACAGTGAAATGTGTCCCTCCCGGATAGGAAGAAAGGTAACAGAGGCTGGGGCCACGTTGATTGCATGTCTCTTCAAATTTTGAAATAGGACTACTCAACACGCGGCCCACAACCTGTTTGTTTGCGGCTGGTGGTGCAGTTTGGGTTTATGTGGGACTAAACACGCAGCCATGGGTGGGATTCTTTGAACGTGGCCTCCACTGGGAACATGCTCCACCAGGGCAAGGCATCTCCCAGGTGGGGTGAGCACTGAAAGACGCAAGCGGACGGGCTGGCTGGAACCGACGGGTACAGGGTGTCGGCGTTTCTAGCCCCCCGGGAGGAGGTGCCAGGAGCACCAGGGCATTGTGTGAAAGAAGCTATTTGCATATATAATTGCATGTCTATGCAACCAGACTTAAGCTGCGGCCCACGGCATGTGCTGTGAGTATCATTGTGGCCCCCGGGACTTCCAAAGTTGATCTGCTCTGTTTTAAAAGATCTGTGTTTCATTCTCACATGCAACGGGATATTTATGGGTTGCATCAACACTTCTGCAGTGTCCAGACGTTGGTCCCTGCTCAGGCCACATAATACGTCACTAATGAACTCAATTCTCGGATAAAAGGGTGGGGATTACGGCTGCAAGAAATTTCCCTTCCCTGCCGCAGGCCTATGCCCATGAAACATTGCATTGGTGCCTTCCACACGATACACATACGGGCGGCAGGTTTGCTAACGTGGCTTCATGCTTTAACACCCATACGCAATGGGGTCAAAGGCATGCAGAAATAACCGGCTAGTTCTCGATTGTCTCTAATATGGGTCCTGATCGTTCATCTACATGGTGCCACACCTGGACCAGTTCTTGTGGATTGGTGCAGCCTTCCTTTGCAACCTCTCTCTCCACAGAATAAGCACAGCGAGTTCTGCTCCGTAGTTCAGCTCAATGGCATTCTACGGTGAGCTGAACGTTAGGGCTTTTTCCTGGTCTGTTTTCTGTTTTCACCACCCCATCCATCACCAGCTGGACTCAGCACATTCTCTCCAGCCCTGTGCAACTGCCATCTGGCTCCACTGCTGTGTTTAAACACATTTGCAAGCTACAGCCCTCCCAAACGGGACAAGCGGCTCGGACCAGGAATTTGAGGTCTTAGCAGGCTAGTTTCAGTTGTGTCTTCTCGAGGAAAAGCAACTTTTCCCATTGTTAACTCTACGTGATTTTTGATTCCCCATTCCTCCCTCTTAAGTCAAGGCTCTAGCTGGGTCAATTTATTACTAGACTCCTTTCTCCATGAGGACAGGTCCTGGTTGCCCTCTCTCACACCTGGGAACCAACATCAGCCTGGATTTGCTCGAGGCTACTGAGTTAGCCAGACATCCCCCCGTAGCTTGTCTGTGTTCCCGTTCTACCCACTAAGAATTATCCAGTCCCATTCTGTCGATCCTTCAGAACAGATGCCATATGAAGAGTGAAGAAAAAGATTGGGACTTTTCAGCTTGGACAAGAGAAAACTAAGAGGGGAGATAATAGAGGTTATTAAAATCATGACGGGTATGGAGAAAGTGAATAAGGAAAAGTTACTTGTTCCCCTGATAGAAGAACTAGGGGTCACCAAATGAAATGAATAGGTAGCAGGTTTAAAACAAACAAAAGGTAGTTTCTCTTCACTCAGTGCACAGTCAACCTGTGGAACTCCTTGCCAGAGGATGTTGTGAAGAGCAGGACTTTAACCGGGTTCAAAAAAGAACTAGATACATTCATGGAGGTTAGGTCCATCAATGGCTATTAGCCAGGATGGGTAGGAATGGTGTCAGCCTCTGTTTGTCTGCAAATGAGTGACAGGAGAGGAATCATGTGTTCCCTCCCTTTAGGGCATCTGGCATTGGCCACTGTCAGATGTCGGGACACTGGGCTGGATGGACCTTTGGTCTGACCCAGTATGGCCAGTCTTATGTTTGCCACGTTTTGCCCCAGCATTGACTATGAAGTGTCAATGATGGGAGAAGTGATACCAGTGTTTAGTTTGCAGATCCATTGGGAAAGCGCTTTGGGAGCTATTATTATGACATTACCACGTGACCAGAAAATATCCCTTCTCTGTACAGCGCAGCCTAATGGCATAGGTGCAGCATGGTGGTTTTCACTCTCCTTTGATGCAAGATCTAGTAGTAGCCATCCTGGAAGTGGGCCAGCAAAGTGCCAGGCCCTGCCTTTCCACTCCAGTACTGCAAGGCCTTTGTTCCTATGGAAAACGTCTCCCATGGTTCTTTTTGCTTCACAATACAGGGAAAGGATGACTCAAGTTCAGTTTTACAGGTGAAGTTCACATGAGTTCAGATCTATTCACACCCTCTCAGTGTTCCCATATGCCTGACTCCAATCCAAAGCTTTTATTGTCAGCTCCAAAGAAAAATTTCCAATGAAGAGGCGGAGGGGAGGGATTGTGATCCCTGCTTTCCAGTGCCAAGGGGCTGGAGTATTTTTATAATCTGTCATTTGTACTTCCTCATACTAAAGGTGACAGTCTAATTCACATATGACCAACACCCATAAATCATGTTGGGGGGGGAGGAAATATTCATAAATCCATATCAAACAGCACCCAAATTATGACAAATGACATGGCAGTCATAAAATTGCACAAGCACAACTCACCAAGTCATTAATTTCATGGCCGTGGAAAATAAACAGACACATTTTTTTCGCAGCCCTAATAAATTTTAAAAAACTCAAAGAATGGTCCATCTGCTTCGAATAATTTTTAATTTCCTATTCTGTCTCATTCCCATTAGCTATTCCACTGAGATATTTGCTAAATTCTTTCATTTGCCTCCTCCCATCTGTATTCAATTACTCTATTCCCAAATAGAGTTAGCTTTTCTTTCTCCTAAGCACAGTACAAAATATCCCCACCTGTACCTTAAAGCAAATGTTATGTGTGTTTTATTATCTGTTAGACTCTATGAGTCATTCTAACTCGATTGCCTGGGCTGAAAAACTTGGAGGACAATCTGATTTTGATGTTTTCTGGCTTTGGTGAAAAACACCTGCCTGATTCTCAGAGCTAATCTATTAACTTGGTAAATGCCTCAACAGATGTTCTAGAATCAACTGGGGATCAGGGCCTGTCCCCGTGACAGCGTCCGCTTGTAAGCTTGAAATATTTAAATGTTCAGAGATCAGAGGCCAATGATGTGTTTTGGGTACAAGCTTTCACTAAATCATATTTTTTCACTCAGTCCCCAGAGTGCAATCCACATATAATAAGTGACTGGAGCATTTTGACTGAACAGGCCAGCAACGTGGGCCTCCTTGAACTTTGATGGGCCCCGAATTTTAAGGCGGGATTTGCTTCTTTTATTAAAAGTGGAGCAAAATGTTAGGCTGAGTCGACGTTGTTTCCTTTTAAGCCGCACTGTTTTCTCAGCTCCTTTCTTTCTAATGAAGCCCATTAAGTAAGCATAAACCTTCGTTTGGAGACCCTGCCAAGGAAATCTAATGGTCTCTGAGGGGCCTGTTTTATGCCCAGCATCTCTGGCTGGGGCAGAAGAACACTGCATGGTTTCAGATATTGCAAGCCTGATCCTCCACTCAGTTACACTGGCTTTATACAAGTGTTGCCCCATTGGCCCTAACACATACCAGTTCCCTAGACCACTGGCTAGGATCACTTGTAGGAAGTTTTTGGAACATGTTGGGACAACTTCCTGCTGCACGTACTGGAGGAACTATGGGGCCATGCTGCTCTTGACCTGCTGCTCAAGGGAAGTAGATGTAAGAACTAAACTCATGCCGGGCCACGGATGATGACGCTGGACTGGACAGGTTCAACCTGTGCTTTAAGGGGGGTTCCAAAGAGGATGGAGAGAGGCTGTTCTCAGGGGTGACGGATGGCAGAACAAGGAGCAATCGTCTCAAGTCACAGTGGGGGAGGTTTAGGTTAGATATTCGGAAACACTATTTACTAAGAGGATGGTGAAGCACTGGAATGAGTTACCTAGGGAGGGGATGGAATCTCCATCTTTAAAAGATTTTTATGCCCAACTTGACAAAGCCCTGGCTGGGATGATTTAATTGGGGATGATCCTGCCTAGAGGAAGGCATTGTCTAGATGATCTCCTGAGGTCTCGTCTTACCCGACTCTTCTATGGTTCTATGTTGTGGTTTCCTTCACTCTGCAGAGTGAAGACGACATTGGCTGGATGGTAGCCAGAGAGAACCTTTGAAAGGGGAATTCCATCTTACTGGCTAAGAAAGCTTTGAACCACCTGAGGAACAATAAAAGGATGGAGGAGATGATTCCAAATTTCACAGGAAAATTCATCAACACCATAGCTTCCGCAGTGTTTAGGAATGGGCAAGAATCAACTCAAACCAACTCAAAAAGCTCCCTGAGCTAGCCACTTTTCCCATTAACCCTCTCTGAGCTTGTAACAAGAGCGTGAACTGGTGAGTTTCTCATGGTAGTAGGTTTAACTGTGAAAGTTTGGATAGTAAGAATGTTCTTGGGACATGGGAGCATGAATGTGGCGGACACTGACCTTGGTCACGTCACTTAACCCTTCTGTCCCTTAGTTTATCCCTCTGCTAAACAGGCTCAGTCATAACCTAGCTCAGTGTTATGAAGCTCATGAAGTGCTTTGAGATCCATTGTTCTATTTTATTCAGCCCTGCTGAATCTCATTGCTGTTGCCATTGCTCTTGGAAGTTTGTAAAGAAGGCTCTGAACATTTGGTGTCCTCGTTTGACAGTCTCCGGGAGTGGCTGCATTGTGGCAGGTCTGGTATGAGAGCTCAGCAGCATGGAGAAAGTGGGAATGGGCTGATTTGTCTTGCCGCTGCTGTTATCAATGTATTGCCGTTCAAAAGCCAAAACAGCCAATGCATGCTAATATCTAGCCCTTACCTAAGAGGTACAGAAAATTCCAAGGTCTGCTCGTGCGTTATCTGGTATGTTGTCCAGCTTGGGAAGGCTGAACTGTGCCCACCAGGGGTCAGGGAAGGGCTCCTCCGCCTCCGGATCAGGGGCAGCCATTCCGGCTCACAACACACACCTGGTTCAGTCGCACACGGGGAATCAGCTGTAGAAATAGTCCAGAGGTTCAGGCCTAGGGTCAGGCTGAGGTGACAGTCAGTACACCCAGGTCCTAACTCAGGGCAGGCAGCAATAGTCCAGAGACTCAGGCCCAGCTGACAGTCATTACGCCCAGATCCTCACTCACGGTGGGTGGCCAAAGATAGTTCAGGAGGGTTAGGCCCAGGTTCCGGCTGAGCCTTAAACCAATAATCAAGAAGCCCAGGCCCTAGCTCAGGGTAGGGCAGCAAGCAGTCGGGTTCCTAGCTCTGGCAGAGAGTTGACAAGTGCCGGCGAGGACCGAGGGGAAATGGCAATGGAACTGCCCTTCGTCACTTGAGTTGGGTCCCTCTTCCAGGCCACAACTGGGTCACGGAGGCAGAATCAGGGACATTGTCACAGCTGCTATCCACGCTGTGCTTGCTTGGATGCTGAAGAGCTTTGTCCTCTAACTCTGCCAGGCTGGGACTTGTCACTAGCAGTCGGTTCACCAACAGAATCAAACAAGTGATATGAGGCGTCTGAGTGAAAAAAAAAATCCCACATTTTTCAAGACTCCGTTAGAGGGCCTGGCTCTTTGCTCCATCCATTGGTCTGGCATCAGCGGATTTCTGTTTTACGCGAGTGTAACCGAGTAGGGAACGGGGCCGAGGCAGGGACTGACTGGTTCCACACATCAGCTTTCAGTTCTGCTTAACAGTATAGGGCCCTTGAGAGCAGGGCTGATGACGGACTTCACCAGGCCCTGGGCAATATGTGTGTGGGGGGGAGGGGAAGCTTGGCTCTAAGCCCCCCTGGACGGGGCAGGGCCTACGGGACTAGGGGCAGGGCTTGGGACATCCAGCCCTCAGCGCCACCTGGACTATGCCATGTCTTCCCCCCTCAGCGCCACCTGGACTACGCCATGTCTTCCCCCCTCAGCGCCACCTGGACTATGCCATGTCTTCCCCGCTCAGCGGCACCTGGACAACGCCACAGACAGCTCTGGTGGTGATAGAAAATACAGCCCAAGGAGGACTCATTCCAAATTATTCAGGCATCTGTCCTATTATTAGTCACTAAGACATTTTTATTTTGGCTCATATGTCCTCCATCATCCACAAGACACTTCCACCCTATGAAAAAGAAAGAAACGAATATAGCACACAGACGTTTGTTTGATACCCCATCCTCCTGCCTCCCCCACCCCACACAAAATTCCAGAAAAAGAAGGAACACAATTCTTTGCAGACAGCTGGAGAGAGAGAGAGAGATTCATTAAATTCATTCTTCATCTTCCTCCCTCTGTTCTCAACAAATCCAATCACACTTGCCAAGACTAGAGCCCTGCAAATCCACAGATATCCACAGCTCATTTTTGTGGACATGGATGGCCACACCCAAGAAATTCCTCTTTCTGGTGATGCTTTCAGCTGGCTAATTTCTGTGGATGCAGAAGGTTTGGAGTAGCTGTTAGGAAGAATTCAGGAGATCTAGTACTTAATACAACTGGATGATACTACAGAAGTGTCTGCATTTGCCCAACTTTTAACGTTTGTCCAGTATGTGTGGGAAGGCTCCACAGATAGACTCCTCCTATTTTACTCTTTACTAATGAGATGTGCCACAGAGGAGACAAAATCTCTGAAGCTTTCCAACAATCAACTGTTTCAGCTGGATTGGAATGCCCCCACGATAACAGGCATTTGCACTGAGGGGGAAGTCTGAGCTAGGTAAAAAAAACTAGGAGCCTTTGGACAAGATTCCAGTCTGTTGCATCCACGGCCATTGGAGTGCATAGTTCAGTGGACTGGGTAGCTCTGGCAGCAAACAGGATACCAGTGAGAATGAAAAAAGAGACTTCATGATGCTACAAAAATGTTTTTTCCTTCTTCTGCAGCATGGGTCATTGACAGGTTTACATTAGTGTGAAAGTTGAATGCTCTGTAACTTTAAGTCTTTACACCATGATTTGAGGACTTCCGTGACTCAGCCAGGGGTTAAGGGTCTCTTACAAAAGTAGGAGGGTGAGATTCTGGGCCTGTAATGTGCAGGAAGTCAGACTAGAGAATCATGATGGTTCCTTCTGACCTGAAGTGTAAGAGCAGAAGGCACGTCCAACTGGGTCAGCTTAATATACCCTCTCATATATACACCCAGACACATCACACATCATCTGATAGATCACTATGTCTCCTTAAGATGAAGTATGATGTGGAGATGACAAGGGGTGCTGTTACCATAGAAATGGGGATAAACAATGACACCATCAACAAGTTAAATACCACCTTGAAATATTTGCATTTGTGTCTGACATCACAAAGAAATCCAACTATATGTCTTGAAATAATGCAGAGAGCCATTGAACTTACAAAGCAACACAACAGCCGTCTAAGGGCAAAACAAAAACTAATAATAAATGTGTACAGGTATCGTTGAAACGTAATAGCTCTGGTGACATTTCTAGTCAACACCATCTAGACATTATCATCAGCTTGTTCATCATTATGATCTCTGTCGAGATGGTGTGGGTTACCACAGTCTCCATCGTCTTGGCATGTACACATATCTGAGCAGGGAAGATTGTTCCAACTATTGACACAGTCGATTGTTCAGCCACCCCTACAAGCACGAGCATAAAAACAGTTTTTTAGAGGCTCAGATGCCATGAGGTTCTTGAAGGGCACAGCAAGCTGCTCATCATCCACTTCTTTCCATCCACGTTGCAATATTGATCTGGTTTACCCATGTGCGAAGACATCTACATCTTTGTTTGCCAAGATGCTCTTTTGACACACTCTTAAAACTGTTCCCACATGTCTGGAAGTCAGCTTGTGAGTTGTCCTTTTTGATGGCTATGTGGAGGGATAAGCAATTCAAGTCTCTTGAGATCTCCTTTCCTTTCTCACTCTGGTCATAGAGTACTGCTGTCATCTTTCTTGCTGCAGAGCTTATAGTTTAGCACTCTCTTCCAAAGTGGCAAGATGTTGGAAGCCATAAATTCCTTTCGTTTTGACAATATTAAACACAGATTCTTTCCAACACCCAATACAGATGACAGAGCCACCTGCTGTTAATCCGTGTACAGCGGGAAGTATGTTGCATGAATCGGGAGTCAGTGTATCACAAATTGCATCCACAGGTATGAAGAGATGCTTCTGAGTTGTGTTGATAACCTGCTTCAAACCACACGTTATTTATGTGCTCCAGTTTTAGAAAGTAGTCATCAGTAAAGACCAAAACATGTGTCAGGTGACCAAATTCCTATGGTTCCTTGCACAGAAAGAGACCCAAAAGCCATCTTGACCACACACACAGCATGCAGAGATATCTGCTTCCTCTGGAGTATTGTACAAGTCTTATGCGTCTTCATTACTTCTACTGGTGATGGACTTTGCTACTTCACTGCTGAAAAACCCTCCCGCAAGGAGGAGTGTGTTGGATGTGCTCCTACACTCCTCGGTACATTTCAAACCATATATTCACAGAGGAATGTCATAAGTGGCTGCTTGTTGGATGCCACGTTTAGAAACTTTTACAATGGAGGCATAGGGCAATCAATCACCAGTATTTCTTCCCTCCAGCCTTAGGTCCTGTCTTTCTGCAAATTTCACAGAGCTACAGTTGTCATATCTGTCAAAAGACTCAGAGGACAGAATTAGTTTGTCAACTCTTTTTAGGACCTAGCCTTGAGTACTCAGCAGCCAATTCATCAACTGCATGGAATTTATCTCTAGCTGACATTTGTACGACAGTCATGGCATCTCTGATGTACGCTGGGGTTTCTCTGTTGCATGCTCTTAGCTCATGGATTCTTTCAAGGGTGCGATAATTCTGGAACGGTTCAATACTATGCATTCTGCAATTGAGAGGCACATTCTTTGAGTGCCTTCTGAAGGATGATACTGTGAGCTAAATTATATGCCTCTGTCAACCAAAGGACAAACTTCTGCAGCAACTGGGCTACATGAGTGGCTGACCTCTGTAAACTACAGTCACCTGGCTTTAGATCATATTCTGAGCCTTAGTTATTTCAAACTGACGGATTGAAGCACCATGATACAAAACCACTGGTTCATTTGTGAGCTGTGCCTGCTTCAACTTATTAGCAGCTTGGATGGCACTGGCTAAGGTTACTGTGCTGTGTAGAACAGTGGTAGACTTGCCTTGTGCCCGCTACACAGGGAATGAAACTGCAGAACCAGTGTTTTCTAATCATGCCTGTAATTCGCTACTGGAATAGTTTCTACCTCACAGGGAAGGTGGGCTTTCTACCTTTGTAGCAGCTGGACCAAGAGGGGAAAAGTCTTTTGTTGATCATGGCCTCTCGATCAGATGAAATGTCATAGGATGACTTACCTTTGCAGTGTAGCTCAATGGTATTGCTTTGTGATTCGTTTTATTTCGGGCACATTGCGTGATAAACTGCATTCTTAGCAAGCCAGTCTTCCGTGGATATGCTGCCCAACGTCATCGTCTCCTCTTTGCTCTCTCAAAGCTTTCTGTTGGATGAGGCTAATTGCCTTTTCGGTGTGTTTTTCCTCAAGCAAACAATGCAGGACATGCTTACCCTAGTGGCTGTCAAAGAAGGTGAATGTGATGCTCATGGATTCAGAGTCTGTTTCCTTTCTGGGCTCGGTACAACTCTTGCTGTGTCAATTCAACTTGCCCGTGCAGTTCTGAAGGCAACCCTGGTGACAGGATGCACTTGTGCTGGGTGGTGGTGGGGCAGGGTCTGGGAGGGTGTGTGAGAGGGATGAGGGTGGGCTGCTTACCTGCACCCCCCACACTCCTAGGTGCGCACATGGCTCCATGCCCCCTCTCCTCCCAGGCACAGCCCCCCTGTCACCATGGAAACGGCGTGGGGAAAGCCTCCGGAAAAGCACTTTGCTGTGCTGCTGTTCCCCCAGCTGAATGCCCCCCTGCCCCACATTGGCTCTCTCTCAATGCTTCTGTCTATGGGTTAGGTTCTCAAAGCTGCGGGCTGTGATTCCCAGGAGGGGCACAAACAGCCGCCAGTGAGTTCGTGCTCACTCTCTGTAAGGGGGACCCCAGCATGAGAGGCCAATGGTACCAGGGCAGCCCCAGTCTGGGAAAAGGGGGTCTGGTGGGTCAAGGTTTGGGAACCACCCCATTAAAACAACGCTGCATCCCTTGGCCTGAAATCAGACCAGCAAGCTGAGGGAGTGATGCCACTGAGGCCTGACTCTGGGACTCAGCTCAGAAATCTGGAGCGGCTGAGTGGGCAGCTACAACAATCGTAGCCCTGTCTGGTTGCCAAACACCGGGACACCATCGTGTCGTGTGCTGTAATGTCCAGCTCAGCACAACTGGATCTTCAGAGGGGCCTCTGTCCTGACGCGGCCAGAATTCTTATCAATCTCATGAAGGTCTGTGCCTTGAGAAAGATCTGAGGTGAGAGCTGCAGGCTCAGGTGCTGGAACTAGGAGTGCTGCCATTAGGGGTATTAATGGGGTAACCGGTTAACCCATAAGCATCATCCTTAATGGTTAACTGGTACCTGGGGAGCAGCCCTACCCTAAAACAGTTCTTATTTTGGCTAAAACTCCAACCCAGGGAAGATCTTTTTTCCTCTAGGTTCTCTGGTTATTCTCTTGGGTGTGTCATGCCAGCCAAAGAGACTGACCGCTTTCCTGTTTAAATAAAATTTCCCTTTGGGTGGGATTTTTTTTGTTTCTACACCCTCCTGCCGTGGAAAATTACCCAGTTAAACTCGCTTACCAGTATAAGTTGATTTGGTCACATGTTTTTCCAGGCCCAACCCCTGCTCAAACTTAAGAGACAAAAAAGGCTGTTTTCAAGTTGTTAAGTTGATTCCCCAGCATTGGACATGCCCTTGGTGGTTTTCATTTGCACATTTAAAACCATAAACAGTTCCATGCCCCATATTTCTAACTTCACATACAAGAATGATACAGGCACCAAAATAAGATATACAGACCCAGCAGACGGTGACATTAAAATTGATAGGTCGCATGAGGTATTTTGTCCAAAGTATCTTCAAGTTATGCATATTTGTGTCCATAAGTCAGTTTCATAAAGTAAGCAGTATGGGGGAGAAACTGACACATCCATTGTACACCTCATTTACAGTCTGTTTCAATGGCACTCAGTGCCCCCCCACTATACACATTGTTTGGGCACCTCTGGTTAACTGGAGCTTTTATGGAGCTCCCAGATACTCCCAATAAAGGGAGCAGCACTAGCACCTGACAGGAGAAAACAGGTCCAAGCTCGGCTTCTACAATATGTCTCCTTTTTTCTGCAAGATGTTCCTTGATGGCCTCCTTTCTTCCCCCAGGGAAGCAAAGAGAGAGAGAGAGAGATAGGGACGTAGCGAGGGAGGAAGGAAGAGAGAGGATGCTGCCTCCAGCTCTCCTGCCCTCCCTCTCCTTCAGAGCGGAGACCCTACCAACAATTTCCCCTGCCCAAGCCAGGATCCAGAGGAACCACGATAGCTCAGCTGACTCCTCGCCTCCTGGCATTTCGTCAGAGAGAGTAGTTGTGAGCACAAGGGTGGTTCCCTTACCCATCCTCCCTCCCTCCCTCCGCCACACACACACACTTACTGTTGTTTGGCTTCTCATGGTGTCTCCTCAGAGACACGGGCTCCTCTAGGTTACACGTAGCCTGTTGTCTCCCCTGCTTTCTAGGTGCCGCGTCACACACAAGAACATGCAGGAGCATCCTACCATGGAAAATCCACACTCACGAAAATCCCTTCCTCCGGGAAGGCAAACAAACAAACAAGTTCCCCCCCCCCCCCCCACACACACACATATTTCAGAAGAATCTCCCCCACCACCCCCTTTGCTTCCCAAATATAAGCATCCTGCTCCCTTGCAGGTTACAAAGTATTATGATTCAGCTATGCTATCTGTCACAGCACAGATGGCAATTGAGGAGAGTTATTTTGACAGTTGTCTTAAAATTCACTTTCTATTCTTCATTTTCTGGAAGAAAGTATTTTCCAAAGCCCCCGTCAGTCTCCTTTTTATTTTCAAGGTGTGTCCATGTGCCACCGTTTCACAGACTTTCTTCTCTCCTCTTTTTTTCTGAGCTATACTCAGCATTTGTTCCTTTGACATAGCGTAAACACTACTGCCATGCGGGAAAGCAATGTGTATAATGAACGATGCATTGAACTTCAAAGGATTTCTCTCGTGTTTAAATAATTTTTATGACATTTAAAAAACAACAACTTTCTGTTCTTAGTTCTGCAGCGGGTATCTGTATCCTTTACATATTTTGTTTGGCTTTTTCCACGGCGCAGTTTATGATGTTTGTTTGTTTATTATTGATCTATTAAATATCTAGACATCCAGCATGGGCCTTGTCAGAAGAGCAGTTTAAAAATTAAATTGTCATTATTATTATTGCTTAATCGCGCCAACAACGAATTTCATCAATTTAAGGACCAGGCTGAATAACAAATCTGTTGAGTTCAGATGCTGTGGATGGCTACAAAAGGCACTCATCAATTTTAGCAGCATATATCATGGCTCTGTTCTGCTTTTGTATTCCGCACACTTTCGCTTGGCTTTTCACTGCTGATGGAAGGTACCGTATGAGAGAGAGCTGCTAAATATGGGTGAGATTTTTATTGAACATTCATTTTTCTTTTTTTATTCATCATCTTAATGGTGGCAGTAGCAGCAAGGGGTGAAATAAAAAGATTCCATTTCACCAGTAAGGGCCTGAACCAAACATTGACATTACTGGAAGGGTTTTCCATGGTCTTCGAAGGGCTTTTGCTCTGGTTGTAGTTCAGTCAAACAGATTTTAAATAGGTGCACAATAGTGAAAAAGTTGTATAAAATACGTGACCGTGGATATAAATCCAAAATGACGTTTGCGTTTTTTATACCCAGCGAACAATCCTTTTTGTTCAGCGTATGACAAGTTTCTACCTTAAATCAGTACCAACAAGTGAATGAGATCATGTTGCTTTGCAGCCTACACAGAGGAGCTAACAGTGGATCCGTTCAGGCAGGGTGGGCTGGCCCACGACTGTAGGCCTACGTTCCTATAGCCACTCATTTGTAGTTGGGAGGGACACCTGGGCATTGGAAACTGGTACAACAAAACATACTGGGAAAGGTGGCTGGGGTTTAAGCAACCAAGGTTTTGCTTGGTAAGGGGGGTGGCAGGCTGAAGGGAGTAGGACCTGCTGGTGGGATACAGACCAGAAGGATGAATCCATGAATGGCTCCAGAAGAAGCAAGGAAAAGAGCCCGGGGCGAAGCCTAATAAGACCACCTCGCAGCTGGGAAAGAAGGGGAAATATTTAGAGGTGGAAGAGTCATTTGACACAAGAACCCAGCCAGACTTGCCCCATGAAGAAGGAAGTGGACAAGGAGGTGGGTGGGGAAGCTTGGAGGTTTTGTACCAGATGCCTACTCCATCACTCATGGCGGGAAGGGTGAACACTGCTGTTTGCCTGAGGGGATGGCACAAGAGTACGCTAGAGAGTAGGGGAGAGCTGCAGCCCTAGGTTTGTTTGGGCTTTTTGCTCACTTGGATTTTGGTTCCCCTGGAAGAGGTGGGGTTCTGGTGTAGCTGGTGTAAACTGACCATGAGAAATGGGCTACACCTGTCTTCGCACAGCCAGAAAGGCTGGCCCAGCTACAGCAGTACACACCTTGGGTCTGGTCCTACTCTCATCTGAGTCTACGAGAGGTTTAGTGGGAGCTGTCTTGAGTTATTGATCAGCAGTGCCTTGTTTGCCAAGATAAGGCAGGTTTAGGGGAGCTTGCAGTAGTAGCTTAAGTAGTCTCAGACAGTTCGACCTCATGAAATGACTCTGTCCCGTCTCCCGCCTTTTCCTTGCAGTGTGTGATGGCAGCATGCGAGAGACACTCAACCAAGATTACATCTTTCTGATTTTCTGCATCGAGCCTCGGAGGGCGGATGCCCTCAGCACTGCCCTTGAAGTGTGAACCGAGTAACGTTGCCAGTAGACAGTGCTCATTTTCAGCCACAATGCTTATTTTGGGAGCACTTGAGAGATTTACAGCCATCTCCTCTGCCAACATGACAACAGGCCTGTCAGCTTTTCTCTTCAAACTCTCCCCCGGTCACCCAGGAAAAAAAGCGCAGAAACTTAATCTGAGGAAGGCTTTGACTGATAGTTGGACTGACGGTGCTGATGTGCAGGGCAGCAGACGGAACCGGCTCTGACATACTGGCCAGACTTTCAAGGCACACTGCAGTTACTACGCCAAAGCATTCTGCCTGCTGCACCGGGTAACACTCGCCTTAGACTTCCCCGGGTTTTCTACACCTTGAGCCACTGCAGGTCCCATTGCGGGTGCTCCGCATACCATTCAGATGCTCCCGTTCTGAAGGGCCTCAGGAGGAAATGGTCACTGTGGCAGAGAGATTGACAGAGTCAGATGGCCGGAGAATGTGCAGTGTGCTAATAGCTTCTGTCTTTAACAGCTCCGACCTTGTTGGCACTATCAGTAGACACGAGAAACCAGTGGACTGACTGCTACTCAGCTGGAATCTCAGAGATTTTCCTAAGTATCTGTGGAAGGGAGCACATAAACCACTACGTATTCGGCAGCCAAATCCAAACACACAAACTGGCTCCTGAGTTCCTATTTCCCAATCTGAATGTATCTATCCGAAAACTGGCATGAAACTGACTCACCTTGGGAAAGAATTTCCATTGGGAGATTTTGTGCCAACCTTCCCCCCTTCCACAGGTGCCCTCAAAGGTCTAGCCTGCTCCCTCAACCTCCCTCCAAGAAAGCCTGTCCTGAGCCTTTTAGGAATTTTCAGGATATCTTGGCACAAGGTGGAAACTCTGACTGAAAAGCTGCACCAGGTTTCAATAAAAACCTCGTCACATCGGACTCCTATTTAAACCTGCCCCGTCTGCTTCTTAGCCACTGCCCAATAAACTCAGCAAGGAATTGTGGTGCTGCCAGTGACAAGACAGGACTCACTTGGGTAGCCCGATTCCATCAGTGAACAAAGTACCCAATGGGAGGGGTTTTGTTCGGTGTCCTTAAGCGGAGACCTACAAGGTCGATCAGACCTCAACCAGGGCCCAGATAGTCTTGTGCCAATCCATGCTCAAGACTGGGCCTGGGAGGTGCTGGGCCAAGAGAGCAGTCATGCTACCCACAGAGTCCCAGTGCCCCTTCTTGGAACTCTCCTCTGTGCTGTGGAACCCACAATTCTCATAGTGAACTATGGAAGGCTAGGAAGGCTTGTAGCCAACATAGAGACACGGGGTGGCTTGTAGCCAGAAACATGAGGCGGCCCATAGCCCACACAGAGACACGGGACGGCCTGTAGCCCATGCAGAGACATGAGGCATCCCATAGCCTGCGCAGAGACACGGGACGGCCTGTTGCCCACGCAGAGGCACGAGGCAGCCTGTACCCCACACAGGGACACGGGGCGGCCTATAGCCAGTACAGTATACCCTCAGTCCATGAATCTGCAAGCTTTGGAGGCTATCCCCTGGCCTGTTCCATGGGTGGGAACTCTGCTTCCTCCATGGAACCTTCCAGAATTTCCCACGCCTGTGCCCTCTCTGTGAGTTTTCCCACTCGGGGGTGGATGTGAGGGGGTGATCTTACTGCTAGTCATTTTGGCCAGGCGGAGTGAGCTTTACCTGCAGCCATTGGTCCTGGAACCAAAGAGTATTTATTCATATTTATATCATGACTAATTGCAAAACAAATGTGAAATGTACTCTCCATGACCAGCTCTGCAAGGAGAAAGGAAACGTTGCATGAGTCATCGCTGCAATTGGCCATGGAGCACCTGTAAAATACTGGCAGCAATGTGATCCATTTCCTGTACTTGGTGAGCAAGGGATAATTTCCCCATCAACTGGGAAATGACTTTATGACTGAGAAGCAGTCCTGGGCATGCAGCGTCTGTTGCATACAGTTGGATTTCTGGTTCACTTAGTCTTGGTAATGTGGCTCCAGCTGAGTTTGGGATTGCTTGGAGCCCTTTATGTCACCAGTGTGGGAAGCGCTGAATAACTTGCACAGCCTTGGGGAACGGAAGGTCTGATTTGGAAGAGCACCAGGAGTCACCTGGGCCCGAGTTTATGTAAAAGGGTTGTGGGCAACAAGTGCAAAACAGAGCTGTAGATCATCCAGGAATGTCACTGGCAAGGCGCTGACATGTCGGGATCCCACTGAGGAAATGAGGGTATTTCTCCGCCATGCTCTTCCTGTAGGGTCCCTTGACGGGATGCACCACATTGCTGTAGGGTTGTCGTGGTTTTGCCCGCTGCTCTTACTCAGCATGACGGGCAAGGCTCACGCACATGATTAATTAAAATATAGACTAACTGTTTATCTTCATTCACAGGCCCTGAGCCTGAAACTCACCTACACTAAGGCCACTTTTTGCTGCACTGGCAACCTGCCACGGGGAAAGGCACAAGGGAATATGTGTCACTTAGCCCTTTCCTATCATCTTCCCCATCAACTTTCAAACACCTCCGCCCAGGACATCTCTCGAATGTTGATGCTCTGCAAAGAATCATCTTAGTAGCAGTAGTAGTTGACACTTGCCATAGAATCATAGAACACTAGATCTGGAAGGGACCTCCAGAGGTCAAGTCCAGTGCCCTGCCCTCATAGCAGGACCAAGCACCATCTAGACCATCCCTGATAGATGTCTATCCAACCTGCTCTTAAATATCTCCAGAGATGGAACTTCCACAACCTCCCTAGGCAATTTAGTCCAGTGCTTAACCACCCTAACAGGCAAGAAGTTTTTCCTAATGTCCAACCTAAACCTCCCTTGCTGCAGTTTAAGCCCATTGCTTCTTGTCCTAGCCTCAGAGGCCAAAGAGAACAGTGTTTCTCCCTCCTCCTTCTGACACCCTTTTAGTTACCTGAAAACTGCTATTACATTCCCTCTCAGTTGTCTCCTTTCTAAACTAAACAAGCCCAATTCTTTCAGTCTTCCTTCATAGGTCCTGTTCTCTAGACCTTTAATCATTTTTGTTGCTCTTCTCTGGGCCCTCTCCAATTTCCCTACATCTTTCTTGAAATGCGGTGCCCAGGACTGGATACAATACTTCAGCTGAGGCCTAATCAGCGCAGAGTAGAGCGGAAGAATGACTTCTCACGTCTTGTTCACAGCACTCCTGTTAATCCGTTTACTGATAAGCTGCACTGTGTCTTCTGTCTCAGGTCTTTGCACTACACTTGCATGTAGTTGTGTTCTCTGAACTTGCTGAACATCCACCTGGCGCAGTGCGGGAGATAGGGGCCCTGCCTCCCAGAATATACCGGTGAAGGCGGGCATGGAGCTAACCAGAAAGGTCATTGTTAAAAGGAAATCTACGCTGCCTGCAGTTTTGCTCTGGGCACATCTCAGGAATGGAACTGGACTGAAAGCGCCAACTAAATCCATCCAGAGTGGACACAGCTCAAGTTTCCCCCAGCCATGTGTCTCAACCCGCACTGGGCTGGCTCGGCTCCTGGCCAGGTACCACAGTGACCGCTCTGGATAGGTAAGAACCGGAACAACGGGGAAAGGACTGTCTGCTTAGCCTGCCATCGATCTTCTGAGAGGACAGTCTGGGATACCAGTTACTGCCTTGCTCACCTCTGCACATGCAGACTTCCCGCAGTGGCAAGGTTCCCCAGTCTCCTCTCCGGCAGATGCACCTGGAAATAGAAAAAGAAATTAAAACCAAACAAAGCCACAGGAGCACAGGAAGTATTTTGGGGGCGGGGGTGTTGAGCTGCACCCTCCCCCTTAGACCTGTTGAGCTCGGGCTGACAATTCTCCCGGGCCAGATGGACCAGACTCCATTGCTGCAATAGTATCCGGTCCATCCAGTCTGGGAGAGACCTGGGCTGGTGGAAGGACCCTGGCAAGCTATGGAGCCCACAGCAGGGCCAGGAGCCCCCGAGGGCTGGGGGAGCTTGTGAGGCCAGTGGGACCCCAGGAGGCTGGGAAAGTCTGCAAGGCCAATGGGCCCCAGGGAGCTTGCAAAGCACATGGGGTGGGCAGGACTCTACAGGGGTTGCCCAGAGGGTGGGGCTGGAGAAGCCAACAGCTGGGCCAAACCCCAAGTGTAAACCCTGGGGAGTGTTGCAGCATCTGCTTCCCACGCCTATGCAAACCAGCCAGAGGCGGCTCTGATTTTCTGCCTCAGGGGGCGGGGAGTGTTCCTGCCCCCTTATGCCAATGTAAATGAATTCTAACTCAGGCGCCTATTTTTCCTTTGGAAGAGAGAGGCAGCGCTGCCTTCCCGAGAGGCTTTGCTGGCTTACTTAGCCACTTCTCAGTCGCACTCTCTTCCTCTTCAACAGCCTCTTCTCATTCACGTGGTCCCTCAACTCACCTGCCCCTCGTGTTGCTGCAGCAGGCAGCTTCCCCTTCCTGCAAATGGATTTTCAATGAACGAGGGGAGGGGAATTTTTTCCTCCCTCCACCCCCGGTTAAATCAAATTGAAACTGATTTCAAACACGGCAGCTGGGCAAGCTGCAACATCTTGACCTACCCACCACCCCCGGGTGGTGGAATCATTCTCTCCCGCTTCCTGCTCCACGCCCTTTTGTTTCTCAGACCAGTGCAGTCAACAGAGCGTGCTTCCTGGGAAATCACAATGGCTACTTCATCATCTTCTATTTTTCTAAGCCGCATCCCCCCATATGGTGAACTCTTCCAAATCCACAGGCGTGTGCTGAGATAGATAAGTTACAGATTCCATAGGAGTGGACAACAGATGTGGGGAAGGACCTTGATGGGTCCTTTAGCTCACGTTTGAGAAATGCTTTTTGCACATTCCCCTGGGAGACAGGGGGCTGCTTCTGCCGGCCGTCTGTTTCGCAGCTCTCAGAGTCAGCCTTATTTGTTTGAACTTTTGAGAAGTGAAGGTCAGACCCAAATGTTCTTGGAGCTGGGGTGTATTTAAACACAAGGACTTGCTTGGGTCTATTATATAGAGAGGGGCTAGTTACAATTTTCAAAGGGCCAGATTTTCAAAGATATTTAGGTGCCCAGAATGCAGATAGAGTCTTTAAAAAATCTCTCTGACGAACGAGATCTTTAGACACATACATATCTTCGAAGATCTGATCCTAAGTGCCTAGGCCACATTTGAAGATGAGATTTATGAGCCTCCGTCACTTAATTGTTTTTTAATTCAGTTCAACACTTGGCTTGTCTCCTGTATGTCTAAGCAAGGAATAGATCCTGGGCTTGGGACAGCTCGTTAGAAAGAAAGCAAGCTACGAAGTTTGGATCTGATCTTTCTCAGTGAGATCAAAAGTGCTCAGATCCGCACTTGCTTTTGATTCCCACCCATGTTGAGTTCTTTCTTTCCTGTTGGCTACTGTTACGTGTTCTCTCCCTGGATGTCAATTTGTTTTCCAAGCAGCAAGCACCTCAGAGTGAATTTCATCTGAATTTCTTTGCTGCAACCTACATGTCAACACACGGGGACCCAAACATGTGGAGGGAAGCACTATTATAGCTAGTCCCCGAGCTGTTATAGAAAAGGCACTGTCCATAAGAAGCTACTGGTATTTATCAATGTGAGAATGTTTTATGGAACAGGCTCTGACCGTCACAATTTTTACTATTCTCAGTTTGCCCCGTCTAGCCTGGCATCCTCAGGACCTGAAAGTTGCCAAACCAGAGAATCTGCCTAACCACAGGAGGTCAATATTGTAGCGAGCGGGTCTCTTTATTTTGCATAAATGGAACAATGCTTGCAATGCTGCTTAATAATGTATGACGGTAGTGATCCACCCTGTATTTGCCTATACCTAGCCAAGGCTGATCAGCTCTTTTCCTAACAAAGTGCTTGCGTTGTTACACAATTTTACTGTTCTTGGCACAAGGAAATAAAAAGCATCAGAGCCACACTTACACTTAACGGCATTACCAACACTTCCACTGCTTACTTGGCTCTTAGGTAGCTCTAATTTATCCCTACATGACTTCTAACAGCACAGAACATTGAGAGCCAGGACTGGTGGTTGTAAACAAACTTTATGGAATTGCGGGAAACTTGGCCACACCCAGGACAAGCGGACCTCTGACTGACTAAAATCCTGCCGGACCAAGGGTGTTGCTGGACTAGAGTGTGCCAGACTAGAGAGGTTACATCTGTAGCTGAGTCAGCATTTCTGATGTCTGTAGTTTAAGGGATCAGCCACAAGGCAACACAAAGGTTTGTGTGACATGGAGCTAAATTCAGGTCTGAAAAGAGGGACAACTGTGAAGCATGTGGCAGCCTTAGAGGAGGTAGCATGGTCTGCTGATTGAGGGACAAGGGAATGGAAACAGAAGAGCTGGTGGCTATTTTTGGCTTTGCCATATTTCCTCTGGGGCTTCACTTCTCTCTGTTGCCCTATCTTTACAATGGGCTGAGTAATACAGAATGAGCTTTGTACAATGCTTTGAGATCACAAGCACAAGTGAATGTCAACAACCATCCACAGTGCTAGACCCACCCCACTTCTCTGGCCTGCAACAGGGTTGCATTTATTTTTTTTGGTATATTTCAAGCTTGCTAAGCTTATTAACACTGTTTGGCACGCCACAGGCTCTTGTGAGGCTCACACCACATTGGAGTTTAGTTCTGTTTCCTACCAATGGAGTTAAACTTGTATTCTGTTTTCACACTGGCCAATGAGGCAGGGTTTCGGTATTGAGTGGCGCATTTACTTTCTGATTTCTGTTAATCTAAAAGGAGATGTTAACAGCGGAAGTTATAAACCGATGTCAATTGCTACGTTCACAGGCTTATAAAAGGCTCAGATGTTAACACGAAGCTGAAATGTTCAGGTGGTAGTGGGTCTACATACAAATTCTTCAGGAAGTTTAAGGAAAACCCTTTCTGACTGCTGAGCGATGTGTTGGAAATAAATACACTTTGCCACTCCGGCAATGATTTTGCAAGACTTTTATAATCAAGTGAGGAGGACTGTGTGTTCACAGTCGGATCTGAAAGCCGTTTAGTTGATAGTAAAAAAAAAAAGCTACAATCCCTAGTAAAGTCATTTCTGCACATGTTCAGAAAGTCTGTGCTAAGAGTTTTGTTGTATTTTTCAGTATTAGAATTCCAGCTAGCTCCTGCCCCCTTGCATATCAACACACCACTCTCCTCGGCCTTCCTGAGAGGTCTTGGGGAATGCTTTTGGGCTGCTGGTGAGATCTAAGTGAGAAAACGATCAACAACATATTGAAATGTACACACCCAATTCCTCCAAATATCCCTAAACTAATAAAACAACCCCCACCTCCACTCCAAAACCTTCTTACCCCGTACTTAATATCAAGGACATGAGAAATTGTGGGCATGAAAAGATAGTGGACTCCAGAACTATAGGGATTCTGCAGAGTTTATTTGGTGGGTGGTTTTTTTTGGCTGAATTCTCCAATATCATTGTAAATTCTAAACTCTCATTAAAAATGTATGTTTCTATTGCTGCCCCTCTGCCAAGACATAGAAAAATTCTGGGCCCATGATGGGTGGCATCTCACTGCGAGAAGAAATCAGAGACTCGGAGTTTGGGTATATTAAGCGTTACTTGTGTGTCTTTCTTTTGATGTGTCTTTTGTGTTTTAAAAACACAGGTCCCCCAGTCACAGGTCTGATGTAGTCACAAAATAGGCGAGCAAATCTTTTCTTTCAGAAATCACAGCCAACCCACCAATGTCCAGTTCCCAGGAGGTTATCGTGTCCCGAGACTTATCTTCAAATATGGAGAATTAAATAAAACTCTGTTATCTGGTACAGCTTCCCTCAAAAGACACCTCCATAGCAAAACTAACAACAATACAGTATATCTGAAAAGACAAAACCTTGTTCACATTAAGAAAAAGAAACGTATAAGATCACATATAACAGTGCCTTCCAGTAAAATCTGCTATAAGCACTTTTTCCGTTGCCAAGATATAAGCTGTCTTGGAAGGATTTGATTTTTACTGATAAATTGTCAGTAAAGGTTTATTTTACCAAACACACACAAGCCAACAAAAATATGTCCATCAATAATAATCAAAATTTACAGTCAGGCAAAGCAATAAAAATGCTTCTTGAGAACTTATTAGAGTTTGATTTTTAAAGATATTTATATATTTTGACGTGATGTAGACAATTTGTATTTTAACACTCATGAAGTTTGAATTTTTTGAAGCTCAGTGTCTACTGCCATTAAATAGTCCGTAGCCCCACCCCTTCTTCATGAAGCTCCACCCCTTCCAAGGGCCAGAAGCCAAGCTCCATTCCCCTATTGCCCAGGGCCTGGAGAAGTCTGTTGCTAGCCCTGGATGCAGAGAATGGACTTCTGACAAAATAAAAAGCCACAGGGAAAATAGGAGTTCTCTCCTTTCTTCCTCTTTGAGGCATGAGCTTCAAAACCGAAGCTGGATACTTAAATATTAATGAGCCAAGGACTTTCTTGTCTTCTTGCACTTGTAAAACAGATGCCAGTTAACAGGAAACAAAAACATACAATCTTGAAACATGCAGTAAATATTGAAGAGAAGTCAGAAAATGCAAAAGTCAAGATTTCTAGAACAATTTTGACACTGCTCCGTGACACATCTTGTGTATTTATGAAATACATTCAAGACATACTAATTAACAGTCATTTTAACCACACAGGTATACAAGATGCAACTCAGTTAACCTTTCAGGAAGGACCTTAATGTCTGCATTTCCCAATTTTTGAAAATATTGTTCGGTGCAATTTCAATTTTACTATAGCCATGTGCATGCCCGACTGTTGCCGGAATGGCAGCAAAGAGGTTAATTACTTCTTGTATGTGCTTGTGTTATATAGTCATGTTACCCCTTCCACGGTGTGAATTATGTCACCAAGTTTGTGACCGACACGTGTCGTTGCTAAGCAATATCTAGTCACAAGCTTCCTGTAGTCTGCAGCTTTCGAGGTGCCACTGTCAATTTGCACATACAACATACATGCTTTCCGCTTTTGGCAATTGAGCTCTTATTTGCCAGAAGGGTTGGCTAATTCAGCTGCTAGAAAGTCAGAGTTAAAAACCCACACTCTGAAGAAAACCCAAGCTTTCAGAAAGATTTGGACAAAGAGAGCTAGCTCCCTAGACTGCAACAGGCCCTACTATCTGCTTGTCCCCAGCACACACCCAGTCACTGATGGGGCTCATGTGAGTCTTCTTATTAAAATCAGCTTGGATCCTATGGGGGAGAATCTTTCCTATTTTTTCAGGGTAGGTCTACACAGCAGGGCTGAAGCCGAAGTAAGCTACGCAGCTTCAGCGTCATCAGTTGCGTAGCTGAAGTTGTCATCGCTCAGTTCAACTTTTGGTGCTGTCTACACACAGCAGGAAGTCGAAGGAAAAACAATCTCCCTTCAACTTCCCTTACTCCTCGTAAAATGAGGGTTACAGGAGTCGGCATGAGAAGTCCTCCAGCTCGCCATTGTTTCGAATTATTGGCTTTCTGTGTAGACACGCTCTTTGTTATTTCGAAATAACGTCAGTTACTCCGAAATAACGCTGCTGTGCAGTCATACCCTCAATGTCCTTTTTTCTTGCACAAGATGCCCTTTAAAAACAGATTGCATGGAAAGGCAAATGCAGCAGGAGACCTCCTTACCTGTGAATCTATATAGACACAGGGGGAGATTTGCACCAGCCCGTGCAGAAGCCTGAGACATTCTTCTTAGGGTCAAACTCTGCAACTCTTGCTCACAAGGAGCAATACTTGCTCATGCAAGCGGTGCCAGTGTGACTATTTATAGGCATCTCTCCATGAGAGCAGAAGTTGCAGAACTGAGCCGGGGGGTTAGCTGACGGAAGGATGCATGTAATTCTGTTGCATTTAGGTGCTTGCACCCTGAATAAGACACATACTTCAAAAATCCTCTTTCATCTGCTAGTCCTTATGTGTACAGCGCTAAATCTTGTTCTTGGCCATGCACAGCACATGGAAATGGAAATAGCAGGTGCTTTGATCTCTTTCCAGGCCTGCCATACATACCACAGAGTTTGTCTTCTTGTACGTAACACACATTGCAGGTCATCTTCTTGTTTTTTGTATTAGGATCAATCTCTCTGTCCCTGCGAGATGAATGAACGGTTGCTGCCATACGTAGCCTATGAACTCTAGCGTTTGTTGGAGGGGGTTCTTCAAGAGATAAGGAGCTGTAAAACATCCTCAGAACATGCGACTGAATTTCCCATTTTGGTTTAGAATGAAATAAACAGGCATTAGAACCTATAAAATAAACATGATATAGCATAGAGTAGTATAATGATTTCAGCACATACTGTATGAGTCTACGTGATTTCCCATGACAGCAAAATGAAAGAAAGACAAATGAATTCCCCACATTGCTCAGTAATTCTGATTAGGTTACCTTTCCTTAAAGGATTAACTACAACAAGGTGACATGATCACCTGGAATTACCTAATCTGATAAACATTGTGTGTGACAGATAAAACATCTGTTTAAAGAAAATAAGGAACACTTATCCCTGGACTTAAGATACTGGCCAAAACCAGATCATTAATGGTATAGTATTTCCTTAACAAAGAAGTCTGAAACAATGTATAATATTACAAAGACATATCTTTCAGTCTATTTTCTGTTCTATTGATTAGCATGCTGCCCTTCACTTAACATGCTAATTGTAAGCTTCGCTGCGCAATACTGAAATTCGAGAATTCCCAAAAGAGTGATTTGGGCTGCAAACTGCAGTGAAAACGTGTTCTTCTAAACAAAAGCTGGAAAGAACAAAACTCCATTGTTTGGCAACCATTCTAGGCAGAGGGAACCACCTTGACTTGGTGAGGACAAAGTTCACGTACCTGGTTTTTGCAATGGGACTCCAAAATGGGGGTACCTAAAAAAATCCAAACAAAGAAACAAAAGTGTCCCATAACTCAGCAGCAGAAGCGTCTGGAAAATATCGTAAAGCTATATTTTCTTATAACTAACTCTAAGGGCATGTCTACACTAGGAAATTATTTTGTAATAACTCACTTCGAAATAATAACTTCAAAAATAATAATTTTGAAATAGTGTGTCCACTCTACGGGGAAAATTAGTCCAAGGCAGGTTCCCTTAATGTGGACACCTACCTCGATTTAGAGCCCCAGGAAGCACTGGGAAGTAATTAGTTTGAATTACTCCAGGGAGTAGCTATTTTGAAATAGTGGCATCAGAGCATCTATACTACCATTATTTTGAAATAACTATTTTGAAATTAGCGTTATTCCTCATGGAAAGCAGGAGTTATTACTTCAAAATAACCAGCCCCTTCTTTTGAAATAACGGGCGTGGTAGTGTGCACACTCCGCTTGTTATTTCGAAATAAGGGGCGTTATCTTGAAATAACTCCCTAGTGTAGACCAAGGCTAAGAGATGAAACATTACTGATGTCAATACCTGAGGCCACGTCTACACTGCAACGCTATTTCGGGATACCGGAGTAAGAGCTAAGAGCAGAGATGGAGGCCAGGGGGACTTTGACAGCGATGCAGTAACAGACACGAAGCTAGGAAAAGGCTTCAAGAAGGGCCTGGATGTGAGCGACAGCATTGAGGCAACAGGCGTGGAAAATGATTTTAGGAGTTTAGAGCAGACAAATATAGGGGGAGGAGGCAAAAGGGAAGGGGGGGAAACCACAGCTCAATGTGTACGTTCATAGTCTCCGTGCTTCCATTACCGTAGCCGGACACATCGTATGCGATATCGAGAAGGCAGGAACAAATGACGCCACAATAGTCATGAGCTATTTGAAACCCCACCCCCACCCGAGAGTTTGGCAAGAGAAACACAAGCCACAGTTTTGTTTCCAGGGCAACGATAATATTTTGGGAGACTGGATGATTGTGGGGAGACTCTGCCAACTCCTTTAAAATGAACCTATTTGCATGAGTTGGTAAAGGCGGCCAGCCTCATCCTGGCAGAACCCCTTCTAGCTACAGTATGCTTTCTTGTACTTACTTCAGGACAGATCCTGAAGTTGTTGCTAATGGTGAGATAGGGCCTGTGACAGGACTACTAGGAGCAGCTATGCCTGAACACAAGCAAGTGCTGCAGAATCTCACAGACATTTCTAGCTTCCTCACCACCTCCCCTTGTGCAGAAATATGGCCATAACCCTGCAGGACCATGGACTGGAGAAGCCACTCTGGGTTCTTGGCTTTCCTTGGGCTCAGCTGATCATCGCGACGAGGCATGCCGGTGGTACTGTGCCACCCAGAGCGGGCCTTGCTACACAAGAGGCTCCAGTGAGCCAGATAATTGCTGAGGACCTTAGGATATTTACCTTCCGTTCTAGGACATGTTACCATCTGTGAGCTGGTCTGATGCAGCTGACCCTATATAGAGGGTCTCAGCTCCTTAAAGAAGTGATATGTGCTGTCGAAGAAGATGTCCTGTGAGCCACTTTCATGTCATTTTACATCAGTGCAGATTTTCCACTCTGGTCCACGTTCTAGAAGATGCCATTTGCAGGAATGAGAGGACAGTGCTATCAGATGGAAGACTGACCCTTATATGTGTCTGTGCACTTACCTAAAGCATTAGTACACATACCTATGGCCGGCGAGGGAACAGGCATGGCCTGTCAGCCCCTGTCTCATCTCCTTTTTGCCTCCAGTTGCCCCAAAATGCTGTGGCATCACTGGACCACATGAAGATGTGTGACGACAGTTACCAAAATCAATGACCTAGTCAGCTCCTGTGTTGCTCTACTTCAGCCAGGGCGAGTCCTCATTTTAATCAGCAGCAGAAGTATCAAGAGATTCTTTTCCAAAGGGAGGAACGAATTTTGCAACACATCCTGCTTTCATGAAGTTTCTAGAATGAGGTTCAGAGGAGCAGCCAAGTTCTGAGATCTATCCTGTGCCAACCCGCCACCTTTTGAGTTTGTTTCTTCCACAAAAACCAGCCATTTGGCATGCACAGGGCAGTTCCAGACAGCTCAAAGAGTGAATAATAATTACGGACGAACCCTTCAATGCATGTTTATGAAACTCTTTGATAGCCAAGGAATTGGCCAGACAAATATGTTTATGCATGGAGTTTCCAGTTGAATAGTGTGCAGAGAGGGCAGGAAAACTGGATTAAATTATTAGGAACAATGAAAAAAATATTTTTGGCTAAATCTGAAAGAGAAACGTATGTTATACTCCATGTTGGTAGATCTGCTTTTTGTCACATACAGCATAAGTTTACCGCGACCATTCCTTACTTTCATAACGTAATCGCTTTGTGAATACCCTGGTCTCCAAAGGCAAACTTAAGGAGGAACTAAGAATCCTGCTGTTGAGCCCCTGACCTATCTGATCAAACCCACAAACTGAATGGCAGGAGAGAAGTGATGTTGCTTCCTTGTCTCGGGCCAAATGTACATCAACTCTAATCTGCCTCCCGTTTCATCTTTCCCTGTACTTTCAGTCTGGACAGATCATTCTGTTGTACTTGAAGATTCACACACTCCAGCAGGGCTGTTTTATTTCAACCTTCACTCAGCAAGAAGTGCAATGAAAGCCAGAAAAGAAGATTGAGCTCTGCGTACTGTCAGTGGTACATTGTTCTGACTGTTATTTCCGCTCAATGGCTTCGTTTTTATCCCAGGATTATACATCTTGGGAATAACGGGAGATTTACATGCTGGAGCGTGGGTCAAATGACAGTCAGGATGCACATGTGTTGCAATTTTTTTTCACCTGCAGACTTCTTCTGGTGACTGTTATTGTAAAATTCCAGCTATGAAGGAAATTACTGATAGCAACTTTCTTCTGCAGATATTTACTGAAGAATCAGAGGTGAGTGATGCTTAGTCAACTGCTTTTTGTAATATTTTGGCTCATTAAGTATTTCTTGTAACATTTGATGGACACCTTATTTACTGTTTTGAATAAATAGCTCTTTTAAATTGTGCTGAAGGGACACAAAGACAAGGTAGATGAGGTAATATCTTTTATTGGACCACCATCTCTTGTTGAGAAAGATATGTTTTTGAGCTTACACAAAGCTCTTCTCCAGGTCTGGGAAATGTATTCAGAGTGTCACGGTTAAATACAAGATGGAACAGATTGTTTAGCATAAGTAGTCAACAGATATTTCAACACAATATTCAAGCCGAAACGGCCTGTTAACACTCCTGCAGTCATTGGGCGGGGGAGGCCATTTAAGTTTGTTGCAATAAACCATAAATCCAGTGTGTCTATTCAGTTCATGATTTTTAGTATCTAGCCATATCAGGAATTTAAGCTCTCAGGTTCAGCTTTGGTTGGTGTTTTTCATGCTTCCTTTGAGGATGAGGACTGAGGGTGTGTCTAGACTACAGGGTTTTGTCGACAAAAGTGGACTTTTGTTGACAAAACTATACCTGCGTCTACACTACCACCGAGTTCTGTCGACATAACATCGACAGAACTCGGCAGTTTTGTCGATGGTGGTAAACCTCATTCTACGAGGAATAACGCCTTTTGTTGACAGAATTCTGTCAACAGATGGCGTTATTGCATGTACACTGTCCTTTGCGTCTACACTCTCATGTCGACAAAGCAGCTTGCTTTGTCGACAGAACTGGATGCAGTCTAGACACTCTTTGTCGACAGAAGCTTTGTTGACAGTATCTGTCGACAAAGCTTCTGTCGACAAAAGCCTGTAGTCTAGACGTACCCTGAGAGGCTAGCTATGGAATGATTGCTCTGTGAAAAGGATTCACCCATGAGTGGTGTGGTAGTTTTGTCTTATAATTTTTCTCTGTGAGTTTATCTGGGAGTGTGGTGTCTGGTTTCACCGACATAGATGTTATTGTGGAATTTAGTGACCTAGAGGCACATCACATGTTTTGATGGGTGTGTGTAGGATCTATGGATCTTGAAAGGTGTGCTATCCCGGCTGGGTAGGTTTCGCATCTGTTGTTCTGGCAAGGTCTGGTGCCGCTTTGAGTTGGGGAGTCCTGGTCTGTGCAAGCTTACTTCTAATAATGAGCTTCAAGAGGTTGTGGGGTTGTTTGAAGGCCAGAAGCAGGGGTTCAGGAAAGATTTCTTGGCCAGGTCCAAGTTGTAATTGTTGGATGATAGCCCATATGGAGTCCAGTGTGGCTGATAGATGACAACCAGGGGTGAGTGGTCAGAATGGATTTTATATCAGTTTTGAAGCTGGTTCGCTTAGGGTCCTTGGTTTGCCTGTTCCACGATGCGATCGACTTCTCTGGTGGAGTGTCCTTGTGAGGTGAAAATGGTTTTAAGTGCATTGAAGTGTATATCCCAGATGTTGCCAGACAGATTAAATCCAAATCTGATTTATTGTTAAGTTGATTATCCTTTAAATACTCTAAATAGCTATTTATTTAATTCACCTCTTCACCGTCACACTATTTAGCTTTTTAAAAAAAGACCCAACCAAACACAAAACATAATGTTCTTGTGCACCACCTTTGGCTCTCCAGCTGTAGCAACTGCGAACCATTAACCATTATTCCCAAAGCTCTGAGCCTTCCTAATGATCTCATTGATCATTCCAAGGTATCAGAAAGGAAGTAAACAAAGCAGACTCATGTTGGATTCCACGGCCTAGAATCTTCACCAAGTGTCGTAGAACAAAGCAAGGAAAGCAACTTTTTCTAGCTTCCTTGCAGTTATTGCAAACAATAGAAATAACACCATGAAATTAAGGTCTAGCATTGTCCAATCAGAAGGCAAGGTAGAAAGCATAACACCTTTTATTACATAAAAAACCAGGATGGGATCACTTAGGTTTGAAGCACCATTTTCCTGGTACCACACATGCCGGTGCTGGAAGGATTACTTCAATAGGAATGACGTATGCAGGGAGGAGATAGACTCTCCATCACTTGAAGTCTAAATCAAGATAAAATATCCATCTAAGTGACGGGCTTCATCAGAGCCCAAAATTCCTGAACTCAATGTGGGCATCTCTGAATGACGGCCTGGCTAGGCTATGCAAGTGCTTAAATTACTGAGTCACAATGAGCCCTTCTAACTGGTTGGCACAAGGCAGTAGAAAGGGGGAGCACTAGAGAGCTAGTAATTTCCCCAAGGAAGATTATATTGGCCTACAGTTAACTTTAATTGATACACTGGCCTATGGCCCCTGTACCACTGAGGGATCATCAGAGCACAGTGAAGATCCAGCACATCTTCTCCTCGGCCTGGCACTGGGATGAAGGTGGGATGGCTAGCACAGCAACCTCTGGTGGCTATATATTAGCCAGGCGCACCCCTCCGCCTGGTACAGAATCCACCCACTCTGGGCCACCCCAGCAAGGCTAACGGGCAAGACCATAGAACAAGGATCTAGCCCTGTGCATCTTTCATGTAGTCCTTCATCCTTCTGAGGCAGTTTGATTCAGTTCCACGAAGTCTGCTGTGAAGAGAGGGTTTTTAAAGATGGGGCCTTTGAAATAGAGGTCCCAGGCAGTTCTGTGCACATTACAGATCACATGGTATTTTTGGAAGCGCAGGTCTCTTTCTAACATCCTCAGCCAAATTTTCCTCTCCTCACCTCATTCTGTATCTCACTGTGCACCAATGGCTTCTATATAACTACCTGTTTATATAACCACGGTAAAGACACTAAAAATACTTCATCAACTGAACCATTTGCTATATTTACCTAGTTGAGATTTCCATTTGCGGCATTTTCATGGTGCACACTTTTGATTGAGACACTGAAACCTACCGTAGTTACCACAGACTTTTTATTTATTCATAGGAGACGGGCGTGTTGAGGGTCTCTGGGTTAGGCTAAAAGGGGAAAAAACAAGGGTGATGTCAAGCTAGGGGTCTACTACAGGCCACCTACTCAGGCGGAAGAGGTGGATGAGGCTTTTTTTAAACAACTAACAAAATCATCCAAAGCGCAGGATTTGGTGGTGATGGGGGACTTCAACTATCCAGATATATGTTGGGAAACTAACACAGCAAGGCACAGACTATCCAATAAGTTCTTGGACTGCATTGAAGACACCTTTTTATTTCAGAAGGTTGAAAAAACTACTGGGGGAAGCTGTTCTAGACTTGATTTTAACAAGGTGAAAGTGATCATGAAATCATAGAGTTCATGATTCTAAGGTATAGTAGAAGGGAGAATGGCAAATTAGAGACAATGGATTTCAGGAAGGCAGATTTTGGTAAGCTCAGAGATCTGATAGGTAAGGTCCCATGGAAAGCAAGACTGAGGGGGAAAACAACTGAAGAGAGTTGGCAGTTTTTCAAAGGGACATTGTTAAGGGCCCAAAAGCAAGCTATTCCACTGCATAGGAAAGATAGAAAATAGGGCAAAAGACCGCCTTGGATCAACCAGGAGATCTTGCATGATCTAAAAATAAAAAAGGAGTCATATAAAAAATGGAAATTAGGACAAATTACAAAGGATGAATATAGGCAAACAATACAGGAATGCAGGGGCAAGATTA